>NC_090419.1:1913506-2527759 GCF_036365525.1 Heterodontus francisci | reverse complement strand
AACCGCCTACAAGATGCAAGTCAGGTGTGTGATGGTATCTCTCCACTTGCCTGGATGAGTGCAGCACCTACAACACTACAGAAGATCGACACCATCTAGGACAAAGCAGCCCACTTGATTGGCACCCCATCCACCACTTTAAGCTTTGATCAGATCACCCCTTAACCTTCTAAATTCCAAGGATACAGAGGAAAGCTCACTGGTGTTCACTGATTCCTGAGGCTGACAGGACAGGTGGATAAGCTGGTTAGGAAGGGATAAGGGAGACTTTCATTTCTTAACCAGCGGAAATAATCTCTCAGTGTCGACCCTATCCAGTCCCTTTAGAATCTGATATGTTTCAATGAGATCACCTCTCATTCTTCTAAACTCCAGAGAATACAGGTCCAATTTGTGTCTGTTTACATGTTCTCTATCATGCTCTGTAATCTTCCTTGAATCATGTAACACTGCAGTTTATGGATCATTTCACTAATCGCTGTTGAGCTGATGAATTTGTTTGATTGGCAGTGATCATATTTTTGGATCATTGTATTGAGTCCAATGGGTTACAACCAGGATTACTGGGTGATTTCTCTCCGCAACTTTTATCTGGGTTATCTGGGCATTAACCTGCAATCTCTTTTTATATGTCTGACTCCACTCATTCGCCCGGGGATAAAGTTACTTTTGTCTGGTTGTGCACCCAATTAAATGAGTGTGTGACACCGCAAGACATTTTTTTTACTGTGAACGTGTGCTGATCTCTCTCTCTCACACACAGACACGCACACACAGACACGCACACCCAGTTAGACACACAGACAGACAGACACACAGACAGACACTCACACACACACACACACAGACACACACACAGCCGCAGACACACACAGACACGCACACCCAGTTAGACACACAGACAGACAGACACACAGACAGTCACTCACACACACACACCCACACAGACACACACAGAGCCGCAGACACACTCACACTCACAGATGCAGACGCACAGACACAGACGCAGACACACACACACTATCTGCCTCTCTCTCTGCCCACGTCTATCCCGGACTTTCCCTCTCTCTCTGACGGGCACTCTATCTCTCATTCATTTTTCACTCTTTCTGTACACCCTGTGTCTGCTCTTTTCCTCTAATTTCTCATTTACCTTCCCACTCTCTCTCCATCCCTCTCTCTCTCTCTCTTTCGCTCTTTTACTCTCTCCTCACCTTTATCTCTCCATTTATCTGTTTCCTCACTCTCAAACTCTACCTCTCCCTCACTCCCCACCTTCCTTTCTCTTTGATCTCTCTTCACATCCCTCTATCACTCTCTCTCCATCTCTGTCCAATTGAGGAAATTCTCCCTCCCTTTCTCACCATCTCTTGCTCTATCACTCTCTCCCTATCACCTATTTACTCTCAGTCTCTCCATCCCTCTATTATTCTTTCAAACTCATTTCTCTCTCTCTCCATCACTCTCTTTTATTTCCCTCTAACTCTCTTGCTCTGTCTGTCCATGTTGGGTCCCTTTAAGAGTTTGGGACAGTTCTGGCGGTGCAGGGTCCCTTTAAGAATCTGGTGCTGGCCCCTACCCCACCCCAGGAGGGGTCACAGGTCGCTTAAACTGCGGCTGCGCGGAGGCTGGAGCGCCAGTTGACCCCTTTGACCTCCAAATACGTGGGGAAGCGCAGCCAATCAGAGCTCAGGACACAGTGGTTGGGACGGGGCGTCATCAGTCGCCATGTTTGCGTGACGTCGACCGTCGACCGTTTGTTTCCGCAAAAAGCAGCTTAAAGGAAAAGCCGAAGCGGCTTCAGTCGTCAATCTCAATGAAGGAAACTTGAAAGTCTGAGCCGCGGGAGAATGAAATAAAGCGGCGGTTAATGCGCATGTGTGGAAGCTCCTCCCAGAGTGCAACGCGGCCTGGACCACAGATCGGGGCCTTTCTCAGTCGCGGGGCATTATGGGAGCCGCAGGAGGCCATTGCCGCTCATTAACTCAGTCAAAATCAACTCATTCCCTCTCAGCTTTGCTCTCTCCTTTCGATTTTTCAGGCTGAAACGGGCTTTGTTGCTAACAATTACACCATCCCGGCTGTGATCAGATACTCTGGCCCTTCGTAAACGATTTCCCGTCCCTCAACAGCTTGTGCTGATCGGTGTGAATTTTTCCCCCTTCTGATGTTGTTGAATTTGTTGATGTTTTTCCACTGTTGAGGTTGTTGTTGGATTTGTTGGTGTTTTTCTCCTGTTGAGGTTATTGTGGCAACAGTGTGGCACTCCTTCAGTACCGACACTCCGAGAGTGCAGCGCTCCCTCAGTACTGCCCCTCCCAAATGCAACACCTTCTCAGTACTGACCCTCTGACAGTGCGGCGCTCCTTCAATACTGACCCTCTGGCAGTGCGGCAATCCCTCAGTACTGACCATCTGGCAGTGCGGCAATCCCTCAGTACTGACCCTCTGGCAGTGCGGCAATCCCTCAGTACTGACCATCTGGCAGTGCGGCGCTCCCTCAATACTGACCCTCTGGCAGTGCGGCAATCCCTCAGTACTGACCATCTGGCAGTGCGGCAATCCCTCAGTACTGACCATCTGACAGTGCGGAATCCCTCAGTGCTGACCCTCTGACAGTGTGACAATCCCTCAGTATTGACCCTCTGACAGTGCGGCAATCCCTCAGTACTGACCCTCTGACAGTGCAGCAATCCCTCAGTACTGACCCTCTGACAGTGCAGCAATCCCTCAGTACTGACCCTCTGACAGTGCGGCCCTCCCTCAGTACTGACCCTCTGGCAGTGCGGCAATCCCTCAGTGCTGACCCTCTGACAGTGCGGCAATCCCTCAGTACTGACCCTCTGACAGTGCGGCAATCCCTCAGTATTGACCCTCTGACAGTGCGGCAATCCTTCAGTATTGACCCTCTGACAGTGCAGCAATCCCTCACTACTGATTTTCCGACAGTGCAGCACACCTTCAGGACTGACGCTTTGACAGAGAATCGCTGCCTCTGTACGAACTGGAGTTTTACTGAGGTTCTGAGAGAGGAGAGAGAAACAGGCATAGATACACACACAGACAAACACACAGACAGACAGACACACACACAGAAACAGACTGCCCAAGGGACAGAGAGTGACAGAAGAATATTTCAATTTCCAAAAGCCATTCGAGAAGGTCAATGTTAGATTTAAAAATGAACAATTGATTTAGCATCAATGTTCGTTTACAGAAGACTGTTCCAAACTAATTTTTTTTTTAGATTTTTTAGATTAGAGATACAGCACTGAAACAGGCCCCCTCGGCCCACCAAGTCTGTGCCGAACATCAACCACCCATTTTTATACTAATCCCATATTCCTACCAAACATCCCCACCTGTCCCTATATTTCCCTACCACCTACCTATACTAGTGACAATTTATAATGGCCAATTTACCTATCAACCTGCAAGTCTTTTGGCTTGTGGGAGGAAACCGGAGCACCCGGAGAAAACCCACGCAGACACAGGGAGAACTTGCAAACTCCACACAGGCAGTGCCCGGAATCGAACCCGGGTCCCTGGAGCTGTGAGGCTCCACTGTGCCACTGTGCCGCCCCAATAATACCACCTTTAGTCTGTTGTGGCGTTTCCTAACTTCACTCCTGAAAGGTCTGCCTCTAATTTTGAGACTATGCTCACTAGTCCCAGAGTCCCCCAAACATAAAAACAGACTGTAAAAGTTTCTATCTGTACGTAAAAAGGAAACGTTTGGCTGAGACAAATGTGGGTCCATTACAGGCAGAGTCAGGTGAATTTATAATGGGGAATAGAGAAATGGCAGTGAAGCTAAATGATGACTTTGTGTCTGTCTTCACTGAGGAAGATACAAGAAATCTCCCAGAATTAGAGATACAAGGGGTTAGGGGGAATGAGGAATTGAAGGAAATTAGTATTAGGAAGAAGGTTGTGTTGGAGAAATTAATGGGGCTGAAGGTTGATAAGTCCCCAGGACCTGATATTCTACATCCCAGAATGTTGAAAGAGGTAGCTATGGAGATAGTGGATGCATTGGTGATGATCTTCCAAAATTCTATAGCTTCTGGAACGGGTCCTGCAGATTGGAAGGTCGTAAATACCATCCCACTATTTAAGAACGGAGGGAGAGAGAAAACAGGGAATTACAGACCTGTTAGCCTGACATCAGTCATTGGGAAAAGGCTGGATTCTATTTTAAAGGATGTGATAAATGGATACTTGGATAATAATGATCGGATTGGGCAGAGTCAACATGGATTTATTCAGGTTAGATGAACCTTTTGGAGTTTTTTGAGGATGAAGGGGAGTCGGTGGACATGGTACACTTGGGATTTTCAGAAAGCTTTTGATAAAGTCTCCCGCAGGAGATTGGTTAGCAAAATTAAAGCAGATGGGATAGGAGGGAATATACTGGCATGGATTCAGGATTGGTTAACAGGCATAAAACAGAGAGTAGGAATAAATGGGTAATTTCATTACTCAGAGAGTTGTGAATCTTTGGAATTCTCGACCCCAGAGGGCTGTGGAAGCTCAGTCATTGAGTAAGTTTAAAGCAGAGATTGACAGATTTCTAAATACATAAAGGGATATGAGGATAGTCCGGGAAAAGACATTGAAGTGGATGATCAACCATGATAGTATTGAATGGAGGAGCAGGATCGATGGGCTGAATGGCCTACTCCTGTTCCTATGTTCCCAAGCTGCTGAAATAGTTTCCCCCAAACTACCCCATCAGTTCCCCTTAATATCTCAACAACTTTGATCAAATCACCTTGATCCTTCTAAATTCTATAGTTTCTGGAACGGGTCCTGCAGATTGGAAGTTAGTCAATGCTATCCCACTATTTAAGAAGGGAGGGAGAGAGAAAACAGGGAATTACAGACGGAGGTGACGGAAGAAGAGCTCAACGTCATGCCGAGCGTGAAATTCATTGAGGTGGGGGCGTAAGGGGATAAAACTGAGACCTTTGCTGAGTACAGAACGTTCAGCATCAGAGAGGGGGAGGTCAGAGGGTATAGTGAATACACGGCAAGGGGTCAGATCAGAAGGGGTGGGGTCAGAGGGAAGTGAAGCGGAAGGAGGATCTGGAGGAGCATTCGTCCCCATCAGCTGCTGGAGCTTGCGTTCCTTGACACCTGAAAGGAAGAAAAAAAGTTTTTTGTTAATGCTTCGGATGAGACGAAAGATGAAATGAAACTGTGGAGTAGAACAGCTTTGAGATAAGGTGAGGCGGTGCTGCTGGAGAGAGAGGCCCAGTGTGTGCATGTGGCGGCGCATAGCACTGAGTGTGGATCTCAGGATGCGGCGAGAGTAGCAGTCCGAGGAATGTTGTATTTCTCGGAGATACCTGCGATCCTGAGTGGATTCAAAGCACGATGGGTGAAACTGCAGTTGGAATCCACGTGGAATAAGTCGGAGCCGGAGACAGTCACTGAGGAAGGAGATGTGGCTGTGAAAACGAGTTTTGGTAGAAACTTTATCAAACACCAGGAGGGAAATAGAAAGCAATGAAGGTGAACAAGGTAAAAGAGACAAACGAAAATCCCATCAGAGAGAAGAGCAGAACTTCTTCAAGGTCGGCATTCCTGGAAGAGAAGTGGCAGTGAATTAAACACTAAAATAAAAGCAAAATACTGCGGATGCTGGAAATCTGAAATAAAAACAAGAAATGCTGGAACCACTCAGCAGGTCTGGCAGCATCTGTGGAAAGAGAAGCAGAGTTAACGTTTCGGGTCCGTGACCCTTCATCGGAATATTATATGGGGATTGTAACTCTGCGACTGTACATGGGGATTGTAACCCTGGGACTGTACATGGGGATTGTAACCCTGGGACTGTACATGGGGTTTGTAACCCTGGGACTGCACATGGGGATTGTAACCCTGGGACGGTACATGGTGATTGTAATCATGAGACTGTATATGGGGATTGTAATGAAAACAAAATACTGCAGAAGCTGGAAATCTGAAATAAAAACAAGAAATGCTGGAACCACTCAGCAGGTCTGGCAGCATCTGTGGAAAGAGAAGCAGAGTTAACGTTTCGGGTCAGTGACCCTTCTTCGGAACTGACAAATATTAAAAATGTCACAGGTTATAAGCAAGTGAAGTGGGGGTGGGGCAAGAGATAACAAAGGAGAAGGTGCAGATTGGACAAGGCCACATAGCTGACCAAAAGGTCATGGAGCAAAGGCAAACAATATGTTAATGGTGTGTTGAAAGACAAAGCATTAGTACACAAAAGGTGTTTTTTTTTTCTTCTTTGGCCTCCTTATCTCGAGAGACAATGGATACGCGCCTGGAGGTGGTCAGTGGTTTGTGAAGCAGCGCCTGGAGTGGCTATAAAGGCCAATTCTAGAGTGACAGGGTCTTCCACAGGTGCTGCAGATAAATTTGTTTGTCGGGGCTGTTGCACAGTTGGCTCTCCCCTTGCGCTTCTGTCTTTTTTCCTGCCAACTACTAAGTCTCTTCGACTCGCCACATTTTAGTCCCGCCTTCATGGCTGCCCGCCAGCTCTGGTGAATGCTGGCAACTGACTCCCATGACTTGTGATCAATGTCACAGGACTTCATGTCGCGTTTGCAGACGTCTTTAAAGCGGAGACATGGACGGCCGGTTGGTCTGATACCAGTGGCGAGCTCGCTGTACAATGTGTCTTTGGGGATCCTGCCATCTTCCATGCGGCTCACATGGCCAAACCATCTCAAGCGCCGCTGACTCAGTAGTGTGTATAAGCTGGGGAAGTTGGCTGCCTCGAGGACTTCTGTGTTGGAGATACGGTCCTGCCACCTGATGTCAAGTATTCTCTGGAGGCAACGAAGATGGAATGAATTGAGACGTCGCTCTTGGCTGACATACGTTGTCCAGGCCTCGCTGCCGTAGAGCAAGGTACTGAGAACAGAGGCTTGATACACTCGGACTTTTGTGTTCCGTGTCAGTGCGCCATTTTCCCACACTCTCTTGGCCAGTCTGGACATAGCAGTGGAAGCCTTTCCCATGCGCTTGTTGATTTCTGCATCTAGAGACAGGTTACTGGTGATAGTTGAGCCTAGGTAGTTGAACTCTTGAACCACTTCCAGAGCGTGATCGCCAATATTGTTGGATGGAGCATTTCTGACATCCTGTTCCATGATGTTCGTTTTCTTGAGGCTGATGGTTAGGCCAAATTCATTATAGGCAGCCACAAACCTGTCGATGAGACTCTGCAGGCACTCTTCAGTGTGAGATGTTGAAGCAGCATCGTCAGCAAAGAGGAGTTCCCTGATGAGGACTTTCCGTACTTTGGACTTCGCTCTTAGATGGGCAAGGTTGAACAACCTGCCCACTGATCTTGTGTGGAGGAAAATTCATCAGAAGACTTGAACGCATGTGAAAGCAGCAGGGAGAAGAAAATCCCAAAAAGTGTGGGTGCGAGAACACAGCCCTGTTTCACTCCACTCAGGATAGGAAAGGGCTCTGAGGAGGAGCCACCAAGTTGAATTGTGCCTTTCATATTGTCATGGAATGAGGTGATGATACTTAGTAGCTTTGTTGGACATCCAATCTTTTCTAGTAATCTGAAGAGACCACGTCTGCTGACGAGGTAAAAGGCTTTGGTGAGATCAATGAAAGCAATGTAGAGGGGCATCTGTTGTTCACGGCATTTCTCCTGTATCTGACGAAGGGAGAACAGCATGTCAACGGTCGATCTCTCTGCACGAAAGCCACACTGTGCCTCAGGGGAGACGCGCTCGGCCAGCTTCAGGAGCCTGTTTAGAGTGATTCGAGCAAAGACTTTCCCCACTATGCTGAGCAGGGAGATTCCATGGTAGTTGTTGCAGTCACCGCGGTCACCTTTGTTTTTATAGAGGGAGATGATATTGGCATCGTTAACACAAAAGGTGTTAATGGACTGAATATTGAACAGTAGCAAGTGCAAACATGAAAAAAAACAGTGGGTAAGCAAACTGAACAAACTAAGATGAAATGAAATAAATGCAAAAAAAAGGTTGTAAAAAATGTAAAAAAGAAAAAACAACTAAAAATGAAAGTAAAATGGGGGGCTGTCATGCTCTGAAATTATTGAACTCAATGTTCATTCCGGCAGGCTGTAGCGTGCTTAATCGGTAGATGAGATGCTGTTCCTCGAGCTTACTTGACCAGTGTGTGAGATGTGAGTATGGAGATCTTTGCAGGGTGTGCTATTGTCGTTCCCAGTGCCAAGGTTGATGATGGGTGGTCTGCCCAGTTTCATTCCTTGTTTTACACCTTGTGGCGACTTGATACAACTGCGTGGCTCCGACAAAGTGAATTTAAGAGTCAACCACCTTGCGGTCAGTCTGAGCTCACATGTAGACCAGACCAGGTGTGGACTGCAGATTTACTTGGCTAAAGCACATTAGTGATCCAGACGGGTTTTTTTTACAAGAAACGACAATGGTTTCTTGTTCACTATTAGATGAGCTTTTAATTCCAGATTAATTTTTTGAATTCAAATTTCACAATCGACCTTGTTGGGAGTCAACCCATGTCCCCGGAGCCTTAGCCTTGGCCTCTTGAATGCAAGTCTACTGACATTAGCACTACGCCAGCGCCTCCCTCAAATACACCGTTATAATTGGAGATAACACTTTATATGCTTTAAAATTTTTGACAACCCTTCAAAATTGATTATAATATTCATAAACTTTGTCATGCTCTATAAAACTTTCTAAGCATTTCGAACACTTCATAATACTTTAGAAAGATTTATAATCATCTATAACCCATTGTAATTACTTAGAACCCTACATAATCATGAAAAAAACTTTACAATCTTTTATAACATTTATATTTTTTGTTAAACCTTTATAATCTGCTAAAACACTTTTAAAACATGGGTATTTCTTTACGACCCTTTATAACTCTTTGTAAAACTTCATACTACCTTATAATCCTTTAGAACCGTTCATCAATCTTGACAAATATTTATAAACCATCAGAACACTGCTCCACTCAATCAGATATCGAGACACTGCTCCTTTAAATCAGATACCGAGACACTGCGCCTTTAAATCTGATACCAAGAGGCTGCTCCTTTAAATCTGATAGCGAGACGCCGCTCCTTTAAATCTGATACCAAGAGGTTGCTCCTTTAAATCTGACAGCGAGACGCTGCTCCTTTAAATCTGACACCAAGAGGTTGCTCCTTTAAATCTGATACCGAGAGGCTGCTATTTTAAATCTGATAGCGAGACGCTGCTCCTTTAAATCTGATACCGAGACGCTGCTCCTTTAGATCTGATATGGAGAGGCTGCTCCTTTAAATCTTATACCAAGAGGCTGCTATTTTAAATCTGATAGCGAGACGCTGCTCCTTTAAATCAGATACCGAGACGCTGCTGCTTTAAATCTGACAGCGAGACGCTGCTCCTTTAAATCTGATACCAAGAGGCTGCTATTTTAAATCTGATAGCGAGACGCTGCTCCTTTAAATCAGATACCGAGACACTGCTCCTCTAAATCAGATACTGAGACACTGCTCCTCTAAATCAGATACTGAGACACTGCTCCTCTAAATCAGATACTGAGACACTGATCCTTTAAACCTGATACCGAGACGCTGCTCCTTCAAATCAGATACTGAGACACTGCTCCTTTAAAACTGATATCGAGACGCTACTCCTTTAAATCTGATACCGAGACACCACTCCTCTAAATCAGATACTGAGACACTGCTCCTTGAAATCAGATACCGAGACACTGCTCCATTAAATCTGATACCGAGGCACTGCTCCTTTAAATCAGAAACTGAGACACTGCTCCTCGAAATCAGATACCGAGACACTGCTCCTCTAAATCAGATACTGAGACACTGCTCCTCTAAATCAGTTACTGAGACACTGCTCCTCTAAATCAGATACCGTGACACTGCTCCTCTAAATAAGATACCGAGACACTGCTCCTCTAAATCAGATACTTAGACACTGCTCCTCTAAATCAGATACTGAGACACTGCTCCTCTAAATCAGATACTGACACACTGCTCCTTTAAATCTGATAACGAGACGCTGCTCCTTTAGATCTGATACCGAGACACTGCTCCTCTAAATCAGATACCGAGACACGGCTCCTCTAAATCAGATACCGAGACACTGGTCCTCTAAATCAGATACTGAGACTCTGCTCCTCTAAATCAGATACCGTGACACTGCTCCTCTAAATCAGATACCGAGACACTGCTCCTCTAAATCAGATACTGAGACACTGCTCCTCTAAATCAGATACTGAGACACTGCTCCTCTAAATCAGATACTGAGACACTGCTCCTTTAAATCTGATACCGAAACGCTGCTCCTTTAGATTTGAATCCGAGACACTGCTCCTCTAAATATGATACCGAGACACGGCTCCTCTAAATCAGATACCGACACACTGCTCCTCTAAATCAGATACCGACACACTGCTCCTTTAAATCAGATACCGAGACACTTCTCCTTTAAATCAGATACTGAGACACTGCTCCTCTAATTCAGATACCGAGACACTGCTCCTCTAAATCAGATACCGAGACACTGCTCCTCTAAATCAGATACTGAGACACGGAACCTCTAAATCAGATGCCGAGACACTGCTCCTCTAAACCAGATAGCGAGACACTGCTCCGCTAAATCAGATACTGAGACACTACTCCTATAAATCAGATACTGAGACACTGCTCCTCTAAATCAGATACCGAGACGCTGCTCCTTTAAATCTGATATCGAGATGCTGCTCCTCTAAATCACATACTGAGACACTGCTCCTCTAAATCAGATACCGAGACACTGCTCCTCTAAATCAGATACCGAGACACTGCTCCTTTAGATATGATACCGAGACACTGCTCCTCTAAATCAGATACTGAGACACTGCTCCTCTAAATCAGATACCGAGACACTGCTCCTTTAGATATGATACCGAGACACTGCTCCTCTAAATCAGATAGTGAGACACTGCTCCTCTAAATCAGATACCGAGACACTGCTCCTTTAGATATGATACCGAGACACTGCTCCTCTAAATCAGATACTGAGACACTGCGCCATTAAATCATATACTGAGACACTGCTCCTTTATATCAGATACTGACACGCTGCTCCTTTAAATCAGATACTGGGACACTGCTCCTCGAAATCAGATACGGAGACACTGCTCCTCTAAATCAGATCCCGAGACACTGCTCCTCTAAATCAGATACCGAGACACTGCTCCTCTAAATCAGATACTGAGACACTGCTCCTCTAAATCAGATACTGATACAATGCTCCTCTAAATCAGATACTGAGACACTGCTCCTCTGAATCAGATAATGAGACAATGCTCCTCTAAATCAGATACTGAGACACTGCTCCTCTAAATCAGATACCGAAACACTGCTCCTCTAAATCAGATACTGAGACACTGCTCCTTTAAATCAGATACTGAGACACTGCTCCTCTAAATCAGATACTGAGACACTGCTCCTCTAAATCAGATACTGAGACACAGCTCCTCGAAATCAGATACTGAGACACTGCTCCTCTAAATCAGATACCGAGACACTGCTCCTTTAAATCAGATACTGAGACACTGCTCCTCTAAATCAGATACTGAGACACTGCTCCTCTAAATCAGATATCGAGACACTGCACCTCTAAATCAGATAGCCGAGACACTGCTCCTTTAAATAAGATACTGAGACACTGCTCCTCTAAATCTGATACCGAGACACTGCTCCTCCAAATCAGATACCGAGACACTGCTCCTCTAAATCAGATACCGAGACACTGCTCCTTTAAATCAGATACTGAGACACTGCTCCTCTAAATCAGATACTGAGACACTGCTCCTCCAAATCAGATACCGAGACACTGCTCCTCTAAATCTGATACCGAGACACTGCTCCTCGAAATCAGATTCCGAGACACTGCTCCTCTAAATCAGATACTGAGACACTGCTCCTCTAAATCAGATACTGAGACACTGCTCCTCTAAATCAGATACTGAGACACTGCTCCTTTAAATCAGATACCGAGACACTGCTCCTCTAAATCTGATACCGAGACACTGCTCCTCGAAATCAGATACCGAGACACTGCTCCTCTAAATCAGATACTGAGACACTGCTCCTCTAAATCAGATACTGAGACACTGCTCCTCTAAATCAGATACCGTGACACTGCTCCTCTAAATAAGATACCGAGACACTGCTCCTCTAAATCAGATTCTGAGACACTGCTCCTCTAAATCAGATACTGAGACACTGCTCCTCCAAATCAGATACTGACACACTGCTCCTATAAATCTGATAACGAGACGCTGCTCCTTTAGATCTGATACCGAGACACTGCTCCTCTAAATCAGATACCGAGACACGGCTCCTCTAAATCAGATACCGAGACACTGGTCCTCTAAATCAGATACTGAGACACTGCTCCTCTAAATCAGATACCGTGACACTGCTCCTCTAAATCAGATACCGAGACACTGCTCCTCTAAATCAGACACTGAGACACTGCTCCTCTAAATCAGATACTGAGACACTGCTCCTCTAAATCAGATACTGAGACACTGCTCCTTTAAATCTGATACCGAGACGCTGCTCCTTTAGATTTGATACCGAGACACTGCTCCTCTAAATATGATACCGAGACACGGCTCGTCTAAATCAGATACCGACACACTGCTCCTCTAAATCAGATACCGACACACTGCTCCTTGAATTAGATACCGAGACACTTCTCCTTTAAATCAGATACTGAGACACTGCTCCTCTAATTCAGATACCGAGACACTGCTCCTCTAAATCAGATACCGAGACACTGCTCCTCTAAAACAGATACCGAGACACGGAACCTCTAAATCAGATGCCGAGACACTGCTCCTCTAAATCAGATAGCGAGACACTGCTCCTCCAAATCAGATAGTGAGACACTGCTCCTCTAAATCAGATACTGAGACACTGCTCCACTAAATCAGATACTGAGATACTGCACCTCCAAATCAGATACCGAGACACGGCTTCTCTAAATCTGAAACCGAGACACTGCTCCTCTAAATCAGATACTGAGAAACTGCTCCTTTAAATCAGATACTGAGGCACTGCTCCTCTAAATCAGATACTGAGACACTGCTCCTCTAAATCAGATATGAGACACTGCTCCTCTAAATCAGATACTGAGACACTGCTCCTCTAAATCTGATACCGAGACACTGCTCCTCTAAATCAGATAGCGAGACACTGCTCCTCTAAATCAGATACTGAGACACTGCTCCTCCAAATCAGATACCGAGGCACTGCTCCTCTAAATCAGATACCGAGACACTGCTCCTTTAAATCAGTTACCGAGACACTGCTCCTCGAAATCAGATACTGAGACACTGCTCCTTTAAATCAGATTCTGAGACACTGCTCCTCCAAATCAGATACTGAGACACTGCTCCTCTAAATCAGATACCGAGACACTGCTCCTCTAAATCAGATACTGAGACACTACCCCTCTAAATCAGACACTGAGACACTGCTCCTCCAAATCAGAGACCGAGACACTGCTCCTCTAAATCAGATACTGAGACACTGCTCCTCTAAATCAGATACCGAGAAGCTGCTCCTCTAAATCAGATACCGTGACACAGCTCCTCTAAATCAGATACCGAGACACTGCTCCTCTAAATCAGATACTGAGACACTACTCCTCTAAATCAGATACTGAGACACTGCTCCTCTAAATCAAATACTGAGACACTGCTCCTTTAAATCTGATATCGAGATGCTGCTCCTCTAAATCACATACTGAGATACAGCTCCTCTAAATCAGATACCGAGACACTGCTCCTCTAAATCTGATACCGAGACACTGCTCCTTTAGATATGATACCGAGACACTGTTCCTCTAAATCAGATACTGAGACACTGCTCCTCTAAATCAGATACCGAGACACTGCTCCTTTAGATATGATACCGAGACACTGATCCTCTAAATCAGATAGTGAGACACTGCTCCTCTAAATCAGATACCGAGACACTGCTCCTTTAGATATGATACCGAGACACTGCTCCTCTAAATCAGATACTGAGACACTGCGCCATTAAATCATATACTGAGACACTGCTCCTTTAAATCAGATACTGACACGCTGCTCCTTTAAATCAGATACTGGGACACTGCTCCTCTAATTCAGATACAGAGACACTGCTCCTCTAAATCAGATACCGAGACACTGCTCCTCTAAATCAGATACCGAGACACTGCTCCTCTAAATCAGATACTGAGACACTGCTCCTCTAAATCAGATACCGATACAATGCTCCTCTAAATCAGATACTGAGACAATGCTCCTCTGAATCAGATAATGAGACAATGCTCCTCTAAATCAGATACCGAGACACTGCTCCTCTAAATCAGATACTGAGACACTGCTCCTTTAAATCAGATACCGAGACACTGCTCCTCTAAATCAGATAGTGAGACACTGCTCCTCTAAATCAGATACTGAGACACAGCTCCTCGAAATCAGATACTGAGACACTGCTCCTCTAAATCAGATACCGAGACACTGCTCCTTTAAATCAGATACTGAGACACTGCTCCTCTAAATCAGATACTGAGACACTGCTCCTCTAAATCAGATACCGAGACACTGCACCTCTAAATCAGAAACCGAGACACTGCTCCTTTAAATAAGATACTGAGACACTGCTCCTCTAAATCTGATACCGAGACACTGCTCCTCCAAATCAGATACCGAGACACTGCTCCTCCAAATCAGATACCGAGACACTGCTCCTTTAAATCAGATACTGAGACACTGCTCCTCTAAATCAGATACTGAGACACTGCTCCTCTAAATCAGATACTGAGACACTGCTCCTCCAAATCAGATACCGAGATACTGCTCCTCTAAGTCAGATACCGAGACACTGCTCCTCTAAATCAGATATCGAGACACTGCTCCTCGAAATCAGATACCGAGACACTGCTCCTCTAAATCAGATTCCGAGACACTGCTCCTCTAAATCAGATACTGAGACACTGCACCTCTAAATCAGATACTGAGACACAGCTCCTCTAAATCAGATACCGAGACACTGCTCCTCCAAATCAGATACCGAGACACTGCTCCTCTAAATCAGATACCGAGACACTGCTCCTCTAAATCAGATACCGAGACACTGCTCCTCCAAATCAGATAGTGAGACACTGCTCCTCTAAATCAGATACTGAGACACTGCTCCACTAAATCAGATACTGAGATACTGCTCCTCCAAATCAGATACCATGACACGGCTTCTCTAAATCAGATACCGAGACGCTGCTCCTCTAAATCAGATACCGAGACGCTGCTCCTTTAAATCAGATACTGAGACGCTGCTCCTCCAAATCAGATACTGAGACACTGCTCCTCTAAATCAGATACTGAGACACTGCTCCTTTAAATCAGATACTGAGACACTGCTCCTCCAAATCAGATACTGAGACACTGCTCCTCTAAATCAGATATCGAGACACTGCTCCTTTAAATCAGATACTGAGACACTGCTCTTCTAAATCAGATACAGAGACACTGCTCCTTTAAATCAGATACCGAGACACTGCTCCTCTAAATCTGATACCGAGACACTGCTCCTCTAAATCAGATACTGAGAAACTGCTCCTTTAAATCAGATACTGAGGCACTGCTCCTCTAAATCAGATACTGAGACACTGCTCCTCTAAATCAGATATGAGACACTGCTCCTCTAAATCAGATACTGAGACACTGCTCCTCTAAATCAGATACCGAGACACTGCTCCTCTAAATCAGATAGCGAGACACTGCTCCTCTAAATCAGATACTGAGACACTGCTCCTCCAAATCAGATAGCGAGGCACTGCTCCTCTAAATCAGATACCGAGACACTGCTCCTTTAAATCAGTTACCGAGACACTGCTCCTCTAAATCAGATACTGAGACACTGCTCCTTTAAATCAGATTGTGAGACACTGCTCCTCTAAATCGGATACTGAGACACTGCGCCTCTAAATCAGATACCGAGACACTGCTCCTCTAAATCAGATACTGAGACACTACCCCTCTAAATCAGACACTGAGACACTGCTCCTCCAAATCAGAGACCGAGACACTGCTCCTCTAAATCAGATACTGAGACACTGCTCCTCTAAATCAGATACCGAGAAGCTGCTCCTCTAAATCAGATACTGAGACGCTGCTCCTTGAAATCAGATACTGAGACACTGCTCCTCTAAATCAGATACCGAGACACTGCTCCTCTGAATCAGATACTGAGACACTGCTCCTCTAAATCAGATACCGTGACACTGCTCCTCTAAATCAGATACCGAGACACTGCTCCTCTAAATCAGATACTGAGACACTGCTCCTCTAAATCAAATACTGAGACACTGCTCCTTTAAATCTGATACCGAGACGCTGCTCCTTTAGATTTGATACCGAGACACTGCTCCTCTAAATCAGATACCGAGACACGGCTCCTCTAAATCAGATACCGACACACTGCTCCTCTAAATCAGATACCGACACACTGCTCCTTTAAATCAGATACCGAGACACTTCTCCTTTAAATCAGATACTGAGACACTGCTCCTCCAATTCAGATACCGAGACACTGCTCCTCGAAATCAGATACCGAGACACTGCTCCTCTAAATCAGATACTGAGACACGGCTCCTCTAAGTCAGATGCCGAGACACTGCTCCTCTAAATCAGATAGCGAGACACTGCTCCGCTAAATCAGATACTGAGACACTGCTCCTCTAAATCAGATACCGAGACGCTGCTCCTTTAAATCTGATATCGAGATGCTGCTCCTCTAAGTCACCTACTGAGACAGTGCTCCTCTAAATCAGATACCGAGACACTGCTCCTCTAAATCAGATACCGAGACACTGCTCCTTTAGATATGATACCGAGACACTGCTCCTCTAAATCAGATACTGAGACACTGCTGCTCTAAATCAGATACCGAGACAGTGCTCCTTTAGATATGATTCCGAGACACTGCTCCTCGAAATCAGATACTGAGACACTGCGCCATTAAATCATATACTGAGACACTGCTCCTTTAAATCAGATACTGACACGCTGCTCCTTTAAATCAGATACTGGGACACTGCTCCTCGAAATCAGATACAGAGACACTGCTCCTCTAAATCAGATACCGAGACACTGCTCCTCTAAATCAGATGCCGAGACACTGCTCCTCTAAATCAGATACTGAGACACTGCTCCTCTAAATCAGATACCGAGACAATGCTCCTCTAAATCAGATACTGAGACACTGCTCCTCTAAATCAGATACCGAGACACTGCTCCTCTAAATCAGATACTGAGACACTGCTTCTTTAAATCAGATACCGAGACACTGCTCCTCTAAATCAGATACTGAGACACTGCTCCTCTAAATCAGATACTGAGACACAGCTCCTCGAAATCAGATACCGAGACACTGCTCCTCTAAATCAGATACCGAGACACTGCTCCTTTAAATCAGATACTGAGACACTGCTCCTCTAAATCAGATACTGAGACACTGCTCCTCTAAATCAGATACCGAGACACTGCTCCTTTAAATCAGCATCTGAGACACTGCTCCTCTAAATCAAATACTGAGACACTGCTCCTTTAAATCTGATATCGAGATGCTGCTCCTCTAAATCACATACTGAGACACTGCTCCTCTAAATCAGATACCGAGACACTGCTCCTCTAAATCTGATACCGAGACACTGCTCCTTTAGATATGATACCGAGACACTGCTCCTCTAAATCAGATACTGAGACACTGCTCCTCTAAATCAGATACCGAGACACTGCTCCTTTAGATATGATACCGAGACACTGCTCCTCTAAATCAGATAGTGAGACACTGCTCCTCTAAATCAGATACCGAGACACTGCTCCTTTAGATATGATACCGAGACACTGCTCCTCTAAATCAGATACTGAGACACTGCGCCATTAAATCATATACTGAGACACTGCTCCTTTAAATCAGATACTGACACGCTGCTCCTTTAAATCAGATACTGGGACACTGCTCCTCTAAATCAGATACAGAGACACTGCTCCTCTAAATCAGATCCCGAGACACTGCTCCTCTAAATCAGATACCGAGACACTGCTCCTCTAAATCAGATACTGAGACACTGCTCCTCTAAATCAGATACCGATACAATGCTCCTCTAAATCAGATACTGAGACACTGCTCCTCTGAATCAGATACCGAAACACTGCTCCTCTAAATCAGATACTGAGACACTGCTCCTTTAAATCAGATACCGAGACACTGCTCCTCTAAATCAGATACTGAGACACTGCTCCTCTAAATCAGATACTGAGACACAGCTCCTCGAAATCAGATACTGAGTCACTGCTCCTCTAAATCAGATACCGAGACACTGCTCCTTTAAATCAGATACTGAGACACTGCTCCTCTAAATCAGATACTGAGACACTGCTCCTCTAAATCAGATACCGAGACACTGCACCTCTAAATCAGATACCGAGACACTGCTCCTTTAAATAAGATACTGAGACACTGCTCCTCTAAATCTGATACCGAGACACTGCTCCTCCAAATCAGATACCGAGGCACTGCTCCTCTAAATCAGATACCGAGACACTGCTCCTTTAAATCAGTTACCGAGACACTGCTCCTCTAAATCAGATACTGAGACACTGCTCCTTTAAATCAGATTCTGAGACACTGCTCCTCCAAATCAGATACTGAGACACTGCTCCTCTAAATCAGATACCGAGACACTGCTCCTCTAAATCAGATACTGAGACACTACCCCTCTAAATCAGACACTGAGACACTGCTCCTCCAAATCAGAGACCGAGACACTGCTCCTCTAAATCAGATACTGAGACACTGCTCCTCTAAATCAGATACCGAGAAGCTGCTCCTCTAAATCAGATACTGAGACACTGCTCCACTAAATCAGATACTGAGATACTGCACCTCCAAATCAGATACCGAGACACGGCTTCTCTAAATCTGAAACCGAGACACTGCTCCTCTAAATCAGATACTGAGAAACTGCTCCTTTAAATCAGATACTGAGGCACTGCTCCTCTAAATCAGATACTGAGACACTGCTCCTCTAAATCAGATATGAGACACTGCTCCTCTAAATCAGATACTGAGACACTGCTCCTCTAAATCTGATACCGAGACACTGCTCCTCTAAATCAGATAGCGAGACACTGCTCCTCTAAATCAGATACTGAGACACTGCTCCTCCAAATCAGATAGCGAGGCACTGCTCCTCTAAATCAGATACCGAGACACTGCTCCTTTAAATCAGTTACCGAGACACTGCTCCTCGAAATCAGATACTGAGACACTGCTCCTTTAAATCAGATTCTGAGACACTGCTCCTCCAAATCAGATACTGAGACACTGCTCCTCTAAATCAGATACCGAGACACTGCTCCTCTAAATCAGATACTGAGACACTACCCCTCTAAATCAGACACTGAGACACTGCTCCTCCAAATCAGAGACCGAGACACTGCTCCTCTAAATCAGATACTGAGACACTGCTCCTCTAAATCAGATACCGAGAAGCTGCTCCTCTAAATCAGATACCGTGACACAGCTCCTCTAAATCAGATACCGAGACACTGCTCCTCTAAATCAGATACTGAGACACTGCTCCTCTAAATCAGATACTGAGACACTGCTCCTCTAAATCAAATACTGAGACACTGCTCCTTTAAATCTGATATCGAGATGCTGCTCCTCGAAATCACATACTGAGATACTGCTCCTCTAAATCAGATACCGAGACACTGCTCCTCTAAATCTGATACCGAGACACTGCTCCTTTAGATATGATACCGAGACACTGTTCCTCTAAATCAGATACTGAGACACTGCTCCTCTAAATCAGATACCGAGACACTGCTCCTTTAGATATGATACCGAGACACTGATCCTCTAAATCAGATAGTGAGACACTGCTCCTCTAAATCAGATACCGAGACACTGCTCCTTTAGATATGATACCGAGACACTGCTCCTCTAAATCAGATACTGAGACACTGCGCCATTAAATCATATACTGAGACACTGCTCCTTTAAATCAGATACTGACACGCTGCTCCTTTAAATCAGATACTGGGACACTGCTCCTCTAATTCAGATACAGAGACACTGCTCCTCTAAATCAGATACCGAGACACTGCTCCTCTAAATCAGATACCGAGACACTGCTCCTCTAAATCAGATACTGAGACACTGCTCCTCTAAATCAGATACCGATACAATGCTCCTCTAAATCAGATACTGAGACACTGCTCCTCTGAATCAGATAATGAGACAATGCTCCTCTAAATCAGATACTGAGACACTGCTCCTCTAAATCAGATACCGAGACACTGCTCCTCTAAATCAGATACTGAGACACTGCTCCTTTAAATCAGATACCGAGACACTGCTCCTCTAAATCAGATAGTGAGACACTGCTCCTCTAAATCAGATACTGAGACACAGCTCCTCGAAATCAGATACTGAGACACTGCTCCTCTAAATCAGATACCGAGACACTGCTCCTTTAAATCAGATACTGAGACACTGCTCCTCTAAATCAGATACTGAGACACTGCTCCTCTAAATCAGATACCGAGACACTGCACCTCTAAATCAGAAACCGAGACACTGCTCCTTTAAATAAGATACTGAGACACTGCTCCTCTAAATCTGATACCGAGACACTGCTCCTCCAAATCAGATACCGAGACACTGCTCCTCCAAATCAGATACCGAGACACTGCTCCTTTAAAGCAGATACTGAGACACTGCTCCTCTAAATCAGATACTGAGACACTGCTCCTCTAAATCAGATACTGAGACACTGCTCCTCCAAATCAGATACCGAGATACTGCTCCTCTAAGTCAGATACCGAGACACTGCTCCTCTAAATCAGATATCGAGACACTGCTCCTCGAAATCAGATACCGAGACACTGCTCCTCTAAATCAGATTCCGAGACACTGCTCCTCTAAATCAGATACTGAGACACTGCACCTCTAAATCAGATACTGAGACACAGCTCCTCTAAATCAGATACCGAGACACTGCTCCTCTAAATCAGATACCGAGACACTGCTCCTCTAAATCAGATACCGAGACACTGCTCCTCTAAATCAGATACCGAGACACTGCTCCTCCAAATCAGATAGTGAGACACTGCTCCTCTAAATCAGATACTGAGACACTGCTCCACTAAATCAGATACTGAGATACTGCTCCTCCAAATCAGATACCATGACACGGCTTCTCTAAATCAGATACCGAGACGCTGCTCCTCTAAATCAGATACCGAGACGCTGCTCCTTTAAATCAGATACTGAGACACTGCTCCTCCAAATCAGATACTGAGACACTGCTCCTCTAAATCAGATACTGAGACACTGCTCCTTTAAATCAGATACTGAGACACTGCTCCTCCAAATCAGATACTGAGACACTGCTCCTCTAAATCAGATATCGAGACACTGCTCCTTTAAATCAGATACTGAGACACTGCTCTTCTAAATAAGATACAGAGACACTGCTCCTTTAAATCAGATACCGAGACACTGCTCCTCTAAATCTGATACCGAGACACTGCTCCTCTAAATCAGATACTGAGAAACTGCTCCTTTAAATCAGATACTGAGGCACTGCTCCTCTAAATCAGATACTGAGACACTGCTCCTCTAAATCAGATATGAGACACTGCTCCTCTAAATCAGATACTGAGACACTGCTCCTCTAAATCTGATACCGAGACACTGCTCCTCTAAATCAGATAGCGAGACACTGCTCCTCTAAATCAGATACTGAGACACTGCTCCTCCAAATCAGATAGCGAGGCACTGCTCCTCTAAATCAGATACCGAGACACTGCTCCTTTAAATCAGTTACCGAGACACTGCTCCTCTAAATCAGATACTGAGACACTGCTCCTTTAAATCAGATTCTGAGACACTGCTCCTCTAAATCAGATACTGAGACACTGCGCCTCTAAATCAGATACCGAGACACTTCTCCTCTAAATCAGATACTGAGACACTACCCCTCTAAATCAGACACTGAGACACTGCTCCTCCAAATCAGAGACCGAGACACTGCTCCTCTAAATCAGATACTGAGACACTGCTCCTCTAAATCAGATACCGAGAAGCTGCTCCTCTAAATCAGATACTGAGACGCTGCTCCTTGAAATCAGATACTGAGACACTGCTCCTCTAAATCAGATACCGAGACACTGCTCCTCTGAATCAGATACTGAGACACTGCTCCTCTAAATCAGATACCGTGACACTGCTCCTCTAAATCAGATAACGAGACACTGCTCCTCTAAATCAGATACTGAGACACTGCTCCTCTAAATCAGATACTGAGACACTGCTCCTCTAAATCAGATACTGAGACACTGCTCCTCCAAATCAGATACCGAGATACTGCTCCTCTAAGTCAGATACCGAGACACTGCTCCTCTAAATCAGATATCGAGACACTGCTCCTCGAAATCAGATACCGAGACACTGCTCCTCTAAATCAGATTCCGAGACACTGCTCCTCTAAATCAGATACTGAGACACTGCACCTCTAAATCAGATACTGAGACACAGCTCCTCTAAATCAGATACCGAGACACTGCTCCTCTAAATCAGATACCGAGACACTGCTCCTCTAAATCAGATACCGAGACACTGCTCCTCTAAATCAGATACCGAGACACTGCTCCTCCAAATCAGATAGTGAGACACTGCTCCTCTAAATCAGATACTGAGACACTGCTCCACTAAATCAGATACTGAGATACTGCTCCTCCAAATCAGATACCATGACACGGCTTCTCTAAATCAGATACCGAGACGCTGCTCCTCTAAATCAGATACCGAGACGCTGCTCCTTTAAATCAGATACTGAGACGCTGCTCCTCCAAATCAGATACTGAGACACTGCTCCTCTAAATCAGATACTGAGACACTGCTCCTTTAAATCAGATACTGAGACACTGCTCCTCCAAATCAGATACTGAGACACTGCTCCTCTAAATCAGATATCGAGACACTGCTCCTTTAAATCAGATACTGAGACACTGCTCTTCTAAATAAGATACAGAGACACTGCTCCTTTAAATCAGATACCGAGACACTGCTCCTCTAAATCTGATACCGAGACACTGCTCCTCTAAATCAGATACTGAGAAACTGCTCCTTTAAATCAGATACTGAGGCACTGCTCCTCTAAATCAGATACTGAGACACTGCTCCTCTAAATCAGATATGAGACACTGCTCCTCTAAATCAGATACTGAGACACTGCTCCTCTAAATCTGATACCGAGACACTGCTCCTCTAAATCAGATAGCGAGACACTGCTCCTCTAAGTCAGATACTGAGACACTGCTCCTCCAAATCAGATAGCGAGGCACTGCTCCTCTAAATCAGATACCGAGACACTGCTCCTTTAAATCAGTTACCGAGACACTGCTCCTCGAAATCAGATACTGAGACACTGCTCCTCTAAATCAGATATGAGACACTGCTCCTCTAAATCAGATACTGAGACACTGCTCCTCTAAATCTGATACCGAGACACTGCTCCTCTAAATCAGATAGCGAGACACTGCTCCTCTAAATCAGATACTGAGACACTGCTCCTCCAAATCAGATAGCGAGGCACTGCTCCTCTAAATCAGATACCGAGACACTGCTCCTTTAAATCAGTTACCGAGACACTGCTCTTCGAAATCAGATACTGAGACACTGCTCCTTTAAATCAGATTCTGAGACACTGCTCCTCCAAATCAGATACTGAGACACTGCTCCTCTAAATCAGATACCGAGACACTGCTCCTCTAAATCAGATACTGAGACACTACCCCTCTAAATCAGACACTGAGACACTGCTCCTCCAAATCAGAGACCGAGACACTGCTCCTCTAAATCAGATACTGAGACACTGCTCCTCTAAATCAGATACCGAGAAGCTGCTCCTCTAAATCAGATACCGTGACACAGCTCCTCTAAATCAGATACCGAGACACTGCTCCTCTAAATCAGATACTGAGACACTGCTCCTCTAAATCAGATACTGAGACACTGCTCCTCTAAATCAAATACTGAGACACTGCTCCTTTAAATCTGATATCGAGATGCTGCTCCTCGAAATCACATACTGAGATACTGCTCCTCTAAATCAGATACCGAGACACTGCTCCTCTAAATCTGATACCGAGACACTGCTCCTTTAGATATGATACCGAGACACTGTTCCTCTAAATCAGATACTGAGACACTGCTCCTCTAAATCAGATACCGAGACACTGCTCCTTTAGATATGATACCGAGACACTGATCCTCTAAATCAGATAGTGAGACACTGCTCCTCTAAATCAGATACCGAGACACTGCTCCTTTAGATATGATACCGAGACACTGCTCCTCTAAATCAGATACTGAGACACTGCGCCATTAAATCATATACTGAGACACTGCTCCTTTAAATCAGATACTGACACGCTGCTCCTTTAAATCAGATACTGGGACACTGCTCCTCTAATTCAGATACAGAGACACTGCTCCTCTAAATCAGATACCGAGACACTGCTCCTCTAAATCAGATACCGAGACACTGCTCCTCTAAATCAGATACTGAGACACTGCTCCTCTAAATCAGATACCGATACAATGCTCCTCTAAATCAGATACTGAGACACTGCTCCTCTGAATCAGATAATGAGACAATGCTCCTCTAAATCAGATACTGAGACACTGCTCCTCTAAATCAGATACCGAGACACTGCTCCTCTAAATCAGATACTGAGACACTGCTCCTTTAAATCAGATACCGAGACACTGCTCCTCTAAATCAGATAGTGAGACACTGCTCCTCTAAATCAGATACTGAGACACAGCTCCTCGAAATCAGATACTGAGACACTGCTCCTCTAAATCAGATACCGAGACACTGCTCCTTTAAATCAGATACTGAGACACTGCTCCTCTAAATCAGATACTGAGACACTGCTCCTCTAAATCAGATACCGAGACACTGCACCTCTAAATCAGAAACCGAGACACTGCTCCTTTAAATAAGATACTGAGACACTGCTCCTCTAAATCTGATACCGAGACACTGCTCCTCCAAATCAGATACCGAGACACTGCTCCTCCAAATCAGATACCGAGACACTGCTCCTTTAAAGCAGATACTGAGACACTGCTCCTCTAAATCAGATACTGAGACACTGCTCCTCTAAATCAGATACTGAGACACTGCTCCTCCAAATCAGATACCGAGATACTGCTCCTCAAAGTCAGATACCGAGACACTGCTCCTCTAAATCAGATATCGAGACACTGCTCCTCGAAATCAGATACCGAGACACTGCTCCTCTAAATCAGATTCCGAGACACTGCTCCTCTAAATCAGATACTGAGACACTGCACCTCTAAATCAGATACTGAGACACAGCTCCTCTAAATCAGATACCGAGACACTGCTCCTCTAAATCAGATACCGAGACACTGCTCCTCTAAATCAGATACCGAGACACTGCTCCTCTAAATCAGATACCGAGACACTGCTCCTCCAAATCAGATAGTGAGACACTGCTCCTCTAAATCAGATACTGAGACACTGCTCCACTAAATCAGATACTGAGATACTGCTCCTCCAAATCAGATACCATGACACGGCTTCTCTAAATCAGATACCGAGACGCTGCTCCTCTAAATCAGATACCGAGACGCTGCTCCTTTAAATCAGATACTGAGACACTGCTCCTCCAAATCAGATACTGAGACACTGCTCCTCTAAATCAGATACTGAGACACTGCTCCTTTAAATCAGATACTGAGACACTGCTCCTCCAAATCAGATACTGAGACACTGCTCCTCTAAATCAGATATCGAGACACTGCTCCTTTAAATCAGATACTGAGACACTGCTCTTCTAAATAAGATACAGAGACACTGCTCCTTTAAATCAGATACCGAGACACTGCTCCTCTAAATCTGATACCGAGACACTGCTCCTCTAAATCAGATACTGAGAAACTGCTCCTTTAAATCAGATACTGAGGCACTGCTCCTCTAAATCAGATACTGAGACACTGCTCCTCTAAATCAGATATGAGACACTGCTCCTCTAAATCAGATACTGAGACACTGCTCCTCTAAATCTGATACCGAGACACTGCTCCTCTAAATCAGATAGCGAGACACTGCTCCTCTAAATCAGATACTGAGACACTGCTCCTCCAAATCAGATAGCGAGGCACTGCTCCTCTAAATCAGATACCGAGACACTGCTCCTTTAAATCAGTTACCGAGACACTGCTCCTCTAAATCAGATACTGAGACACTGCTCCTTTAAATCAGATTCTGAGACACTGCTCCTCTAAATCAGATACTGAGACACTGCGCCTCTAAATCAGATACCGAGACACTTCTCCTCTAAATCAGATACTGAGACACTACCCCTCTAAATCAGACACTGAGACACTGCTCCTCCAAATCAGAGACCGAGACACTGCTCCTCTAAATCAGATACTGAGACACTGCTCCTCTAAATCAGATACCGAGAAGCTGCTCCTCTAAATCAGATACTGAGACGCTGCTCCTTGAAATCAGATACTGAGACACTGCTCCTCTAAATCAGATACCGAGACACTGCTCCTCTGAATCAGATACTGAGACACTGCTCCTCTAAATCAGATACCGTGACACTGCTCCTCTAAATCAGATAACGAGACACTGCTCCTCTAAATCAGATACTGAGACACTGCTCCTCTAAATCAGATACTGAGACACTGCTCCTCTAAATCAGATACTGAGACACTGCTCCTCCAAATCAGATACCGAGATACTGCTCCTCTAAGTCAGATACCGAGACACTGCTCCTCTAAATCAGATATCGAGACACTGCTCCTCGAAATCAGATACCGAGACACTGCTCCTCTAAATCAGATTCCGAGACACTGCTCCTCTAAATCAGATACTGAGACACTGCACCTCTAAATCAGATACTGAGACACAGCTCCTCTAAATCAGATACCGAGACACTGCTCCTCTAAATCAGATACCGAGACACTGCTCCTCTAAATCAGATACCGAGACACTGCTCCTCTAAATCAGATACCGAGACACTGCTCCTCCAAATCAGATAGTGAGACACTGCTCCTCTAAATCAGATACTGAGACACTGCTCCACTAAATCAGATACTGAGATACTGCTCCTCCAAATCAGATACCATGACACGGCTTCTCTAAATCAGATACCGAGACGCTGCTCCTCTAAATCAGATACCGAGACGCTGCTCCTTTAAATCAGATACTGAGACGCTGCTCCTCCAAATCAGATACTGAGACACTGCTCCTCTAAATCAGATACTGAGACACTGCTCCTTTAAATCAGATACTGAGACACTGCTCCTCCAAATCAGATACTGAGACACTGCTCCTCTAAATCAGATATCGAGACACTGCTCCTTTAAATCAGATACTGAGACACTGCTCTTCTAAATAAGATACAGAGACACTGCTCCTTTAAATCAGATACCGAGACACTGCTCCTCTAAATCTGATACCGAGACACTGCTCCTCTAAATCAGATACTGAGAAACTGCTCCTTTAAATCAGATACTGAGGCACTGCTCCTCTAAATCAGATACTGAGACACTGCTCCTCTAAATCAGATATGAGACACTGCTCCTCTAAATCAGATACTGAGACACTGCTCCTCTAAATCTGATACCGAGACACTGCTCCTCTAAATCAGATAGCGAGACACTGCTCCTCTAAATCAGATACTGAGACACTGCTCCTCCAAATCAGATAGCGAGGCACTGCTCCTCTAAATCAGATACCGAGACACTGCTCCTTTAAATCAGTTACCGAGACACTGCTCCTCTAAATCAGATACTGAGACACTGCTCCTTTAAATCAGATTCTGAGATACTGCTCCTCTAAATCAGATACTGAGACACTGCGCCTCTAAATCAGATACCGAGACACTTCTCCTCTAAATCAGATACTGAGACACTACCCCTCTAAATCAGACACTGAGACACTGCTCCTCCAAATCAGAGACCGAGACACTGCTCCTCTAAATCAGATACTGAGACACTGCTCCTCTAAATCAGATACCGAGAAGCTGCTCCTCTAAATCAGATACTGAGACGCTGCTCCTTGAAATCAGATACTGAGACACTGCTCCTCTAAATCAGATACCGAGACACTGCTCCTCTGAATCAGATACTGAGACACTGCTCCTCTAAATCAGATACCGTGACACTGCTCCTCTAAATCAGATAACGAGACACTGCTCCTCTAAATCAGATACTGAGACACTGCTCCTCTAAATCAGATACTGAGACACTGCTCCTCTAAATCAGATACTGAGACACTGCTCCTCCAAATCAGATACCGAGATACTGCTCCTCTAAGTCAGATACCGAGACACTGCTCCTCTAAATCAGATATCGAGACACTGCTCCTCGAAATCAGATACCGAGACACTGCTCCTCTAAATCAGATTCCGAGACACTGCTCCTCTAAATCAGATACTGAGACACTGCACCTCTAAATCAGATACTGAGACACAGCTCCTCTAAATCAGATACCGAGACACTGCTCCTCTAAATCAGATACCGAGACACTGCTCCTCTAAATCAGATACCGAGACACTGCTCCTCTAAATCAGATACCGAGACACTGCTCCTCCAAATCAGATAGTGAGACACTGCTCCTCTAAATCAGATACTGAGACACTGCTCCACTAAATCAGATACTGAGATACTGCTCCTCCAAATCAGATACCATGACACGGCTTCTCTAAATCAGATACCGAGACGCTGCTCCTCTAAATCAGATACCGAGACGCTGCTCCTTTAAATCAGATACTGAGACGCTGCTCCTCCAAATCAGATACTGAGACACTGCTCCTCTAAATCAGATACTGAGACACTGCTCCTTTAAATCAGATACTGAGACACTGCTCCTCCAAATCAGATACTGAGACACTGCTCCTCTAAATCAGATATCGAGACACTGCTCCTTTAAATCAGATACTGAGACACTGCTCTTCTAAATCAGATACAGAGACACTGCTCCTTTAAATCAGATACCGAGACACTGCTCCTCTAAATCTGATACCGAGACACTGCTCCTCTAAATCAGATACTGAGAAACTGCTCCTTTAAATCAGATACTGAGGCACTGCTCCTCTAAATCAGATACTGAGACACTGCTCCTCTAAATCAGATATGAGACACTGCTCCTCTAAATCAGATACTGAGACACTGCTCCTCTAAATCTGTTACCGCGACACTGCTCCTCTAAATCAGATAGCGAGACACTGCTCCTCTAAATCAGATACTGAGACACTGCTCCTCCAAATCAGATAGCGAGGCACTGCTCCTCTAAATCAGATACCGAGACACTGCTCCTTTAAATCAGTTACCGAGACACTGCTCCTCTAAATCAGATACTGAGACACTGCTCCTTTAAATCAGATTCTGAGACACTGCTCCTCTAAATCAGATACTGAGACACTGCGCCTCTAAATCAGATACCGAGACACTGCTCCTCTAAATCAGATACTGAGACACCACCCCTCTAAATCAGACACTGATACACTGCTCCTCCAAATCAGAGACCGAGACACTGCTCCTCTAAATCAGATACCGAGACACTGCTCCTCTAAATCAGATAGCGAGACACTGCTCCTCTAAATCAGATACTGAGACACTGCTCCTCCAAATCAGATAGCGAGGCACTGCTCCTCTAAATCAGATACCGAGACACTGCTCCTTTAAATCAGTTACCGAGACACTGCTCCTCTAAATCAGATACTGAGACACTGCTCCTTTAAATCAGATTCTGAGACACTGCTCCTCTAAATCAGATACTGAGACACTGCGCCTCTAAATCAGATACCGAGACACTTCTCCTCTAAATCAGATACTGAGACACTACCCCTCTAAATCAGACACTGAGACACTGCTCCTCCAAATCAGAGACCGAGACACTGCTCCTCTAAATCAGATACTGAGACACTGCTCCTCTAAATCAGATACCGAGAAGCTGCTCCTCTAAATCAGATACTGAGACGCTGCTCCTTGAAATCAGATACTGAGACACTGCTCCTCTAAATCAGATACCGAGACACTGCTCCTCTGAATCAGATACTGAGACACTGCTCCTCTAAATCAGATACCGTGACACTGCTCCTCTAAATCAGATAACGAGACACTGCTCCTCTAAATCAGATACTGAGACACTGCTCCTCTAAATCAGATACTGAGACACTGCTCCTCTAAATCAGATACTGAGACACTGCTCCTCCAAATCAGATACCGAGATACTGCTCCTCTAAGTCAGATACCGAGACACTGCTCCTCTAAATCAGATATCGAGACACTGCTCCTCGAAATCAGATACCGAGACACTGCTCCTCTAAATCAGATTCCGAGACACTGCTCCTCTAAATCAGATACTGAGACACTGCACCTCTAAATCAGATACTGAGACACAGCTCCTCTAAATCAGATACCGAGACACTGCTCCTCTAAATCAGATACCGAGACACTGCTCCTCTAAATCAGATACCGAGACACTGCTCCTCTAAATCAGATACCGAGACACTGCTCCTCCAAATCAGATAGTGAGACACTGCTCCTCTAAATCAGATACTGAGACACTGCTCCACTAAATCAGATACTGAGATACTGCTCCTCCAAATCAGATACCATGACACGGCTTCTCTAAATCAGATACCGAGACGCTGCTCCTCTAAATCAGATACCGAGACGCTGCTCCTTTAAATCAGATACTGAGACGCTGCTCCTCCAAATCAGATACTGAGACACTGCTCCTCTAAATCAGATACTGAGACACTGCTCCTTTAAATCAGATACTGAGACACTGCTCCTCCAAATCAGATACTGATACACTGCTCCTCTAAATCAGATATTGAGACACTGCTCCTTTAAATCAGATACTGAGACACTGCTCTTCTAAATCAGATACAGAGACACTGCTCCTTTAAATCAGATACCGAGACACTGCTCCTCTAAATCTGATACCGAGACACTGCTCCTCTAAATCAGATACTGAGAAACTGCTCCTTTAAATCAGATACTGAGGCACTGCTCCTCTAAATCAGATACTGAGACACTGCTCCTCTAAATCAGATATGAGACACTGCTCCTCTAAATCAGATACTGAGACACTGCTCCTCTAAATCTGTTACCGAGACACTGCTCCTCTAAATCAGATAGCGAGACACTGCTCCTCTAAATCAGATACTGAGACACTGCTCCTCCAAATCAGATAGCGAGGCACTGCTCCTCTAAATCAGATACCGAGACACTGCTCCTTTAAATCAGTTACCGAGACACTGCTCCTCTAAATCAGATACTGAGACACTGCTCCTTTAAATCAGATTCTGAGACACTGCTCCTCTAAATCAGATACTGAGACACTGCGCCTCTAAATCAGATACCGAGACACTGCTCCTCTAAATCAGATACTGAGACACTACCCCTCTAAATCAGACACTGAGACACTGCTCCTCCAAATCAGAGACCGAGACACTGCTCCTCTAAATCAGATACTGAGACACTGCTCCTCTTAATCAGATACCGAGAAGCTGCTCCTCTAAATCAGATACTGAGACGCTGCTCCTTGAAATCAGATACTGAGACACTGCTCCTCTAAATCAGATACCGAGACACTGCTCCTCTGAATCAGATACTGAGACACTGCTCCTCTAAATCAGATACTGTGACACTGCTCCTCTAAATCAGATACCGAGACACTGCTCCTCTAAATCAGATACTGAGACACTGCTCCTCTAAATCAAATACTGAGACACTGCTCCTTTAAATCTGATACCGAGACGCTGCTCCTTTAGATTTGATACCGAGACACTGCTCCTCTAAATCAGATACCGAGACACGGCTCCTCTAAATCAGATACCGACACACTGCTCCTCTAAATCAGATACCGACACACTGCTCCTTTAAATCAGATACCGAGACACTTCTCCTTTAAATCAGATACTGAGACACTGCTCCTCCAATTCAGATACCGAGACACTGCTCCTCGTAATCAGATACCGAGACACTGCTCCTCTAAATCAGATACTGAGACACGGCTCCTCTAAGTCAGATGCCGAGACACTGCTCCTCTAAATCAGATAGCGAGACACTGCTCCGCTAAATCAGATACTGAGACACTGCTCCTCTAAATCAGATACCGAGACGCTGCTCCTTTAAATCTGATATCGAGATGCTGCTCCTCTAAGTCACCTACTGAGACAGTGCTCCTCTAAATCAGATACCGAGACACTGCTCCTCTAAATCAGATACCGAGACACTGCTCCTCTAAATCAGATACTGAGACACTGCTGCTCTAAATCAGATACCGAGACAGTGCTCCTTTAGATATGATACCGAGACACTGCTCCTCTAAATCAGATACTGAGACACTGCGCCATTAAATCATATACTGAGACACTGCTCCTTTAAATCAGATACTGACACGCTGCTCCTTTAAATCAGATACTGGGACACTGCTCCTCGAAATCAGATACAGAGACACTGCTCCTCTAAATCAGATACCGAGACACTGCTCCTCTAAATCAGATGCCGAGACACTGCTCCTCTAAATCAGATACTGAGACACTGCTCCTCTAAATCAGATACCGAGACAATGCTCCTCTAAATCAGATACTGAGACACTGCTCCTCTAAATCAGATACCGAGACACTGCTCCTCTAAATCAGATACTGAGACACTGCTTCTTTAAATCAGATACCGAGACACTGCTCCTCTAAATCAGATACTGAGACACTGCTCCTCTAAATCAGATACTGAGACACAGCTCCTCGAAATCAGATACCGAGACACTGCTCCTCTAAATCAGATACCGAGACACTGCTCCTTTAAATCAGATACTGAGACACTGCTCCTCTAAATCAGATACTGAGACACTGCTCCTCTAAATCAGATACCGAGACACTGCTCCTTTAAATCAGCATCTGAGACACTGCTCCTCTAAATCAAATACTGAGACACTGCTCCTTTAAATCTGATATCGAGATGCTGCTCCTCTAAATCACATACTGAGACACTGCTCCTCTAAATCAGATACCGAGACACTGCTCCTCTAAATCTGATACCGAGACACTGCTCCTTTAGATATGATACCGAGACACTGCTCCTCTAAATCAGATACTGAGACACTGCTCCTCTAAATCAGATACCGAGACACTGCTCCTTTAGATATGATACCGAGACACTGCTCCTCTAAATCAGATAGTGAGACACTGCTCCTCTAAATCAGATACCGAGACACTGCTCCTTTAGATATGATACCGAGACACTGCTCCTCTAAATCAGATACTGAGACACTGCGCCATTAAATCATATACTGAGACACTGCTCCTTTAAATCAGATACTGACACGCTGCTCCTTTAAATCAGATACTGGGACACTGCTCCTCTAAATCAGATACAGAGACACTGCTCCTCTAAATCAGATCCCGAGACACTGCTCCTCTAAATCAGATACCGAGACACTGCTCCTCTAAATCAGATACTGAGACACTGCTCCTCTAAATCAGATACCGATACAATGCTCCTCTAAATCAGATACTGAGACACTGCTCCTCTGAATCAGATACCGAAACACTGCTCCTCTAAATCAGATACTGAGACACTGCTCCTTTAAATCAGATACCGAGACACTGCTCCTCTAAATCAGATACTGAGACACTGCTCCTCTAAATCAGATACTGAGACACAGCTCCTCGAAATCAGATACTGAGTCACTGCTCCTCTAAATCAGATACCGAGACACTGCTCCTTTAAATCAGATACTGAGACACTGCTCCTCTAAATCAGATACTGAGACACTGCTCCTCTAAATCAGATACCGAGACACTGCACCTCTAAATCAGATACCGAGACACTGCTCCTTTAAATAAGATACTGAGACACTGCTCCTCTAAATCTGATACCGAGACACTGCTCCTCCAAATCAGATACCGAGGCACTGCTCCTCTAAATCAGATACCGAGACACTGCTCCTTTAAATCAGTTACCGAGACACTGCTCCTCTAAATCAGATACTGAGACACTGCTCCTTTAAATCAGATTCTGAGACACTGCTCCTCCAAATCAGATACTGAGACACTGCTCCTCTAAATCAGATACCGAGACACTGCTCCTCTAAATCAGATACTGAGACACTACCCCTCTAAATCAGACACTGAGACACTGCTCCTCCAAATCAGAGACCGAGACACTGCTCCTCTAAATCAGATACTGAGACACTGCTCCTCTAAATCAGATACCGAGAAGCTGCTCCTCTAAATCAGATACTGAGACGCTGCTCCTTGAAATCAGATACTGAGACACTGCTCCTCCAATTCAGATACCGAGACACTGCTCCTGTGAATCAGATACTGAGACACTGCTCCTCTAAATCAGATACCGTGACACAGCTCCTCTAAATCAGATACCGAGACACTGCTCCTCTAAATCAGATACTGAGACACTGCTCCTCTAAATCAGATACTGAGACACTGCTCCTCTAAATCAAATACTGAGACACTGCTCCTTTAAATCTGATATCGAGATGCTGCTCCTCTAAATCACATACTGAGATACTGCTCCTCTAAATCAGATACCGAGACACTGCTCCTCTAAATCTGATACCGAGACACTGCTCCTTTAGATATGATACCGAGACACTGCTCCTCTAAATCAGATACTGAGACACTGCTCCTCTAAATCAGATACCGAGACACTGCTCCTTTAGATATGATACCGAGACACTGCTCCTCTAAATCAGATAGTGAGACACTGCTCCTCTAAATCAGATACCGAGACACTGCTCCTTTAGATATGATACCGAGACACTGCTCCTCTAAATCAGATACTGAGACACTGCGCCATTAAATCATATACTGAGACACTGCTCCTTTAAATCAGATACTGACACGCTGCTCCTTTAAATCAGATACTGGGACACTGCTCCTCTAAATCAGATACAGAGACTCTGCTCCTCTAAATCAGATACCGAGACACTGCTCCTCTAAATCAGATACCGAGACACTGCTCCTCTAAATCAGATACTGAGACACTGCTCCTCTAAATCAGATACCGATACAATGCTCCTCTAAATCAGATACTGAGACACTGCTCCTCTGAATCAGATAATGAGACAATGCTCCTCTAAATCAGATACTGAGACACTGCTCCTCTAAATCAGATACCGAGACACTGCTCCTCTAAATCAGATACTGAGACACTGCTCCTTTAAATCAGATACCGAGACACTGCTCCTCTAAATCAGATAGTGAGACACTGCTCCTCTAAATCAGATACTGAGACACAGCTCCTCGAAATCAGATACTGAGACACTGCTCCTCTAAATCAGATACCGAGACACTGCTCCTTTAAATCAGATACTGAGACACTGCTCCTCTAAATCAGATACTGAGACACTGCTCCTCTAAATCAGATACCGAGACACTGCACCTCTAAATCAGATACCGAGACACTGCTCCTTTAAATAAGATACTGAGACACTGCTCCTCTAAATCTGATACCGAGACACTGCTCCTCCAAATCAGATACCGAGACACTGCTCCTCCAAATCAGATACCGAGACACTGCTCCTTTAAATCAGATACTGAGACACTGCTCCTCTAAATCAGATACTAAGACACTGCTCCTCTAAATCAGATACTGAGACACTGCTCCTCCAAATCAGATACCGAGATACTGCTCCTCTAAGTCAGATACCGAGACACTGCTCCTCTAAATCAGATACCGAGACACTGCTCCTCGAAATCAGATACCGAGACACTGCTCCTCTAAATCAGATTCCGAGACACTGCTCCTCTAAATCAGATACTGAGACACTGCACCTCTAAATCAGATACTGAGAGACAGCTCCTCTAAATCAGATACCGAGACACTGCTCCTCTAAATCAGATACCGAGACACTGCTCCTCTAAATCAGATACCGAGACACTGCTCCTCTAAATCAGATACCGAGACACTGCTCCTCCAAATCAGATACCATGACACGGCTTCTCTAAATCAGATACCGAGACGCTGCTCCTCTAAATCAGATACCGAGACGCTGCTCCTTTAAATCAGATACTGAGACGCTGCTCCTCCAAATCAGGTACTGAGACACTGCTCCTCTAAATCAGATACTGAGACACTGCTCCTTTAAATCAGATACTGAGACACTGCTCCTCCAAATCAGATACTGAGACACTGCTCCTCGAAATCAGATATCGAGACACTGCTCCTCTAAATCAGATACCGAGAAGCTGCTCCTCTAAATCAGATACTGAGACACTGCTCCTTTAAATCAGATACCGAGACACTGCTCCTCTAAATCTGATACCGAGACACTGCTCCTCTAAATCAGATACTGAGAAACTGCTCCTTTAAATCAGATACTGAGGCACTGCTCCTCTAAATCAGATACTGAGACACTGCTCCTCTAAATCAGATATGAGACACTGCTCCTCTAAATCAGATACTGAGACACTGCTCCTCTAAATCTGATACCGAGACACTGCTCCTCTAAATCAGATAGCGAGACACTGCTCCTCTAAATCAGATACTGAGACACTGCTCCTCCAAATCAGATAGCGAGGCACTGCTCCTCTAAATCAGATACCGAGACACTGCTCCTTTAAATCAGTTACCGAGACACTGCTCCTCTAAATCAGATACTGAGACACTGCTCCTTTAAATCAGATTCTGAGACACTGCTCCTCTAAATCAGATACTGAGACACTGCGCCTCTAAATCAGATACCGAGACACTGCTCCTCTAAATCAGATACCGAGAAGCTGCTCCTCTAAATCAGATACTGAGACGCTGCTCCTCTAAATCAGATACCGAGACACTGCTCCTCTAAATCAGATACCGAGACACTGCTCCTCTGAATCAGATACTGAGACACTGCTCCTCTAAATCAGATACCGTGACACTGCTCCTCTAAATCAGATACCGAGACACTGCTCCTCTAAATCAGATACTGAGACACTGCTCCTCTAAATCAGATACTGAGACACTGCTCCACTAAATCAAATACTGAGACACTGCTCCTTTAAATCTGATACCGAGACGCTGCTCCTTTAGATTTGATACCGAGACACTGCTCCTCTAAATCAGATACCGAGACACGGCTCCTCTAAATCAGATACCGACACACTGCTCCTCTAAATCAGATACCGACACACTGCTCCTTTAAATCAGATACCGAGACACTTCTCCTTTAAATCAGATACTGAGACACTGCTCCTCCAATTCAGATACCGAGACACTGCTCCTCGAAATCAGATACCGAGACACTGCTCCTCTAAATCAGATACTGAGACACGGCTCCTCTAAGTCAGATGCCGAGACACTGCTCCTCTAAATCAGATAGCGAGACACTGCTCCGCTAAATCAGATACTGAGACACTGCTCCTCTAAATCAGATACCGAGACGCTGCTCCTTTAAATCTGATATCGAGATGCTGCTCCTCTAAATCACATACTGAGACAGTGCTCCTCTAAATCAGATACCGAGACACTGCTCCTCTAAATCAGATACCGAGACACTGCTCCTTTAGATATGATACCGAGACACTGCTCCTCTAAATCAGATACTGAGACACTGCTGCTCTAAATCAGATACCGAGACAGTGCTCCTTTAGATATGATACCGAGACACTGCTCCTCTAAATCAGATACTGAGACACTGCGCCATTAAATCATATACTGAGACACTGCTCCTTTAAATCAGATACTGACACGCTGCTCCTTTAAATCAGATACTGGGACACTGCTCCTCGAAATCAGATATAGAGACACTGCTCCTCTAAATCAGATACCGAGACACTGCTCCTCTAAATCAGATGCCGAGACACTGCTCCTCTAAATCAGATACTGAGACACTGCTCCTCTAAATCAGATACCGAGACAATGCTCCTCGAAATCAGATACTGAGACACTGCTCCTCTAAATCAGATACTGAGACACTGCTCCTCTAAATCAGATACTGAGACACAGCTCCTCGAAATCAGATACTGAGTCACTGCTCCTCTAAATCAGATACCGAGACACTGCTCCTTTAAATCAGATACTGAGACACTGCTCCTCTAAATCAGATACTGAGACACTGCTCCTCTAAATCAGATACCGAGACACTGCACCTCTAAATCAGATACCGAGACACTGCTCCTTTAAATAAGATACTGAGACACTGCTCCTCTAAATCTGATACCGAGACACTGCTCCTCCAAATCAGATACCGAGACACTGCTCCTCTAAATCAGATACCGAGACACTGCTCCTTTAAATCAGATACCGAGACACTGCTCCTCTAAATCAGATACTGAGACACTACCCCTCTAAATCAGACACTGAGACACTGCTCCTCCAAATCAGAGACCGAGACACTGCTCCTCTAAATCAGATACTGAGACACTGCTCCTCTAAATCAGATACCGAGAAGCTGCTCCTCTAAATCAGATACTGAGACGCTGCTCCTTGAAATCAGATACTGAGACACTGCTCCTCTAAATCAGATACCGAGACACTGCTCCTCTGAATCAGATACTGAGACACTGCTCCTCTAAATCAGATACCGTGACACTGCTCCTCTAAATCAGATACCGAGACACTGCTCCTCTAAATCAGATACTGAGACACTGCTCCTCTAAATCAGATACTGAGACACTGCTCCTCTAAATCAAATACTGAGACACTGCTCCTTTAAATCTGATACCGAGACGCTGCTCCTTTAGATTTGATACCAAGACACTGCTCCTCTCAATCAGATACCGAGACACGGCTCCTCTAAATCAGACACCGACACACTGCTCCTTTAAATCAGATACCGAGACAATTCTCCTTTAAATCAGATACTGAGAAACTGCTCCTCCAATTCAGATACCGAGACACTGCTCCTCGAAATCAGATACCGAGACACTGCTCCTCTAAATCAGATACTGAGACACGGCTCCTCTAAGTCAGATGCCGAGACACTGCTCCTCTAAATCAGATAGCGAGACACTGCTCCGCTAAATCAGATACTGAGACACTGCTCCTCTAAATCAGATACCGAGACGCTGCTCCTTTAAATCTGATATCGAGATGCTGCTCCTCTAAATCACATACTGAGACAGTGCTCCTCTAAATCAGATACCGAGACACTGCTCCTCTAAATCAGATACCGAGACACTGCTCCTTTAGATATGATACCGAGACACTGCTCCTCTAAATCAGATACTGAGACACTGCTGCTCTAAATCAGATACCGAGACAGTGCTCCTTTAGATATGATACCGAGACACTGCTCCTCTAAATCAGATACTGAGACACTGCGCCATTAAATCATATACTGAGACACTGCTCCTTTAAATCAGATACTGACACGCTGCTCCTTTAAATCAGATACTGGGACACTGCTCCTCTAAATCAGATACTGAGACACAGCTCCTCTAAATCAGATACCGAGACACTGCTCCTCTAAATCAGATACTGAGACACTGCTCCTCTAAATCAGATACCGAGACACTGCTCCTCTAAATCAGATACCGAGACACTGCTCCTCCAAATCAGAAAGTGAGACACTGCTCCTCTAAATCAGATACTGAGACACTGCTCCACTAAATCAGATACTGAGATACTGCTCCTCCAAATCAGATACCATGACACGGCTTCTCTAAATCAGATACCGAGACGCTGCTCCTCTAAATCAGATACCGAGACGCTGCTCCTTTAAATCAGATACTGAGATGCTGCTCCTCCAAATCAGATACTGAGACACTGCTCCTCTAAATCAAATACTGAGACACTGCTCCTTTAAATCAGATACTGAGACACTGCTCCTCCAAATCAGATACTGAGACACTGCTCCTCTAAATCAGATATCGAGACACTGCTCCTTTAAATCAGATTCTGAGACACTGCTCTTCTAAATCAGATACAGAGACACTGCTCCTTTAAATCAGATACCGAGACACTGCTCCTCTAAATCTGATACCGAGACACTGCTCCTCTAAATCAGATACTGAGAAACTGCTCCTTTAAATCAGATACTGAGGCACTGCTCCTCTAAATCAGATACTGAGACACTGCTCCTCTAAATCAGTTATGAGACACTGCTCCTCTAAATCAGATACTGAGACACTGCTCCTATAAATCTGATACCGAGACACTGCTCCTCTAAATCAGATAGCGAGACACTGCTCCTCTAAATCAGATACTGAGACACTGCTCCTCCAAATCAGATAGCGAGGCACTGCTCCTCTAAATCAGATACCGAGACACTGCTCCTTTAAATCAGTTACCGAGACACTGCTCCTCTAAATCAGATACTGAGACACTGCTCCTTTAAATCAGATTCTGAGACACTGCTCCTCTAAATCAGATACTGGGACACTGCGCCTCTAAATCAGATACCGAGACACTGCTCCTCTAAATCAGATACTGAGACACTACCCCTCTAAATCAGACACTGAGACACTGCTCCTCCAAATCAGAGACCGAGACACTGCTCCTCTAAATCAGATACTGAGACACTGCTCCTCTAAATCAGATACCGAGAAGCTGCTCCTCTAAATCAGATACTGAGACGCTGCTCCTTGAAATCAGATACTGAGACACTGCTCCTCTAAATCAGATACCGAGACACTGCTCCTCTGAATCAGATACTGAGACACTGCTCCTCTAAATCAGATACCGTGACACTGCTCCTCTAAATCAGATACCGAGACACTGCTCCTCTAAATCAGATACTGAGACACTGCTCCTCTAAATCAGATACTGAGACACTGCTCCTCTAAATCAAATACTGAGACACTGCTCCTTTAAATCTGATACCGAGACGCTGCTCCTTTAGATTTGATACCGAGACACTGCTCCTCTAAATCAGATACCGAGACACGGCTCCTCTAAATCAGATACCGACACACTGCTCCTCTAAATCAGATACCGACACACTGCTCCTTTAAATCAGATACCGAGACACTTCTCCTTTAAATCAGATACTGAGACACTGCTCCTCCAATTCAGATACCGAGACACTGCTCCTCGAAATCAGATACCGAGACACTGCTCCTCTAAATCAGATACTGAGACACGGCTCCTCTAAGTCAGATGCCGAGACACTGCTCCTCTAAATCAGATAGCGAGACACTGCTCCGCTAAATCAGATACTGAGACACTGCTCCTCTAAATCAGATACCGAGACGCTGCTCCTTTAAATCTGATATCGAGATGCTGCTCCTCTAAATCACATACTGAGACAGTGCTCCTCTAAATCAGATACCGAGACACTGCTCCTCTAAATCAGATACCGAGACACTGCTCCTTTAGATATGATACCGAGACACTGCTCCTCTAAATCAGATACTGAGACACTGCTGCTCTAAATCAGATACCGAGACAGTGCTCCTTTAGATATGATACCGAGACACTGCTCCTCTAAATCAGATGCTGAGACACTGCGCCATTAAATCATATACTGAGACACTGCTCCTTTAAATCAGATACTGACACGCTGCTCCTTTAAATCAGATACTGGGACACTGCTCCTCGAAATCAGATATAGAGACACTGCTCCTCTAAATCAGATACCGAGACACTGCTCCTCTAAATCAGATGCCGAGACACTGCTCCTCTAAATCAGATACTGAGACACTGCTCCTCTAAATCAGATACCGAGACAATGCTCCTCGAAATCAGATACTGAGACACTGCTCCTCTAAATCAGATACCGAGACACTGCTCCTCTAAATCACATACTGAGACACTGCTCCTTTAAATCAGATACCGAGACACTGCTCCTCTAAATCAGATACTGAGACTTTGCTCCTCTAAATCAGATAGTGAGACACAGCTCCTCGAAATCAGATACCGAGACACTGCTCCTCTAAATCAGATACTGAGACACTGCTCCTCTAAATCAGATACCGAGACACTGCTCCTTTAAATCAGCATCTGAGACACTGCCCCTCTAAATCAAATACTGAGACACTGCTCCTTTAAATCTGATATCGAGATGCTGCTCCTCTAAATCACATACTGAGACACTGCTCCTCTAAATCAGATACCGAGACACTGCTCCTCTAAATCTGATACCGAGACACTGCTCCTTTAGATATGATACCGAGACACTGCTCCTCTAAATCAGATACTGAGACACTGCTCCTCTAAATCAGATACCGAGACACTGCTCCTTTAGATATGATACCGAGACACTGCTCCTCTAAATCAGATAGTGAGACACTGTACCTCTAAATCAGATACCGAGACACTGCTCCTTTAGATATGATACCGAGACACTGCTCCTCTAAATCAGATACTGACACGCTGCTCCTTTAAATCAGATACTGGGACACTGCTCCTCTAAATCAGATACAGAGACACTGCTCCTCTAAATCAGATCCCGAGACACTGCTCCTCTAAATCAGATACCGAGACACTGCTCCTCTAAATCAGATACTGAGACACTGCTCCTCTAAATCAGATACCGATACAATGCTCCTCTAAATCAGATACTGAGACACTGCTCCTCTGAATCAGATACCGAAACACTGCTCCTCTAAATCAGATACTGAGACACTGCTCCTTTAAATCAGATACCGAGACACTGCTCCTCTAAATCAGATACTGAGACACTGCTCCTCTAAATCAGATACTGAGACACAGCTCCTCGAAATCAGATACTGAGTCACTGCTCCTCTAAATCAGATACCGAGACACTGCTCCTTTAAATCAGATACTGAGACACTGCTCCTCTAAATCAGATACTGAGACACTGCTCCTCTAAATCAGATACCGAGACACTGCACCTCTAAATCAGATACCGAGACACTGCTCCTTTAAATAAGATACTGAGACACTGCTCCTCTAAATCTGATACCGAGACACTGCTCCTCCAAATCAGATACCGAGACACTGCTCCTCTAAATCAGATACCGAGACACTGCTCCTTTAAATCAGATACCGAGACACTGCTCCTCTAAATCAGATACTGAGACACTACCCCTCTAAATCAGACACTGAGACACTGCTCCTCCAAATCAGAGACCGAGACACTGCTCCTCTAAATCAGATACTGAGACACTGCTCCTCTAAATCAGATACCGAGAAGCTGCTCCTCTAAATCAGATACTGAGACGCTGCTCCTTGAAATCAGATACTGAGACACTGCTCCTCTAAATCAGATACCGAGACACTGCTCCTCTGAATCAGATACTGAGACACTGCTCCTCTAAATCAGATACCGTGACACTGCTCCTCTAAATCAGATACCGAGACACTGCTCCTCTAAATCAGATACTGAGACACTGCTCCTCTAAATCAGATACTGAGACACTGCTCCTCTAAATCAAATACTGAGACACTGCTCCTTTAAATCTGATACCGAGACGCTGCTCCTTTAGATTTGATACCGAGACACTGCTCCTCTAAATCAGATACCGAGACACGGCTCCTCTAAATCAGATACCGACACACTGCTCCTTTAAATCAGATACCGAGACAATTCTCCTTTAAATCAGATACTGAGAAACTGCTCCTCCAATTCAGATACCGAGACACTGCTCCTCGAAATCAGATACCGAGACACTGCTCCTCTAAATCAGATACTGAGACACGGCTCCTCTAAGTCAGATGCCGAGACACTGCTCCTCTAAATCAGATAGCGAGACACTGCTCCGCTAAATCAGATACTGAGACACTGCTCCTCTAAATCAGATACCGAGACGCTGCTCCTTTAAATCTGATATCGAGATGCTGCTCCTCTAAATCACATACTGAGACAGTGCTCCTCTAAATCAGATACCGAGACACTGCTCCTCTAAATCAGATACCGAGACACTGCTCCTTTAGATATGATACCGAGACACTGCTCCTCTAAATCAGATACTGAGACACTGCTGCTCTAAATCAGATACCGAGACAGTGCTCCTTTAGATATGATACCGAGACACTGCTCCTCTAAATCAGATACTGAGACACTGCGCCATTAAATCATATACTGAGACACTGCTCCTTTAAATCAGATACTGACACGCTGCTCCTTTAAATCAGATACTGGGACACTGCTCCTCGAAATCAGATACAGAGGCACTGATTCTCTAAATCAGATACCGAGACACTGCTCCTCTAAATCAGATGCCGAGACACTGCTCCTCTAAATCAGATACCGAGACACTGCTCCTCTAAATCAGATACCGAGACAATGCTCCTCTAAATCAGATACTGAGACACTGCTCCTCTAAATCAGATACCGAGACACTGCTCCTCTAAATCAGATACTGAGACACTGCTCCTTTAAATCAGATACCGAGACACTGCTCCTCTAAATCAGATACTGAGACTTTGCTCCTCTAAATCAGATACTGAGACACAGCTCCTCGAAATCAGATCCCGAGACACTGCTCCTCTAAATCAGATACCGAGACACTGCTCCTTTAAATCAGATACTGAGACACTGCTCCTCTAAATCAGATACTGAGACACTGCTCCTCTAAATCAGATACCGAGACACTGCTCCTTTAAATCAGCATCTGAGACACTGCTCCTCTAAATCAAATACTGAGACACTGCTCCTGTAAATCTGATATCGAGATGCTGCTCCTCTAAATCACATACTGAGACACTGCTCCTCTAAATCAGATACCGAGACACTGCTCCTCTAAATCTGATACCGAGACACTGCTCCTTTAGATATGATACCGAGACACTGCTCCTCTAAATCAGATACTGAGACACTGCTCCTCTAAATCAGATACCGAGACACTGCTCCTTTAGATATGATACCGAGACACTGCTCCTCTAAATCAGATAGTGAGACACTGCTCCTCTAAATCAGATACCGAGACACTGCTCCTTTAGATATGATACCGAGACACAGCTCCTCTAAATCAGATACTGACACGCTGCTCCTTTAAATCAGATACTGGGACACTGCTCCTCTAAATCAGATACTGAGACACTGCTCCTCTAAATCAGATACCGATACAATGCTCCTCTAAATCAGATACTGAGACACTGCTCCTCTGAATCAGATACCGAAACACTGCTCCTCTAAATCAGATACTGAGACACTGCTTCTTTAAATCAGATACCGAGACACTGCTCCTCTAAATCAGATACTGAGACACTGCTCCTCTAAATCAGATACTGAGACACAGCTCCTCGAAATCAGATACTGAGTCACTGCTCCTCTAAATCAGATACCGAGACACTGCTCCTTTAAATCAGAAACTGAGACACTGCTCCTCTAAATCAGATACTGAGACACTGCTCCTCTAAATCAGATACCGAGACACTGCACCTCTAAATCAGATACCGAGACACTGCTCCTTTAAATAAGATACTGAGACACTGCTCCTCTAAATCTGATACCGAGACACTGCTCCTCCAAATCAGATACCGAGACACTGCTCCTCTAAATCAGATACCGAGACACTGCTCCTTTAAATCAGATACTGAGACACTGCTCCTCTAAATCAGATACTGAGACACTGCTCCTCTAAATCAGATACTGAGACACTGCTCCTCCAAATCAGATACCGAGACACTGCTCCTCTAAATCTGATACCGAGACACTGCTCCTCGAAATCAGATACCGAGACACTGCTCCTCTAAATCAGATACTGAGACACTGCTCCTCTCAATCAGATACTGAGACACTGCTCCTCTAAATACTGAGACACTGCTCCTCTAAATCAGATACTGAGACACTGCTCCTTTAAATCAGATACCGAGACACTGCTCCTCTAAATCTGATACCGAGACACTGCTCCTCGAAATCAGATACCGAGACACTGCTCCTCTAAATCAGATACTGAGACACTGCTCCTCTAAATCACATACTGAGACACTGCTCCTCTAAATCAGATACCGTGACACTGCTCCTCTAAATAAGATACCGAGACACTGCTCCTCTAAATCAGATTCTGAGACACTGCTCCTCTAAATCAGATACTGAGACACTGCTCCTCCAGATCAGATACTGACACACTGCTCCTTTTAATCTGATAACGAGACGCTGCTCCTTTAGATCGGATACCGAGACACTGCTCCTCTAAATCAGATACCGAGACACGGCTCCTCTAAATCAGATACCGAGACACTGGTCCTCTAAATCAGATACTGAGACACTGCTCCTCTAAATCAGATACCGTGACACTGCTCCTCTAAATCAGATACCGAGACACTGCTCCTCTAAATCAGATACTGAGACACTGCTCCTCTAAATCAGATACTGAGACACTGCTCCTCTAAATCAGATACTGAGACACTGCTCCTTTAAATCTGATACCGAGACGCTGCTCCTTTAGATTTGATACCGAGACACTGCTCCTCTAAATATGATACCGAGACACGGCTCCTCTAAATCAGATACCGACACACTGCTCCTCTAAATCAGATACCGACACACTGCTCCTTTAAATCAGATACCGAGACACTTCTCCTTTAAATCAGATACTGAGACACTGCTCCTCTAATTCAGATAGCGAGACACTGCTCCTCTAAATCAGATACCGAGACACTGCTCCTCTAAATCAGATACTGAGACACGGAACCTCTAAATCAGATGCCGAGACACTGCTCCTCTAAATCAGATAGCGAGACACTGCTCCGCTAAATCAGATACTGAGACACTACTCCTCTAAATCAGATACTGAGACACTGCTCCTCTAAATCAGATACCGAGACGCTGCTCCTTTAAATCTGATATCGAGATGCTGCTCCTCTAAATCACATACTGAGACACTGCTCCTCTAAATCAGATACCGAGACACTGCTCCTCTAAATCAGATACCGAGACACTGCTCCTTTAGATATGATACCGAGACACTGCTCCTCTAAATCAGATACTGAGACACTGCTCCTCTAAGTCAGATACCGAGACACTGCTCCTTTAGATATGATACCGAGACACTGCTCCTCTAAATCAGATAGTGAGACACTGCTCCTCTAAATCAGATACCGAGATACTGCTCCTTTAGATATGATACCGAGACACTGCTCCTCTAAATCAGATACTGAGACACTGCGCCATTAAATCATATACTGAGACACTGCTCCTTTAAATCAGATACTGACACGCTGCTCCTTTAAATCAGATACTGGGACACTGCTCCGCTAAATCAGATACAGAGACACTGCTCCTCTAAATCAGATACCGAGACACTGCTCCTCTAAATCAGATACCGAGACACTGCTCCTCTAAATCAGATACTGAGACACTGCTCCTCTAAATCAGATACCGATACAATGCTCCTCTAAATCAGATACTGAGACACTGCTCCTCTGAATCAGATAATGAGACAATGCTCCTCTAAATCAGATACTGAGACACTGCTCCTCTAAATCAGATACCGAAACACTGCTCCTCTAAATCAGATACTGAGACACTGCTCCTTTAAATCAGATACCGAGACACTGCTCCTCTAAATCAGATACTGAGACACTGCTCCTCTAAATCAGATACTGAGACACAGCTCCTCGAAATCAGATACTGAGACACTGCTCCTCTAAATCAGATACCGAGACACTGCTCCTTTAAATCAGATACTGAGACACTGCTCCTCTAAATCAGATACTGAGACACTGCTCCTCTAAATCAGATACCGAGACACTGCTCCTCCAAATCAGATACCGAGACACTGCTCCTCTAAATCAGATACCGAGACACTGCTCCTTTAAATCAGATACTGAGACACTGCTCCTCTAAATCAGATACTGAGACACTGCTCCTCTAAATCAGATACTGAGACACTGCTCCTCCAAATCAGATACCAAGACACTGCTCCTCTAAGTCAGATACCGAGATACTGCTCCTCTAAATCAGATACCGAGACACTGCTCCTCTAAATCAGATATCGAGACACTGCTCCTCTAAATCAGATTCCGAGACACTGCTCCTCTAAATCAGATACTGAGACACTGCACCTCTAAATCAGATACTGAGACACTGCTCCTCTAAATCAGATACCGAGACACTGCTCCTCTAAATCAGATACCGAGACACTGCTCCTCTAATTCAGATACCGAGACACTGCTCCTCTAAATCAGATACCGAGACACTGCTCCTCCAAATCAGATAGTGAGACAGTGCTCCTCTAAATCAGATACTGAGACACTGCTCCACGAAATCAGATACTGAGATACTGCTCCTCCAAATCAGATACCGAGACACGGCTTCTCTAAAACAGATACCGAGACGCTGCTCCTCTAAATCAGATACCGAGACGCTGCTCCTTTAAATCAGATACTGAGACGCTGCTCCTCCAAATCTGATAATGAGACACTGCTCCTCTAAATCAGATACTGAGACACTGCTCCTTTAAATCAGATACTGAGACACTGCTCCTCCAAATCAGATGCTGAGACACTGCTCCTCTAAATCAGATACCGAGACACTGCTCCTTTAAATCAGATACCGAGACACTGCTCTTCTAAATCAGAAAGAGAGACACTGCTCCTTTAAATCAGATACCGAGACACTGCTCCTCTAAATCTGAAACCGAGACACTGCTCCTCTAAATCAGATACTGAGAAACTGCTCCTTTAAATCAGATACTGAGGCACTGCTCCTCTAAATCAGATACTGAGACACTGCTCCTCTAAATCAGATATGAGACACTGCTCCTCTAAATCTGATACCGAGACACTGCTCCTCTAAATCAGATAGCGAGACACTGCTCCTCGAAATCAGATACTGAGACACTGCTCCTCCAAATCAGATACCGAGGCACTGCTCCTCTAAATCAGATACCGAGACACTGCTCCTTTAAATCAGTTACCGAGACACTGCTCCTCTAAATCAGATACTGAGACACTGCTCCTTTAAATCAGATTCTGAGACACTGCTCCTCTAAATCAGATACTGAGACTCTGCTCCTCTAAATCAGATACCGAGACACTGCTCCTCTAAATCAGATACTGAGACACTACCCCTCTAAATCAGACACTGAGACACTGCTCCTCCAATCAGAGACCGAGACACTGCTCCTCTAAATCAGATACTCAGACAGTGCTCCTCTAAATCAGATACCGAGAAGCTGCTCCTCTAAATCAGATACTGAGACGCTGCTCCTTGAAATCAGATACTGAGACACTGCTCCTCTAAATCAGATACCGAGACACTGCGCCTCTGAATCAGATACTGAGACACTGCTCCTCTAAATCAGATACCGTGACACTGCTCCTCTAAATCAGATACCGAGACACTGCTCCTCTAAATCAGATACTGAGACTCTGCTCCTCTAAATCAGATACTGAGACACTGCTCCTCCAAATCAAATACTGAGACACTGCTGCTTTAAATCTGATATCGAGATGCTGCTCCTCAAAATCACATACTGAGACACTGCTCCTCTAAATCAGATACCGAGACACTGCTCCTCTAAATCTGATAGCGAGACACTGCTCCTTTTGATATGATACCGAGACACTGCTCCTCTAAATCAGATACTGAGACACTGCTCCTCGAAATCAGATACCGAGACACTGCTCCTTTAGATATGATACCGAGACACTGCTCCTCTAAATCAGATAGTGAGACACTGCTCCTCTAAATCAGATACCGAGACACTGCTCCTTTAGATATGATACCGAGACACTGCTCCTCTAAATCAGATACTGAGACACTGCGCCATTAAATCATATACTGAGACACTGCTCCTTTAAATCAGATACTGAGACGCTGCTCCTTTAAATCAGATACTGGGACACTGCTCCTCTAAATCAGATACAGAGACACTGCTCCTCTAAATCAGATACCGAGACACTGCTCCTCTAAATCAGATACCGAGACACTGCTCCTCTAAATCAGATACTGAGACACTGCTCCTCTAAATCAGATACCGATACAATGCTCCTCTAAATCAGATACTGAGACACTGCTCCTCTGAATCAGATAATGAGACAATGCTCCTCTAAATCAGATACTGAGACACTGCTCCTCTAAATCAGATACCGAGACACTGCTCCTCTAAATCAGATACTGAGACACTGCTCCTTTAAATCAGATACCGAGCCACTGCTCCTCTAAATCAAATAGTAAGACACTGCTCCTCTAAATCAGATACTGAGACACAGCTCCTCGAAATCAGATACTGAGACACTGCTCCTCTAAATCAGATACCGAGACACTGCTCCTTTAAATCAGATACTGAGACACTGCTCCTCTAAATCAGATACCGAGACACTGCACCTCTAAATCAGATACCGAGACACTGCTCCTTTAAATAAGATACTGAGACACTGCTCCTCTAAATCTGATACCGAGACACTGCTCCTCCAAATCAGATACCGAGACACTGCTCCTCCAAATCAGATACCGAGACACTGCTCCTTTAAATCAGATACTGAGACACTGCTCCTCTAAATCAGATACTGAGACACTGCTCCTCTAAATCAGATACTGAGACACTGCTCCTCCAAATCAGATACCGAGACACTGCTCCTCTAAGTCAGATACCGAGACACTGCTCCTCTAAATCAGATACCGAGACACTGCTCCTCTAAATCAGATACCGAGACACTGCTCCTCTAAATCAGATTCCGAGACACTGCTCCTCTAAATCAGATACTGAGACACTGCACCTCTAAATCAGATACTGAGACACTGCTCCTCTAAATCAGATACCGAGACACTGCTCCTCTAAATCAGATACCGAGACACTGCTCCTCTAATTCAGATACCGAGACACTGCTCCTCTAAATCAGATACCGAGACACTTCTCCTCCAAATCAGATAGTGAGACACTGCTCCTCTAAATCAGATACTGAGACACTGCTCCACTAAATCAGATACTGAGATACTGCTCCTCCAAATCAGATACCGAGACACGGCTTCTCTAAATCAGATACCGAGACGCTGCTCCTCTAAATCAGATACCGAGACGCTGCTCCTTTAAATCAGATACTGAGACGCTGCTCCTCCAAATCAGATACTGAGACACTGCTCCTCTAAATCAGATACTGAGACACTGCTCCTTTAAATCAGATACTGAGACACTGCTCCTCCAAATCAGATACTGAGACACTGCTCCTCTAAATCAGATACCGAGACACTGCTCCTTTAAATCAGATACCGAGACACTGCTCTTCTAAATCAGAAACAGAGACACTGCTCCTTTAAATCAGATACCGAGACACTGCTCCTCTAAATCTGAAACCGAGACACTGCTCCTCTAAATCAGATACTGAGAAACTGCTCCTTTAAATCAGATACTGAGGCACTGCTCCTCTAAATCAGATACTGAGACACTGCTCCTCTAAATCAGATATGAGACACTGCTCCTCTAAATCAGATACTGAGACACTGCTCCTCTAAATCTGATACCGAGACACTTCTCCTCTAAATCAGATAGCCAGACACTGCTCCTCTAAATCAGATACTGAGACACTGCTCCTCCAAATCAGATACCGAGGCACTGCTCCTCTAAATCAGATACCGAGACACTGCTCCTTTAAATCAGTTACCGAGACACTGCTCCTCTAAATCAGATACTGAGACACTGCTCCTTTAAATCAGATTCTGAGACACTGCTCCTCTAAATCAGATACTGAGACACTGCTCCTCTAAATCAGATACCGAGACACTGCTCCTCTAAATCAGATACTGAGACACTACCCCTCTAAATCAGACACTGAGACACTGCTCCTCCAAATCAGAGACCGAGACACTGCTCCTCTAAATCAGATACTGAGACACTGCTCCTCTAAATCAGATACCGAGAAGCTGCTCCTCTAAATCAGATACTGAGACGCAGCTCCTTGAAATCAGATACTGAGACACTGCTCCTCTAAATCAGATACCAAGACACTGCTCCTCTGAATCAGATACTGAGACACTGCTCCTCTAAATCAGATACCGTGACACTGCTCCTCTAAATCAGATACCGAGACACTGCTCCTCTAAATCAGATACTGAGACTCTGCTCCTCTAAATCAGATACTGAGACACTGCTCCTCCAAATCAAATACTGAGACACTGCTCCTTTAAATCTGATATCGAGATGCTGCTCCTCTAAATCACATACTGAGACACTGCTCCTCTAAATCAGATACCGAGACACTGCTCCTCTAAATCTGATACCGAGACACTGCTCCTTTTGATATGATACCGAGACACTGCTCCTCTAAATCAGATACTGAGACACTGCTCCTCTAAATCAGATACCGAGACACTGCTCCTTTAGATATGATACCGAGACACTGCTCCTCTAAATCAGATAGTGAGACACTGCTCCTCTAAATCAGATACCGAGACACTGCTCCTTTAGATATGATACCGAGACACTGCTCCTCTAAATCAGATACTGAGACACTGCACCATTAAATCATATACTGAGACACAGCTCCTTTAAATCAGATACTGACACGCTGCTCCTTTAAATCAGATACTGAGACACTGCTCCTCTAAATCTGATACCGAGACACTGCTCCTCCAAATCAGATACCGAGACACTGCTCCTCTAAATCAGATACCGAGACACTGCTCCTTTAAATCAGATACTGAGACACTGCTCCTCTAAATCAGATACTGAGACACTGCTCCTCTAAATCAGATACTGAGACACTGCTCCTCCAAATCAGATACCGAGACACTGCTCCTCTAAATCTGATACCGAGACACTGCTCCTCGAAATCAGATACCGAGACACTGCTCCTCTAAATCAGATACTGAGACACTGCTCCTCTCAATCAGATACTGAGACACTGCTCCTCTAAATACTGAGACACTGCTCCTCTAAATCAGATACTGAGACACTGCTCCTTTAAATCAGATACCGAGACACTGCTCCTCTAAATCTGATACCGAGACACTGCTCCTCGAAATCAGATACCGAGACACTGCTCCTCTAAATCAGATACTGAGACACTGCTCCTCTAAATCAGATACTGAGACACTGCTCCTCTAAATCAGATACCGTGACACTGCTCCTCTAAATAAGATACCGAGACACTGCTCCTCTAAATCAGATTCTGAGACACTGCTCCTCTAAATCAGATACTGAGACACTGCTCCTCCAGATCAGATACTGACACACTGCTCCTTTTAATCTGATAACGAGACGCTGCTCCTTTAGATCGGATACCGAGACACTGCTCCTCTAAATCAGATACCGAGACACGGCTCCTCTAAATCAGATACCGAGACACTGGTCCTCTAAATCAGATACTGAGACACTGCTCCTCTAAATCAGATACCGTGACACTGCTCCTCTAAATCAGATACCGAGACACTGCTCCTCTAAATCAGATACTGAGACACTGCTCCTCTAAATCAGATACTGAGACACTGCTCCTCTAAATCAGATACTGAGACACTGCTCCTTTAAATCTGATACCGAGACGCTGCTCCTTTAGATTTGATACCGAGACACTGCTCCTCTAAATATGATACCGAGACACGGCTCCTCTAAATCAGATACCGACACACTGCTCCTCTAAATCAGATACCGACACACTGCTCCTTTAAATCAGATACCGAGACACTTCTCCTTTAAATCAGATACTGAGACACTGCTCCTCTAATTCAGATAGCGAGACACTGCTCCTCTAAATCAGATACCGAGACACTGCTCCTCTAAATCAGATACTGAGACACGGAACCTCTAAATCAGATGCCGAGACACTGCTCCTCTAAATCAGATAGCGAGACACTGCTCCGCTAAATCAGATACTGAGACACTACTCCTCTAAATCAGATACTGAGACACTGCTCCTCTAAATCAGATACCGAGACGCTGCTCCTTTAAATCTGATATCGAGATGCTGCTCCTCTAAATCACATACTGAGACACTGCTCCTCTAAATCAGATACCGAGACACTGCTCCTCTAAATCAGATACCGAGACACTGCTCCTTTAGATACGATACCGAGACACTGCTCCTCTAAATCAGATACTGAGACACTGCTCCTCTAAGTCAGATACCGAGACACTGCTCCTTTAGATATGATACCGAGACACTGCTCCTCTAAATCAGATAGTGAGACACTGCTCCTCTAAATCAGATACCGAGATACTGCTCCTTTAGATATGATACCGAGACACTGCTCCTCTAAATCAGATACTGAGACACTGCGCCATTAAATCATATACTGAGACACTGCTCCTTTAAATCAGATACTGACACGCTGCTCCTTTAAATCAGATACTGGGACACTGCTCCTCTAAATCAGATACAGAGACACTGCTCCTCTAAATCAGATACCGAGACACTGCTCCTCTAAATCAGATACCGAGACACTGCTCCTCTAAATCAGATACTGAGACACTGCTCCTCTAAATCAGATACCGATACAATGCTCCTCTAAATCAGATACTGAGACACTGCTCCTCTGAATCAGATAATGAGACAATGCTCCTCTAAATCAGATACTGAGACACTGCTCCTCTAAATCAGATACCGAAACACTGCTCCTCTAAATCAGATACTGAGACACTGCTCCTTTAAATCAGATACCGAGACACTGCTCCTCTAAATCAGATACTGAGACACTGCTCCTCTAAATCAGATACTGAGACACAGCTCCTCGAAATCAGATACTGAGACACTGCTCCTCTAAATCAGATACCGAGACACTGCTCCTTTAAATCAGATACTGAGACACTGCTCCTCTAAATCAGATACTGAGACACTGCTCCTCTAAATCAGATACCGAGACACTGCTCCTCCAAATCAGATACCGAGACACTGCTCCTCTAAATCAGATACCGAGACACTGCTCCTTTAAATCAGATACTGAGACACTGCTCCTCTAAATCAGATACTGAGACACTGCTCCTCTAAATCAGATACTGAGACACTGCTCCTCCAAATCAGATACCAAGACACTGCTCCTCTAAGTCAGATACCGAGATACTGCTCCTCTAAATCAGATACCGAGACACTGCTCCTCTAAATCAGATATCGAGACACTGCTCCTCTAAATCAGATTCCGAGACACTGCTCCTCTAAATCAGATACTGAGACACTGCACCTCTAAATCAGATACTGAGACACTGCTCCTCTAAATCAGATACCGAGACACTGCTCCTCTAAATCAGATACCGAGACACTGCTCCTCTAATTCAGATACCGAGACACTGCTCCTCTAAATCAGATACCGAGACACTGCTCCTCCAAATCAGATAGTGAGACAGTGCTCCTCTAAATCAGATACTGAGACACTGCTCCACGAAATCAGATACTGAGATACTGCTCCTCCAAATCAGATACCGAGACACGGCTTCTCTAAAACAGATACCGAGACGCTGCTCCTCTAAATCAGATACCGAGACGCTGCTCCTTTAAATCAGATACTGAGACGCTGCTCCTCCAAATCTGATAATGAGACACTGCTCCTCTAAATCAGATACTGAGACACTGCTCCTTTAAATCAGATACTGAGACACTGCTCCTCCAAATCAGATGCTGAGACACTGCTCCTCTAAATCAGATACCGAGACACTGCTCCTTTAAATCAGATACCGAGACACTGCTCTTCTAAATCAGAAAGAGAGACACTGCTCCTTTAAATCAGATACCGAGACACTGCTCCTCTAAATCTGAAACCGAGACACTGCTCCTCTAAATCAGATACTGAGAAACTGCTCCTTTAAATCAGATACTGAGGCACTGCTCCTCTAAATCAGATACTGAGACACTGCTCCTCTAAATCAGATATGAGACACTGCTCCTCTAAATCTGATACCGAGACACTGCTCCTCTAAATCAGATAGCGAGACACTGCTCCTCGAAATCAGATACTGAGACACTGCTCCTCCAAATCAGATACCGAGGCACTGCTCCTCTAAATCAGATACCGAGACACTGCTCCTTTAAATCAGTTACCGAGACACTGCTCCTCTAAATCAGATACTGAGACACTGCTCCTTTAAATCAGATTCTGAGACACTGCTCCTCTAAATCAGATACTGAGACTCTGCTCCTCTAAATCAGATACCGAGACACTGCTCCTCTAAATCAGATACTGAGACACTACCCCTCTAAATCAGACACTGAGACACTGCTCCTCCAATCAGAGACCGAGACACTGCTCCTCTAAATCAGATACTCAGACAGTGCTCCTCTAAATCAGATACCGAGAAGCTGCTCCTCTAAATCAGATACTGAGACGCTGCTCCTTGAAATCAGATACTGAGACACTGCTCCTCTAAATCAGATACCGAGACACTGCGCCTCTGAATCAGATACTGAGACACTGCTCCTCTAAATCAGATACCGTGACACTGCTCCTCTAAATCAGATACCGAGACACTGCTCCTCTAAATCAGATACTGAGACTCTGCTCCTCTAAATCAGATACTGAGACACTGCTCCTCCAAATCAAATACTGAGACACTGCTGCTTTAAATCTGATATCGAGATGCTGCTCCTCAAAATCACATACTGAGACACTGCTCCTCTAAATCAGATACCGAGACACTGCTCCTCTAAATCTGATAGCGAGACACTGCTCCTTTTGATATGATACCGAGACACTGCTCCTCTAAATCAGATACTGAGACACTGCTCCTCGAAATCAGATACCGAGACACTGCTCCTTTAGATATGATACCGAGACACTGCTCCTCTAAATCAGATAGTGAGACACTGCTCCTCTAAATCAGATACCGAGACACTGCTCCTTTAGATATGATACCGAGACACTGCTCCTCTAAATCAGATACTGAGACACTGCGCCATTAAATCATATACTGAGACACTGCTCCTTTAAATCAGATACTGAGACGCTGCTCCTTTAAATCAGATACTGGGACACTGCTCCTCTAAATCAGATACAGAGACACTGCTCCTCTAAATCAGATACCGAGACACTGCTCCTCTAAATCAGATACCGAGACACTGCTCCTCTAAATCAGATACTGAGACACTGCTCCTCTAAATCAGATACCGATACAATGCTCCTCTAAATCAGATACTGAGACACTGCTCCTCTGAATCAGATAATGAGACAATGCTCCTCTAAATCAGATACTGAGACACTGCTCCTCTAAATCAGATACCGAGACACTGCTCCTCTAAATCAGATACTGAGACACTGCTCCTTTAAATCAGATACCGAGCCACTGCTCCTCTAAATCAAATAGTAAGACACTGCTCCTCTAAATCAGATACTGAGACACAGCTCCTCGAAATCAGATACTGAGACACTGCTCCTCTAAATCAGATACCGAGACACTGCTCCTTTAAATCAGATACTGAGACACTGCTCCTCTAAATCAGATACCGAGACACTGCACCTCTAAATCAGATACCGAGACACTGCTCCTTTAAATAAGATACTGAGACACTGCTCCTCTAAATCTGATACCGAGACACTGCTCCTCCAAATCAGATACCGAGACACTGCTCCTCCAAATCAGATACCGAGACACTGCTCCTTTAAATCAGATACTGAGACACTGCTCCTCTAAATCAGATACTGAGACACTGCTCCTCTAAATCAGATACTGAGACACTGCTCCTCCAAATCAGATACCGAGACACTGCTCCTCTAAGTCAGATACCGAGACACTGCTCCTCTAAATCAGATACCGAGACACTGCTCCTCTAAATCAGATACCGAGACACTGCTCCTCTAAATCAGATTCCGAGACACTGCTCCTCTAAATCAGATACTGAGACACTGCACCTCTAAATCAGATACTGAGACACTGCTCCTCTAAATCAGATACCGAGACACTGCTCCTCTAAATCAGATACCGAGACACTGCTCCTCTAATTCAGATACCGAGACACTGCTCCTCTAAATCAGATACCGAGACACTTCTCCTCCAAATCAGATAGTGAGACACTGCTCCTCTAAATCAGATACTGAGACACTGCTCCACTAAATCAGATACTGAGATACTGCTCCTCCAAATCAGATACCGAGACACGGCTTCTCTAAATCAGATACCGAGACGCTGCTCCTCTAAATCAGATACCGAGACGCTGCTCCTTTAAATCAGATACTGAGACGCTGCTCCTCCAAATCAGATACTGAGACACTGCTCCTCTAAATCAGATACTGAGACACTGCTCCTTTAAATCAGATACTGAGACACTGCTCCTCCAAATCAGATACTGAGACACTGCTCCTCTAAATCAGATACCGAGACACTGCTCCTTTAAATCAGATACCGAGACACTGCTCTTCTAAATCAGAAACAGAGACACTGCTCCTTTAAATCAGATACCGAGACACTGCTCCTCTAAATCTGAAACCGAGACACTGCTCCTCTAAATCAGATACTGAGAAACTGCTCCTTTAAATCAGATACTGAGGCACTGCTCCTCTAAATCAGATACTGAGACACTGCTCCTCTAAATCAGATATGAGACACTGCTCCTCTAAATCAGATACTGAGACACTGCTCCTCTAAATCTGATACCGAGACACTTCTCCTCTAAATCAGATAGCCAGACACTGCTCCTCTAAATCAGATACTGAGACACTGCTCCTCCAAATCAGATACCGAGGCACTGCTCCTCTAAATCAGATACCGAGACACTGCTCCTTTAAATCAGTTACCGAGACACTGCTCCTCTAAATCAGATACTGAGACACTGCTCCTTTAAATCAGATTCTGAGACACTGCTCCTCTAAATCAGATACTGAGACACTGCTCCTCTAAATCAGATACCGAGACACTGCTCCTCTAAATCAGATACTGAGACACTACCCCTCTAAATCAGACACTGAGACACTGCTCCTCCAAATCAGAGACCGAGACACTGCTCCTCTAAATCAGATACTGAGACACTGCTCCTCTAAATCAGATACCGAGAAGCTGCTCCTCTAAATCAGATACTGAGACGCAGCTCCTTGAAATCAGATACTGAGACACTGCTCCTCTAAATCAGATACCAAGACACTGCTCCTCTGAATCAGATACTGAGACACTGCTCCTCTAAATCAGATACCGTGACACTGCTCCTCTAAATCAGATACCGAGACACTGCTCCTCTAAATCAGATACTGAGACTCTGCTCCTCTAAATCAGATACTGAGACACTGCTCCTCCAAATCAAATACTGAGACACTGCTCCTTTAAATCTGATATCGAGATGCTGCTCCTCTAAATCACATACTGAGACACTGCTCCTCTAAATCAGATACCGAGACACTGCTCCTCTAAATCTGATACCGAGACACTGCTCCTTTTGATATGATACCGAGACACTGCTCCTCTAAATCAGATACTGAGACACTGCTCCTCTAAATCAGATACCGAGACACTGCTCCTTTAGATATGATACCGAGACACTGCTCCTCTAAATCAGATAGTGAGACACTGCTCCTCTAAATCAGATACCGAGACACTGCTCCTTTAGATATGATACCGAGACACTGCTCCTCTAAATCAGATACTGAGACACTGCACCATTAAATCATATACTGAGACACAGCTCCTTTAAATCAGATACTGACACGCTGCTCCTTTAAATCAGATACTGGGACACTGCTCCTCTAAATCAGATACAGAGACACTGCTCCTCTACATCAGATACCGAGACACTGCTCCTCTAAATCAGATACCGAGACACTGCTCCTCTAAATCAGATACTGAGACACTGCTCCTCTAAATCAGATACCGAGACACTGCTCCTCCAAATCAGATAGTGAGACACTGCTCCTCTAAATCAGATACTCAGACACTGCTCCACTAAATCAGATACTGAGATACTGTTCCTCCAAATCAGATACCGAGACACGGCTTCTCTAAATCAGATACCGAGACGCTGCTCCTCTAAATCAGATACCGAGACGCTGCTCCTTTAAATCAGATACTGAGACGCTGCTCCTCCAAATCAGATACTGAGACACTGCTCCTCTAAATCAGATACTGAGACACTGCTCCTTTAAATCAGATACTGAGACACTGCTCCTCCAAATCAGATACTGAGACACTGCTCCTCTAAATCAGATACCGAGACACTGCTCCTCTAAATCAGATACCGAGACACTGCTCCTCTAAATCTGAAACCGAGACACTGCTCCTCTAAATCAGATACTGAGAAACTGCTCCTTTAAATCAGATACTGAGGCACTGCTCCTCTAAATCAGATACTGAGACACTGCTCCTCTAAATCAGATATGAGACACTGCTCCTCTAAATCAGATACTGAGACACTGCTCCTCTAAATCTGATACCGAGACACTTCTCCTCTAAATCAGATAGCCAGACAATGCTCCTCTAAATCAGATACTGAGACACTGCTCCTCCAAATCAGATACCGAGGCACTGCTCCTCTAAATCAGATACCGAGACACTGCTCCTTTAAATCAGTTACCGAGACACTGCTCCTCTAAATCAGATACTGAGACACTGCTCCTTTAAATCAGATTCTGAGACACTGCTCCTCTAAATCAGATACTGAGACACTGCTCCTCTAAATCAGATACCGAGACACTGCTCCTCTAAATCAGATACTGAGACACTACCCCTCTAAATCAGACACTGAGACACTGCTCCTCCAAATCAGAGACCGAGACACTGCTCCTCTAAATCAGATACTGAGACACTGCTCCTCTAAATCAGATACCGAGAAGCTGCTCCTCTAAATCAGATACTGAGACGCAGCTCCTTGAAATCAGATACTGAGACACTGCTCCTCTAAATCAGATACCGAGACACTGCTCCTCTGAATCAGATACTGAGACACTGCTCCTCTAAATCAGATACCGTGACACTGCTCCTCTAAATCAGATACCGAGACACTGCTCCTCTAAATCAGATACTGAGACTCTGCTCCTCTAAATCAGATACTGAGACACTGCTCCTCCAAATCAAATACTGAGACACTGCTCCTTTAAATCTGATATCGAGATGCTGCTCCTCTAAATCACATACTGAGACACTGCTCCTCTAAATCAGATACCGAGACACTGCTCCTCTAAATCTGATACCGAGACACTGCTCCTTTTGATATGATACCGAGACACTGCTCCTCTAAATCAGATACTGAGACACTGCTCCTCTAAATCAGATACCGAGACACTGCTCCTTTAGATATGATACCGAGACACTGCTCCTCTAAATCAGATAGTGAGACACTGCTCCTCTAAATCAGATACCGAGACACTGCTCCTTTAGATATGATACCGAGACACTGCTCCTCTAAATCAGATACTGAGACACTGCTCCTCTAAATCAGATACCGAGACACTGCTCCTCTAAATCAGATACTGAGACACTACCCCTCTAAATCAGACACTGAGACACTGCTCCTCCAAATCAGAGACCGAGACACTGCTCCTCTAAATCAGATACTGAGACACTGCTCCTCTAAATCAGATACCGAGAAGCTGCTCCTCTAAATCAGATACTGAGACGCAGCTCCTTGAAATCAGATACTGAGACACTGCTCCTCTAAATCAGATACCAAGACACTGCTCCTCTGAATCAGATACTGAGACACTGCTCCTCTAAATCAGATACCGTGACACTGCTCCTCTAAATCAGATACCGAGACACTGCTCCTCTAAATCAGATACTGAGACTCTGCTCCTCTAAATCAGATACTGAGACACTGCTCCTCCAAATCAAATACTGAGACACTGCTCCTTTAAATCTGATATCGAGATGCTGCTCCTCTAAATCACATACTGAGACACTGCTCCTCTAAATCAGATACCGAGACACTGCTCCTCTAAATCTGATACCGAGACACTGCTCCTTTTGATATGATACCGAGACACTGCTCCTCTAAATCAGATACTGAGACACTGCTCCTCTAAATCAGATACCGAGACACTGCTCCTTTAGATATGATACCGAGACACTGCTCCTCTAAATCAGATAGTGAGACACTGCTCCTCTAAATCAGATACCGAGACACTGCTCCTTTAGATATGATACCGAGACACTGCTCCTCTAAATCAGATACTGAGACACTGCACCATTAAATCATATACTGAGACACAGCTCCTTTAAATCAGATACTGACACGCTGCTCCTTTAAATCAGATACTGGGACACTGCTCCTCTAAATCAGATACAGAGACACTGCTCCTCTACATCAGATACCGAGACACTGCTCCTCTAAATCAGATACCGAGACACTGCTCCTCTAAATCAGATACTGAGACACTGCTCCTCTAAATCAGATACCGAGACACTGCTCCTCCAAATCAGATAGTGAGACACTGCTCCTCTAAATCAGATACTCAGACACTGCTCCACTAAATCAGATACTGAGATACTGTTCCTCCAAATCAGATACCGAGACACGGCTTCTCTAAATCAGATACCGAGACGCTGCTCCTCTAAATCAGATACCGAGACGCTGCTCCTTTAAATCAGATACTGAGACGCTGCTCCTCCAAATCAGATACTGAGACACTGCTCCTCTAAATCAGATACTGAGACACTGCTCCTTTAAATCAGATACTGAGACACTGCTCCTCCAAATCAGATACTGAGACACTGCTCCTCTAAATCAGATACCGAGACACTGCTCCTCTAAATCAGATACCGAGACACTGCTCCTCTAAATCTGAAACCGAGACACTGCTCCTCTAAATCAGATACTGAGAAACTGCTCCTTTAAATCAGATACTGAGGCACTGCTCCTCTAAATCAGATACTGAGACACTGCTCCTCTAAATCAGATATGAGACACTGCTCCTCTAAATCAGATACTGAGACACTGCTCCTCTAAATCTGATACCGAGACACTTCTCCTCTAAATCAGATAGCCAGACAATGCTCCTCTAAATCAGATACTGAGACACTGCTCCTCCAAATCAGATACCGAGGCACTGCTCCTCTAAATCAGATACCGAGACACTGCTCCTTTAAATCAGTTACCGAGACACTGCTCCTCTAAATCAGATACTGAGACACTGCTCCTTTAAATCAGATTCTGAGACACTGCTCCTCTAAATCAGATACTGAGACACTGCTCCTCTAAATCAGATACCGAGACACTGCTCCTCTAAATCAGATACTGAGACACTACCCCTCTAAATCAGACACTGAGACACTGCTCCTCCAAATCAGAGACCGAGACACTGCTCCTCTAAATCAGATACTGAGACACTGCTCCTCTAAATCAGATACCGAGAAGCTGCTCCTCTAAATCAGATACTGAGACGCAGCTCCTTGAAATCAGATACTGAGACACTGCTCCTCTAAATCAGATACCGAGACACTGCTCCTCTGAATCAGATACTGAGACACTGCTCCTCTAAATCAGATACCGTGACACTGCTCCTCTAAATCAGATACCGAGACACTGCTCCTCTAAATCAGATACTGAGACTCTGCTCCTCTAAATCAGATACTGAGACACTGCTCCTCCAAATCAAATACTGAGACACTGCTCCTTTAAATCTGATATCGAGATGCTGCTCCTCTAAATCACATACTGAGACACTGCTCCTCTAAATCAGATACCGAGACACTGCTCCTCTAAATCTGATACCGAGACACTGCTCCTTTTGATATGATACCGAGACACTGCTCCTCTAAATCAGATACTGAGACACTGCTCCTCTAAATCAGATACCGAGACACTGCTCCTTTAGATATGATACCGAGACACTGCTCCTCTAAATCAGATAGTGAGACACTGCTCCTCTAAATCAGATACCGAGACACTGCTCCTTTAGATATGATACCGAGACACTGCTCCTCTAAATCAGATACTGAGACACTGCACCATTAAATCATATACTGAGACACTGCTCCTTTAAATCAGATACTGACACGCTGCTCCTTTAAATCAGATACTGGGACACTGCTCCTCTAAATCAGATACAGAGACACTGCTCCTCTACATCAGATACCGAGACACTGCTCCTCTAAATCAGATACCGAGACACTGCTCCTCTAAATCAGATACTGAGACACTGCTCCTCTAAATCAGATACCGATACAATGCTCCTCTAAATCAGATACTGAGACACTGCTCCTCTGAATCAGATAATGAGACAATGCTCCTCTAAATCAGATACTGAGACACTGCTCCTCTAAATCAGATACTGAGACACTGCTCCTTTAAATCAGATACCGAGACACTGCTCCTCTAAATCAGATAGTAAGACACTGCTCCTCTAAATCAGATACTGAGACACAGCTCCTCGAAATCAGATACTGAGACACTGCTCCTCTAAATCAGATACCGAGACACTGCTCCTTTAAATCAGATACTGAGACACTGCTCCTCTAACTCAGATACTGAGACACTGCTCCTCTAAATCAGATACCGAGACACTGCACCTCTAAATCAGATACCGAGACACTGCTCCTTTAAATAAGATACTGAGACACTGCTCCTCTAAATATGATACCGAGACACTGCTCCTCCAAATCAGATACCGAGACACTGCTCCTCTAAGTCAGATACCGAGACACTGCTCCTCTAAATCAGATACCGAGACACTGCTCCTCGAAATCAGATACCGAGACACTGCTCCTCTAAATCAGATTCCGAGACACTGCTCCTCTAAATCAGATACTGAGACACTGCACCTCTAAATCAGATACTGAGACACAGCTCCACTAAATCAGATACCGAGACACTGCTCCTCTAAATCAGATACCGAGACACTGCTCCTCTAAATCAGATACCGAGACACTGCTCCTCCAAATCAGATAGTGAGACACTGCTCCTCTAAATCAGATACTGAGACACTGCTCCACTAAATCAGATACTGAGATACTGCTCCTCCAAATCAGATACCAAGACACGGCTTCTCTAAATCAGATACCGAGACGCTGCTCCTCTAAATCAGATACCGAGACGCTGCTCCTTTAAATCAGATACTGAGACGCTGCTCCTCCAAATCAGATACTGAGACACTGCTCCTCTAAAACAGATACTGAGACACTGCTCCTTTAAATCAGATACTGAGACACTGCTCCTCCAAATCAGATACTGAGACACTGCTCCTCTAAATCAGATATCGAGACACTGCTCCTTTAAATCAGATACTGAGACACTGCTCTTCTAAATCAGATACAGAGACACTGCTCCTCTAAATCAGATACTGAGACACTGCTCCTCTAAATCAGATATGAGACACTGCTCCTCTAAATCAGATACTGAGACACTGCTCCTCTAAATCTGATACCGAGACACTGCTCCTCTAAATCAGATAGCGAGACACTGCTCCTCTAAATCAGATACTGAGACACTGCTCCTCCAAATCAGATAGCGAGGCACTGCTCCTCTAAATCAGATACCGAGACACTGCTCCTTTAAATCAGTTACCGAGACACTGCTCCTCTAAATCAGATACTGAGACACGGAACCTCTAAATCAGATGCCGAGACACTGCTCCTCTAAATCAGATACTGAGACACTGCTCCGCTAAATCAGATACTGAGACACTACTCCTCTAAATCAGATACCGTGACACTGCTCCTCTAAATCAGATACCGAGACACTGCTCCTCTAAATCAGATACTGAGACTCTGCTCCTCTAAATCAGATACTGAGACACTGCTCCTCCAAATCAAATACTGAGACACTGCTCCTTTAAATCTGATATCGAGATGCTGCTCCTCTAAATCACATACTGAGACACTGCTCCTCTAAATCAGATACCGAGACACTGCTCCTCTAAATCTGATACCGAGACACTGCTCCTTTTGATATGATACCGAGACACTGCTCCTCTAAATCAGATACTGAGACACTGCTCCTCTAAATCAGATACCGAGACACTGCTCCTTTAGATATGATACCGAGACACTGCTCCTCTAAATCAGATAGTGAGACACTGCTCCTCTAAATCAGATACCGAGACACTGCTCCTTTAGATATGATACCGAGACACTGCTCCTCTAAATCAGATACTGAGACACTGCACCATTAAATCATATACTGAGACACTGCTCCTTTAAATCAGATACTGACACGCTGCTCCTTTAAATCAGATACTGGGACACTGCTCCTCTAAATCAGATACAGAGACACTGCTCCTCTACATCAGATACCGAGACACTGCTCCTCTAAATCAGATACCGAGACACTGCTCCTCTAAATCAGATACTGAGACACTGCTCCTCTAAATCAGATACCGAGACACTGCTCCTCCAAATCAGATAGTGAGACACTGCTCCTCTAAATCAGATACTCAGACACTGCTCCACTAAATCAGATACTGAGATACTGTTCCTCCAAATCAGATACCGAGACACGGCTTCTCTAAATCAGATACCGAGACGCTGCTCCTCTAAATCAGATACCGAGACGCTGCTCCTTTAAATCAGATACTGAGACGCTGCTCCTCCAAATCAGATACTGAGACACTGCTCCTCTAAATCAGATACTGAGACACTGCTCCTTTAAATCAGATACTGAGACACTGCTCCTCCAAATCAGATACTGAGACACTGCTCCTCTAAATCAGATACCGAGACACTGCTCCTTTAAATCAGATACCGAGACACTGCTCTTCTAAATCAGAAACAGAGACACTGCTCCTTTAAATCAGATACCGAGACACTGCTCCTCTAAATCTGAAACCGAGACACTGCTCCTCTAAATCAGATACTGAGAAACTGCTCCTTTAAATCAGATACTGAGGCACTGCTCCTCTAAATCAGATACTGAGACACTGCTCCTCTAAATCAGATATGAGACACTGCTCCTCTAAATCAGATACTGAGACACTGCTCCTCTAAATCTGATACCGAGACACTTCTCCTCTAAATCAGATAGCCAGACAATGCTCCTCTAAATCAGATACTGAGACACTGCTCCTCCAAATCAGATACCGAGGCACTGCTCCTCTAAATCAGATACCGAGACACTGCTCCTTTAAATCAGTTACCGAGACACTGCTCCTCTAAATCAGATACTGAGACACTGCTCCTTTAAATCAGATTCTGAGACACTGCTCCTCTAAATCAGATACTGAGACACTGCTCCTCTAAATCAGATACCGAGACACTGCTCCTCTAAATCAGATACTGAGACACTACCCCTCTAAATCAGACACTGAGACACTGCTCCTCCAAATCAGAGACCGAGACACTGCTCCTCTAAATCAGATACTGAGACACTGCTCCTCTAAATCAGATACCGAGAAGCTGCTCCTCTAAATCAGATACTGAGACGCAGCTCCTTGAAATCAGATACTGAGACACTGCTCCTCTAAATCAGATACCGAGACACTGCTCCTCTGAATCAGATACTGAGACACTGCTCCTCTAAATCAGATACCGTGACACTGCTCCTCTAAATCAGATACCGAGACACTGCTCCTCTAAATCAGATACTGAGACTCTGCTCCTCTAAATCAGATACTGAGACACTGCTCCTGCAAATCAAATACTGAGACACTGCTCCTTTAAATCTGATATCGAGATGCTGCTCCTCTAAATCACATACTGAGACACTGCTCCTCTAAATCAGATACCGAGACACTGCTCCTCTAAATCTGATACCGAGACACTGCTCCTTTTGATATGATACCGAGACACTGCTCCTCTAAATCAGATACTGAGACATTGCTCCTCTAAATCAGATACCGAGACACTGCTCCTTTAGATATGATACCGAGACACTGCTCCTCTAAATCAGATAGTGAGACACTGCTCCTCTAAATCAGATACCGAGACACTGCTCCTTTAGATATGATACCGAGACACTGCTCCTCTAAATCAGATACTGAGACACTGCACCATTAAATCATATACTGAGACACTGCTCCTTTAAATCAGATACTGACACGCTGCTCCTTTAAATCAGATACTGGGACACTGCTCCTCTAAATCAGATACAGAGACACTGCTCCTCTACATCAGATACCGAGACACTGCTCCTCTAAATCAGATACCGAGACACTGCTCCTCTAAATCAGATACTGAGACACTGCTCCTCTAAATCAGATACCGATACAATGCTCCTCTAAATCAGATACTGAGACACTGCTCCTCTGAATCAGATAATGAGACAATGCTCCTCTAAATCAGATACTGAGACACTGCTCCTCTAAATCAGATACTGAGACACTGCTCCTTTAAATCAGATACCGAGACACTGCTCCTCTAAATCAGATAGTAAGACACTGCTCCTCTAAATCAGATACTGAGACACAGCTCCTCGAAATCAGATACTGAGACACTGCTCCTCTAAATCAGATACCGAGACACTGCTCCTTTAAATCAGATACTGAGACACTGCTCCTCTAACTCAGATACTGAGACACTGCTCCTCTAAATCAGATACCGAGACACTGCACCTCTAAATCAGATACCGAGACACTGCTCCTTTAAATAAGATACTGAGACACTGCTCCTCTAAATATGATACCGAGACACTGCTCCTCCAAATCAGATACCGAGACACTGCTCCTCTAAGTCAGATACCGAGACACTGCTCCTCTAAATCAGATACCGAGACACTGCTCCTCGAAATCAGATACCGAGACACTGCTCCTCTAAATCAGATTCCGAGACACTGCTCCTCTAAATCAGATACTGAGACACTGCACCTCTAAATCAGATACTGAGACACAGCTCCACTAAATCAGATACCGAGACACTGCTCCTCTAAATCAGATACCGAGACACTGCTCCTCTAATTCAGATACCGAGACACTGCTCCTCCAAATCAGATAGTGAGACACTGCTCCTCTAAATCAGATACTGAGACACTGCTCCACTAAATCAGATACTGAGATACTGCTCCTCCAAATCAGATACCAAGACACGGCTTCTCTAAATCAGATACCGAGACGCTGCTCCTCTAAATCAGATACCGAGACGCTGCTCCTTTAAATCAGATACTGAGACGCTGCTCCTCCAAATCAGATACTGAGACACTGCTCCTCTAAAACAGATACTGAGACACTGCTCCTTTAAATCAGATACTGAGACACTGCTCCTCCAAATCAGATACTGAGACACTGCTCCTCTAAATCAGATATCGAGACACTGCTCCTTTAAATCAGATACTGAGACACTGCTCCTCCAAATCAGATACAGAGACACTGCACCTCTAAATCAGATACTGAGACACTGCTCCTCTAAATCAGATATGAGACACTGCTCCTCTAAATCAGATACTGAGACACTGCTCCTCTAAATCTGAGACCGAGACACTGCTCCTCTAAATCAGATAGCGAGACACTGCTCCTCTAAATCAGATACTGAGACACTGCTCCTCCAAATCAGATAGCGAGGCACTGCTCCTCTAAATCAGATACCGAGACACTGCTCCTTTAAATCAGTTACCGAGACACTGCTCCTCTAAATCAGATACTGAGACACGGAACCTCTAAATCAGATGCCGAGACACTGCTCCTCTAAATCAGATAACGAGACACTGCTCCGCTAAATCAGATACTGAGACACTACTCCTCTAAATCAGATACTGAGACACTGCTCCTCTAAATCAGATACCGAGACGCTGCTCCTTTAAATCTGATATCGAGATGCTGCTCCTCAAAATCACATACTGAGACACTGCTCCTCTAAATCAGATACCGAGACACTGCTCCTCTAAATCAGATACCGAGACACTGCTCCTTTAGATATGATACCGAGACACTGCTCCTCTAAATCAGATACTGAGACACTGCTCCTCTAAGTCAGATACCGAGACACTGCTCCTTTAGATATGATACCGAGACACTGCTCCTCTAAATCTGATACCGAGACACTGCTCCTCCAAATCAGATACCGAGACACTGCTCCTCCAAATCAGATACCGAGACACTGCTTCTTTAAATCAGATACTGAGACACTGCTCCTCTAAATCAGATACTGAGACACTGCTCCTCTAAATCAGATACTGAGACACTGCTCCTCCAAATCAGATACCGAGACACTGCTCCTCTAAGTCAGATACCGAGACACTGCTCCTCTAAATCAGATACCGAGACACTGCTCCTCTAAATCAGATACCGAGACACTGCTCCTCTAAATCAGATTCCGAGACACTGCTCCTCTAAATCAGATACTGAGACACTGCACCTCTAAATCAGATACTGAGACACTGCTCCTCTAAATCAGATACCGAGACACTGCTCCTCTAAATCAGATACCGAGACACTGCTCCTCTAATTCAGATACCGAGACACTGCTCCTCTAAATCAGATACCGAGACACTGCTCCTCCAAATCAGATAGTGAGACACTGCTCCTCTAAATCAGATACTGAGACACTGCTCCACTAAATCAGATACTGAGATACTGCTCCTCCAAATCAGATACCGAGACACGGCTTCTCTAAATCAGATACCGAGACACTGCTCCTCTAAATCAGATACCGAGACGCTGCTCCTTTAAATCAGATACTGAGACGCTGCTCCTCCAAATCAGATACTGAGACACTGCTCCTCTAAATCAGATACTGAGACACTGCTCCTTTAAATCAGATACTGAGACACTGCTCCTCCAAATCAGATACTGAGACACTGCTCCTCTAAATCAGATACCGAGACACTGCTCCTTTAAATCAGATACCGAGACACTGCTCTTCTAAATCAGAAACAGAGACACTGCTCCTTTAAATCAGATACCGAGACACTGCTCCTCTAAATCTGAAACCGAGACACTGCTCCTCTAAATCAGATACTGAGAAACTGCTCCTTTAAATCAGATACTGAGGCACTGCTCCTCTAAATCAGATACTGAGACACTGCTCCTCTAAATCAGATATGAGACACTGCTCCTCTAAATCAGATACTGAGACATTGCTCCTCTAAATCTGATACCGAGACACTTCTCCTCTAAATCAGATAGCCAGACACTGCTCCTCTAAATCAGACACTGAGACACTGCTCCTCCAAATCAGATACCGAGGCACTGCTCCTCTAAATCAGATACCGAGACACTGCTCCTTTAAATCAGTTACCGAGACACTGCTCCTCTAAATCAGATACTGAGACACTGCTCCTTTAAATCAGATTCTGAGACACTGCTCCTCTAAATCAGATACTGAGACACTGCTCCTCTAAATCAGATACCGAGACACTGCTCCTCTAAATCAGATACTGAGACACTACCCCTCTAAATCAGACACTGAGACACTGCTCCTCCAAATCAGAGACCGAGACACTGCTCCTCTAAATCAGATACTGAGACACTGCTCCTCTAAATCAGATACCGAGAAGCTGCTCCTCTAAATCAGATACTGAGACGCAGCTCCGTGAAATCAGATACTGAGACACTGCTCCTCTAAATCAGATACCGAGACACTGCTCCTCTGAATCAGATACTGAGACACTGCTCCTCTAAATCAGATACCGTGACACTGCTCCTCTAAATCAGATACCGAGACACTGCTCCTCTAAATCAGATACTGAGACTCTGCTCCTCTAAATCAGATACTGAGACACTGCTCCTCCAAATCAAATACTGAGACACTGCTCCTTTAAATCTGATATCGAGATGCTGCTCCTCTAAATCACATACTGAGACACTGCTCCTCTAAATCAGATACCGAGACACTGCTCCTCTAAATCTGATACCGAGACACTGCTCCTTTTGATATGATACCGAGACACTGCTCCTCTAAATCAGATACTGAGACACTGCTCCTCTAAATCAGATACCGAGACACTGCTCCTTCAGATATGATACCGAGACACTGCTCCTCTAAATCAGATAGTGAGACACTGCTCCTCTAAATCAGATACCGAGACACTGCTCCTTTAGATATGATACCGAGACACTGCTCCTCTAAATCAGATACTGAGACACTGCACCATTAAATCATATACTGAGACACTGTTCCTTTAAATCAGATACTGACACGCTGCTCCTTTAAATCAGATACTGGGACACTGCTCCTCTAAATCAGATACAGAGACACTGCTCCTCTACATCAGATACCGAGACACTGCTCCTCTAAATCAGATACCGAGACACTGCTCCTCTAAATCAGATACTGAGACACTGCTCCTCTAAATCAGATACCGATACAATGCTCCTCTAAATCAGATACTGAGACACTGCTCCTCTGAATCAGATAATGAGACAATGCTCCTCTAAATCAGATACTGAGACACTGCTCCTCTAAATCAGATACCGAGACACTGCTCCTCTAAATCAGATACTGAGACACTGCTCCTTTAAATCAGATACCGAGACACTGCTCCTCTAAATCAGATAGTAAGACACTGCTCCTCTAAATCAGATACTGAGACACAGCTCCTCGAAATCAGATACTGAGACACTGCTCCTCTAAATCAGATACCGAGACACTGCTCCTTTAAATCAGATACTGAGACACTGCTCCTCTAAATCAGATACTGAGACACTGCTCCTCTAAATCAGATACCGAGACACTGCACCTCTAAATCAGATACCGAGACACTGCTCCTTTAAATAAGATACTGAGACACTGCTCCTCTAAATATGATATTGAGACACTGCTCCTCCAAATCAGATACCGAGACACTGCTCCTCCAAATCAGATACCGAGACACTGCTCCTTTAAATCAGATACTGAGACACTGCTCCTCTAAATCAGATACTGAGACACTGCTCCTCTAAATCAGATACTGAGACACTGCTCCTCCAAATCAGATACCGAGACACTGCTCCTCTAAGTCAGATACCGAGACACTGCTCCTCTAAATCAGATACCGAGACACTGCTCCTCGAAATCAGATACCGAGACACTGCTCCTCTAAATCAGATTCCGAGACACTGCTCCTCTAAATCAGATACTGAGACACTGCACCTCTAAATCAGATACTGAGACACAGCTCCTCTAAATCAGATACCGAGACACTGCTCCTCTAAATCAGATACCGAGACACTGCTCCTCTAAATCAGATACCGAGACACTGCTCCTCCAAATCAGATAGTGAGACACTGCTCCTCTAAATCAGATACTGAGACACTGCTCCACTAAATCAGATACTGAGATACTGCTCCTCCAAATCAGATATCAAGACACGGCTTCTCTAAATCAGATACCGAGACGCTGCTCCTCTAAATCAGATACCGAGACGCTGCTCCTTTAAATCAGATACTGAGACGCTGCTCCTCCAAATCAGATACTGAGACACTGCTCCTCTAAATCAGATACTGAGACACTGCTCCTTTAAATCAGATACTGAGACACTGCTCCTCCAAATCAGATACTGAGACACTGCTCCTCTAAATCAGATATCGAGACACTGCTCCTTTAAATCAGATACTGAGACACTGCTCTTCTAAATCAGATACAGAGACACTGCTCCTCTAAATCAGATACTGAGACACTGCTCCTCTAAATCAGATATGAGACACTGCTCCTCTAAATCAGATACTGAGACACTGCTCCTCTAAATCTGATACCGAGACACTGCTCCTCTAAATCAGATAGCGAGACACTGCTCCTCTAAATCAGATACTGAGACACTGCTCCTCCAAATCAGATAGCGAGGCACTGCTCCTCTAAATCAGATACCGAGACACTGCTCCTTTAAATCAGTTACCGAGACACTGCTCCTCTAAATCAGATACTGAGACACGGAACCTCTAAATCAGATGCCGAGACACTGCTCCTCTAAATCAGATAACGAGACACTGCTCCGCTAAATCAGATACTGAGACACTGCTCCTCTAAATCAGATACCGAGACACTGCTCCTCTAAATCAGATACTGAGACACGGAACCTCTAAATCAGATGCCGAGACACTGCTCCTCTAAATCAGATAACGAGACACTGCTCCTCTAAATCAGATACTGAGACACTGCTCCTCTAAATCAGATACCGAGACGCTGCTCCTTTAAATCTGATATCGAGATGCTGCTCCTCTAAATCACATACTGAGACACTGCTCCTCTAAATCAGATACCGAGACACTGCTCCTCTAAATCAGATACCGAGACACTGCTCCTTTAGATATGATACCGAGACACTGCTCCTCTAAATCAGATACTGAGACACTGCTCCTCTAAGTCAGATACCGAGACACTGCTCCTTTAGATATGATACCGAGACACTGCTCCTCTAAATCAGATAGTGAGACACTGCTCCTCTAAATCAGATACCGAGACACTGCTCCTTTAGATATGATACCGAGACACTGCTCCTCTAAATCAGATACTGAGACACTGCGCCATTAAATCATATACTGAGACACTGCTCCTTTAAATCAGATACTGACACGCTGCTCCTTTAAATCAGATACTGGGACACTGCTCCTCTAAATCAGATACAGAGACACTGCTCCCCTAAATCAGATACCGAGACACTGCTCCTCTAAATCAGATACCGAGACACTGCTCCTCTAAATCAGATACTGAGACACTGCTCCTCTAAATCAGATACCGATACAATGCTCCTCTCAATCAGATACTGAGACACTGCTCCTCTGAATCAGATAATGAGACAATGCTCCTCTAAATCAGATACTGAGACACTGCTCCTCTAATTCAGATACCGAAACACTGCTCCTCTAAATCAGATACTGAGACACTGCTCCTTTAAATCAGATACCGAGACACTGCTCCTCTAAATCAGATAGTAAGACACTGCTCCTCTAAATCAGATACTGAGACACAGCTCCTCGAAATCAGATACTGAGACACTGCTCCTCTAAATCAGATACCGAGACACTGCTCCTTTAAATCAGATACTGAGACACTGCTCCTCTAAATCAGATACTGAGACACTGCTCCTCTAAATCAGATACCGAGACACTGCACCTCTAAATCAGATACCGAGACACTGCTCCTCTAAATATGATACCGAGACACTGCTCCTCCAAATCAGATACCGAGACACTGCTCCTCCAAATCAGATACCGAGACACTGCTCCTCTAAATCAGATACTGAGACACTGCTCCTCTAAATCAGATACTGAGACACTGCTCCTCTAAATCAGATACTGAGACACTGCTCCTCCAAATCAGATACCGAGACACTGCTCCTCTAAGTCAGATACCGAGACACTGCTCCTCTAAATCAGATACCGAGACACTGCTCCTCGAAATCAGATACCGAGACACTGCTCCTCTAAATCAGATTCCGAGACACTGCTCCTCTAAATCAGATACTGAGACACTGCACCTCTAAATCAGATACTGAGACACAGCTCCTCTAAATCAGATACCGAGACACTGCTCCTCTAAATCAGATACCGAGACACTGCTCCTCTAAATCAGATACCGAGACACTGCTCCTCCAAATCAGATAGTGAGACACTGCTCCTCTAAATCAGATACTGAGACACTGCTCCACTAAATCAGATACTGAGATACTGCTCCTCCAAATCAGATATCAAGACACGGCTTCTCTAAATCAGATACCGAGACGCTGCTCCTCTAAATCAGATACCGAGACGCTGCTCCTTTAAATCAGATACTGAGACGCTGCTCCTCCAAATCAGATACTGAGACACTGCTCCTCTAAATCAGATACTGAGACACTGCTCCTTTAAATCAGATACTGAGACACTGCTCCTCCAAATCAGATACTGAGACACTGCTCCTCTAAATCAGATATCGAGACACTGCTCCTTTAAATCAGATACTGAGACACTGCTCTTCTAAATCAGATACAGAGACACTGCTCCTCTAAATCAGATACTGAGACACTGCTCCTCTAAATCAGATATGAGACACTGCTCCTCTAAATCAGATACTGAGACACTGCTCCTCTAAATCTGATACCGAGACACTGCTCCTCTAAATCAGATAGCGAGACACTGCTCCTCTAAATCAGATACTGAGACACTGCTCCTCCAAATCAGATAGCGAGGCACTGCTCCTCTAAATCAGATACCGAGACACTGCTCCTTTAAATCAGTTACCGAGACACTGCTCCTCTAAATCAGATACTGAGACACGGAACCTCTAAATCAGATGCCGAGACACTGCTCCTCTAAATCAGATAACGAGACACTGCTCCGCTAAATCAGATACTGAGACACTACTCCTCTAAATCAGATACTGAGACACTGCTCCTCTAAATCAGATACCGAGACGCTGCTCCTTTAAATCTGATATCGAGATGCTGCTCCTCTAAATCACATACTGAGACACTGCTCCTCTAAATCAGATACCGAGACACTGCTCCTCTAAATCAGATACCGAGACACTGCTCCTTTAGATATGATACCGAGACACTGCTCCTCTAAATCAGATACTGAGACACTGCTCCTCTAAGTCAGATACCGAGACACTGCTCCTTTAGATATGATACCGAGACACTGCTCCTCTAAATCAGATAGTGAGACACTGCTCCTCTAAATCAGATACCGAGACACTGCTCCTTTAGATATGATACCGAGACACTGCTCCTCTAAATCAGATACTGAGACACTGCGCCATTAAATCATATACTGAGACACTGCTCCTTTAAATCAGATACTGACACGCTGCTCCTTTAAATCAGATACTGGGACACTGCTCCTCTAAATCAGATACAGAGACACTGCTCCCCTAAATCAGATACCGAGACACTGCTCCTCTAAATCAGATACCGAGACACTGCTCCTCTAAATCAGATACTGAGACACTGCTCCTCTAAATCAGATACCGATACAATGCTCCTCTAAATCAGATACTGAGACACTGCTCCTCTGAATCAGATAATGAGACAATGCTCCTCTAAATCAGATACTGAGACACTGCTCCTCTAAATCAGATACCGAAACACTGCTCCTCTAAATCAGATACTGAGACACTGCTCCTTTAAATCAGATACCGAGACACTGCTCCTCTAAATCAGATAGTAAGACACTGCTCCTCTAAATCAGATACTGAGACACAGCTCCTCGAAATCAGATACTGAGACACTGCTCCTCTAAATCAGATACCGAGACACTGCTCCTTTAAATCAGATACTGAGACACTGCTCTTCTAAATCAGATACTGAGACACTGCTCCTCTAAATCAGATACCGAGACACTGCACCTCTAAATCAGATACCGAGACACTGCTCCTTTAAATAAGATACTGAGACACTGCTCCTCTAAATATGATACCGAGACACTGCTCCTCCAAATCAGATACCGAGACACTGCTCCTCCAAATCAGATACCGAGACACTGCTCCTTTAAATCAGATACTGAGACACTGCTCCTCTAAATCAGATACTGAGACACTGCTCCTCTAAATCAGATACTGAGACACTGCTCCTCCAAATCAGATACCGAGACACTGCTCCTCTAAGTCAGATACCGAGACACTGCTCCTCTAAATCAGATACCGAGACACTGCTCCTCGAAATCAGATACCGAGACACTGCTCCTCTAAATCAGATTCCGAGACACTGCTCCTCTAAATCAGATACTGAGACACTGCACCTCTAAATCAGATACTGAGACACAGCTCCTCTAAATCAGATACCGAGACACTGCTCCTCTAAATCAGATACCGAGACACTGCTCCTCCAAATCAGATACCGAGACACTGCTCCTCCAAATCAGATAGTGAGACACTGCTCCTCTAAATCAGATACTGAGACACTGCTCCTCTAAATCAGATACTGAGATACTGCTCCTCCAAATCAGATATCAAGACACGGCTTCTCTAAATCAGATACCGAGACGCTGCTCCTCTAAATCAGATACCGAGACGCTGCTCCTTTAAATCAGATACTGAGACGCTGCTCCTCCAAATCAGATACTGAGACACTGCTCCTCTAAATCAGATACTGAGACACTGCTCCTTTAAATCAGATACTGAGACACTGCTCCTCCAAATCAGATACTGAGACACTGCTCCTCTAAATCAGATATCGAGACACTGCTCCTTTAAATCAGATACTGAGACACTGCTCTTCTAAATCAGATACAGAGACACTGCTCCTCTAAATCAGATACTGAGACACTGCTCCTCTAAATCAGATATGAGACACTGCTCCTCTAAATCAGATACTGAGACACTGCTCCTCTAAATCTGATACCGAGACACTGCTCCTCTAAATCAGATAGCGAGACACTGCTCCTCTAAATCAGATACTGAGACACTGCTCCTCCAAATCAGATAGCGAGGCACTGCTCCTCTAAATCAGATACCGAGACACTGCTCCTTTAAATCAGTTACCGAGACACTGCTCCTCTAAATCAGATACTGAGACACGGAACCTCTAAATCAGATGCCGAGACACTGCTCCTCTAAATCAGATAACGAGACACTGCTCCGCTAAATCAGATACTGAGACACTACTCCTCTAAATCAGATACTGAGACACTGCTCCTCTAAATCAGATACCGAGACGCTGCTCCTTTAGATATGATACCGAGACACTGCTCCTCTAAATCAGATACTGAGACACTGCTCCTCTAAGTCAGATACCGAGACACTGCTCCTTTAGATATGATACCGAGACACTGCTCCTCTAAATCAGATAGTGAGACACTGCTCCTCTAAATCAGATACCGAGACACTGATCCTTTAGATATGATACCGAGACACTGCTCCTCTAAATCAGATACTGAGACACTGAGCCATTAAATCATATACTGAGACACTGCTCCTTTAAATCAGATACTGACACGCTGCTCCTTTAAATCAGATACTGGGACACTGCTCCTCTAAATCAGATACAGAGACACTGCTCCCCTAAATCAGATACCGAGACACTGCTCCTCTAAATCAGATACCGAGACACTGCTCCTCTAAATCAGATACTGAGACACTGCTCCTCTAAATCAGATACCGATACAATGCTCCTCTAAATCAGATACTGAGACACTGCTCCTCTGAATCAGATAATGAGACAATGCTCCTCTAAATCAGATACTGAGACACTGCTCCTCTAAATCAGATACCGAAACACTGCTCCTCTAAATCAGATACTGAGACACTGCTCCTTTAAATCAGATACCGAGACACTGCTCCTCTAAATCAGATACTGAGACACTGCTCCTCTAAATCAGATACTGAGACACAGCTCCTCGAAATCAGATACTGAGTCACTGCTCCTCCAAATCAGATACCGAGACACTGCTCCTTTAAATCAGATACTGAGACACTGCTCCTCTAAATCAGATACTGAGACACTGCTCCTCTAAATCAGATACCGAGACACTGCACCTCTAAATCCGATACCGAGACACTGCTCCTTTAAATAGGATACTGAGACACTGCTCCTCAAAATCTGATACCGAGACACTGCTCCTCTAAATCAGATAGCGAGACACTGCTCCTCTAAATCAGATACTGAGACACTGCTCCTCCAAATCAGATAGCGAGGCACTGCTCCTCTAAATCAGATACCGAGACACTGCTCCTTTAAATCAGTTACCGAGACACTGCTCCTCTAAATCAGATACTGAGACACGGAACCTCTAAATCAGATGCCGAGACACTGCTCCTCTAAATCAGATAACGAGACACTGCTCCGCTAAATCAGATACTGAGACACTACTCCTCTAAATCAGATACTGAGACACTGCTCCTCTAAATCAGATACCGAGACGCTGCTCCTTTAAATCTGATATCGAGATGCTGCTCCTCTAAATCACATACTGAGACACTGCTCCTCTAAATCAGATACCGAGACACTGCTCCTCTAAATCAGATACCGAGACACTGCTCCTTTAGATATGATACCGAGACACTGCTCCTCTAAATCAGATACTGAGACACTGCTCCTCTAAGTCAGATACCGAGACACTGCTCCTTTAGATATGATACCGAGACACTGCTCCTCTAAATCAGATAGTGAGACACTGCTCCTCTAAATCAGATACCGAGACACTGCTCCTTTAGATATGATACCGAGACACTGCTCCTCTAAATCAGATACTGAGACACTGCGCCATTAAATCATATACTGAGACACTGCTCCTTTAAATCAGATACTGACACGCTGCTCCTTTAAATCAGATACTGGGACACTGCTCCTCTAAATCAGATACAGAGACACTGCTCCCCTAAATCAGATACCGAGACACTGCTCCTCTAAATCAGATACCGAGACACTGCTCCTCTAAATCAGATACTGAGACACTGCTCCTCTAAATCAGATACCGATACAATGCTCCTCTCAATCAGATACTGAGACACTGCTCCTCTGAATCAGATAATGAGACAATGCTCCTCTAAATCAGATACTGAGACACTGCTCCTCTAATTCAGATACCGAAACACTGCTCCTCTAAATCAGATACTGAGACACTGCTCCTTTAAATCAGATACCGAGACACTGCTCCTCTAAATCAGATAGTAAGACACTGCTCCTCTAAATCAGATACTGAGACACAGCTCCTCGAAATCAGATACTGAGACACTGCTCCTCTAAATCAGATACCGAGACACTGCTCCTTTAAATCAGATACTGAGACACTGCTCCTCTAAATCAGATACTGAGACACTGCTCCTCTAAATCAGATACCGAGACACTGCACCTCTAAATCAGATACCGAGACACTGCTCCTCTAAATATGATACCGAGACACTGCTCCTCCAAATCAGATACCGAGACACTGCTCCTCCAAATCAGATACCGAGACACTGCTCCTTTAAATCAGATACTGAGACACTGCTCCTCTAAATCAGATACTGAGACACTGCTCCTCTAAATCAGATACTGAGACACTGCTCCTCCAAATCAGATACCGAGACACTGCTCCTCTAAGTCAGATACCGAGACACTGCTCCTCTAAATCAGATACCGAGACACCGCTCCTCGAAATCAGATACCGAGACACTGCTCCTCTAAATCAGATTCCGAGACACTGCTCCTCTAAATCAGATACTGAGACACTGCACCTCTAAATCAGATACTGAGACACAGCTCCTCTAAATCAGATACCGAGACACTGCTCCTCTAAATCAGATACCGAGACACTGCTCCTCTAAATCAGATACCGAGACACTGCTCCTCCAAATCAGATAGTGAGACACTGCTCCTCTAAATCAGATACTGAGACACTGCTCCACTAAATCAGATACTGAGATACTGCTCCTCCAAATCAGATATCAAGACACGGCTTCTCTAAATCAGATACCGAGACGCTGCTCCTCTAAATCAGATACCGAGACGCTGCTCCTTTAAATCAGATACTGAGACGCTGCTCCTCCAAATCAGATACTGAGACACTGCTCCTCTAAATCAGATACTGAGACACTGCTCCTTTAAATCAGATACTGAGACACTGCTCCTCCAAATCAGATACTGAGACACTGCTCCTCTAAATCAGATATCGAGACACTGCTCCTTTAAATCAGATACTGAGACACTGCTCTTCTAAATCAGATACAGAGACACTGCTCCTCTAAATCAGATACTGAGACACTGCTCCTCTAAATCAGATATGAGACACTGCTCCTCTAAATCAGATACTGAGACACTGCTCCTCTAAATCTGATACCGAGACACTGCTCCTCTAAATCAGATAGCGAGACACTGCTCCTCTAAATCAGATACTGAGACACTGCTCCTCCAAATCAGATAGCGAGGCACTGCTCCTCTAAATCAGATACCGAGACACTGCTCCTTTAAATCAGTTACCGAGACACTGCTCCTCTAAATCAGATACTGAGACACGGAACCTCTAAATCAGATGCCGAGACACTGCTCCTCTAAATCAGATAACGAGACACTGCTCCGCTAAATCAGATACTGAGACACTACTCCTCTAAATCAGATACTGAGACACTGCTCCTCTAAATCAGATACCGAGACGCTGCTCCTTTAAATCTGATATCGAGATGCTGCTCCTCTAAATCACATACTGAGACACTGCTCCTCTAAATCAGATACCGAGACACTGCTCCTTTAGATATGATACCGAGACACTGCTCCTCTAAATCAGATACTGAGACACTGCTCCTCTAAGTCAGATACCGAGACACTGCTCCTTTAGATATGATACCGAGACACTGCTCCTCTAAATCAGATAGTGAGACACTGCTCCTCTAAATCAGATACCGAGACACTGCTCCTTTAGATATGATACCGAGACACTGCTCCTCTAAATCAGATACTGAGACACTGCGCCATTAAATCATATACTGAGACACTGCTCCTTTAAATCAGATACTGACACGCTGCTCCTTTAAATCAGATACTGGGACACTGCTCCTCTAAATCAGATACAGAGACACTGCTCCCCTAAATCAGATACCGAGACACTGCTCCTCTAAATCAGATACCGAGACACTGCTCCTCTAAATCAGATACTGAGACACTGCTCCTCTAAATCAGATACCGATACAATGCTCCTCTAAATCAGATACTGAGACACTGCTCCTCTGAATCAGATAATGAGACAATGCTCCTCTAAATCAGATACTGAGACACTGCTCCTCTAAATCAGATACCGAAACACTGCTCCTCTAAATCAGATACTGAGACACTGCTCCTTTAAATCAGATACCGAGACACTGCTCCTCTAAATCAGATAGTAAGACACTGCTCCTCTAAATCAGATACTGAGACACAGCTCCTCGAAATCAGATACTGAGACACTGCTCCTCTAAATCAGATACCGAGACACTGCTCCTTTAAATCAGATACTGAGACACTGCTCTTCTAAATCAGATACTGAGACACTGCTCCTCTAAATCAGATACCGAGACACTGCACCTCTAAATCAGATACCGAGACACTGCTCCTTTAAATAAGATACTGAGACACTGCTCCTCTAAATATGATACCGAGACACTGCTCCTCCAAATCAGATACCGAGACACTGCTCCTCAAAATCAGATACCGAGACACTGCTCCTTTAAATCAGATACTGAGACACTGCTCCTCTAAATCAGATACTGAGACACTGCTCCTCTAAATCAGATACTGAGACACTGCTCCTCCAAATCAGATACCGAGACACTGCTCCTCTAAGTCAGATACCGAGACACTGCTCCTCTAAATCAGATACCGAGACACTGCTCCTCGAAATCAGATACCGAGACACTGCTCCTCTAAATCAGATTCCGAGACACTGCTCCTCTAAATCAGATACTGAGACACTGCACCTCTAAATCAGATACTGAGACACAGCTCCTCTAAATCAGATACCGAGACACTGCTCCTCTAAATCAGATACCGAGACACTGCTCCTCCAAATCAGATACCGAGACACTGCTCCTCCAAATCAGATAGTGAGACACTGCTCCTCTAAATCAGATACTGAGACACTGCTCCACTAAATCAGATACTGAGATACTGCTCCTCCAAATCAGATATCAAGACACGGCTTCTCTAAATCAGATACCGAGACGCTGCTCCTCTAAATCAGATACCGAGACGCTGCTCCTTTAAATCAGATACTGAGACGCTGCTCCTCCAAATCAGATACTGAGACACTGCTCCTCTAAATCAGATACTGAGACACTGCTCCTTTAAATCAGATACTGAGACACTGCTCCTCCAAATCAGATACTGAGACACTGCTCCTCTAAATCAGATATCGAGACACTGCTCCTTTAAATCAGATACTGAGACACTGCTCTTCTAAATCAGATACAGAGACACTGCTCCTCTAAATCAGATACTGAGACACTGCTCCTCTAAATCAGATATGAGACACTGCTCCTCTAAATCAGATACTGAGACACTGCTCCTCTAAATCTGATACCGAGACACTGCTCCTCTAAATCAGATAGCGAGACACTGCTCCTCTAAATCAGATACTGAGACACTGCTCCTCCAAATCAGATAGCGAGGCACTGCTCCTCTAAATCAGATACCGAGACACTGCTCCTTTAAATCAGTTACCGAGACACTGCTCCTCTAAATCAGATACTGAGACACGGAACCTCTAAATCAGATGCCGAGACACTGCTCCTCTAAATCAGATAACGAGACACTGCTCCGCTAAATCAGATACTGAGACACTACTCCTCTAAATCAGATACTGAGACACTGCTCCTCTAAATCAGATACCGAGACGCTGCTCCTTTAGATATGATACCGAGACACTGCTCCTCTAAATCAGATACTGAGACACTGCTCCTCTAAGTCAGATACCGAGACACTGCTCCTTTAGATATGATACCGAGACACTGCTCCTCTAAATCAGATAGTGAGACACTGCTCCTCTAAATCAGATACCGAGACACTGATCCTTTAGATATGATACCGAGACACTGCTCCTCTAAATCAGATACTGAGACACTGAGCCATTAAATCATATACTGAGACACTGCTCCTTTAAATCAGATACTGACACGCTGCTCCTTGAAATCAGATACTGGGACACTGCTCCTCTAAATCAGATACAGAGACACTGCTCCCCTAAATCAGATACCGAGACACTGCTCCTCTAAATCAGATACCGAGACACTGCTCCTCTAAATCAGATACTGAGACACTGCTCCTCTAAATCAGATACCGATACAATGCTCCTCTAAATCAGATACTGAGACACTGCTCCTCTGAATCAGATAATGAGACAATGCTCCTCTAAATCAGATACTGAGACACTGCTCCTCTAAATCAGATACCGAAACACTGCTCCTCTAAATCAGATACTGAGACACTGCTCCTTTAAATCAGATACCGAGACACTGCTCCTCTAAATCAGATACTGAGACACTGCTCCTCTAAATCAGATACTGAGACACAGCTCCTCGAAATCAGATACTGAGACACTGCTCCTCCAAATCAGATACCGAGACACTGCTCCTTTAAATCAGATACTGAGACACTGCTCCTCTAAATCAGATACTGAGACACTGCTCCTCTAAATCAGATACCGAGACACTGCACCTCTAAATCCGATACCGAGACACTGCTCCTTTAAATAGGATACTGAGACACTGCTCCTCTAAATCTGATACCGAGACACTGCTCCTCCAAATCAGATACCGAGACACTGCTCCTCTAAATCAGATACCGAGACACTGCTCCTTTAAATCAGATACTGAGACACTGCTCCTCGAAATCAGATACTGAGACACTGCTCCTCTAAATCAGATACTGAGACACTGCTCCTCCAAATCAGATACCGAGACACTGCTCCTCTAAGTCAGATACCGAGACACTGCTCCTCTAAATCAGATACCGAGACACTGCTCCTCTAAATCAGATACCGAGACACTGCTCCTCTAAATCAGATTCCGAGACACTGCTCTCTAAATCAGATACTGAGACACTGCACCTCTAAATCAGATACTGTGACACTGCTCCTCTAAATCAGATACCGAGACACTGCTCCTCTAAATCAGATACCGAGACACTGCTCCTCTAATTCAGATACCGAGACACTGCTCCTTTAAATCAGATACCGAGACACTGCTCCTCCAAATCAGATAGTGAGACACTGCTCCTCTAAATCAGATACTGAGACACTGCTCCACTAAATCAGATACTGAGATACTGCTCCTCCAAATCAGATACCGAGACACGGCTTCTCTAAATCAGATACCGAGACGCTGCTCCTCTAAATCAGATACCGAGACGCTGCTCCTTTAAATCAGATACTGAGACGCTGCTCCTCCAAATCAGATACTGAGACACTGCTCCTCTAAATCAGATACTGAGACACTGCTCCTTTAAATCAGATACTGAGACACTGCTCCTCCAAATCAGATACTGAGACACTGCTCCTCTAAATCAGATACCGGGACACTGCTCCTTTAAATCAGATACCGAGACACTGCTCTTCTAAATCAGAAACAGAGACACTGCTCCTTTAAATCAGATACCGGGACTCTTTTCCTCTAAATCTGAAACCGAGACACTGCTCCTCTAAATCAGATACTGAGAAACTGCTCCTTTAAATCAGATACTGAGGCACTGCTCCTCTAAATCAGATACTGAGACACTGCTCCTCTAAATCAGATATGAGACACTGCTCCTCTAAATCAGATACTGAGACAGTGCTCCTCTAAATCTGATACCGAGACACTGCTCCTCCAAATCAGATACCGAGGCACTGCTCCTCTAAATCTGATACTGAGACACTGCTCCTCCAAATCAGATACCGAGGCACTGCTCCTCTAAATCAGATACCGAGACACTGCTCCTTTAAATCAGTTACCGAGACACTGCTCCTCTAAATCAGATACTGAGACACTGCTCCTTTAAATCAGATTCTGAGACACTGCTCCTGTAAATCAGATACTGAGACACTGCTCCTCTAAATCAGATACCGAGACACTGCTCCTCTAAATCAGATACCGAGACACTGCTCCTTTAAATCAGATACTGAGACACTGCTCCTCGAAATCAGATACTGAGACACTGCTCCTCTAAATCAGATACTGAGACACTGCTCCTCCAAATCAGATACCGAGACACTGCTCCTCTAAGTCAGATACCGAGACACTGCTCCTCTAAATCAGATACCGAGACACTGCTCCTCTAAATCAGATACCGAGACACTGCTCCTCTAAATCAGATTCCGAGACACTGCTCTCTAAATCAGATACTGAGACACTGCACCTCTAAATCAGGTACTGTGACACTGCTCCTCTAAATCAGATACCGAGACACTGCTCCTCTAAATCAGATACCGAGACACTGCTCCTCTAATTCAGATACCGAGACACTGCTCCTCTAAATCAGATACCGAGACACTGCTCCTCCAAATCAGATAGTGAGACACTGCTCCTCTAAATCAGATACTGAGACACTGCTCCACTAAATCAGATACTGAGATACTGCTCCTCCAAATCAGATACCGAGACACGGCTTCTCTAAATCAGATACCGAGACGCTGCTCCTCTAAATCAGATACCGAGACGCTGCTCCTTTAAATCAGATACTGAGACGCTGCTCCTCCAAATCAGATACTGAGACACTGCTCCTCTAAATCAGATACTGAGACACTGCTCCTTTAAATCAGATACTGAGACACTGCTCCTCCAAATCAGATACTGAGACACTGCTCCTCTAAATCAGATACCGAGACACTGCTCCTTTAAATCAGATACCGAGACACTGCTCTTCTAAATCAGAAACAGAGACACTGCTCCTTTAAATCAGATACAGGGACTCTTTTCCTCTAAATCTGAAACCGAGACACTGCTCCTCTAAATCAGATACTGAGAAACTGCTCCTTTAAATCAGATACTGAGGCACTGCTCCTCTAAATCAGATACTGAGACATTGCTCCTCTAAATCAGATATGAGACACTGCTCCTCTAAATCAGATACTGAAACAGTGCTCCTCTAAATCTGATACCGAGACACTGCTCCTCCAAATCAGATACCGAGGCACTGCTCCACTAAATCAGATACTGAGATACTGCTCCTCCAAATCAGATACCGAGACACGGCTTCTCTAAATCAGATACCGAGACGCTGCTCCTCTAAATCAGATACCGAGACGCTGCTCCTTTAAATCAGATACTGAGACGCTGCTCCTCCAAATCAGATACTGAGACACTGCTCCTCTAAATCAGATACTGAGACACTGCTCCTTTAAATCAGATACTGAGACACTGCTCCTCCAAATCAGATACTGAGACACTGCTCCTCTAAATCAGATACCGAGACACTGCTCCTTTAAATCAGATACCGAGACACTGCTCTTCTAAATCAGAAACAGAGACACTGCTCCTTTAAATCAGATACCGGGACTCTTTTCCTCTAAATCTGAAACCGAGACACTGCTCCTCTAAATCAGATACTGAGAAACTGCTCCTTTAAATCAGATACTGAGGCACTGCTCCTCTAAATCAGATACTGAGACACTGCTCCTCTAAATCAGATATGAGACACTGCTCCTCTAAATCAGATACTGAGACAGTGCTCCTCTAAATCTGATACCGAGACACTGCTCCTCCAAATCAGATACCGAGGCACTGCTCCTCTAAATCTGATACTGAGACACTGCTCCTCCAAATCAGATACCGAGGCACTGCTCCTCTAAATCAGATACCGAGACACTGCTCCTTTAAATCAGTTACCGAGACACTGCTCCTCTAAATCAGATACTGAGACACTGCTCCTTTAAATCAGATTCTGAGACACTGCTCCTGTAAATCAGATACTGAGACACTGCTCCTCTAAATCAGATACCGAGACACTGCTCCTCTAAATCAGATACCGAGACACTGCTCCTTTAAATCAGATACTGAGACACTGCTCCTCGAAATCAGATACTGAGACACTGCTCCTCTAAATCAGATACTGAGACACTGCTCCTCCAAATCAGATACCGAGACACTGCTCCTCTAAGTCAGATACCGAGACACTGCTCCTCTAAATCAGATACCGAGACACTGCTCCTCTAAATCAGATACCGAGACACTGCTCCTCTAAATCAGATTCCGAGACACTACTCTCTAAATCAGATACTGAGACACTGCACCTCTAAATCAGATACTGTGACACTGCTCCTCTAAATCAGATACCGAGACACTGCTCCTCTAAATCAGATACCGAGACACTGCTCCTCTAATTCAGATACCGAGACACTGCTCCTCTAAATCAGATACCGAGACACTGCTCCTCCAAATCAGATAGTGAGACACTGCTCCTCTAAATCAGATACTGAGACACTGCTCCACTAAATCAGATACTGAGATACTGCTCCTCCAAATCAGATACCGAGACACGGCTTCTCTAAATCAGATACCGAGACGCTGCTCCTCTAAATCAGATACCGAGACGCTGCTCCTTTAAATCAGATACTGAGACGCTGCTCCTCCAAATCAGATACTGAGACACTGCTCCTCTAAATCAGATACTGAGACACTGCTCCTTTAAATCAGATACTGAGACACTGCTCCTCCAAATCAGATACTGAGACACTGCTCCTCTAAATCAGATACCGAGACACTGCTCCTTTAAATCAGATACCGAGACACTGCTCTTCTAAATCAGAAACAGAGACACTGCTCCTTTAAATCAGATACAGGGACTCTTTTCCTCTAAATCTGAAACCGAGACACTGCTCCTCTAAATCAGATACTGAGAAACTGCTCCTTTAAATCAGATACTGAGGCACTGCTCCTCTAAATCAGATACTGAGACACTGCTCCTCTAAATCAGATATGAGACACTGCTCCTCTAAATCAGATACTGAAACAGTGCTCCTCTAAATCTGATACCGAGACACTGCTCCTCCAAATCAGATACCGAGGCACTGCTCCTCTAAATCTGATACTGAGACACTGCTCCTCCAAATCAGATACCGAGGCACTGCTCCTCTAAATCAGATACCGAGACACTGCTCCTTTAAATCAGTTACCGAGACACTGCTCCTCTAAATCAGATACTGAGACACTGCTCCTTTAAATCAGATTCTGAGACACTGCTCCTGTAAATCAGATACTGAGACACTGCTCCTCTAAATCAGATACCGAGACACTGCTCCTCTAAATCAGATACTGAGACACTACCCCTCTAAATCAGACACTGAGACACTGCTCCTCCAAATCAGAGACCGAGACACTGCTCCTCTAAATCAGATACTGAGACACTGCTCCTCTAAATCAGATACCGAGAAGCTGCTCCTCTAAATCAGATACTGAGACGCAGCTCCTTGAAATCAGATACTGAGACACTGCTCCTCTAAATCAGATACCGAGACACTGCTCCTCTGAATCAGATACTGAGACACTGCTCCTCTAAATCAGATACCGTGACACTGCTCCTCTAAATCAGATACCGAGACACTGCTCCTCTAAATCAGATACTGAGACACTGCTCCTCTAAATCAGATACTGATACACTGCTCCTCCAAATCAAATACTGAGACACTGCTCCTCTAAATCAGATACCGAGACACTGCTCCTCTAAATCACATACTGAGACACTGCTCCTTTAAATCAGATACCGAGACACTGCTCCTCTAAATCAGATAGTAAGACACTGCTCCTCTAAATCAGATACTGAGACACAGCTCCTCGAAATCAGATACTGAGACACTGCTCCTCTAAATCAGATACCGAGACACTGCTCCTTTAAATCAGATACTGAGACACTGCTCCTCTAAATCAGATACTGAGACACTGCTCCTCTAAATCAGATACCGAGACACTGCTCCTCTAAATCAGATACTGAGACACTGCACCTCTAAATCAGATACTGAGACACAGCTCCTCTAAATCAGATACCGAGACACTGCTCCTCTAAATCAGATACCGAGACACTGCTCCTCTAAATCAGATACCGAGACACTGCTCCTCCAAATCAGATAGTGAGACACTGCTCCTCTAAATCAGATACCGAGACGCTGCTCCTCTAAATCAGATACCGAGACGCTGCTCCTTTAAATCAGATACTGAGACGCTGCTCCTCCAAATCAGATACTGAGACACTGCTCCTCTAAATCAGATACTGAGACACTGCTCCTTTAAATCAGATACTGAGACACTGCTCCTCCAAATCAGATACTGAGACACTGCTCCTCTAAATCAGATATCGAGACACTGCTCCTTTAAATCAGATACTGAGACACTGCTCTTCTAAATCAGATACCGAGACACTGCTCCTCTAAATCAGATACTGAGACACTGCTCCTCTAAATCAGATATGAGACACTGCTCCTCTAAATCAGATACTGAGACACTGCTCCTCTAAATCTGATACCGAGACACTGCTCCTCTAAATCAGATACTGAGACACTGCTCCTCTAAATCAGATACTGAGACACTGCTCCTCCAAATCAGATAGCGAGGCACTGCTCCTCTAAATCAGATACCGAGACACTGCTCCTTTAAATCAGTTACCGAGACACTGCTCCTCTAAATCAGATACTGAGACACGGAACCTCTAAATCAGATGCCGAGACACTGCTCCTCTAAATCAGATAACGAGACACTGCTCCGCTAAATCAGATACTGAGACACTACTCCTCTAAATCAGATACTGAGACACTGCTCCTCTAAATCAGATACCGAGACGCTGCTCCTTTAAATCTGATATCGAGATGCTGCTCCTCTAAATCACATACTGAGACACTGCTCCTCTAAATCAGATACCGAGACACTGCTCCTCTAAATCAGATACCGAGACACTGCTCCTTTAGATATGATACCGAGACACTGCTCCTCTAAATCAGATAGTGAGACACTGCTCCTCTAAATCAGATACCGAGACACTGCTCCTTTAGATATGATACCGAGACACGGCTCCTCTAAATCAGATACTGAGACACTGCGCCATTAAATCATATACTGAGACACTGCTCCTTTAAATCAGATACTGACACGCTGCTCCTTTAAATCAGATACTGGGACACTGCTCCTCTAAATCAGATACAGAGACACTGCTCCTCTAAATCAGATACCGAGACACTGCTCCTCTAAATCAGATACCGAGACACTGCTCCTCTAAATCAGATACTGAGGCACTGCTCCTCTAAATCAGATACCGATACAATGCTCCTCTAAATCAGATACTGAGACACTGCTCCTCTGAATCAGATAATGAGACAATGCTCCTCTAAATCAGATACTGAGACACTGCTCCTCTAAATCAGATACCGAAACACTGCTCCTCTAAATCAGATACGGAGACACTGCTCCTTTAAATCAGATACCGAGACACTGCTCCTCTAAATCAGATACTGAGACACTGCTCCTCTAAATCAGATACTGAGACACAGCTCCTCGAAATCAGATACTGAGACACTGCTCCTCCAAATCAGATACCGAGACACTGCTCCTTTAAATCAGATACTGAGACACTGCTCCTCTAAATCAGATACTGAGACACTGCTCCTCTAAATCAGATACCGAGACACTGCACCTCTAAATCAGATACCGAGACACTGCTCCTTTAAATAGGATACTGAGACACTGCTCCTCTAAATCTGATACCGAGACACTGCTCCTCCAAATCAGATACCGAGACACTGCTCCTCTAAATCTGATACCGAGACACTGCTCCTTTAAATCAGATACTGAGACACTGCTCCTCGAAATCAGATACTGAGACACTGCTCCTCTAAATCAGATACTGAGACACTGCTCCTCCAAATCAGATAGCGAGTCACTGCTCCTCTAAGTCAGATACCGAGACACTGCTCCTCTAAATCAGATACCGAGACACTGCTCCTCTAAATCAGATACCGATACACTGGTCCTCTAAATCAGATTCCGAGACACTGCTCTCTAAATCAGATACTGAGACACTGCACCTCTAAATCAGATACTGAGACACTGCTCCTCTAAATCAGATACCGAGACACTGCTCCTCTAAATCAGATACCGAGACACTGCTCCTCTAAATCAGATACCGAGACACTGCTCCTCCAAATCAGATAGTGAGACACTGCTCCTCTAAATCAGATACTGAGACACTGCTCCACTAAATCAGATACTGAGATACTGCTCCTCCAAATCAGATACCGAGACACGGCTTCTCTAAATCAGATACCGAGACGCTGCTCCTCTAAATCAGATACCGAGACGCTGCTCCTTTAAATCAGATACTGAGACGCTGCTCCTCCAAATCAGATACTGAGACACTGCTCCTCTAAATCAGATACTGAGACACTGCTCCTTTAAATCAGATACTGAGACACTGCTCCTCCAAATCAGATACTGAGACACTGCTCCTCTAAATCAGATACCGAGACACTGCTCCTTTAAATCAGATACCGAGACACTGCTCTTCTAAATCAGAAACAGAGACACTGCTCCTTTAAATCAGATACCGAGACACTTTTCCTCTAAATCTGAAACCGAGACACTGCTCCTCTAAATCAGATATTGAGAAACTGCTCCTTTAAATCAGATACTGAGGCACTGCTCCTCTAAATCAGATACTGAGACACTGCTCCTCTAAATCAGATATGAGACACTGCTCCTCTAAATCAGATACTGAGACAGTGCTCCTCTAAATCTGATACCGAGACACTGCTCCTCTAAATCAGATAGCGAGACACTGCTTCTCTAAATCTGATACTGAGACACTGCTCCTCCAAATCAGATACCGAGGCACTGCTCCTCTAAATCAGATACCTAGACACTGCTCCTTTAAATCAGTTACCGAGACACTGCTCCTCTAAATCAGATACTGAGACACTGCTCCTTTAAATCAGATTCTGAGACACTGCTCCTCTAAATCAGATACTGAGACACTGCTCCTCTAAATCAGATACCGAGACACTGCTCCTCTAAATCAGATACTGAGACACTACCCCTCTAAATCAGACACTGAGACACTGCTCCTCCAAATCAGAGAACGAGACACTGCTCCTCTAAATCAGATACTGAGACACTGCTGCTCTAAATCAGATACCGATAAGCTGCTCCTCTAAATCAGATACTGAGACGCAGCTCCTTGAAATCAGATACTGAGACACTGCTCCTCTAAATCAGATACCGAGACACTGCTCCTCTGAATCAGATACTGAGACACTGCTCCTCTAAATCAGATACCGTGACACTGCTCCTCTAAATCAGATACCGAGACACTGCTCCTCTAAATCAGATACTGAGACACTGCTCCTCTAAATCAGATACTGAGACACTGCTCCTCCAAATCAAATACTGAGACACTGCTCCTCTAAATCAGATACCGAGACACTGCTCCTCTAAATCAGATACTGAGACACTGCTCCTTTAAATCAGATACCGAGACACTGCTCCTCTAAATCAGATAGTAAGACACTGCTCCTCTAAATCAGATACTGAGACACAGCTCCTCGAAATCAGATACTGAGACACTGCTCCTCTAAATCAGATACCGAGACACTGCTCCTTTAAATCAGATACTGAGACACTGCTCCTCTAAATCAGATACTGAGACACTGCTCCTCTAAATCAGATACCGAGACACTGCACCTCTAAATCAGATACCGAGACACTGCTCCTTTAAATAAGATACTGAGACACTGCTCCTCTAAATATGATACCGAGACACTGCTCCTCCAAATCAGATACCGAGACACTGCTCCTCCAAATCAGATACCGAGACACTGCTCCTTTAAATCAGATACTGAGACACTGCTCCTCTAAATCAGATACTGAGACACTGCTCCTCTAAATCAGATACTGAGACACTGCTCCTCCAAATCAGATACCGAGACACTGCTCCTCTAAGTCAGATACCGAGACACTGCTCCTCTAAATCAGATACCGAGACACTGCTCCTCGAAATCAGATACCGAGACACTGCTCCTCTAAATCAGATTCCGAGACAATGCTCCTCTAAATCAGATACTGAGACACTGCACCTCTAAATCAGATACTGAGACACAGCTCCTCTAAATCAGATACCGAGACACTGCTCCTCTAAATCAGATACCGAGACACTGCTCCTCTAAATCAGATACCGAGACACTGCTCCTCCAAATCAGATAGTGAGACACTGCTCCTCTAAATCAGATACTGAGACACTGCTCCACTAAATCAGATACTGAGATACTGCTCCTCCAAATCAGATACCAAGACACGGCTTCTCTAAATCAGATACCGAGATGCTGCTCCTCTAAATCAGATACCGAGACGCTGCTCCTTTAAATCAGATACTGAGACGCTGCTCCTCCAAATCAGATACTGAGACACTGCTCCTCTAAATCAGATACTGAGACACTGCTCCTTTAAATCAGATACTGAGACACTGCTCCTCCAAATCAGATACTGAGACACTGCTCCTCTAAATCAGATATCGAGACACTGCTCCTTTAAATCAGATACTGAGACACTGCTCTTCTAAATCAGATACAGAGACACTGCTCCTCTAAATCAGATACTGAGACACTGCTCCTCTAAATCAGATATGAGACACTGCTCCTCTAAATCAGATACTGAGACACTGCTCCTCTAAATCTGATACCGAGACACTGCTCCTCTAAATCAGATAGCGAGACACTGCTCCTCTAAATCAGATACTGAGACACTGCTCCTCCAAATCAGATAGCGAGGCACTGCTCCTCTAAATCAGATACCGAGACACTGCTCCTTTAAATCAGTTACCGAGACACTGCTCCTCTAAATCAGATACTGAGACACTGCTCCTCTAAATCAGATACTGAGACACTGCTCCTCTAAATCAGATACCGAGACACTGCTCCTCTAAATCAGATACTGAGACACTACCCCTCTAAATCAGACACTGAGACACTGCTCCTCCAAATCAGAGACCGAGAAGCTGCTCCTCTAAATCAGATACTGAGACGCTGCTCCTTGAAATCAGATACTGAGACACTGCTCCTCTAAATCAGATACCGAGACACTGCTCCTCTGAATCAGATACTGAGACACTGCTCCTCGAAATCAGATACCGTGACACTGCTCCTCTAAATCAGATACCGAGACACTGCTCCTCCAAATCAGATAGTGAGACACTGCTCCTCTAAATCAGATACTGAGACACTGCTCCACTAAATCAGATACTGAGATACTGCTCCTCCAAATCAGATACCAAGACACGGTTTCTCTAAATCAGATACCGAGACGCTGCTCCTCTAAATCAGATACCGAGACGCTGCTCCTTTAAATCAGATACTGAGACGCTGCTCCTCCAAATCAGATACTGAGACGCTGCTCCTCTAAATCAGATACTGAGACACTGCTCCTTTAAATCAGATACTGAGACACTGCTCCTCCAAATCAGATACTGAGACACTGCTCCTCTAAATCAGATATCGAGACACTGCTCCTTTAAATCAGATACTGAGACACTGCTCTTCTAAATCAGATACAGAGACACTGCTCCTCTAAATCAGATACTGAGACACTGCTCCTCTAAATCAGATATGAGACACTGCTCCTCTAAATCAGATACTGAGACACTGCTCCTCTAAATCTGATACCGAGACACTGCTCCTCTAAATCAGATAGCGAGACACTGCTCCTCTAAATCAGATACTGAGACACTGCTCCTCCAAATCAGATAGCGAGGCACTGCTCCTCTAAATCAGATACCGAGACACTGCTCCTTTAAATCAGTTACCGAGACACTGCTCCTCTAAATCAGATACTGAGACACGGAACCTCTAAATCAGATGCCGAGACACTGCTCCTCTAAATCAGATAGCGAGACACTGCTCCGCTAAATCAGATACTGAGACACTACTCCTCTAAATCAGATACTGAGACACTGCTCCTCTAAATCAGATACCGAGACACTGCTCCTCTAAATCAGATACCGAGACACTGCTCCTCTAAGTCAGATACCGAGACACTGCTCCTTTAGATATGATACCGAGACACTGCTCCTCTAAATCAGATAGTGAGACACTGCTCCTCTAAATCAGATACCGAGACACTGCTCCTTTAGATATGATACCGAGACACTGCTCCTCTAAATCAGATACTGATGCACTGCGCCATTAAATCATATACTGAGACACTGCTCCTTTAAATCAGATACTGACACGCTGCTCCTTTAAATCTGATACTGGGACACTGCTCCTCTAAATCAGATACAGAGACACTGCTCCTCTAAATCAGATACCGAGACACTGCTCCTCTAAATCAGATACCGAGACACTGCTCCTCTAAATCAGATACTGAGACACTGCTCCTCTAAATCAGATACCGATACAATGCTCCTCTAAATCAGATACTGAGACACTGCTCCTCTGAATCAGATAATGAGACAATGCTCCTCTAAATCAGATACTGAGACACTGCTCCTCTAAGTCAGATACCGAGACACTGCTCCTCTAAATCAGATACCGAGACTCTGCTCCTCTAAATCAGATACCGAGACACTGCTCCTCTAAATCAGATTCCGAGACACTGCTCCTCTAAATCAGATACTGAGACACTGCACCTCTAAATCAGATACTGAGACACTGCTCCTCTAAATCAGATACCGAGACACTGCTCCTCTAAATCAGATACCGAGACACTGCTCCTCTAATTCAGATACCGAGACACTGCTCCTCTAAATCAGATACCGAGACACTGCTCCTCCAAATCAGATAGTGAGACACTGCTCCTCTAAATCAGATACTGAGACACTGCTCCACTAAATCAGATACTGAGACGCTGCTCCTCTAAATCAGATACCGAGACGCTGCTCCTTTAAATCAGATACTGAGACGCTGCTCCTCCAAATCAGATACTGAGACACTGCTCCTCTAAATCAGATACTGAGACACTGCTCCTTTAAATCAGATACTGAGACACTGCTCCTCCAAATCAGATACTGAGACACTGCTCCTCTAAATCAGATATCGAGACACTGCTCCTTTAAATCAGATACTGAGACACTGCTCTTCTAAATCAGATACAGAGACACTGCTCCTCTAAATCAGATACTGAGACACTGCTCCTCTAAATCAGATATGAGACACTGCTCCTCTAAATCAGATACTGAGACACTGCTCCTCTAAATCTGATACCGAGACACTGCTCCTCTAAATCAGATAGCGAGACACTGCTCCTCTAAATCAGATACTGAGACACTGCTCCTCCAAATCAGATAGCGAGGCACTGCTCCTCTAAATCAGATACCGAGACACTGCTCCTTTAAATCAGTTACCGAGACACTGCTCCTCTAAATCAGATACTGAGACACGGAACCTCTAAATCAGATGCCGAGACACTGCTCCTCTAAATCAGATACCGAGACACTGCACCTCTAAATCAGATACCGAGACACTGCTCCTTTAAATAAGATACTGAGACACTGCTCCTCTAAATATGATACCGAGACACTGCTCCTCCAAATCAGATACCGAGACACTGCTCCTCCAAATCAGATACCGAGACACTGCTCCTTTAAATCAGATACTGAGACACTGCTCCTCTAAATCAGATACTGAGACACTGCTCCTCTAAATCAGATACTGAGACACTGCTCCTCCAAATCAGATACCGAGACACTGCTCCTCTAAGTCAGATACCGAGACACTGCTCCTCTAAATCAGATACCGAGACACTGCTCCTCGAAATCAGATACCGAGACACTGCTCCTCTAAATCAGATTCCGAGACAATGCTCCTCTAAATCAGATACTGAGACACTGCACCTCTAAATCAGATACTGAGACACAGCTCCTCTAAATCAGATACCGAGACACTGCTCCTCTAAATCAGATACCGAGACACTGCTCCTCTAAATCAGATACCGAGACACTGCTCCTCCAAATCAGATAGTGAGACACTGCTCCTCTAAATCAGATACTGAGACACTGCTCCACTAAATCAGATACTGAGATACTGCTCCTCCAAATCAGATACCAAGACACGGCTTCTCTAAATCAGATACCGAGATGCTGCTCCTCTAAATCAGATACCGAGACGCTGCTCCTTTAAATCAGATAATGAGACGCTGCTCCTCCAAATCAGATACTGAGACACTGCTCCTCTAAATCAGATACTGAGACACTGCTCCTTTAAATCAGATACTGAGACACTGCTCCTCCAAATCAGATACTGAGACACTGCTCCTCTAAATCAGATATCGAGACACTGCTCCTTTAAATCAGATACTGAGACACTGCTCTTCTAAATCAGATACAGAGGCACTGCTCCTCTAAATCAGATACTGAGACACTGCTCCTCTAAATCAGATATGAGACACTGCTCCTCTAAATCAGATACTGAGACACTGCTCCTCTAAATCTGATACCGAGACACTGCTCCTCTAAATCAGATAGCGAGACACTGCTCCTCTAAATCAGATACTGAGACACTGCTCCTCCAAATCAGATAGCGAGGCACTGCTCCTCTAAATCAGATACCGAGACACTGCTCCTTTAAATCAGTTACCGAGACACTGCTCCTCTAAATCAGATACTGAGACACTGCTCCTCTAAATCAGATACTGAGACACTGCTCCTCTAAATCAGATACCGAGACACTGCTCCTCTAAATCAGATACTGAGACACTACCCCTCTAAATCAGACACTGAGACACTGCTCCTCCAAATCAGAGACCGAGAAGCTGCTCCTCTAAATCAGATACTGAGACGCTGCTCCTTGAAATCAGATACTGAGACACTGCTCCTCTAAATCAGATACCGAGACACTGCTCCTCTGAATCAGATACTGAGACACTGCTCCTCGAAATCAGATACCGTGACACTGCTCCTCTAAATCAGATACCGAGACACTGCTCCTCCAAATCAGATAGTGAGACACTGCTCCTCTAAATCAGATACTGAGACACTGCTCCACTAAATCAGATACTGAGATACTGCTCCTCCAAATCAGATACCAAGACACGGCTTCTCTAAATCAGATACCGAGACGCTGCTCCTCTAAATCAGATACCGAGACGCTGCTCCTTTAAATCAGATACTGAGACGCTGCTCCTCCAAATCAGATACTGAGACGCTGCTCCTCTAAATCAGATACTGAGACACTGCTCCTTTAAATCAGATACTGAGACACTGCTCCTCCAAATCAGATACTGAGACACTGCTCCTCAAAATCAGATATCGAGACACTGCTCCTTTAAATCAGATACTGAGACACTGCTCTTCTAAATCAGATACAGAGACACTGCTCCTCTAAATCAGATACTGAGACACTGCTCCTCTAAATCAGATATGAGACACTGCTCCTCTAAATCAGATACTGAGACACTGCTCCTCTAAATCTGATACCGAGACACTGCTCCTCTAAATCAGATAGCGAGACACTGCTCCTCTAAATCAGATACTGAGACACTGCTCCTCCAAATCAGATAGCGAGGCACTGCTCCTCTAAATCAGATACCGAGACACTGCTCCTTTAAATCAGTTACCGAGACACTGCTCCTCTAAATCAGATACTGAGACACGGAACCTCTAAATCAGATGCCGAGACACTGCTCCTCTAAATCAGATAGCGAGACACTGCTCCGCTAAATCAGATACTGAGACACTACTCCTCTAAATCAGATACTGAGACACTGCTCCTCTAAATCAGATACCGAGACACTGCTCCTCTAAATCAGATACCGAGACACTGCTCCTCTAAGTCAGATACCGAGACACTGCTCCTTTAGATATGATACCGAGACACTGCTCCTCTAAATCAGATAGTGAGACACTGCTCCTCTAAATCAGATACCGAGACACTGCTCCTTTAGATATGATACCGAGACACTGCTCCTCTAAATCAGATACTGAGACACTGCGCCATTAAATCATATACTGGGACACTGCTCCTTTAAATCAGATACTGACACGCTGCTCCTTTAAATCTGATACTGGGACACTGCTCCTCTAAATCAGATACAGAGACACTGCTCCTCTAAATCAGATACCGAGACACTGCTCCTCTAAATCAGATACCGAGACACTGCTCCTCTAAATCAGATACTGAGACACTGCTCCTCTAAATCAGATACCGATACAATGCTCCTCTAAATCAGATACTGAGACACTGCTCCTCTGAATCAGATAATGAGACAATGCTCCTCTAAATCAGATACTGAGACACTGCTCCTCTAAGTCAGATACCGAGACACTGCTCCTCTAAATCAGATACCGAGACTCTGCTCCTCTAAATCAGATACCGAGACACTGCTCCTCTAAATCAGATTCCGAGACACTGCTCCTCTAAATCAGATACTGAGACACTGCACCTCTAAATCAGATACTGAGACACTGCTCCTCTAAATCAGATACCGAGACACTGCTCCTCTAAATCAGATACCGAGACACTGCTCCTCTAATTCAGATACCGAGACACTGCTCCTCTAAATCAGATACCGAGACACTGCTCCTCCAAATCAGATAGTGAGACACTGCTCCTCTAAATCAGATACTGAGACACTGCTCCACTAAATCAGATACTGAGACGCTGCTCCTCTAAATCAGATACCGAGACGCTGCTCCTTTAAATCAGATACTGAGACGCTGCTCCTCCAAATCAGATACTGAGACACTGCTCCTCTAAATCAGATACTGAGACACTGCTCCTTTAAATCAGATACTGAGACACTGCTCCTCCAAATCAGATACTGAGACACTGCTCCTCTAAATCAGATATCGAGACACTGCTCCTTTAAATCAGATACTGAGACACTGCTCTTCTAAATCAGATACAGAGACACTGCTCCTCTAAATCAGATACTGAGACACTGCTCCTCTAAATCAGATATGAGACACTGCTCCTCTAAATCAGATACTGAGACACTGCTCCTCTAAATCTGATACCGAGACACTGCTCCTCTAAATCAGATAGCGAGACACTGCTCCTCTAAATCAGATACTGAGACACTGCTCCTCCAAATCAGATAGCGAGGCACTGCTCCTCTAAATCAGATACCGAGACACTGCTCCTTTAAATCAGTTACCGAGACACTGCTCCTCTAAATCAGATACTGAGACACGGAACCTCTAAATCAGATGCCGAGACACTGCTCCTCTAAATCAGATAGCGAGACACTGCTCCGCTAAATCAGATACTGAGACACTACTCCTCTAAATCAGATACTGAGACACTGCTCCTCTAAATCAGATACCGAGACACTGCTCCTCTAAATCAGATACCGAGACACTGCTCCTCTAAGTCAGATACCGAGACACTGCTCCTTTAGATATGATACCGAGACACTGCTCCTCTAAATCAGATAGTGAGACACTGCTCCTCTAAATCAGATACCGAGACACTGCTCCTTTAGATATGATACCGAGACACTGCTCCTCTAAATCAGATACTGAGACACTGCGCCATTAAATCATATACTGAGACACTGCTCCTTTAAATCAGATACTGACACGCTGCTCCTTTAAATCTGATACTGGGACACTGCTCCTCTAAATCAGATACAGAGACACTGCTCCTCTAAATCAGATACCGAGACACTGCTCCTCTAAATCAGATACTGAGACACTGCTCCTCTAAATCAGATAATGAGACACTGCTCCTCTAAATCAGATACCGATACAATGCTCCTCTAAATCAGATACTGAGACACTGCTCCTCTGAATCAGATAATGAGACAATGCTCCTCTAAATCAGATACTGAGACACTGCTCCTCTAAATCAGATACCGAAACACTGCTCCTCTAAATCAGATACTGAGACACTGCTCCTTTAAATCAGATACCGAGACACTGCTCCTCTAAATCAGATACTGAGACACTGCTCCTCTAAATCAGATACTGAGACACAGCTCCTCGAAATCAGATACTGAGACACTGCTCCTCTAAATCAGATACCGAGACACTGCTCATTTAAATCAGATACTGAGACACTGCTCCTCTAAATCAGATACTGAGACACTGCTCCTCTAAATCAGATACCGAGACACTGCACCTCTAAATCAGATACCGAGACACTGCTCCTTTAAATAGGATACTGAGACACTGCTCCTCTAAATCTGATACCGAGACACTGCTCCTCCAAATCAGATACCGAGACACTGCTCCTCTAAATCAGATACCGAGACACTGCTCCTTTAAATCAGATACTGAGACACTGCTCCTCTAAATCAGATACTGAGACACTGCTCCTCTAAATCAGATACTGAGACACTGCTCCTCCAAATCAGATACCGAGACACTGCTCCTCTAAGTCAGATACCGAGACACTGCTCCTCTAAATCAGATACCGAGACTCTGCTCCTCTAAATCAGATACCGAGACACTGCTCCTCTAAATCAGATTCCGAGACACTGCTCCTCTAAATCAGATACTGAGACACTGCACCTCTAAATCAGATACTGAGACACTGCTCCTCTAAATCAGATACCGAGACACTGCTCCTCTAAATCAGATACCGAGACACTGCTCCTCTAAATCAGATACCGAGACACTGCTCCTCCAAATCAGATAGTGAGACACTGCTCCTCTAAATCAGATACTGAGACACTGCTCCACTAAATCAGATACTGAGACGCTGCTCCTCTAAATCAGATACCGAGACGCTGCTCCTTTAAATCAGATACTCAGACGCTGCTCCTCCAAATCAGATACTGAGACACTGCTCCTCTAAATCAGATACTGAGACACTGCTCCTTTAAATCAGAGACTGAGACACTGCTCCTCCAAATCAGATACTGAGACACTGCTCCTCTAAATCAGATACCGAGACACTGCTCCTTTAAATCAGATACCGAGACACTGCTCTTCTAAATCAGAAACAGAGACACTGCTCCTTTAAATCAGATACCGAGACACTTTTGCTCTACATCTGAAACCGGGACACTGTTCCTCTAAATCAGATACTGAGAAACTGCTCCTTTAAATCAGATACTGAGGCACTGCTCCTCTAAATCAGATACTGAGACACTGCTCCTCTAAATCAGATATGAGACACTGCTCCTCTAAATCAGATACTGAGACAGTGCTCCTCTAAATCTGATACCGAGACACTGCTCCTCTAAATCAGATAGCGAGACACTGCTCCTCTAAATCTGATACTGAGACACTGCTCCTCCAAATCAGATACCGAGGCACTGCTCCTCTAAATCAGATACCGAGACACTGCTCCTTTAAATCAGTTACCGAGACACTGCTCCTCTAAATCAGATACTGAGACACTGCTCCTTTAAATCAGATTCTGAGACACTGCTCCTCTAAATCAGATACTGAGACACTGCTCCTCTAAATCAGATACCGAGACACTGCTCCTCTAAATCAGATACTGAGACACTACCCCTCTAAATCAGACACTGAGACACTGCTCCTCCAAATCAGAGACCGAGACACTGCTCCTCTAAATCAGATACTGAGACACTGCTCCTCTAAATCAGATACCGAGAAGCTGCTCCTCTAAATCAGATACTGAGACGCAGCTCCTTGAAATCAGATACTGAGACACTGCTCCTCTAAATCAGATACTGGGACACTGCTCCTCTGAATCAGATACTGAGACACTGCTCCTCTAAGTCAGATACCGTGACACTGCTCCTCTAAATCAGATACCGAGACACTGCTCCTCTAAATCAGATACTGAGACACTGCTCCTCTAAATCAGATACTGAGACACTGCTCCTCCAAATCAAATACTGAGACAATGCTCCTCTAAATCAGATACCGAGACACTGCTCCTCCAAATCAGATACTGAGACACTGCTCCTTTAAATCAGATACCGAGACACTGCTCCTCTAAATCAGATAGTAAGACACTGCTCCTCTAAATCAGATACTGAGACACAGCTCCTCGAAATCAGATACTGAGACACTGCTCCTCTAAATCAGATACCGAGACACTACTCCTTTAAATCAGATACTGAGACACTTCTCCTCTAAATCAGATACCGAGACACTGCTCCTCTAAATCAGATACCGAGACACTGCACCTCTAAATCAGATACCGAGACACTGCTCCTTTAAATAAGATACTGAGACACTGCTCCTCTAAATATGATACCGAGACACTGCTCCTCCAAATCAGATACCGAGGCACTGCTCCTCCAAATCAGATACCGAGACACTGCTCCTTTAAATCAGATACTGAGACACTGCTCCTCTAAATCAGATACTGAGACACTGCTCCTCTAAATCAGATACTGAGACACTGCTCCTCCAAATCAGATACTGAGACACTGCTCCTCTAAGTCAGGTACCGAGACACTGCTCCTCTAAATCAGATACCGAGACACTGCTCCTCGAAATCAGATACCGAGACACTGCTCCTCTAAATCAGATTCCGAGACAATGCTCCTCTAAATCAGATACTGAGACACTGCACCTCTAAATCAGATACTGAGACACAGCTCCTCTAAATCAGATACCGAGACACTGCTCCTCTAAATCAGATACCGAGACACTGCTCCTCTAAATCAGATACCGAGACACTGCTCCTCCAAATCAGATAGTGAGACACTGCTCCTCTAAATCAGATACTGAGACACTGCTCCACTAAATCAGATACTGAGATACTGCTCCTCCAAATCAGCTACCAAGACACGGCTTCTCTAAATCAGATACCGAGACGCTGCTCCTCTAAATCAGATACCGAGACGCTGCTCCTTTAAATCAGATACTGAGACGCTGCTCCTCCAAATCAGATACTGAGACACTGCTCCTCTAAATCAGATACTGAGACACTGCTCCTTTAAATCAGATACTGAGACACTGCTCCTCCAAATCAGATACTGAGACACTGCTCCTCTAAATCAGATATCGAGACACTGCTCCTTTAAATCAGATACTGAGACACTGCTCTTCTCAATCAGATACAGAGACACTGCTCCTCTAAATCAGATACTGAGACACTGCTCCTCCAAATCAGATATGAGACACTGCTCCTCTAAATCAGATACTGAGACACTGCTCCTCTAAATCTGATACCGAGACACTGCTCCTCTAAATCAGATAGCGAGACACTGCTCCTCTAAATCAGATACTGAGACACTGCTCCTCCAAATCAGTTAGCGAGGCACTGCTCCTCTAAATCAGATACCGAGACACTGCTCCTTTAAATCAGTTACCGAGACACTGCTCCTCTAAATCAGATACTGAGACACTGCTCCTCTAAATCAGATACTGAGACACTGCTCCTCTAAATCAGATACCGAGACACTGCTCCTCTAAATCAGATACTGAGACACTACCCCTCTAAATCAGACACTGAGACACTGCTCCTCCAAATCAGAGACCGAGAAGCTGCTCCTCTAAATCAGATACTGAGACGCTGCTCCTTGAAATCAGATACTGAGACACTGCTCCTCTAAATCAGATACCGAGACACTGCTCCTCTGAATCAGATACTGAGACACTGCTCCTCGAAATCATATACCGTGACACTGCTCCTCTAAATCAGATACCGAGACACTGCTCCTCCAAATCAGATAGTGAGACACTGCTCCTCTAAATCAGATACTGAGACACTGCTCCACTAAATCAGATACTGAGATACTGCTCCTCCAAATCAGATACCAAGACACGGCTTCTCTAAATCAGATACCGAGACGCTGCTCCTCTAAATCAGATACTGAGACGCTGCTCCTTTAAATCAGATACTGAGACGCTGCTCCTCCAAATCAGATACTGAGACTCTGCTCCTCTAAATCAGATACTGAGACACTGCTCCTTTAAATCAGATACTGAGACACTGCTCCTCCAAATCAGATACTGAGACACTGCTCCTCTAAATCAGATATTGAGACACTGCTCCTTTAAATCAGATACTGAGACACTGCTCTTCTAAATCAGATACAGCGACACTGCTCCTCTAAATCAGATACTGAGACACTGCTCCTCTAAATCAGATATGAGACACTGCTCCTCTAAATCAGATACTGAGACACTGCTCCTCTAAATCTGATACCGAGACACTGCTCCTCTAAATCAGATGGCGAGACACTGCTCCTCTAAATCAGATAATGAGACACTGCTCCTCTAAATCAGATAGCGAGGCATTGCTCCTCTAAATCAGATACCGAGACACTGCTCCTTTAAATCAGTTACCGAGACACTGCTCCTCTAAATCAGATACTGAGACACGGAACCTCTAAATCAGATGCCGAGACACTGCTCCTCTAAATCAGATAGCGAGACACTGCTCCGCTAAGTCAGATACTGAGACACTACTCCTCTAAATCAGATACTGAGACACTGCTCCTCTAAATCAGATACCGAGACGCTGCTCCTTTAAATCTGATATCGAGATGCTGCTCCTCTAAATCACATACTGAGACACTGCTCCTCTAAATCAGATACCGAGACACTGCTCCTCTAAATCAGATACCGAGACACTGCTCCTTTAGATATGATACCGAGACACTGCTCCTCTAAATCAGATACTGAGACACTGCTCCTCTAAGTCAGATACCGAGACACTGCTCCTTTAGATATGATACCGAGACACTGCTCCTCTAAATCAGATAGTGAGACACTGCTCCTCTAAATCAGATACCGAGACACTGCTCCTTTAGATATGATACCGAGACAATGCTCCTCTAAATCAGATACTGAGACACTGCGCCATTAAATCATATACTGAGACACTGCTCCTTTAAATCAGATACTGACACGCTGCTCCTTTAAATCAGATACTGGGACACTGCTCCTCTAAATCAGATACAGAGACACTGCTCCTCTAAATCAGATACCGAGACACTGCTCCTCTAAATCAGATACCGAGACACTGCTCCTCTAAATCAGATACCGAGACACTGCTCCTCTAAATCAGATACCGAGACACTGCACCTCTAAATCAGATACCGAGACACTGCTCCTTTAAATAAGATACTGAGACACTGCTCCTCTAAATATGATACCGAGACACTGCTCCTCCAAATCAGATACCGAGACACTGCTCCTCCAAATCAGATACCGAGACACTGCTCCTTTAAATCAGATACTGAGACACTGCTCCTCTAAATCAGATACTGAGACACTGCTCCTCTAAATCAGATACTGAGACACTGCTCCTCCAAATCAGATACCGAGACACTGCTCCTCTAAGTCAGATACCGAGACACTGCTCCTCTAAATCAGATACCGAGACACTGCTCCTCGAAATCAGATACCGAGACACTGCTCCTCTAAATCAGATTCCGAGACACTGCTCCTCTAAATCAGATACTGAGACACTGCACCTCTAAATCAGATACTGAGACACAGCTCCTCTAAATCAGATACCGAGACACTGCTCCTCTAAATCAGATACCGAGACACTGCTCCTCTAAATCAGATACCGAGACACTGCTCCTCTAAATCAGATTCCGAGACAATGCTCCTCTAAATCAGATACCGAGACACTGCTCCTCTAAATCAGATACCGAGACACTGCTCCTCTAAATCAGATACCGAGACACTGCTCCTCCAAATCAGATAGTGAGACACTGCTCCTCTAAATCAGATACTGAGACACTGCTCCACTAAATCAGATACTGAGATACTGCTCCTCCAAATCAGCTACCAAGACACGGCTTCTCTAAATCAGATACCGAGACGCTGCTCCTCTAAATCAGATACCGAGACGCTGCTCCTTTAAATCAGATACTGAGACGCTGCTCCTCCAAATCAGATACTGAGACACTGCTCCTCTAAATCAGATACTGAGACACTGCTCCTTTAAATCAGATACTGAGACACTGCTCCTCCAAATCAGATACTGAGACACTGCTCCTCTAAATCAGATATCGAGACACTGCTCCTTTAAATCAGATACTGAGACACTGCTCTTCTCAATCAGATACAGAGACACTGCTCCTCTAAATCAGATACTGAGACACTGCTCCTCCAAATCAGATATGAGACACTGCTCCTCTAAATCAGATACTGAGACACTGCTCCTCTAAATCTGATACCGAGACACTGCTCCTCTAAATCAGATAGCGAGACACTGCTCCTCTAAATCAGATACTGAGACACTGCTCCTCCAAATCAGTTAGCGAGGCACTGCTCCTCTAAATCAGATACCGAGACACTGCTCCTTTAAATCAGTTACCGAGACACTGCTCCTCTAAATCAGATACTGAGACACTGCTCCTCTAAATCAGATACTGAGACACTGCTCCTCTAAATCAGATACCGAGACACTGCTCCTCTAAATCAGATACTGAGACACTACCCCTCTAAATCAGACACTGAGACACTGCTCCTCCAAATCAGAGACCGAGAAGCTGCTCCTCTAAATCAGATACTGAGACGCTGCTCCTTGAAATCAGATACTGAGACACTGCTCCTCTAAATCAGATACCGAGACACTGCTCCTCTGAATCAGATACTGAGACACTGCTCCTCGAAATCATATACCGTGACACTGCTCCTCTAAATCAGATACCGAGACACTGCTCCTCCAAATCAGATAGTGAGACACTGCTCCTCTAAATCAGATACTGAGACACTGCTCCACTAAATCAGATACTGAGATACTGCTCCTCCAAATCAGATACCAAGACACGGCTTCTCTAAATCAGATACCGAGACGCTGCTCCTCTAAATCAGATACTGAGACGCTGCTCCTTTAAATCAGATACTGAGACGCTGCTCCTCCAAATCAGATACTGAGACTCTGCTCCTCTAAATCAGATACTGAGACACTGCTCCTTTAAATCAGATACTGAGACACTGCTCCTCCAAATCAGATACTGAGACACTGCTCCTCTAAATCAGATATTGAGACACTGCTCCTTTAAATCAGATACTGAGACACTGCTCTTCTAAATCAGATACAGCGACACTGCTCCTCTAAATCAGATACTGAGACACTGCTCCTCTAAATCAGATATGAGACACTGCTCCTCTAAATCAGATACTGAGACACTGCTCCTCTAAATCTGATACCGAGACACTGCTCCTCTAAATCAGATGGCGAGACACTGCTCCTCTAAATCAGATAATGAGACACTGCTCCTCTAAATCAGATAGCGAGGCATTGCTCCTCTAAATCAGATACCGAGACACTGCTCCTTTAAATCAGTTACCGAGACACTGCTCCTCTAAATCAGATACTGAGACACGGAACCTCTAAATCAGATGCCGAGACACTGCTCCTCTAAATCAGATAGCGAGACACTGCTCCGCTAAGTCAGATACTGAGACACTACTCCTCTAAATCAGATACTGAGACACTGCTCCTCTAAATCAGATACCGAGACGCTGCTCCTTTAAATCTGATATCGAGATGCTGCTCCTCTAAATCACATACTGAGACACTGCTCCTCTAAATCAGATACCGAGACACTGCTCCTCTAAATCAGATACCGAGACACTGCTCCTTTAGATATGATACCGAGACACTGCTCCTCTAAATCAGATACTGAGACACTGCTCCTCTAAGTCAGATACCGAGACACTGCTCCTTTAGATATGATACCGAGACACTGCTCCTCTAAATCAGATAGTGAGACACTGCTCCTCTAAATCAGATACCGAGACACTGCTCCTTTAGATATGATACCGAGACAATGCTCCTCTAAATCAGATACTGAGACACTGCGCCATTAAATCATATACTGAGACACTGCTCCTTTAAATCAGATACTGACACGCTGCTCCTTTAAATCAGATACTGGGACACTGCTCCTCTAAATCAGATACAGAGACACTGCTCCTCTAAATCAGATACCGAGACACTGCTCCTCTAAATCAGATACCGAGACACTGCTCCTCTAAATCAGATACCGAGACACTGCTCCTCTAAATCAGATACCGAGACACTGCACCTCTAAATCAGATACCGAGACACTGCTCCTTTAAATAAGATACTGAGACACTGCTCCTCTAAATATGATACCGAGACACTGCTCCTCCAAATCAGATACCGAGACACTGCTCCTCCAAATCAGATACCGAGACACTGCTCCTTTAAATCAGATACTGAGACACTGCTCCTCTAAATCAGATACTGAGACACTGCTCCTCTAAATCAGATACTGAGACACTGCTCCTCCAAATCAGATACCGAGACACTGCTCCTCTAAGTCAGATACCGAGACACTGCTCCTCTAAATCAGATACCGAGACACTGCTCCTCGAAATCAGATACCGAGACACTGCTCCTCTAAATCAGATTCCGAGACACTGCTCCTCTAAATCAGATACTGAGACACTGCACCTCTAAATCAGATACTGAGACACAGCTCCTCTAAATCAGATACCGAGACACTGCTCCTCTAAATCAGATACCGAGACACTGCTCCTCTAAATCAGATACCGAGACACTGCTCCTCCAAATCAGATAGTGAGACACTGCTCCTCTAAATCAGATACTGAGACACTGCTCCACTAAATCAGATACTGAGATACTGCTCCTCCAAATCAGAAAGCAAGACACGGCTTCTCTAAATCAGATACCGAGACGCTGCTCCTCTAAATCAGATACCGAGACGCTGCTCCTTTAAATCAGATACTGAGACGCTGCTCCTCCAAATCAGATACTGAGACACTGCTCCTCTAAATCAGATACTGAGACACTGCTCCTTTAAATCAGATACTGAGACACTGCTCCTCCAAATCAGATACTGAGACACTGCTCCTCTAAATCAGATATCGAGACACTGCTCCTTTAAATCAGATACTGAGACACTGCTCTTCTAAATCAGATACAGAGACACTGCTCCTCTAAATCAGATACTGAGACACTGCTCCTCTAAATCAGATATGAGACACTGCTCCTCTAAATCAGATACTGAGACACATTCCTCTAAATCTGATACCGAGACACTGCTCCTCTAAATCAGATAGCGAGACACTGCTCCTCTAAATCAGATACTGAGACACTGCTCCTCCAAATCAGATAGCGAGGCACTGCTCCTCTAAATCAGATACCGAGACACTGCTCCTTTAAATCAGTTACCGAGACACTGCTCCTCTAAATCAGATACTGAGACACTGCTCCTCTAAATCAGATACTGAGACACTGCTCCTCTAAATCAGATACCGAGACACTGCTCCTCTAAATCAGATACTGAGACACTACCCCTCTAAATCAGACACTGAGACACTGCTCCTCCAAATCAGAGACCGAGAAGCTGCTCCTCTAAATCAGATACTGAGACGCTGCTCCTTGAAATCAGATACTGAGACACTGCTCCTCTAAATCAGATACCGAGACACTGCTCCTCTGAATCAGATACTGAGACACTGCTCCTCGAAATCAGATACCGTGACACTGCTCCTCTAAATCAGATACCGAGACACTGCTCCTCCAAATCAGATAGTGAGACACTGCTCCTCTAAATCAGATACTGAGACACTGCTCCACTAAATCAGATACTGAGATACTGCTCCTCCAAATCAGATACCAAGACACGGCTTCTCTAAATCAGATACCGAGACGCTGCTCCTCTAAATCAGATACCGAGACGCTGCTCCTTTAAATCAGATACTGAGACGCTGCTCCTCCAAATCAGATACTGAGACACTGCTCCTCTAAATCAGATACTGAGATACTGCTCCTTTAAATCAGATACTGAGACACTGCTCCTCCAAATCAGATACTGAGACACTGCTCCTCTAAATCAGATATCGAGACACTGCTCCTTTAAATCAGATACTGAGACACTGCTCTTCTAAATCAGATACAGAGACACTGCTCCTCTAAATCAGATACTGAGACACTGCTCCTCTAAATCAGATATGAGACACTGCTCCTCTAAATCAGATACTGAGACACTGCTCCTCTAAATCTGATACCGAGACACTGCTCCTCCAAATCAGAGAGCGAGACACTGCTCCTCTAAATCAGATAATGAGACACTGCTCCTCCAAATCAGATAGCGAGGCACTGCTCCTCTAAATCAGATACCGAGACACTGCTCCTTTAAATCAGTTACCGAGACACTGCTCCTCTAAATCAGATACTGAGACACGGAACCTCTAAATCAGATGCCGAGACAATGCTCCTCTAAATCAGATAGCGAGACACTGCTCCGCTAAGTCAGATACTGAGACACTGCTCCTTTAGATATGATACCGAGACACTGCTCCTCTAAATCAGATACTGAGACACTGCTCCTCTAAGTCAGATACCGAGACACTGCTCCTTTAGATATGATACCGAGACACTGCTCCTCTAAATCAGATAGTGAGACACTGCTCCTCTAAATCAGATACCGAGACACTGCTCCTTTAGATATGATACCGAGACACTGCTCCTCTAAATCAGATACTGAGACACTGCGCCATTAAATCATATACTGAAACACTGCTCCTTTAAATCAGATACTGACACGCTGCTCCTTTAAATCAGATACTGGGACACTGCTCCTCTAAATCAGATACCGAGACACTGCTCCTCTAAATCAGATACCGAGACACTGCTCCTCTAAATCAGATACTGAGACACTGCGCCATTAAATCATATACTGAGACACTGCTCCTTTAAATCAGATACTGACACGCTGCTCCTTTAAATCAGATACTGAGACACTGCTCCTCCAAATCAGATACTGAGACACTGCTCCTCTAAATCAGATACCGAGACACTGCTCCTATAAATCAGATACCGAGACACTGCTCTTCTAAATCAGAAACAGAGACACTGCTCCTTTAAATCAGATACCGAGACACTTTTCCTCTAAATCTGAAACCGAGACACTGCTCCTCTAAATCAGATACTGAGAAACTGCTCCTTTAAATCAGATACTGAGGCACTGCTCCTCTAAATCAGATACTGAGACACTGCTCCTCTAAATCAGATATGAGACACTGCTCCTCTAAATCAGATACTGAGACAGTGCTCCTCTAAATCTGATACCGAGACATTGCTCCTCTAAATCAGATAGCGAGACACTGCTCCTCTAAATCTGATACTGAGACACTGCTCCTTCAAATCAGATACCGAGGCACTGCTCCTCTAAATCAGATACCGAGACACTGCTCCTTTAAATCAGTTACCGAGACACTGCTCCTCTAAATCAGATACTGAGACACTGCTCCTTTAAATCAGATTCTGAGACACTGCTCCTCTAAATCAGATACTGAGACACTGCTCCTCTAAATCAGATACCGAGACACTGCTCCTCTAAATCAGATACTGAGACACTACCCCTCTAAATCAGACACTGAGACACTGCTCCTCCAAATCAGAGACCGAGACACTGCTCCTCTAAATCAGATACTGAGACACTGCTCCTCTAAATCAGATACTGAGAAGCTGCTCCTCTAAATCAGATACTGAGACGCAGCTCCTTGAAATCAGATACTGAGACACTGCTCCTCTAAATCAGATACCGAGACACTGCTCCTCTGAATCAGATACTGAGACACTGCTCCTCTAAATCAGATACCGTGACACTGCTCCTCTAAATCAGATACCGAGACACTGCTCCTCTAAATCAGATACTGAGACACTGCTCCTCTAAATCAGATACTGAGACACTGCTCCTCCAAATCAAATACTGAGACACTGCTCCTTTAAATCTGATATCGAGATGCTGCTCCTCTAAATCACATACTGAGACACTGCTCCTCTAAATCAGATACCGAGACACTGCTCCTCTAAATCTGATACCGAGACACTGCTCCTTTTGATATGATACCGAGACACTGCTCCTCTAAATCAGATACTGAGACACTGCTCCTCTAAATCAGATACCGAGACACTGCTCCTTTAGATATGATACCGAGACACTGCTCCTCTAAATCAGATAGTGAGACACTGCTCCTCTAAATCAGATACCGAGACACTGCTCCTTTAGATATGATACCGAGACACTGCTCCTCTAAATCAGATACTGAGACACTGCGCCATTAAATCATATACTGAGACACTGCTCCTTTAAATCAGATACTGACACGCTGCTCCTTTAAATCAGATACTGGGACACTGCTCCTCTAAATCAGATACAGAGACACTGCTCCTCTAAATCAGATACCGAGACACTGCTCCTTTAGATATGATACCGAGACACTGCTCCTCTAAATCAGATACTGAGACACTGCGCCATTAAATCATATACTGAGACACTGCTCCTTTAAATCAGATACTGACACGCTGCTCCTTTAAATCAGATACTGGGACACTGCTCCTCTAAATCAGATACAGAGACACTGCTCCTCTAAATCAGATACCGAGACACTGCTCCTCTAAATCAGATACCGAGACACTGCTCCTCTAAATCAGATACTGAGACACTGCTCCTCTAAAACAGATCCCGATACAATGCTCCTCTAAATCAGATACTGAGACACTGCTCCTCTGAATCAGATAATGAGACAATGCTCCTCTAAATCAGATACTGAGACACTGCTCCTCTAAATCAGATACCGAGACACTGCTCCTCTAAATCAGATACTGAGACACTGCTCCTTTAAATCAGATACCGAGACACTGCTCCTCTAAATCAGATACCGAGACACTGCTCCTCGAAATCAGATACCGAGACACTGCTCCTCTAAATCAGATTCCGAGACACTGCTCCTCTAAATCAGATACTGAGACACTGCACCTCTAAATCAGATACTGAGACACAGCTCCTCTAAATCAGATACCGAGACACTGCTCCTCTAAATCAGATACCGAGACACTGCTCCTCTAAATCAGATACCGAGACACTGCTCCTCCAAATCAGATAGTGAGACACTGCTCCTCTAAATCAGATACTGAGACACTGCTCCACTAAATCAGATACTGAGATACTGCTCCTCCAAATCAGATACCAAGACACGGCTTCTCTAAATCAGATACCGAGACGCTGCTCCTCTAAATCAGATACCGAGACACTGCTCCTCTAAATCAGATACCGAGACACTGCTCCTTTAGATATGATACCGAGACACTGCTCCTCTAAATCAGATACTGAGACACTGCTCCTCTAAGTCAGATACCGAGACACTGCTCCTTTAGATATGATACCGAGACACTGCTCCTCTAAATCAGATAGTGAGACACTGCTCCTCTAAATCAGATACCGAGACACTGCTCCTTTAGATATGATACCGAGACACTGCTCCTCTAAATCAGATACTGAGACACTGCGCCATTAAATCATATACTGAGACACAGCTCCTTTAAATCAGATACTGACACGCTGCTCCTTTAAATCAGATACTGGGACACTGCTCCTCTAAATCAGATACAGAGACACTGCTCCTCTTAATCAGATACCGAGACACTGCTCCTCTAAATCAGATACTGAGACACTGCTCCTCTAAATCAGATACCGATACAATGCTCCTCTAAATCAGATACTGAGACACTGCTCCTCTGAATCAGATAATGAGACAATGCTCCTCTAAATCAGATACTGAGACACTGCTCCTCTAAATCAGATACCGAAACACTGCTCCTCTAAATCAGATACTGAGACACTGCTCCTTTAAATCAGATACCGAGACACTGCTCCTCTAAATCAGATACTGAGACACTGCTCCTCTAAATCAGATACTGAGACACAGCTCCTCGAAATCAGATACTGAGACACTGCTCCTCTAAATCAGATACCGAGACACTGCTCCTTTAAATCAGATACTGAGACACTGCTCCTCTAAATCAGATACTGAGACACTGCTCCTCTATTCAGATACCGAGACACTGCACCTCTAAATCAGATACCGAGACACTGCTCCTTTAAATAGGATACTGAGACACTGCTCCTCTAAATCTGATACCGAGACACTGCTCCTCCAAATCAGATACCGAGACACTGCTCCTCTAAATCAGATACCGAGACACTGCTCCTTTAAATCAGATACTGAGACACTGCTCCTCTAAATCAGATACTGAGACACTGCTCCTCTAAATCAGATACTGAGACACTGCACCTCTAAATCAGATACTGAGACACTGCTCCTCTAAATCAGATACCGAGACACTGCTCCTCTAAATCAGATACCGAGACACTGCTCCTCTAATTCAGATACCGAGACACTGCTCCTCTAAATCAGATACCGAGACACTGCTCCTCCAAATCAGATAGTGAGACACTGCTCCTCTAAATCAGATACTGAGACACTGCTCCACTAAATCAGATACTGAGATACTGCTCCTCCAAATCAGATACCGAGACACGGCTTCTCTAAATCAGATACCGAGACGCTGCTCCTCTAAATCAGATACTGAGACACTGCTCCTTTAAATCAGATACTGAGACACTGCTCCTCCAAATCAGATACTGAGACACTGCTCCTCTAAATCAGATACCGAGACACTGCTCCTTTAAATCAGATACCGAGACACTGCTCTTCTAAATCAGAAACAGAGTCACTGCTCCTTTAAATCAGATACCGAGACACTTTTCCTCTAAATCTGAAACCGAGACACTGCTCCTCTAAATCAGATAATGAGAAACTGCTCCTTTAAATCAGATACTGAGGCACTGCTCCTCTAAATCAGATACTGAGACACTGCTCCTCTAAATCAGATATGAGACACTGCTCCTCTAAATCAGATACTGAGACAGTGCTCCTCTAAATCTGATACCGAGACACTGCTCCTCTAAATCAGATAGCGAGACACTGCTCCTCTAAATCTGATACTGAGACACTGCTCCTCCAAATCAGATACCGAGGCACTGCTCCTCTAAATCAGATACCGAGACACTGCTCCTTTAAATCAGTTACCGAGACACTGCTCCTCTAAATCAGATACTGAGACACTGCTCCTTTAAATCAGATTCTGAGACACTGCTCCTCTAAATCAGATACTGAGACACTGCTCCTCTAAATCAGATACCGAGACACTGCTCCTCTAAATCAGATACTGAGACACTACCCCTCTAAATCAGACACTGAGACACTGCTCCTCCAAATCAGAGACCGAGACACTGCTCCTCTAAATCAGATACTGAGACACTGCTCCTCTAAATCAGATACCGAGAAGCTGCTCCTCTAAATCAGATACTGAGACGCAGCTCCTTGAAATCAGATACTGAGACACTGCTCCTCTAAATCAGATACCGAGACACTGCTCCTCTGAATCAGATACTGAGACACTGCTCCTCTAAATCAGATACCGTGACACTGCTCCTCTAAATCAGATACCGAGACACTGCTCCTCTAAATCAGATACTGAGACACTGCTCCTCTAAATCAGATATTGAGACACTGCTACTCCAAATCAAATACTGAGACACTGCTCCTTTAAATCTGATATCGAGATGCTGCTCCTCTAAATCACATACTGAGACACTGCTCCTCTAAATCAGATACCGAGACACTGCTCCTCTAAATCTGATACCGAGACACTGCTCCTTTTGATATGATACCGAGACACTGCTCCTCTAAATCAGATACTGAGACACTGCTCCTCTAAATCAGATACCGAGACACTGCTCCTTTAGATATGATACCGAGACACTGCTCCTCTAAATCAGATAGTGAGACACTGCTCCTCTAAATCAGATACCGAGACACTGCTCCTCTGAATCAGATACTGAGACACTGCTCCTCTAAATCAGATACCGTGACTCTGCTCCTCTAAATCAGATACCGAGACACTGCTCCTCTAAATCAGATACTGAGACACTGCTCCTCTAAATCAGATACTGAGACACTGCTCCTCCAAATCAAATACTGAGACACTGCTCCTTTAAATCTGATATCGAGATGCTGCTCCTCAAAATCACATACTGAGACACTGCTCCTCTAAATCAGATACCGAGACACTGCTCCTCTAAATCTGATACAGAGACACTGCTCCTTTTGATATGATACCGAGACACTGCTCCTCTAAATCAGATACTGAGACACTGCTCCTCTAAATCAGATACCGAGACACTGCTCCTTTAGATATGATACCGAGACACTGCTCCTCTAAATCTGATAGTGAGACACTGCTCCTCTAAATCAGATACCGAGACACTGCTCCTCTAAATCAGATACTGAGACACTGCGCCATTAAATCATATACTGAGACACTGCTCCTTTAAATCAGATACTGACACGCTGCTCCTTTAAATCAGATACTGGGACACTGCTCCTCTAAATCAGATACAGAGACACTGCTCCTCTAAATCAGATACCGAGACACTGCTCCTCTAAATCAGATACCGAGACACTGCTCCTCTAAATCAGATACTGAGACACTGCTCCTCTAAATCAGATACCGATACAATGCTCCTCTAAATCAGATACTGAGACACTGCTCCTCTGAATCAGATAATGAGACAATGCTCCTCTAAATCAGATACTGAGACACTGCTCCTCTAAATCAGATACCGAGACACTGCTCCTCTAAATCAGATACTGAGACACTGCTCCTTTAAATCAGATACCGAGACACTGCTCCTCTAAATCAGATAGTAAGACACTGCTCCTCTAAATCAGATACTGAGACACAGCTCCTCGAAATCAGATACTGAGACACTGCTCCTCTAAATCAGATACCGAGACACTGCTCCTTTAAATCAGATACTGAGACACTGCTCCTCTAAATCAGATACTGAGACACTGCTCCTCTAAATCAGATACCGAGACACTGCACCTCTAAATCAGATACCGAGACACTGCTCCTTTAAATAAGATACTGAGACACTGCTCCTCTAAATCTGATACCGAGACACTGCTCCTCCAAATCAGATACCGAGACACTGCTCCTCCAAATCAGATACCGAGACACTGCTCCTTTAAATCAGATGCTGAGACACTGCTCCTCTAAATCAGATACTGAGACACTGCTCCTCTAAATCAGATACTGAGACACTGCTCCTCCAAATCAGATACCGAGACACTGCTCCTCTAAGTCAGATACCGAGACACTGCTCCTCTAAATCAGATACCGAGACACTGCTCCTCGAAATCAGATACCGAGACACTGCTCCTCTAAATCAGATTCCGAGACACTGCTCCTCTAAATCAGATACTGAGACACTGCACCTCTAAATCAGATACTGAGACACAGCTCCTCTAAATCAGATACCGAGACACTGCTCCTCTAAATCAGATACCGAGACACTGCTCCTCTAAATCAGATACCGAGACACTGCTCCTCCAAATCAGATAGTGAGACACTGCTCCTCTAAATCAGATACTGAGACACTGCTCCACTAAATCAGATACTGAGATACTGCTCCTCCAAATCAGATACCAAGACACGGCTTCTCTAAATCAGATACCGAGACGCTGCTCCTCTAAATCAGATACCGAGACGCTGCTCCTTTAAATCAGATACTGAGACGCAGCTCCTCCAAATCAGATACTGAGACACTGCTCCTCTAAATCAGATACTGAGACACTGCTCCTTTAAATCAGATACTGAGACACTGCTCCTCCAAATCAGATACTGAGACACTGCTCCTCTAAATCAGATATCGAGACACTGCTCCTTTAAATCAGATACTGAGACACTGCTCTTCTAAATCAGATACAGAGACACTGCTCCTCTAAATCAGATACTGAGACACTGCTCCTCTAAATCAGATATGAGACACTGCTCCTCTAAATCAGATACTGAGACACTGCTCGTCTAAATCTGATACCGAGACACTGCTCCTCTAAATCAGATAGCGAGACACTGCTCCTCTAAATCAGATACTGAGACACTGCTCCTCCAAATCAGATAGCGAGGCACTGCTCCTCTAAAACAGATACCGAGACACTGCACCTCTAAATCAGATACCGAGACACTGCTCCTTTAAGTAAGATACTGAGACACTGCTCCTCTAAATCTGATACCGAGACACTGCTCCTCCAAATCAGATACCGAGACACTGCTCCTCCAAATCAGATACCGAGACACTGCTCCTTTAAATCAGATACTGAGACACTGCTCCTCTAAATCAGATACTGAGACACTGCTCCTCTAAATCAGATACTGAGACACTGCTCCTCCAAATCAGATACCGAGACACTGCTCCTCTAAGTCAGATACCGAGACACTGCTCCTCTAAATCAGATACCGAGACACTGCTCCTCGAAATCAGATACCGAGACACTGCTCCTCTAAATCAGATTCCGAGACACTGCTCCTCTAAATCAGATACTGAGACACTGCACCTCTAAATCAGATACTGAGACACAGCTCCTCTAAATCAGATACCGAGACACTGCTCCTCTAAATCAGATACCGAGACACTGCTCCTCTAAATCAGATACCGAGACACTGCTCCTCCAAATCAGATAGTGAGACACTGCTCCTCTAAATCAGATACTGAGACACTGCTCCACTAAATCAGATACTGAGATACTGCTCCTCCAAATCAGATACCAAGACACAGCTTCTCTAAATCAGATACCGAGACGCTGCTCCTCTAAATCAGATACCGAGACGCTGCTCCTTTAAATCAGATACTGAGACGCTGCTCCTCCAAATCAGATACTGAGACACTGCTCTTCTAAATCAGATACTGAGACACTGCTCCTTTAAATCAGATACTGAGACACTGCTCCTCCAAATCAGATACTGAGACACTGCTCCTCTAAATCAGATATCGAGACACTGCTCCTTTAAATCAGATACTGAGACACTGCTCTTCTAAATCAGATACAGAGACACTGCTCCTCTAAATCAGATACTGAGACACTGCTCCTCTAAATCAGATATCAGACACTGCTCCTCTAAATCAGATACTGAGACACTGCTCGTCTAAATCTGATACCGAGACACTGCTCCTCTAAATCAGATAGCGAGACACTGCTCCTCTAAATCAGATACTGAGACACTGCTCCTCCAAATCAGATAGCGAGGCACTGCTCCTCTAAATCAGATACCGAGACACTGCTCCTTTAAATCAGTTACCGAGACACTGCTCCTCTAAATCAGATACTGAGACACTGCTCCTTTAAATCAGATTCTGAGACACTGCTCCTCTAAATCAGATACTGAGACACTGCTCCTCTAAATCAGATACCGAGACACTGCTCCTCTAAATCAGATACTGAGACACTACCCCTCTAAATCAGACACTGAGACACTGCTCCTCCAAATCAGAGACCGAGACACTGCTCCTCTAAATCAGTTACTGAGACACTGCTCCTCTAAATCAGATACCGAGAAGCTGCTCCTCTAAATCAGATACTGAGACGCTGCTCCTTGAAATCAGATACTGAGACACTGCTCCTCTAAATCAGATACCGAGACACTGCTCCTCTGAATCAGATACTGAGACACTGCTCCTCGAAATCAGATACCGTGACACTGCTCCTCTAAATCAGATACCGAGACACTTCTCCTCTAAATCAGATAGTGAGACACTGCTCCTCTTAATCAGATACTGAGACACTGCTCCACTAAATCAGATACTGAGATACTGCTCCTCCAAATCAGATACCAAGACACGGCTTCTCTAAATCAGATACCGAGACGCTGCTCCTCTAAATCAGATACCGAGACGCTGCTCCTTTAAATCAGATACTGAGACGCTGCTCCTCCAAATCAGATACTGAGACACTGCTCCTCTAAATCAGATACTGAGACACTGCTCCTTTAAATCAGCTACTGAGACACTGCTCCTCCAAATCAGATACTGAGACACTGCTCCTCTAAATCAGATATCGAGACACTGCTCCTTTAAATCAGATACTGAGACACTGCTCTTCTAAATCAGATACAGAGACACTGCTCCTCTAAATCAGATACTGAGACACTGCTCCTCTAAATCAGATATGAGACACTGCTCCTCTAAATCAGATACTGAGACACTGCTCCTCTAAATCTGATACCGAGTCACTGCTCCTCTAAATCAGATAGCGAGACACTGCTCCTCTAAATCAGATACTGAGACACTGCTCCTCCAAATCAGATAGCGAGGCACTGCTCCTCTAAATCAGATACCGAGACACTGCTCCTTCAAATCAGTTACCGAGACACTGCTCCTCTAAATCAGATACTGAGACACTGCTCCTTTAAATCAGATTCTGAGACACTGCTCCTCTAAATCAGATACTGAGACACTGCTCCTCTAAATCAGATACCGAGACACTGCTCCTCTAAATCAGATACTGAGACACTACCCCTCTAAATCAGACACTGAGACACTGCTCCTCCAAATCAGAGACCGAGACACTGCTCCTCTAAATCAGACACTGAGACACTGCTCCTCTAAATCAGATACCGAGACACTGCTCCTCTGAATCAGATACTGAGACACTGCTCCTCTAAATCAGATACCGTGACACTGCTCCTCTAAATCAGATACCGAGACACTGCTCCTCTAAATCAGATACTGAGACACTGCTCCTCTAAATCAGATACCGAGACACTGCTCCTCTAAATCAGATACCGTGACACTGCTCCTCTAAATCAGATACCGAGACACTGCTCCTCTAAATCAGATACTGAGACACTACTCCTCTAAATCAGATACTGAGACACGGCTCCTCTAAATCAAATACTGAGACACTGCTCCTTTAAATCTGATACCGAGACGCTGCTCCTTTAGATTTGATACCGAGACACTGCTCCTCTAAAACAGATACCGAGACACGGCTCCTCGAAATCAGATACCGACACACTGCTCCTCTAAATCAGATACCGACACACTGCTCCTTTAAATCAGATACCGAGACACTTCTCCTTTAAATCAGCTACTGAGACACTGCTCCTCCAATTCAGATACCGAGACACTGCTCCTCGAAATCAGATACCGAGACACTGCTCCTCTAAATCAGATACTGAGACACGGCTCCTCTAAGTCAGATGCCGAGACACTGCTCCTCTAAATCAGATAGCGAGACACTGCTCCGCTAAATCAGATACTGAGACACTGCTCCTCTAAATCAGATACCGAGACGCTGCTCCTTTAAATCTGATATCTAGATGCTGCTCCTCTAAATCACATACTGAGACAGTGCTCCTCTAAATCAGATACCGAGACACTGCTCCTCTAAATCAGATACTGAGACACTGCTCCTTTCGATATGATACCGAGACACTGCTCCTCTAAATCAGATACTGAGACACTGTTGCTCTAAATCAGATACCGAGACACTGCTCCTTTAGATATGATACCGAGACACTGCTCCTCTAAATCAGATACTGAGACACTGCGCCATTAAATCATATACTGAGACACTGCTCCTTTAAATCAGATACTGACACGCTGCTCCCTTAAATCAGATACCGAGACAATGCTCCTCTAAATCAGATACTGAGACACTGCTCCTCTAAATCAGATACCGAGACACTGCTCCTCTAAATCAGATACTGAGACACTGCTCCTTTAAATCAGATACCGAGACACTGCTCCTCTAAATCAGATACTGAGACACTGCTCCTCTAAATCAGATACTGAGACACAGCTCCTCGAAATCAGATACCGAGACACTGCTCCTCTAAATCAGATACCGAGACACTGCTCCTTTAAATCAGATACTGAGACACTGCTCCTCTAAATCAGATACTGAGACACTGCTCCACTAAATCAGATACTGAGATACTGCTCCTCCAAATCAGATACCAAGACACGGCTTCTCTAAATCAGATACCGAGACGCTGCTCCTCTAAATCAGATACCGAGACGCTGCTCCTTTAAATCAGATACTGAGACGCTGCTCCTCCAAATCAGATACTGAGACACTGCTCCTCTAAATCAGATACTGAGACACTGCTCCTTTAAATCAGATACTGAGACACTGCTCCTCCAAATCAGATACTGAGACACTGCTCCTCTAAATCAGATATCGAGACACTGCTCCTTTAAATCAGATACTGAGACACTGCTCTTCTAAATCAGATACAGAGACACTGCTCCTCTAAATCAGATACTGAGACACTGCTCCTCTAAATCAGATATGAGACACTGCTCCTCTAAATCAGATACTGAGACACTGCTCCTCTAAATCTGATACCGAGACACTGCTCCTCTAAATCAGATAGCGAGACACTGCTCCTCTAAATCAGATACTGAGACACTGCTCCTCCAAATCAGATAGCGAGGCACTGCTCCTCTAAATCAGATACCGAGACACTGCTCCTTCAAATCAGTTACCGAGACACTGCTCCTCTAAATCAGATACTGAGACACTGCTCCTTTAAATCAGATTCTGAGACACTGCTCCTCGAAATCAGATACTGAGACACTGCTCCTCTAAATCAGATACCGAGACACTGCTCCTCTAAATCAGATACTGAGACACTACCCCTCTAAATCAGACACTGAGACACTGCTCCTCCAAATCAGAGACCGAGACACTGCTCCTCTAAATCAGATACTGAGACACTGCTCCTCTAAATCAGATACCGAGACACTGCTCCTCTGAATCAGATACCGTGACACTGCTCCTCTAAATCAGATACCGAGACACTGCTCCTCTAAATCAGATACTGAGACACTGCTCCTCTAAATCAGATACCGAGACACTGCTCCTCTGAATCAGATAGCGAGACACTGCTCCTCTAAATCAGATACCGTGACACTGCTCCTCTAAATCAGATACCGAGACACTGCTCCTCTAAATCAGATACTGAGACACTACTCCTCTAAATCAGATACTGAGACACGGCTCCTCTAAATCAAATACTGAGACACTGCTCCTTTAAATCTGATACCGAGACGCTGCTCCTTTAGATTTGATACCGAGACACTGCTCCTCTAAATCAGATACCGAGACACGGCTCCTCGAAATCAGATACCGACACACTGCTCCTCTAAATCAGATACCGACACACTGCTCCTTTAAATCAGATACCGAGACACTTCTCCTTTAAATCAGATACTGAGACACTGCTCCTCCAATTCAGATACCGAGACACTGCTCCTCGAAATCAGATACCGAGACACTGCTCCTCTAAATCAGATACTGAGACACGGCTCCTCTAAGTCAGATGCCGAGACACTGCTCCTCTAAATCAGATAGCGAGACACTGCTCCGCTAAATCAGATACTGAGACACTGCTCCTCTAAATCAGATACCGAGACGCTGCTCCTTTAAATCTGATATCTAGATGCTGCTCCTCTAAATCACATACTGAGACAGTGCTCCTCTAAATCAGATACCGAGACACTGCTCCTCTAAATCAGATACTGAGACACTGCTCCTTTCGATATGATACCGAGACACTGCTCCTCTAAATCAGATACTGAGACACTGTTGCTCTAAATCAGATACCGAGACACTGCTCCTTTAGATATGATACCGAGACACTGCTCCTCTAAATCAGATACTGAGACACTGCGCCATTAAATCATATACTGAGACACTGCTCCTTTAAATCAGATACTGACACGCTGCTCCTTTAAATCAGATACCGAGACAATGCTCCTCTAAATCAGATACTGAGACACTGCTCCTCTAAATCAGATACCGAGACACTGCTCCTCTAAATCAGATACTGAGACACTGCTCCTTTAAATCAGATACCGAGACACTGCTCCTCTAAATCAGATACTGAGACACAGCTCCTCGAAATCAGATACCGAGACACTGCTCCTCTAAATCAGATACCGAGACACTGCTCCTTTAAATCAGATACTGAGACACTGCTCCTCTAAATCAGATACTGAGACACTGCTCCTCTAAATCAGATACCGAGACACTGCTCCTTTAAATCAGCATCTGAGACACTGCTCCTCTAAATCAGATACTGAGACACTGCTCCTCTAAATCAGATACCGAGACACTGCTCCTCTAAATCAGATACTGAGACACTACCCCTCTAAATCAGACACTGAGACACTGCTCCTCCAAATCAGAGACCGAGACACTGCTCCTCTAAATCAGATACTGAGACACTGCTCCTCTAAATCAGATACCGAGACGCTGCTCCTCTAAATCAGATACTGAGACGCTGCTCCTTGAAATCAGATACTGAGACACTGCTCCTCTAAATCAGATACCGAGACACTGCTCCTCTGAATCAGATACTGAGACACTGCTCCTCTAAATCAGATACCGTGACACTGCTCCTCTAAATCAGATACCGAGACAATGCTCCTCTAAATCAGATACTGAGACACTGCTCCTCTAAATCAGATACTGAGACACTGCTCCTCTAAATCAGATACTGAGGCACCGCTCCTCTAAATCAGATACTGAGACACTGCTCCTCCAAATCAGATATGAGACACTGCTCCTCTAAATCAGATACTGAGACACTGCTCCTCTAAATCTGATACCGAGACACTGCTCCTCTAAATCAGATACCGAGACACTGCTCCTCTAAATCAGATGCTGAGACACTGCTCCTCCAAATCAGATACCGCGGCACTGCTCCTCTAAATCAGATACCGAGACACTGCTCCTTTAAATCAGTTACCGAGACACTGCTCCTCTAAATCAGATACTGAGACACTGCTCCTTTAAATCAGATTCTGAGACACTGCTCCTCTAAATCAGATACTGAGACACTGCTCCTCTAAATCAGATACCGAGACACTGCTCCTCTAAATCAGATACTGAGACGCTACCCCTCTAAATCAGACACTGAGACACTGCTGCTCCAAATCAGAGACCGAGACGCTGCTCCTGTAAATCAGATACTGAGACACTGCTCCTCTAAATCAGATACCGAGACGCTGCTCCTCTAAATCAGATACTGAGACGCTGCTCCTTGAAATCAGATACTGAGACACTGCTCCTCTAAATCAGATACCGAGACACTGCTCCTCTGAATCAGATACTGAGACACTGCTCCTCTAAATCAGATACCGTGACACTGCTCCTCTAAATCAGATACCGAGACATTGCTCCTCTAAATCAGATACTGAGACACTGCTCCTCTAAATCAGATACTGAGACACTGCTCCTCTAAATCAGATACTGAGACACTGCTCCTTTAAATCTGATACCGAGACGCTGCTCCTTTAGATTTGATACCGAGACACTGCTCCTCTAAGTCTGATACCGAGAGACGGCTCCTCTAAATCAGATACCGACACACTGCTCCTCTAAATCAGATACCGACACACTGTTCCTTTAAATCAGATACCGAGACACTTCTCCTTTAAATCAGATACTGAGACACTGCTCCTCTAATTCAGATACCGAGACACTGCTCCTCTAAATCAGATACCGAGACACTGCTCCTCTAAATCAGATACTGAGACACGGCTCCTCTAAATCAGATGCCGAGACACTGCTCCTCTAAATCAGATAGCGAGACACTGCTCCGCTAAATCAGATACTGAGACACTGCTCCTCTAAATCAGATACTGAGACACTGCTCCTCTAAATCAGATACCGAGACGCTGCTCCTTTAAATCTGATATCGAGATACTGCTCCACTAAATCAGATACTGAGATACTGCTCCTCCAAATCTGATACCGAGACACTGCTCCTCTAAATCAGATACCGAGACACTGCTCCTCCAAATCAGATACCGAGGCACTGCTCCTCTAAATCAGATACCGAGACACTGCTCCTTTAAATCAGTTACCGAGACACTGCTCCTCTAAATCAGATACTGAGACACTGCTCCTTTAAATCAGATTCTGAGACACTGCTCCTCTAAATCAGATACTGAGACACTGCTCCTCTAAATCAGATACCGAGACACTGCTCCTCTAAATCAGATACTGAGACACTACCCCTCTAAATCAGACACTGAGACACTGCTCCTCCAAATCAGATACCGAGACTATGCTCCTCTAAATCAGATACTGAGATACTGCTCCTCTAAATCAGATACTGAGACGCTGCTCCTTGAAATCAGATACTGAGACACTGCTCCTCTAAATCAGATACCGAGACACTGCTCCTCTGAATCAGATACTGAGACACTGCTCCTCTAAATCAGATACCGAGACACTGCTTCTCTAAATCAGATACTGAGACACTGCTCCTCTAAATCAGATACCGAGACGCTGCTCCTTTAAATCTGATATCTAGATGCTGCTCCTCTAAATCACATACTGAGACAGTGCTCCTCTAAATCAGATACCGAGACACTGCTCCTCTAAATCAGATACTGAGACACTGCTCCTTTCGATATGATACCGAGACACTGCTCCTCTAAATCAGATACTGAGACACTGTTGCTCTAAATCAGATACCGAGACACTGCTCCTTTAGATATGATACCGAGACACTGCTCCTCTAAATCAGATACTGAGACACTGCGCCATTAAATCATATACTGAGACACTGCTCCTTTAAATCAGATACTGACACGCTGCTCCTTTAAATCAGATACCGAGACAATGCTCCTCTAAATCAGATACTGAGACACTGCTCCTCTAAATCAGATACCGAGACACTGCTCCTCTAAATCAGATACTGAGACACTGCTCCTTTAAATCAGATACCGAGACACTGCTCCTCTAAATCAGATACTGAGACACTGCTCCTCTAAATCAGATACTGAGACACAGCTCCTCGAAATCAGATACCGAGACACTGCTCCTCTAAATCAGATACCGAGACACTGCTCCTTTAAATCAGATACTGAGACACTGCTCCTCTAAATCAGATACTGAGACACTGCTCCTCTAAATCAGATACCGAGACACTGCTCCTTTAAATCAGCATCTGAGACACTGCTCCTCTAAATCAGATACTGAGACACTGCTCCTCTAAATCAGATACCGAGACACTGCTCCTCTAAATCAGATACTGAGACACTACCCCTCTAAATCAGACACTGAGACACTGCTCCTCCAAATCAGAGACCGAGACACTGCTCCTCTAAATCAGATACTGAGACACTGCTCCTCTAAATCAGATACCGAGACGCTGCTCCTCTAAATCAGATACTGAGACGCTGCTCCTTGAAATCAGATACTGAGACACTGCTCCTCTAAATCAGATACCGAGACACTGCTCCTCTGAATCAGATACTGAGACACTGCTCCTCTAAATCAGATACCGTGACACTGCTCCTCTAAATCAGATACCGAGACAATGCTCCTCTAAATCAGATACTGAGACACTGCTCCTCTAAATCAGATACTGAGACACTGCTCCTCTAAATCAGATACTGAGGCACCGCTCCTCTAAATCAGATACTGAGACACTGCTCCTCCAAATCAGATATGAGACACTGCTCCTCTAAATCAGATACTGAGACACTGCTCCTCTAAATCTGATACCGAGACACTGCTCCTCTAAATCAGATACCGAGACACTGCTCCTCTAAATCAGATGCTGAGACACTGCTCCTCCAAATCAGATACCGCGGCACTGCTCCTCTAAATCAGATACCGAGACACTGCTCCTTTAAATCAGTTACCGAGACACTGCTCCTCTAAATCAGATACTGAGACACTGCTCCTTTAAATCAGATTCTGAGACACTGCTCCTCTAAATCAGATACTGAGACACTGCTCCTCTAAATCAGATACCGAGACACTGCTCCTCTAAATCAGATACTGAGACGCTACCCCTCTAAATCAGACACTGAGACACTGCTGCTCCAAATCAGAGACCGAGACGCTGCTCCTGTAAATCAGATACTGAGACACTGCTCCTCTAAATCAGATACCGAGACGCTGCTCCTCTAAATCAGATACTGAGACGCTGCTCCTTGAAATCAGATACTGAGACACTGCTCCTCTAAATCAGATACCGAGACACTGCTCCTCTGAATCAGATACTGAGACACTGCTCCTCTAAATCAGATACCGTGACACTGCTCCTCTAAATCAGATACCGAGACATTGCTCCTCTAAATCAGATACTGAGACACTGCTCCTCTAAATCAGATACTGAGACACTGCTCCTCTAAATCAGATACTGAGACACTGCTCCTTTAAATCTGATACCGAGACGCTGCTCCTTTAGATTTGATACCGAGACACTGCTCCTCTAAGTCTGATACCGAGAGACGGCTCCTCTAAATCAGATACCGACACACTGCTCCTCTAAATCAGATACCGACACACTGTTCCTTTAAATCAGATACCGAGACACTTCTCCTTTAAATCAGATACTGAGACACTGCTCCTCTAATTCAGATACCGAGACACTGCTCCTCTAAATCAGATACCGAGACACTGCTCCTCTAAATCAGATACTGAGACACGGCTCCTCTAAATCAGATGCCGAGACACTGCTCCTCTAAATCAGATAGCGAGACACTGCTCCGCTAAATCAGATACTGAGACACTGCTCCTCTAAATCAGATACTGAGACACTGCTCCTCTAAATCAGATACCGAGACGCTGCTCCTTTAAATCTGATATCGAGATACTGCTCCACTAAATCAGATACTGAGATACTGCTCCTCCAAATCTGATACCGAGACACTGCTCCTCTAAATCAGATACCGAGACACTGCTCCTCCAAATCAGATACCGAGACACTGCTCCTCTAAATCAGATACTGAGACACTGCTCCTCCAAATCAGATAGCGAGGCACTGCTCCTCTAAATCAGATACCGAGACACTGCTCCTTCAAATCAGTTACCGAGACACTGCTCCTCTAAATCAGATACTGAGACACTGCTCCTTTAAATCAGATTCTGAGACACTGCTCCTCGAAATCAGATACTGAGACACTGCTCCTCTAAATCAGATACCGAGACACTGCTCCTCTAAATCAGATACTGAGACACTACCCCTCTAAATCAGACACTGAGACACTGCTCCTCCAAATCAGAGACCGAGACACTGCTCCTCTAAATCAGATACTGAGACACTGCTCCTCTAAATCAGATACCGAGACACTGCTCCTCTGAATCAGATACCGTGACACTGCTCCTCTAAATCAGATACCGAGACACTGCTCCTCTAAATCAGATACTGAGACACTGCTCCTCTAAATCAGATACCGAGACACTGCTCCTCTGAATCAGATAGCGAGACACTGCTCCTCTAAATCAGATACCGTGACACTGCTCCTCTAAATCAGATACCGAGACACTGCTCCTCTAAATCAGATACTGAGACACTACTCCTCTAAATCAGATACTGAGACACGGCTCCTCTAAATCAAATACTGAGACACTGCTCCTTTAAATCTGATACCGAGACGCTGCTCCTTTAGATTTGATACCGAGACACTGCTCCTCTAAATCAGATACCGAGACACGGCTCCTCGAAATCAGATACCGACACACTGCTCCTCTAAATCAGATACCGACACACTGCTCCTTTAAATCAGATACCGAGACACTTCTCCTTTAAATCAGATACTGAGACACTGCTCCTCCAATTCAGATACCGAGACACTGCTCCTCGAAATCAGATACCGAGACACTGCTCCTCTAAATCAGATACTGAGACACGGCTCCTCTAAGTCAGATGCCGAGACACTGCTCCTCTAAATCAGATAGCGAGACACTGCTCCGCTAAATCAGATACTGAGACACTGCTCCTCTAAATCAGATACCGAGACGCTGCTCCTTTAAATCTGATATCTAGATGCTGCTCCTCTAAATCACATACTGAGACAGTGCTCCTCTAAATCAGATACCGAGACACTGCTCCTCTAAATCAGATACTGAGACACTGCTCCTTTCGATATGATACCGAGACACTGCTCCTCTAAATCAGATACTGAGACACTGTTGCTCTAAATCAGATACCGAGACACTGCTCCTTTAGATATGATACCGAGACACTGCTCCTCTAAATCAGATACTGAGACACTGCGCCATTAAATCATATACTGAGACACTGCTCCTTTAAATCAGATACTGACACGCTGCTCCTTTAAATCAGATACCGAGACAATGCTCCTCTAAATCAGATACTGAGACACTGCTCCTCTAAATCAGATACCGAGACACTGCTCCTCTAAATCAGATACTGAGACACTGCTCCTTTAAATCAGATACCGAGACACTGCTCCTCTAAATCAGATACTGAGACACTGCTCCTCTAAATCAGATACTGAGACACAGCTCCTCGAAATCAGATACCGAGACACTGCTCCTCTAAATCAGATACCGAGACACTGCTCCTTTAAATCAGATACTGAGACACTGCTCCTCTAAATCAGATACTGAGACACTGCTCCTCTAAATCAGATACCGAGACACTGCTCCTTTAAATCAGCATCTGAGACACTGCTCCTCTAAATCAGATACTGAGACACTGCTCCTCTAAATCAGATACCGAGACACTGCTCCTCTAAATCAGATACTGAGACACTACCCCTCTAAATCAGACACTGAGACACTGCTCCTCCAAATCAGAGACCGAGACACTGCTCCTCTAAATCAGATACTGAGACACTGCTCCTCTAAATCAGATACCGAGACGCTGCTCCTCTAAATCAGATACTGAGACGCTGCTCCTTGAAATCAGATACTGAGACACTGCTCCTCTAAATCAGATACCGAGACACTGCTCCTCTGAATCAGATACTGAGACACTGCTCCTCTAAATCAGATACCGTGACACTGCTCCTCTAAATCAGATACCGAGACAATGCTCCTCTAAATCAGATACTGAGACACTGCTCCTCTAAATCAGATACTGAGACACTGCTCCTCTAAATCAGATACTGAGGCACCGCTCCTCTAAATCAGATACTGAGACACTGCTCCTCCAAATCAGATATGAGACACTGCTCCTCTAAATCAGATACTGAGACACTGCTCCTCTAAATCTGATACCGAGACACTGCTCCTCTAAATCAGATACCGAGACACTGCTCCTCTAAATCAGATGCTGAGACACTGCTCCTCCAAATCAGATACCGCGGCACTGCTCCTCTAAATCAGATACCGAGACACTGCTCCTTTAAATCAGTTACCGAGACACTGCTCCTCTAAATCAGATACTGAGACACTGCTCCTTTAAATCAGATTCTGAGACACTGCTCCTCTAAATCAGATACTGAGACACTGCTCCTCTAAATCAGATACCGAGACACTGCTCCTCTAAATCAGATACTGAGACGCTACCCCTCTAAATCAGACACTGAGACACTGCTGCTCCAAATCAGAGACCGAGACGCTGCTCCTGTAAATCAGATACTGAGACACTGCTCCTCTAAATCAGATACCGAGACGCTGCTCCTCTAAATCAGATACTGAGACGCTGCTCCTTGAAATCAGATACTGAGACACTGCTCCTCTAAATCAGATACCGAGACACTGCTCCTCTGAATCAGATACTGAGACACTGCTCCTCTAAATCAGATACCGTGACACTGCTCCTCTAAATCAGATACCGAGACATTGCTCCTCTAAATCAGATACTGAGACACTGCTCCTCTAAATCAGATACTGAGACACTGCTCCTCTAAATCAGATACTGAGACACTGCTCCTTTAAATCTGATACCGAGACGCTGCTCCTTTAGATTTGATACCGAGACACTGCTCCTCTAAGTCTGATACCGAGAGACGGCTCCTCTAAATCAGATACCGACACACTGCTCCTCTAAATCAGATACCGACACACTGTTCCTTTAAATCAGATACCGAGACACTTCTCCTTTAAATCAGATACTGAGACACTGCTCCTCTAATTCAGATACCGAGACACTGCTCCTCTAAATCAGATACCGAGACACTGCTCCTCTAAATCAGATACTGAGACACGGCTCCTCTAAATCAGATGCCGAGACACTGCTCCTCTAAATCAGATAGCGAGACACTGCTCCGCTAAATCAGATACTGAGACACTGCTCCTCTAAATCAGATACTGAGACACTGCTCCTCTAAATCAGATACCGAGACGCTGCTCCTTTAAATCTGATATCGAGATACTGCTCCACTAAATCAGATACTGAGATACTGCTCCTCCAAATCTGATACCGAGACACTGCTCCTCTAAATCAGATACCGAGACACTGCTCCTCCAAATCAGATACCGAGGCACTGCTCCTCTAAATCAGATACCGAGACACTGCTCCTTTAAATCAGTTACCGAGACACTGCTCCTCTAAATCAGATACTGAGACACTGCTCCTTTAAATCAGATTCTGAGACACTGCTCCTCTAAATCAGATACTGAGACACTGCTCCTCTAAATCAGATACCGAGACACTGCTCCTCTAAATCAGATACTGAGACACTACCCCTCTAAATCAGACACTGAGACACTGCTCCTCCAAATCAGATACCGAGACTATGCTCCTCTAAATCAGATACTGAGATACTGCTCCTCTAAATCAGATACTGAGACGCTGCTCCTTGAAATCAGATACTGAGACACTGCTCCTCTAAATCAGATACCGAGACACTGCTCCTCTGAATCAGATACTGAGACACTGCTCCTCTAAATTAGATACCGAGACACTGCTTCTCTAAATCAGATACTGAGACACTGCTCCTCTAAATCAGATACCGAGACGCTGCTCCTTTAAATCTGATATCTAGATGCTGCTCCTCTAAATCACATACTGAGACAGTGCTCCTCTAAATCAGATACCGAGACACTGCTCCTCTAAATCAGATACTGAGACACTGCTCCTTTCGATATGATACCGAGACACTGCTCCTCTAAATCAGATACTGAGACACTGTTGCTCTAAATCAGATACCGAGACACTGCTCCTTTAGATATGATACCGAGACACTGCTCCTCTAAATCAGATACTGAGACACTGCGCCATTAAATCATATACTGAGACACTGCTCCTTTAAATCAGATACTGACACGCTGCTCCTTTAAATCAGATACCGAGACAATGCTCCTCTAAATCAGATACTGAGACACTGCTCCTCTAAATCAGATACCGAGACACTGCTCCTCTAAATCAGATACTGAGACACTGCTCCTTTAAATCAGATACCGAGACACTGCTCCTCTAAATCAGATACTGAGACACTGCTCCTCTAAATCAGATACTGAGACACAGCTCCTCGAAATCAGATACCGAGACACTGCTCCTCTAAATCAGATACCGAGACACTGCTCCTTTAAATCAGATACTGAGACACTGCTCCTCTAAATCAGATACTGAGACACTGCTCCTCTAAATCAGATACCGAGACACTGCTCCTTTAAATCAGCATCTGAGACACTGCTCCTCTAAATCAGATACTGAGACACTGCTCCTCTAAATCAGATACCGAGACACTGCTCCTCTAAATCAGATACTGAGACACTACCCCTCTAAATCAGACACTGAGACACTGCTCCTCCAAATCAGAGACCGAGACACTGCTCCTCTAAATCAGATACTGAGACACTGCTCCTCTAAATCAGATACCGAGACGCTGCTCCTCTAAATCAGATACTGAGACGCTGCTCCTTGAAATCAGATACTGAGACACTGCTCCTCTAAATCAGATACCGAGACACTGCTCCTCTGAATCAGATACTGAGACACTGCTCCTCTAAATCAGATACCGTGACACTGCTCCTCTAAATCAGATACCGAGACAATGCTCCTCTAAATCAGATACTGAGACACTGCTCCTCTAAATCAGATACTGAGACACTGCTCCTCTAAATCAGATACTGAGGCACCGCTCCTCTAAATCAGATACTGAGACACTGCTCCTCCAAATCAGATATGAGACACTGCTCCTCTAAATCAGATACTGAGACACTGCTCCTCTAAATCTGATACCGAGACACTGCTCCTCTAAATCAGATACCGAGACACTGCTCCTCTAAATCAGATGCTGAGACACTGCTCCTCCAAATCAGATACCGCGGCACTGCTCCTCTAAATCAGATACCGAGACACTGCTCCTTTAAATCAGTTACCGAGACACTGCTCCTCTAAATCAGATACTGAGACACTGCTCCTTTAAATCAGATTCTGAGACACTGCTCCTCTAAATCAGATACTGAGACACTGCTCCTCTAAATCAGATACCGAGACACTGCTCCTCTAAATCAGATACTGAGACGCTACCCCTCTAAATCAGACACTGAGACACTGCTGCTCCAAATCAGAGACCGAGACGCTGCTCCTGTAAATCAGATACTGAGACACTGCTCCTCTAAATCAGATACCGAGACGCTGCTCCTCTAAATCAGATACTGAGACGCTGCTCCTTGAAATCAGATACTGAGACACTGCTCCTCTAAATCAGATACCGAGACACTGCTCCTCTGAATCAGATACTGAGACACTGCTCCTCTAAATCAGATACCGTGACACTGCTCCTCTAAATCAGATACCGAGACATTGCTCCTCTAAATCAGATACTGAGACACTGCTCCTCTAAATCAGATACTGAGACACTGCTCCTCTAAATCAGATACTGAGACACTGCTCCTTTAAATCTGATACCGAGACGCTGCTCCTTTAGATTTGATACCGAGACACTGCTCCTCTAAGTCTGATACCGAGAGACGGCTCCTCTAAATCAGATACCGACACACTGCTCCTCTAAATCAGATACCGACACACTGTTCCTTTAAATCAGATACCGAGACACTTCTCCTTTAAATCAGATACTGAGACACTGCTCCTCTAATTCAGATACCGAGACACTGCTCCTCTAAATCAGATACCGAGACACTGCTCCTCTAAATCAGATACTGAGACACGGCTCCTCTAAATCAGATGCCGAGACACTGCTCCTCTAAATCAGATAGCGAGACACTGCTCCGCTAAATCAGATACTGAGACACTGCTCCTCTAAATCAGATACTGAGACACTGCTCCTCTAAATCAGATACCGAGACGCTGCTCCTTTAAATCTGATATCGAGATACTGCTCCACTAAATCAGATACTGAGATACTGCTCCTCCAAATCTGATACCGAGACACTGCTCCTCTAAATCAGATACCGAGACACTGCTCCTCCAAATCAGATACCGAGGCACTGCTCCTCTAAATCAGATACCGAGACACTGCTCCTTTAAATCAGTTACCGAGACACTGCTCCTCTAAATCAGATACTGAGACACTGCTCCTTTAAATCAGATTCTGAGACACTGCTCCTCTAAATCAGATACTGAGACACTGCTCCTCTAAATCAGATACCGAGACACTGCTCCTCTAAATCAGATACTGAGACACTACCCCTCTAAATCAGACACTGAGACACTGCTCCTCCAAATCAGATACCGAGACTATGCTCCTCTAAATCAGATACTGAGATACTGCTCCTCTAAATCAGATACTGAGACGCTGCTCCTTGAAATCAGATACCGAGACACTGCTCCTCTAAATCAGATACCGAGACACTGCTCCTCTGAATCAGATACTGAGACACTGCTCCTCTAAATCAGATACCGAGACACTGCTCCTCTAAATCAGATACTGAGACGCTGCTCCTTGAAATCAGATACTGAGACACTGCTCCTCTAAATCTGATACCGAGACACTGCTCCTCTAAATCAGATACTGAGACACTGCTCCTCTAAATCAGATACCGAGACACTGCTCCTCTAAATCAGATACCGTGACACTGCTCCTTTAAATCAGATACCGAGACACTGCTCCTCTAAATCAGATTCTGAGACACTGCTCCTCTAAATCAGACACTGAGACACTGCTCCTCTAAATCAGATACCGAGACACTGCTCCTCTAAATCAGATAGCGAGACACTGCTCCTCTAAATCAGATACTGAGACACTGCTCCTCCAAATCAGATACCGAGACGCTGCTCCTCTAAATCAGATACTGAGACACTGCTCCTTTAAATCAGATACTGAGACACTGCTCCTCTAAATCAGATACCGAGACACTGCTCCTCTAAATCAGATACTGAGACACTGCTCCACTAAATCAGATACTGAGACACTGCTCCTCTAAATCAGGTACTGAGACACTGCTCCTCTAAATCAGATACTGAGACACTGCTCGTCTAAATCTGATACCGAGACGCTGCTCCTCTAAATCAGATGCCAAGACGCTGCTCCTTTAAATCAGATACTGAGACACTGCTCCTCTAAATCCGATACTGAGACACTGCTCCTCTAAATCAGATACTGAGACACTGCTCCTTTAAATCAGATACTGAGACACTGCTCCTGTTAATCGGAGTCTGAGACTCTGCTCCTCTAAATCAGATACTGAGACACTGCTCCTCTAAATCAGATACCGAGAAACTGCTCCTTTAAATCAGATACTGAGACACTGCTCCTCTAAATCAGATACAGAGACACTGCTCCTTTAAATCAGATACCGAGACGCTGCTCCTCTAAATCTGATACCGAGACACTGCTCCTCTGAATCAGATTCCGAGACACTGCTCCTCTAATTCAGATACTGAGACACTGCACCTCTAAATCAGATACTGAGACACTGCTCCTCCAAATCAGATACCGAAACACTGCTCCTCTAAATCAGATACCGAGACACTGCTCCTCTAATTCAGATACCGAGACACTGCTCCTCTAAATCAGATACCGAGACACTGCTCCTCCAAATCAGATAGTGAGACACTGCTCCTCTAAATCAGATACTGAGACACTGCTCCACTAAATCAGATGCTGAGATACTGCTCCTCCAAATCAGATACCGAGACACGGCTTCTCTAAATCAGATACCGAGACACTGCTCCTCTGAATCAGATACTGAGACACTGCTCCTCTAAATCAGATACCGTGACACTGCTCCTCTAAATCAGATACCGAGACACGGCTCCTCTAAATCAGATACCGACACACTGCTCCTCTAAATCAGATACCGACACACTGCTCCTTTAAATCAGATACCGAGACACTTCTCCTTTAAATCAGATACTGAGCCACTGCTCCTCCAATTCAGATACCGAGACACTGCTCCTCGAAATCAGATACCGAGACACTGCTCCACTAAATCAGATACTGAGACACGGCTCCTCTAAGTCAGATGCCGAGACACTGCTCCTCTAAATCAGATAGCGAGACACTGCTCCGCTAAATCAGATACTGAGACACTGCTCCTCTAAATCAGATACCGAGACGCTGCTCCTTTAAATCTGATATCTAGATGCTGCTCCTCTAAATCATATACTGAGACAGTGCTCCTCTAAATCAGATACCGAGACACTGCTCCTCTAAATCAGATACCGAGACACTGCTCCTTTAGATATGATACCGAGACACTGCTCCTCTAAATCAGATACTGAGACACTGCTGCTCTAAATCAGATACCGAGACACTGCTCCTTTAGATATGATACCGAGACACTGCTCCTCTAAATCAGATACTGAGACACTGCGCCATTAAATCATATACTGAGACACTGCTGCTTTAAATCAGATACTGACACGCTGCTCCTTTAAATCAGATACCGAGACAATGCTCCTCTAAATCAGATACTGAGACACTGCTCCTCTAAATCAGATACCGAGACACTGCTCCTCTAAATCAGATACTGAGACACTGCTCCTTTAAATCAGATACCGAGACACTGCTCCTCTAAATCAGATACTGAGACACTGCTCCTCTAAATCAGATACTGAGACACAGCTCCTCGAAATCAGATACCGAGACACTGCTCCTCTAAATCAGATACCGAGACACTGCTCCTTTAAATCAGATACTGAGACACTGCTCCTCTAAATCAGATACTGAGACACTGCTCCTCTAAATCAGATACCGAGACACTGCTCCTTTAAATCAGCATCTGAGACACTGCTCCTCTAAATCAGATACTGAGACACTGCTCCTCTAAATCAGATACCGAGACACTGCTCCTCTAAATCAGATACTGAGACACTACCCCTCTAAATCAGACACTGAGACACTGCTCCTCCAAATCAGAGACCGAGACACTGCTCCTCTAAATCAGATACTGAGACACTGCTCCTCTAAATCAGATACCGAGGCACGGCTCCTCTAAATCAGATACCGACACACTGCTCCTCTGAATCAGATACCGACACACTGCTCCTTTAAATCAGATACCGAGACACTTCTCCTTTAAATCAGATACTGAGCCACTGCTCCTCCAATTCAGATACCGAGACACTGCTCCTCGAAATCAGATACCGAGACACTGCTCCTCTAAATCAGATACTGAGACACGGCTCCTCTAAGTCAGATGCCGAGACACTGCTCCTCTAAATCAGATAGCGAGACACTGCTCCGCTAAATCAGATACTGAGACACTGCTCCTCTAATTCAGATACCGAGACGCTGCTCCTTTAAATCTGATATCGAGATGCTGCTCCTCTAAATCACATACTGAGACAGTGCTCCTCTAAATCAGATACCGATACACTGCTCCTCTAAATCAGATACCGAGACACTGCTCCTTTAGATATGATACCGAGACACTGCTCCTCTAAATCAGATACTGAGACACTGCTGCTCTAAATCAGATACCGAGACACTGCTCCTTTAGATATGATACCGAGACACTGCTCCTCTAAATCAGATACTGAGACACTGCGCCATTAAATCATATACTGAGACACTGCTCCTTTAAATCAGATACCGAGACAATGCTCCTCTAAATCAGATACTGAGACACTGCTCCTCTAAATCAGATACCGAGACACTGCTCCTCTAAATCAGATACTGAGACACTGCTCCTTTAAATCAGATACCGAGACACTGCTCCTCTAAATCAGATACTGAGACACTGCTCCTCTAAATCAGATACTGAGACACAGCTCCTCGAAATCAGATACCGAGACACTGCTCCTCTAAATCAGATACCGAGACACTGCTCCTTTAAATCAGATACTGAGACACTGCTCCTCTAAATCAGATACTGAGACACTGCTCCTCTAAATCAGATACCGAGACACTGCTCCTTTAAATCAGCATCTGAGACACTGCTCCTCTAAATCAGATACTGAGACACTGCTCCTCTAAATCAGATACCGAGACACTGCTCCTCGAAATCAGACACTGAGACACTACCCCTCTAAATCAGACACTGAGACACTGCTCCTCCAAATCAGAGACCGAGACACTGCTCCTCTAAATCAGATACTGAGACACTGCTCCTCTAAATCAGATACCGAGACGCTGCTCCTCTAAATCAGATACTGAGACGCTGCTCCTTGAAATCAGATACTGAGACACTGCTCCTCTAAATCAGATACCGAGACACTGCTCCTCTGAATCAGATACTGAGACACTGCTCCTCTAAATCAGATAGTGAGACACCGCTCCTCTAAATCAGATACCGAGACAATGCTCCTCTAAATCAGATACTGAGACACAGCTCCTCTAAATCAGATACTGAGACACTGCTCCTCTAAATCAGATACTGAGACACTGCTCCTCTAAATCAGATATGAGACACTGCTCCTCTAAATCAGATACTGAGACACTGCTCCTCTAAATCTGATACCGAGACACTGCTCCTCTAAATCAGATACCGTGACACTGCTCCTCTAAATCAGATGCTGAGACACTGCTCCTCCAAATCAGATACCGAGGCACTGCTCCTCTAAATCAGATACCGAGACACTGCTCCTTTAAATCAGTTACCGAGACACTGCTCCTCTAAATCAGATACTGAGACACTGCTCCTTTAAATCAGATTCTGAGACACTGCTCCTCTAAATCAGATACTGAGACACTGCTCCTCTAAATCAGATACCGAGACACTGCTCCTCTAAATCAGATACTGAGACACTACCCCTCTAAATCAGACACTGAGTCACTGCTGCTCCAAATCAGAGACCGAGACACTGCTCCTCTAAATCAGATACTGAGACACTGCTCCTCTAAATCAGATACCGAGACGCTGCTCCTCTAAATCAGATACTGAGACGCTGCTCCTTGAAATCAGATACTGAGACACTGCTCCTCTAAATCAGATACCGAGACACTGCTCCTCTGAATCAGATACTGAGACACTGCTCCTCTAAATCAGATACCGTGACACTGCTCCTCTAAATCAGATACAGAGACACTGCTCCTTTAAATCAGATACTGAGACACTGCTCCTCTAAATCAGATACTGAGACACTGCTCCTTTAAATCTGATACCGAGACGCTGCTCCTTTAGATTTGATACCGAGACACTGCTCCTCTAAGTCTGATACCGAGAGACGGCTCCTCTAAATCAGATACCGACACACTGCTCCTCTAAATCAGATACCGACACACTGTTCCTTTAAATCAGAGACCGAGACACTTCTCCTTTAAATCAGATACTGAGACACTGCTCCTCTAATTCAGATTCCGAGACACTGCTCCTCTAAATCAGATACCGAGACACTGCTCCTCTAAATCAGATACTGAGACACTGCTCCTCTAAATCAGATAGCGAGACATTGCTCCTCTAAATGAGATACTGAGACACTGCTCCTCTAAATCAGATACCGAGACGCTGCTCCTTTAAATCTGATATCGAGATGCTGCTCCTCTAAATCACATACTGAGACACTGCTCCTCTAAATCAGATACCGAGACACTGCTCCTCTAAATCAGATACCGAGACACTGCTCCTTTAGATATGATACCGAGACACTGCTCCTCTAAATCAGATACTGAGACACTGCTCCTCGAAATCAGATACCGAGACACTGCTCCTTTAGATATGATACCGAGACACTGCTCCTCTAAATCAGATAGTGAGACACTGCTCCTCGAAATCAGATACCGATACACTGCTCCTTTAGATATGATACCGAGACACTGCTCCTCTAAATCAGATACTGAGACACTGCGCCATTAAATCATATACTGAGACACTGCTCCTTTAAATCAGATACTGACATTCTGCTCCTTTAAATCAGATACTGGGACACTGCTCCTCGAAATCAGATACAGAGACACTGTTCCTCTAAATCAGATACCGAGACACTGCTCCTCTAAATCAGATACTGAGACACTGCTCCTCTAAATCAGATACCGAGACAATGCTCCTCTAAATCAGATACTGAGACACTGCTCCTCTGAATCAGATAATGAGACTATGCTCCTCTAAATCAGATACTGAGACACTGCTCCTCTAAATCAGATACCGAGACAGTGCTCCTCTAATTCAGATACTGAGACACTGCTCCTTTAAATCAGATACCGAGACACTGCTCCTCTAAATCAGATACTGAGACACTGCTCCTCTAAATCAGATACTGAGACACTGCTCCTCTAAATCAGATACCGAGACACTGCACCTCTAAATCAGATACCGAGACACTGCTCCTTTAAATAAGATACTGAGACACTTCTCCTCTAAATCTGAAACCGAGACACTGCTCCTCTAAATCAGATACCGAGACACTGCTCCTCTAAATCAGATACCGAGACACTGCTCCTTTAAATCAGATACTGAGACACTGCTTCTCTAAATCAGATACTGAGACACTGCTCCTCCAAATCAGATACCGAGACACTGCTCCTCTAATTCAGATACCAAGACACTGCTCCTCTAAATCAGATACCGAGACACAGCTCCTCTAAATCAGATACCGAGACACTGCTCCTCTAAATCAGATTCTGAGACACTGCTCCTCTAAATCAGATACTGAGACACTGCACCTCTAAATCAGATACCGAGACACTGCTCCACTAAATCAGATACCGAGACACTGCTCCTCTAAATCAGATACCGAGACACTTCTCCTCCAAATCAGATAGTGAGACACTGCTCCTCTAAATCAGATACTGAGACACTGCTCCACTAAATCAGATACTGAGATACTGCTCCTCCAAATCAGATACCGAGACACGGCTTCTCCAAATCAGATACCGAGACGCTGCTCCTCGAAATCAGATACCGAGACGCTGCTCCTTTAAATCAGATACTGAGACGCTGCTCCTCCAAATCAGATACTGAGACACTGCTCCTCTAAATCATATACTGAGACACTGCTCCTCTAAATCTGATACCGAGACACTGCTCCTCTAAATCAGATACCGAGACACTGCTCCTCTAAATCAGAAACTGAGACACTGCTCCTCCAAATCAGATACCGAGGCACTGCTCCTCTAAATCAGATACCGAGACACTGCTCCTTTAAATCAGTTACCGAGACACTGCTCCTCTAAATCAGATACTGAGACACTGCTCCTTTAAATCAGATTCTGAGACACTGCTCCTCTAAATCAGATACTGAGACACTGCTCCTCTAAATCAGATACCGAGACACTGCTCCTCTAAATCAGATACTGAGACACTACCCCTCTAAATCAGACACTGAGACACTGCTCCTCCAAATCAGATACCGAGACTATGCTCCTCTAAATCAGATGCTGAGACACTGCTCCTCTAAATCAGATACTGAGACGCTGCTCCTTGAAATCAGATACTGAGACACTGCTCCTCTAAATCAGATACCGAGACACTGCTCCTCTGAATGAGATACTGAGACACTGCTCGTCTAAATCTGATACCGAGACACTGCTCCTCTAAATCAGATACTGAGACACTGCTCCTCTAAATCAGATACCGAGACACTGCTCCTCTAAATCAGATACCGTGACACTGCTCCTTTAAATCAGATACCGAGACACTGCTCCTCTAAATCAGATTCTGAGACACTGCTCCTCTAAATCAGACACTGAGACACTGCTCCTCTAAATCAGATACCGAGACACTGCTCCTCTAAATCAGATAGCGAGACACTGCTCCTCTAAATCAGATACTGAGACACTGCTCCTCCAAATCAGATACCGAGACGCTGCTCCTCTAAATCAGATACTGAGACGCTGCTCCTTTAAATCAGATACTGAGACACTGCTCCTCTAAATCAGATACCGAGACACTGCTCCTCTAAATCAGATACTGAGACACTGCTCCACTAAATCAGATACTGAGACACTGCTCCTCTAAATCAGGTACTGAGACACTGCTCCTCTAAATCAGATACTGAGACACTGCTCGTCTAAATCTGATACCGAGACGCTGCTCCTCTAAATCAGATGCCAAGACGCTGCTCCTTTAAATCAGATACTGAGACACTGCTCCTCTAAATCCGATACTGAGACACTGCTCCTCTAAATCAGATACTGAGACACTGCTCCTTTAAATCAGATACTGAGACACTGCTCCTGTTAATCGGAGACTGAGACTCTGCTCCTCTAAATCAGATACTGAGACACTGCTCCTCTAAATCAGATACCGAGACACTGCTCCTTTAAATCAGATACTGAGACACTGCTCCTCTAAATCAGATACAGAGACACTGCTCCTTTAAATCAGATACCGAGACACTGCTCCTCTAAATCTGATACCGAGACACTGCTCCTCTGAATCAGATTCCGAGACACTGCTCCTCTAAATCAGATACTGAGACACTGCACCTCTAAATCAGATACTGAGATACTGCTCCTCCAAATCAGATACCGAAACACTGCTCCTCTAAATCAGATACCGAGACACTGCTCCTCTAATTCAGATACCGAGACACTGCTCCTCTAAATCAGATACCGAGACACTGCTCCACTAAATCAGATACTGAGATACTGCTCCTCCAAATCAGATACCGAGACACGGCTTCTCTAAATCAGATACCGAGACGCTGCTCCTCTAAATCAGATACCGAGACGCTGCTCCTTTAAATCAGATACTGAGATGCTGCTCCTCCAAATCAGATACTGAGACACTGCTCCTCTAAATCATATACTGAGACACTGCTCCTCTAAATCTGATACCGAGACACTGCTCCTCTAAATCAGATACCGAGACACTGCTCCTCTAAATCAGATACTGAGACACTGCTCCTCCAAATCAGATACCGAGGCACTGCTCCTCTAAATCAGATACCGAGACACTGCTCCTTTAAATCAGTTACCGAGACACTGCTCCTCTAAATCAGATAGTGAGACACTGCTCCTTTAAATCAGATTCTGAGACACTGCTCCTCTAAATCAGATACTGAGACACTGCTCCTCTAAATCAGATACCGAGACACTGCTCCTCTAAATCAGATACCGAGACACTACCCCTCTAAATCAGATACCGAGACACTGCTCCTCCAAATCAGATACCGAGACACTGCTCCTCTAAATCAGATACTGAGACACTGCTCCTCTAAATCAGATACTGAGACGCTGCTCCTTGAAATCAGATACTGAGACACTGCTCCTCTAAATCAGATACCGAGACACTGCTCCTCTGAATCAGATACTGAGACACTGCTCGTCTAAATCTGAGACCGAGACCCTGCTCCTCTAAATCAGATACTGAGACACTGCTCCTCTAAATCAGATACTGAGACACTGCTCCTCTAAATCAGATACCGAGACACTGCTCCTCTAAATCAGATACCGTGACACTGCTCCTTTAAATCAGATACCGAGACACTGCTCCTCTAAATCAGATTCTGAGACACTGGTCCTCTAAATCAGACACTGAGACACTGCTCCTCTAAATCAGATACCGAGACACTGCTCCTCTAAATCAGATAGCGAGACACTGCTCCTCTAAATCAGATACTGAGACACTGCTCCTCCAAATCAGATACCGAGACGCTGCTCCTCTAAATCAGATACTGAGACGCTGCTCCTTTAAATCAGATACTGAGACACTGCTCCTCTAAATCAGATACCGAGACACTGCTCCTCTAAATCAGATACTGAGACACTGCTCCACTAAATCAGATACTGAGACACTGCTCCTCTAAATCAGGTACTGAGACACTGCTCCTCTAAATCAGATACTGAGACACTGATCGTCTAAATCTGATACCGAGACGCTGCTCCTCTAAATCAGATGCCAAGACGCTGCTCCTTTAAATCAGATACTGAGACACTGCTCCTCTAAATCCGATACTGAGACACTGCTCCTTTAAATCAGATACTGAGACACTGCTCCTTTAAATCAGATACTGAGACACTGCTCCTGTTAATCGGAGACTGAGACTCTGCTCCTCTAAATCAGATACTGAGACACTGCTCCTCTAAATCAGATACCGAGACACTGCTCCTTTAAATCAGATACTGAGACACTGCTCCTCTAAATCAGATACAGAGACACTGCTCCTTTAAATCAGATACCGAGACACTGCTCCTCTAAATCTGATACCGAGACACTGCTCCTCTGAATCAGATTCCGAGACACTGCTCCTCTAAATCAGATACTGAGACACTGCTCCTCTAAATCAGATACTGAGACACTGCTCCTCCAAATCAGATACCGAGACGCTGCTCCTCTAAATCAGATCCTGAGACGCTGCTCCTTTAAATCAGATACTGAGACACTGCTCCTCTAAATCAGATACCGAGACACTGCTCCTCTAAATCAGATACTGAGACACTGCTCCACTAAATCAGATACTGAGACACTGCTCCTCTAAATCAGGTACTGAGACACTGCTCCTCTAAATCAGATACTGAGACACTGCTCGTCTAAATCTGATACCGAGACGCTGCTCCTCTAAATCAGATGCCAAGACGCTGCTCCTTTAAATCAGATACTGGGACACTGCTCCTCTAAATCCGATACTGAGACACTGCTCCTCTAAATCAGATACTGAGACACTGCTCCTTTAAATCAGATACTGAGACACTGCTCCTGTTAATCGGAGACTGAGACTCTGCTCCTCTAAATCAGATACTGAGACACTGCTCCTCTAAATCAGATACCGAGACACAGCTCCTTTAAATCAGATACTGAGACACTGCTCCTCTAAATCAGATACAGAGACACTGCTCCTTTAAATCAGATACCGAGACACTGCTCCTCTAAATCTGATACCGAGACACTGCTCCTCTGAATCAGATTCCGAGACACTGCTCCTCTAAATCAGATACTGAGACACTGCACCTCTAAATCAGATACTGAGACACTGCTCCTCCAAATCAGATACCGAAACACTGCTCCTCTAAATCAGATACCGAGACACTGCTCCTCTAATTCAGATACCGAGACACTGCTCCTCTAAATCAGATACCGAGACACTGCTCCACTAAATCAGATACTGAGATACTGCTCCTCCAAATCAGATACCGAGACACGGCTTCTCTAAATCAGATACCGAGACGCTGCTCCTCTAAATCAGATACCGAGACGCTGCTCCTTTAAATCAGATACTGAGATGCTGCTCCTCCAAATCAGATACTGAGACACTGCTCCTCTAAATCATATACTGAGACACTGCTCCTCTAAATCTGATACCGAGACACTGCTCCTCTAAATCAGATACCGAGACACTGCTCCTCTAAATCAGATACTGAGACACTGCTCCTCCAAATCAGATACCGAAGCACTGCTCCTCTAAATCAGATACCGAGACACTGCTCCTTTAAATCAGTTACCGAGACACTGCTCCTCTAAATCAGATAGTGAGACACTGCTCCTTTAAATCAGATTCTGAGACACTGCTCCTCTAAATCAGATACTGAGACACTGCTCCTCTAAATCAGATACCGAGACACTGCTCCTCTAAATCAGATACTGAGACACTACCCCTCTAAATCAGACACTGAGACACTGCTCCTCCAAATCAGATACCGAGACACTGCTCCTCTAAATCAGATACTGAGACACTGCTCCTCTAAATCAGATACTGAGACGCTGCTCCTTGAAATCAGATACTGAGACACTGCTCCTCTAAATCAGATACCGAGACACTGCTCCTCTGAATCAGATACTGAGACACTGCTCGTCTAAATCTGATACCGAGACACTGCTCCTCTAAATCAGATACTGAGACACTGCTCCTCTAAATCAGATACTGAGACACTGCTCCTCTAAATCAGATACCGAGACACTGCTCCTCTAAATCAGATACCGTGACACTGCTCCTTTAAATCAGATACCGAGACACTGCTCCTCTAAATCAGATTCTGAGACACTGGTCCTCTAAATCAGACACTGAGACACTGCTCCTCTAAATCAGATACCGAGACACTGCTCCTCTAAATCAGATAGCGAGACACTGCTCCTCTAAATCAGATACTGAGACACTGCTCCTCCAAATCAGATACCGAGACGCTGCTCCTCTAAATCAGATACTGAGACGCTGCTCCTTTAAATCAGATACTGAGACACTGCTCCTCTAAATCAGATACCGAGACACTGCTCCTCTAAATCAGATACTGAGACACTGCTCCACTAAATCAGATACTGAGACACTGCTCCTCTAAATCAGGTACTGAGACACTGCTCCTCTAAATCAGATACTGAGACACTGATCGTCTAAATCTGATACCGAGACGCTGCTCCTCTAAATCAGATGCCAAGACGCTGCTCCTTTAAATCAGATACTGAGACACTGCTCCTCTAAATCCGATACTGAGACACTGCTCCTTTAAATCAGATACTGAGACACTGCTCCTTTAAATCAGATACTGAGACACTGCTCCTGTTAATCGGAGACTGAGACTCTGCTCCTCTAAATCAGATACTGAGACACTGCACCTCTAAATCAGATACCGAGACACTGCTCCTCTAAATCAGATACTGAGACACTGCTCCTCTAAATCAGATACAGAGACACTGCTCCTTTAAATCAGATACCGAGACACTGCTCCTCTAAATCTGATACCGAGACACTGCTCCTCTGAATCAGATTCCGAGACACTGCTCCTCTAAATCAGATACTGAGACACTGCTCCTCTAAATCAGATACTGAGACACTGCTCCTCCAAATCAGATACCGAGACGCTGCTCCTCTAAATCAGATCCTGAGACGCTGCTCCTTTAAATCAGATAATGAGACACTGCTCCTCTAAATCAGATACCGAGACACTGCTCCTCTAAATCAGATACTGAGACACTGCTCCACTAAATCAGATACTGACACACTGCTCCTCTAAATCAGGTACTGAGACACTGCTCCTCTAAATCAGATACTGAGACACTGCTCGTCTAAATCTGATACCGAGACGCTGCTCCTCTAAATCAGATGCCAAGACGCTGCTCCTTTAAATCAGATACTGGGACACTGCTCCTCTAAATCCGATACTGAGACACTGCTCCTCTAAATCAGATACTGAGACACTGCTCCTTTAAATCAGATACTGAGACACTGCTCCTGTTAATCGGAGACTGAGACTCTGCTCCTCTAAATCAGATACTGAGACACTGCTCCTCTAAATCAGATACCGAGACACTGCTCCTCTAAATCAGATACAGAGACACTGCTCCTTTAAATCAGATACCGAGACACTGCTCCTCTAAATCTGATACCGAGACACTGCTCCTCTGAATCAGATTCCGAGACACTGCTCCTCTAAATCAGATACTGAGACACTGCACCTCTAAATCAGATACTGAGACACTGCTCCTCCAAATCAGATACCGAAACACTGCTCCTCTAAATCAGATACCGAGACACTGCTCCACTAATTCAGATACTGAGATACTGCTCCTCCAAATCAGATACCGAGACACGGCTTCTCTAAATCAGATACCGAGACGCTGCTCCTCTAAATCAGATACCGAGACGCTGCTCCTTTAAATCAGATACTGAGATGCTGCTCCTCCAAATCAGATACTGAGACACTGCTCCTCTAAATCATGTACTGAGACACTGCTCCTCTAAATCTGATACCGAGACACTGCTCCTCTAAATCAGATACCGAGACACTGCTCCTCTAAATCAGATACTGAGACACTGCTCCTCCAAATCAGATACCGAGGCACTGCTCCTCTAAATCAGATACCGAGACACTGCTCCTTTAAATCAGTTACCGAGACACTGCTCCTCTAAATCAGATAGTGAGACACTGCTCCTTTAAATCAGATTCTGAGACACTGCTCCTCTAAATCAGATACTGAGACACTGCTCCTCTAAATCAGATACCGAGACACTGCTCCTCTAAATCAGATACTGAGACACTACCCCTCTAAATCAGACACTGAGACACTGCTCCTCCAAATCAGATACCGAGACACTGCTCCTCTAAATCAGATACTGAGACACTGCTCCTATAAATCAGATACTGAGACGCTGCTCCTTGAAATCAGATACTGAGACACTGCTCCTCTAAATCAGATACCGAGACACTGCTCCTCTGAATCAGATACTGAGACACTGCTCGTCTAAATCTGATACCGAGACACTGCTCCTCTAAATCAGATACTGAGACACTGCTCCTCTAAATCAGATACTGAGACACTGCTCCTCTAAATCAGATACTGAGACACTGCTCCTCTAAATCAGATACTGAGACACTGCTCCTTTAAATCAGATACTGAGACACTGCTCCTGTTAATCGGAGACTGAGACTCTGCTCCTCTAAATCAGATACTGAGACACTGCTCCTCTAAATCAGATACCGAGACACAGCTCCTTTAAATCAGATACTGAGACACTGCTCCTCTAAATCAGATACAGAGACACTGCTCCTTTAAATCAGATACCGAGACACTGCTCCTCTAAATCTGATACCGAGACACTGCTCCTCTGAATCAGATTCCGAGACACTGCTCCTCTAAATCAGATACTGAGACACTGCACCTCTAAATCAGATACTGAGACACTGCTCCTCCAAATCAGATACCGAAACACTGCTCCTCTAAATCAGATACCGAGACACTGCTCCTCTAATTCAGATACCGAGACACTGCTCCTCTAAATCAGATACCGAGACACTGCTCCACTAAATCAGATACTGAGATACTGCTCCTCCAAATCAGATACCGAGACACGGCTTCTCTAAATCAGATACCGAGACGCTGCTCCTCTAAATCAGATACCGAGACGCTGCTCCTTTAAATCAGATACTGAGATGCTGCTCCTCCAAATCAGATACTGAGACACTGCTCCTCTAAATCATATACTGAGACACTGCTCCTCTAAATCTGATACCGAGACACTGCTCCTCTAAATCAGATACCGAGACACTGCTCCTCTAAATCAGATACTGAGACACTGCTCCTCCAAATCAGATACCGAAGCACTGCTCCTCTAAATCAGATACCGAGACACTGCTCCTTTAAATCAGTTACCGAGACACTGCTCCTCTAAATCAGATAGTGAGACACTGCTCCTTTAAATCAGATTCTGAGACACTGCTCCTCTAAATCAGATACTGAGACACTGCTCCTCTAAATCAGATACCGAGACACTGCTCCTCTAAATCAGATACTGAGACACTACCCCTCTAAATCAGACACTGAGACACTGCTCCTCCAAATCAGATACCGAGACACTGCTCCTCTAAATCAGATACTGAGACACTGCTCCTCTAAATCAGATACTGAGACGCTGCTCCTTGAAATCAGATACTGAGACACTGCTCCTCTAAATCAGATACCGAGACACTGCTCCTCTGAATCAGATACTGAGACACTGCTCGTCTAAATCTGATACCGAGACACTGCTCCTCTAAATCAGATACTGAGACACTGCTCCTCTAAATCAGATACTGAGACACTGCTCCTCTAAATCAGATACCGAGACACTGCTCCTCTAAATCAGATACCGTGACACTGCTCCTTTAAATCAGATACCGAGACACTGCTCCTCTAAATCAGATTCTGAGACACTGGTCCTCTAAATCAGACACTGAGACACTGCTCCTCTAAATCAGATACCGAGACACTGCTCCTCTAAATCAGATAGCGAGACACTGCTCCTCTAAATCAGATACTGAGACACTGCTCCTCCAAATCAGATACCGAGACGCTGCTCCTCTAAATCAGATACTGAGACGCTGCTCCTTTAAATCAGATACTGAGACACTGCTCCTCTAAATCAGATACCGAGACACTGCTCCTCTAAATCAGATACTGAGACACTGCTCCACTAAATCAGATACTGAGACACTGCTCCTCTAAATCAGGTACTGAGACACTGCTCCTCTAAATCAGATACTGAGACACTGATCGTCTAAATCTGATACCGAGACGCTGCTCCTCTAAATCAGATGCCAAGACGCTGCTCCTTTAAATCAGATACTGAGACACTGCTCCTCTAAATCCGATACTGAGACACTGCTCCTTTAAATCAGATACTGAGACACTGCTCCTTTAAATCAGATACTGAGACACTGCTCCTGTTAATCGGAGACTGAGACTCTGCTCCTCTAAATCAGATACTGAGACACTGCACCTCTAAATCAGATACCGAGACACTGCTCCTCTAAATCAGATACTGAGACACTGCTCCTCTAAATCAGATACAGAGACACTGCTCCTTTAAATCAGATACCGAGACACTGCTCCTCTAAATCTGATACCGAGACACTGCTCCTCTGAATCAGATTCCGAGACACTGCTCCTCTAAATCAGATACTGAGACACTGCTCCTCTAAATCAGATACTGAGACACTGCTCCTCCAAATCAGATACCGAGACGCTGCTCCTCTAAATCAGATCCTGAGACGCTGCTCCTTTAAATCAGATAATGAGACACTGCTCCTCTAAATCAGATACCGAGACACTGCTCCTCTAAATCAGATACTGAGACACTGCTCCACTAAATCAGATACTGAGACACTGCTCCTCTAAATCAGGTACTGAGACACTGCTCCTCTAAATCAGATACTGAGACACTGCTCGTCTAAATCTGATACCGAGACGCTGCTCCTCTAAATCAGATGCCAAGACGCTGCTCCTTTAAATCAGATACTGGGACACTGCTCCTCTAAATCCGATACTGAGACACTGCTCCTCTAAATCAGATACTGAGACACTGCTCCTTTAAATCAGATACTGAGACACTGCTCCTGTTAATCGGAGACTGAGACTCTGCTCCTCTAAATCAGATACTGAGACACTGCTCCTCTAAATCAGATACCGAGACACTGCTCCTCTAAATCAGATACAGAGACACTGCTCCTTTAAATCAGATACCGAGACACTGCTCCTCTAAATCTGATACCGAGACACTGCTCCTCTGAATCAGATTCCGAGACACTGCTCCTCTAAATCAGATACTGAGACACTGCACCTCTAAATCAGATACTGAGACACTGCTCCTCCAAATCAGATACCGAAACACTGCTCCTCTAAATCAGATACCGAGACACTGCTCCACTAATTCAGATACTGAGATACTGCTCCTCCAAATCAGATACCGAGACACGGCTTCTCTAAATCAGATACCGAGACGCTGCTCCTCTAAATCAGATACCGAGACGCTGCTCCTTTAAATCAGATACTGAGATGCTGCTCCTCCAAATCAGATACTGAGACACTGCTCCTCTAAATCATGTACTGAGACACTGCTCCTCTAAATCTGATACCGAGACACTGCTCCTCTAAATCAGATACCGAGACACTGCTCCTCTAAATCAGATACTGAGACACTGCTCCTCCAAATCAGATACCGAGGCACTGCTCCTCTAAATCAGATACCGAGACACTGCTCCTTTAAATCAGTTACCGAGACACTGCTCCTCTAAATCAGATAGTGAGACACTGCTCCTTTAAATCAGATTCTGAGACACTGCTCCTCTAAATCAGATACTGAGACACTGCTCCTCTAAATCAGATACCGAGACACTGCTCCTCTAAATCAGATACTGAGACACTACCCCTCTAAATCAGACACTGAGACACTGCTCCTCCAAATCAGATACCGAGACACTGCTCCTCTAAATCAGATACTGAGACACTGCTCCTCTAAATCAGATACTGAGACGCTGCTCCTTGAAATCAGATACTGAGACACTGCTCCTCTAAATCAGATACCGAGACACTGCTCCTCTGAATCAGATACTGAGACACTGCTCGTCTAAATCTGATACCGAGACACTGCTCCTCTAAATCAGATACTGAGACACTGCTCCTCTAAATCAGATACTGAGACACTGCTCCTCTAAATCAGATACTGAGACACTGCTCCTCTAAATCAGATACCGAGACACTGCTCCTCTAAATCAGATACTGAGACACTGCTCCACTAAATCAGATACTGAGACACTGCTCCTCTAAATCAGGTACTGAGACACTGCTCCTCTAAATCAGATACTGAGACACTGATCGTCTAAATCTGATACCGAGACGCTGCCCCTCTAAATCAGATGCCAAGACGCTGCTCCTTTAAATCAGATACTGAGACACTGCTCCTCTAAATCCGATACTGAGACACTGCTCCTTTAAATCAGATACTGAGACACTGCTCCTTTAAATCAGATACTGAGACACTGCTCCTGTTAATCGGAGACTGAGACTCTGCTCCTCTAAATCAGATACTGAGACACTGCACCTCTAAATCAGATACCGAGACACTGCTCCTCTAAATCAGATACTGAGACACTGCTCCTCTAAATCAGATACAGAGACACTGCTCCTTTAAATCAGATACCGAGACACTGCTCCTCTAAATCTGATACCGAGACACTGCTCCTCTGAATCAGATTCCGAGACACTGCTCCTCTAAATCAGATACTGAGACACTGCTCCTCTAAATCAGATACTGAGACACTGCTCCTCCAAATCAGATACCGAGACGCTGCTCCTCTAAATCAGATCCTGAGACGCTGCTCCTTTAAATCAGATAATGAGACACTGCTCCTCCAAATCAGATACCGAGACACTGCTCCTCTAAATCAGATACTGAGACACTGCTCCACTAAATCAGATACTGAGACACTGCTCCTCTAAATCAGGTACTGAGACACTGCTCCTCTAAATCAGATACTGAGACACTGCTCGTCTAAATCTGATACCGAGACGCTGCTCCTCTAAATCAGATGCCAAGACGCTGCTCCTTTAAATCAGATACTGGGACACTGCTCCTCTAAATCCGATACTGAGACACTGCTCCTCTAAATCAGATACTGAGACACTGCTCCTTTAAATCAGATACTGAGACACTGCTCCTGTTAATCGGAGACTGAGACTCTGCTCCTCTAAATCAGATACTGAGACACTGCTCCTCTAAATCAGATACCGAGACACTGCTCCTCTAAATCAGATACAGAGACACTGCTCCTTTAAATCAGATACCGAGACACTGCTCCTCTAAATCTGATACCGAGACACTGCTCCTCTGAATCAGATTCCGAGACACTGCTCCTCTAAATCAGATACTGAGACACTGCACCTCTAAATCAGATACTGAGACACTGCTCCTCCAAATCAGATACCGAAACACTGCTCCTCTAAATCAGATACCGAGACACTGCTCCACTAATTCAGATACTGAGATACTGCTCCTCCAAATCAGATACCGAGACACGGCTTCTCTAAATCAGATACCGAGACGCTGCTCCTCTAAATCAGATACCGAGACGCTGCTCCTTTAAATCAGATACTGAGATGCTGCTCCTCCAAATCAGATACTGAGACACTGCTCCTCTAAATCATGTACTGAGACACTGCTCCTCTAAATCTGATACCGAGACACTGCTCCTCTAAATCAGATACCGAGACACTGCTCCTCTAAATCAGATACTGAGACACTGCTCCTCCAAATCAGATACCGAGGCACTGCTCCTCTAAATCAGATACCGAGACACTGCTCCTTTAAATCAGTTACCGAGACACTGCTCCTCTAAATCAGATAGTGAGACACTGCTCCTTTAAATCAGATTCTGAGACACTGCTCCTCTAAATCAGATACTGAGACACTGCTCCTCTAAATCAGATACCGAGACACTGCTCCTCTAAATCAGATACTGAGACACTACCCCTCTAAATCAGACACTGAGACACTGCTCCTCCAAATCAGATACCGAGACACTGCTCCTCTAAATCAGATACTGAGACACTGCTCCTCTAAATCAGATACTGAGACGCTGCTCCTTGAAATCAGATACTGAGACACTGCTCCTCTAAATCAGATACCGAGACACTGCTCCTCTGAATCAGATACTGAGACACTGCTCGTCTAAATCTGATACCGAGACACTGCTCCTCTAAATCAGATACTGAGACACTGCTCCTCTAAATCAGATACTGAGACACTGCTCCTCTAAATCAGATACCGAGACACTGCTCCTCTAAATCAGATACCGTGACACTGCTCCTTTAAATCAGACACCGAGACACTGCTCCTCTAAATCAGATTCTGAGACACTGCTCCTCTAAATCAGACACTGAGACACTGCTCCTCTAAATCAGATACCGAGACACTGCTCCTCTAAATCAGATAGCGAGACACTGCTCCTCTAAATCAGATACTGAGACACTGCTCCTCCAAATCAGATACCGAGACGCTGCTCCTCTAAATCAGATACTGAGACGCTGCTCCTTTAAATCAGATACTGAGACACTGCTCCTCTAAATCAGATACCGAGACACTGCTCCTCTAAATCAGATACTGAGACACTGCTCCACTAAATCAGATACTGAGACACTGCTCCTCTAAATCAGGTACTGAGACACTGCTCCTCTAAATCAGATACTGAGACACTGATCGTCTAAATCTGATACCGAGACGCTGCTCCTCTAAATCAGATGCCAAGACGCTGCTCCTTTAAATCAGATACTGAGACACTGCTCCTCTAAATCCGATACTGAGACACTGCTCCTTTAAATCAGATACTGAGACACTGCTCCTTTAAATCAGATACTGAGACACTGCTCCTGTTAATCGGAGACTGAGACTCTGCTCCTCTAAATCAGATACTGAGACACTGCTCCTCTAAATCAGATACCGAGACACTGCTCCTTTAAATCAGATACTGAGACACTGCTCCTCTAAATCAGATACAGAGACACTGCTCCTTTAAATCAGATACCGAGACACTGCTCCTCTAAATCTGATACCGAGACACTGCTCCTCTGAATCAGATTCCGAGACACTGCTCCTCTAAATCAGATACTGAGACACTGCTCCTCTAAATCAGATACTGAGACACTGCTCCTCCAAATCAGATACCGAGACGCTGCTACTCTAAATCAGATCCTGAGACGCTGCTCCTTTAAATCAGATACTGAGACACTGCTCCTCTAAATCAGATACCGAGACACTGCTCCTCTAAATCAGATACTGAGACACTGCTCCACTAAATCAGATACTGAGACACTGCTCCTCTAAATCAGGTACTGAGACACTGCTCCTCTAAATCAGATACTGAGACACTGCTCGTCTAAATCTGATACCGAGACGCTGCTCCTCTAAATCAGATGCCAAGACGCTGCTCCTTTAAATCAGATACTGGGACACTGCTCCTCTAAATCCGATACTGAGACACTGCTCCTCTAAATCAGATACTGAGACACTGCTCCTTTAAATCAGATACTGAGACACTGCTCCTGTTAATCGGAGACTGAGACACTGCTCCTCTAAATCAGATACCGAGACACTGCTCCTCTAAATCAGATACCGAGACACTGCTCCTTTAAATCAGATACTGAGACACTGCTCCTCTAAATCAGATACAGAGACACTGCTCCTTTAAATCAGATACCGAGACACTGCTCCTCTAAATCTGATACCGAGACACTGCTCCTCTGAATCAGATTCCGAGACACTGCTCCTCTAAATCAGATACTGAGACACTGCACCTCTAAATCAGATACTGAGACACTGCTCCTCCAAATCAGATACCGAAACACTGCTCCTCTAAATCAGATACCGAGACACTGCTCCTCTAATTCAGATACCGAGACACTGCTCCTCTAAATCAGATACCGAGACACTGCTCCTCCAAATCAGATAGTGAGACACTGCTCCTCTAAATCAGATACTGAGACACTGCTCCACTAAATCAGATACTGAGATACTGCTCCTCCAAATCAGATACCGAGACACTGCTCCTCTAAATCAGATACTGAGACACTGCTCCTCCAAATCAGATACCGAGGCACTGCTCCTCTAAATCAGATACCGAGACACTGCTCCTTTAAATCAGATACTGAGACACTGCTCCTCTAAATCAGATACAGAGACACTGCTCCTTTAAATCAGATACCGAGACACTGCTCCTCTAAATCTGATACCGAGACACTGCTCCTCTGAATCAGATTCCGAGACACTGCTCCTCTAAATCAGATACTGAGACACTGCACCTCTAAATCAGATACTGAGACACTGCTCCTCCAAATCAGATACCGAAACACTGCTCCTCTAAATCAGATACCGAGACACTGCTCCTCTAATTCAGATACCGAGACACTGCTCCTCTAAATCAGATACCGAGACACTGCTCCTCTAAATCAGATAGTGAGACACTGCTCCTCTAAATCAGATACTGAGACACTGCTCCACTAAATCAGATACTGAGATACTGCTCCTCCAAATCAGATATCGAGACACTGCTCCTCTAAATCAGATACTGAGACACTGCTCCTCCAAATCAGATACCGAGGCACAGCTCCTCTAAATCAGATACCGAGACACTGCTCCTTTAAATCAGTTACCGAGACACTGCTCCTCTAAATCAGATAGTGAGACACTGCTCCTTTAAATCAGATTCTGAGACACTGCTCCTCTAAATCAGATACTGAGACACTGCTCCTCTAAATCAGATACCGAGACACTGCTCCTCTAAATCAGATACTGAGACACTACCCCTCTAAATCAGACACTGAGACACTGCTCCTCCAAATCAGATACCGAGACACTGCTCCTCTAAATCAGATACTGAGACACTGCTCCTCTAAATCAGATACTGAGACGCTGCTCCTTGAAATCAGATACTGAGACACTGCTCCTCTAAATCAGATACCGAGACACTGCTCCTCTGAATCAGATACTGAGACACTGCTCGTCTAAATCTGATACCGAGACACTGCTCCTCTAAATCAGATACTGAGACACTGCTCCTCTAAATCAGATACTGAGACACTGCTCCTCTAAATCAGATACCGAGACACTGCTCCTCTAAATCAGATACCGTGACACTGCTCCTTTAAATCAGATACCGAGACACTGCTCCTCTAAATCAGATTCTGAGACACTGCTCCTCTAAATCAGACACTGAGACACTGCTCCTCTAAATCAGATACCGAGACACTGCTCCTCTAAATCAGATAGCGAGACACTGCTCCTCTAAATCAGATACTGAGACACTGCTCCTCCAAATCAGATACCGAGACGCTGCTCCTCTAAATCAGATACTGAGACGCTGCTCCTTTAAATCAGATACTGAGACACTGCTCCTCTAAATCAGATACCGAGACACTGCTCCTCTAAATCAGATACTGAGACACTGCTCCACTAAATCAGATACTGAGACACTGCTCCTCTAAATCAGGTACTGAGACACTGCTCCTCTATATCAGATACTGAGACACTGCTCGTCTAAATCTGATACCGAGACGCTGCTCCTCTAAATCAGATGCCAAGACGCTGCTCCTTTAAATCAGATACTGAGACACTGCTCCTCTAAATCCGATACTGAGACACTGCTCCTTTAAATCAGATACTGAGACACTGCTCCTTTAAATCAGATACTGAGACACTGCTCCTTTAAATCGGAGACTGAGACTCTGCTCCTCTAAATCAGATACTGAGACACTGCTCCTCTAAATCAGATACCGAGACACTGCTCCTTTAAATCAGATACTGAGACACTGCTCCTCTAAATCAGATACAGAGACACTGCTCCTTTAAATCAGATACCGAGTCACTGCTCCTCTAAATCTGATACCGAGACACTGCTCCTCTGAATCAGATTCCGAGACACTGCTCCTCTAAATCAGATACTGAGACACTGCACCTCTAAATCAGATACTGAGACACTGCTCCTCCAAATCAGATACCGAAACACTGCTCCTCTAAATCAGATACCGAGACACTGCTCCTCTAATTCAGATACCGAGACACTGCTCCTCTAAATCAGATACCGAGACACTGCTCCTCCAAATCAGATAGTGAGACACTGCTCCTCTAAATCAGATACTGAGACACTGCTCCACTAAATCAGATACTGAGATACTGCTCCTCCAAATCAGATACCGAGACACGGCTTCTCTAAATCAGATACCGAGACACTGCTCCTCTAAATCAGATACCGAGACACTGCTCCTCTAAATCAGATTCTGAGACACTGCTCCTCTAAATCAGACACTGAGACACTGCTCCTCTAAATCAGACACTGAGACACTGCTCCTCTAAATCACATACCGAGACACTGCTCCTCTAAATCAGATACCGAGACACTGCTCCTTTAAATCAGATACTGAGACACTGCTCCTTTAAATCACATACCGAAATCAAGGAGTCAATTATCCAATAAGGAGGGATGATATCTTAGAAGGTTCCTTAAATGAGGCCTTATGGGTAGAACGTAAGAACAAAAGGTGTGAAATCACTTGGCTGTGAGTGCACTGCAAGTCTCCAATCAGTCAGGGAGAGATAGAGGAGAGATATGTAGGCAAATCTCAGAGAGGCGTAAAAATAATAGGGTAATAAGAGTAGGAGATTTCAACTTACTTCGCTTCAACTGGGATAGTATTAGTGTAACAGGCTGAAAGGGGTAGGAATTCTTAAAATGTATACAGGAGAGCTTTTTGAACCAGTACGTAGGAAGTCCTACAAGTGAAGGGGCAATACTGGTCCTAATCCCAGGGAATTAAGCTGGACAAGTGGTAGAAGAATCAATGGCGGAGCATTTTGGAGATAGTGACCATAACTCTGTAAGATCTATGGTATTTGTGGAACAGGGCAAAGACAGGCCGGAAATAAAAGTACTGAATTGAGGGAAGGCCGATTTCAATATGATAAAACAGGATCTGGCCAAAGTGGACTGGGAGCAGCTACTTGGAGGAATGTCTACATCAGGCCAGTGTGAGTCATTCAAAGAGGAAATAGTGAGAGTTCAGAGCCAACATGTACCCGTTAAGGTGAAGGCTAAGACCATCAAGTCCAGGGAACCCTTGATGTCAAGGGATATAGAGTCCTGGGTCAGGAAAACAAAAGGAGGCTTGTGGCAGATTCGGAGAGAAGAAAACAGCGGAGGCATTACAGTGGTGTAGAAAGTGTAGCAGGGTACTTAAAGAAGTAATTAGGAGAGCGAAGAGGGGACATGAAGAAACATTGGCGGTCAATATAAAGGAATATCCGAAGCTGTTTTACAAGTATATTAAGGGCAAGAGAAGAACCAGGGAAAGAGTAGGGCCCATTACGGACCAAAGTGGCAATCTGTGTGTGGAGCCAGAGGACATAGGTGAGGTTTTAAATGATTATTTTTCATCTGTTTTCACTGTGGACAACGGCGATGTAGGTGTAGAGATCAGGGAGGGGTATTGCAATTTACTTGAACATATTAACATTGAAAGGGAGGAAGTATTAGATGCTTTAGCGGCATTAAAAGTGGATAAATCCCCAGGTCCAGATGAGATATATTCCAGGCTGTTATGTGAGGCAAGGCTCTGCAGGGGCTCTGACACAAATTATGAGCTCCTCTCTGATCATGGGAGAATGGGGCGGCACAGTGGCGCAGTGGTTGGCACCGCACTCTCACAGCTCAAGGGATCCGGGTTCAATTCTAGGTACTGCCGGTGAAGAGTTTGAAAGTTCTTCCTGTGACCACGTGGGTTTTCGCCGGGTGCTCCAGTTTCCTCCCACAGCCAAAGACTTGCAGGTGATAGGTAAATTGGCCGTTGTAAATTGCCCTATTGTAGGTAAGGAATATAGGATTAGTATAGGGTCAGTATAAATGGGGAATTGCTGGCACAGAGTTGGTGGGCTGGAGGGGCCTGTTTCAGTGCTGTATCTCTAAATTTAAAAAGTCCCTGAGGACACGAGGAGAGCGAATGTAGTACCAGTATTCAAGAAGGGTTGCAGGGATAGACCAGGTAATTACAGGCCAGTGTGTCGAACATCAGTGGTTGGGAAACTGTTGGACAAAAGTTTGAGAGACAGAATTAATCCTCACTTGGAGAGGCAGGGCTAGTCAGCACGGCTTTGCCAGGGAGAGATCGTGTCTAACTAACTTGATTGAATTTTTCGAGAAGGTGACTAGAAGTGTAGATGTGGGTAAAGCAGTTGATGTAGTCTACATGGACTTCAGTAAGGCTTTTGATAAGGTCCCGCATGGGAGATTGGTTAAGAAGGTAACAGCCCATGGGATCCAGGGCAATTTGGCAAATTGGATCCAGAATTGGCTTGGTGGCAGAAAACAGAGGGTAATGGTCGTGGGTTGTTTTTGTGAGTGGAAGGCTGTAACCAGTGGTGTACCACAGGGATAGGTGCTGGGACCCTTGCTCTTTGTAGTGTACATTAATGCTTTAGATGTGAATAATGAGAAGGAAAGCCTTAGATTGCATGACGATATAGATGGGCTGGTAAGATGGGTGGAGATGTGGCAAATTGAATTTACTCCTGAGAAGTGTGAGTTGATGACTTTTGGGGGAACTAACAAGGCAAGGGAATATAGAATAGATGTTAGGACACTAGGAAGTACAGAAGGTCAGAGGGGCCTTGGTGTGCTTGTCCATAGATCACTGAAGGCAGCAGCACAGGTCAATAAGCTGGTTGGGAAGGCACATGGGATATTTGCCTTTATTAGCCGAGGCATAGAATATAAGAGCAGGGAGGTTACGATGGAGCTTTATGAAACACTAGTTTGGTCACAGCTGGAGTACTGTGTACAGTTTTGGGCACCACACTCTCGGGAGGATGTGACTGCACTGGAAAGGGTGCAGAGGAGATTCACCAGGATGTTGCCTGGGCTGGAGCATTTCAGCTATGAAGAGAGACTGAAAAGGCTTGGGTTGTTTTCCTTTGAGCAGAGAAGGCTGAGGCGGGACATGATTGGAGTATACAAAATTCTGAGGGGCATGAATAGGTTGGATAGGAAGAGACTTTTTCCCTTAGCGGAGGGTTCAAGCACCAGGCACATAGATTTAAGGTAAGGGGTAGGAGGTTTTGAGTGGATTTGAGGAAAAATATTCACCCAGAGGGTGGTTGGAATATGGAATACACTGCCAGAAGTGGTGGAGAGGAACACTCACAACATTGAAGAAATATTTAGATGAGCACTTGTAATGCCGTAACATACAACAATCCGGGCCAAGTGCTGGGAAATGGGACTAGAATACTTAGGTACTTGATGGCCGACACAGACACAATGGGCCGAAGGGCCTGTTTCTGTGCTTTCTAAATCTATGCGTACCGACTCATCAGCTGAGGGAGGGTGGTAGGTACTATTCAGAAGGAGGCTTCCTTGCCCATGTTTGACCTGATGCCATGGGACTTCATGGGGTGCAGAGTCGATGCTGAGGACTCCCAGGGCAACTCCCTTCCTCCTGTATACCACCGTGCCGTCACCTCTGCTGGGTCTGTCCTGCCAGTGGGACAGGACATACCCGGCGGGTAGTGATGGCATTGCATGGGGCATTGTCTGTAAAGTACGATTCCGTGAGTATGACTATGTCAGGCTGTTGCTTGACTAATCTGTGGTTAGTTTTGGACTATGCTCTCCCAACTTTGACACAAGCCCCCAGATGTTAGTAGGGAGCACTTTGCAGGGTCGACAGAGCTGGGTTTGCCATCGTCATTTCCAGTGCCTAGGCCGATGCCGGGTAGTCGGTCCGGTTTTATTCATTTTTACTGACTTCATAGCGGTTAGATACAACTGAGTGGCTTGCTAGGCCATTTCAGAGGGCATGTAAGAGTCAACCACATTGCTGTGGCTCTGGAGTCAGATGTCGGCCAGACCAGGTAAGGTCATCAGATTTCCTTCCCTAAAGGGCATCAGTAAACCAGATTTGTTTTTCAACAATTGACAATGGTTTCACAGCAATTACTAGACTAGATTTTAATCCCAGATTTTTTGTTATGTGTGTTCAAAATCCACCTTCTGCTGTGGTGGGATTCAAACCCATGTCCCCAGAATAATACTCTAGGTTACTAGTCCAGTTACTAGTCCACTACGCCACCGCCTTCCCGCACAGACTTTTACTCTTGACAGTTTCCCCGTCCTGAGGTCTACTTGATGGACAGGTTTGGCTTCCAGTCGGGCAGGGAGGGCTCTGGAACATGCTTCAGGACTGGGATGGTCCAGAACCTGACCCCACGTTACTGGGGGAGGGACAGTGTGGAGCAGCCTGAGACCAGGAGGGGTCCAATTGCCAACAGCAGAGAGGGAGAGAGTGTTGACATCTCCGATCGTGGGTTGTGGATCCCCAATTATGTGGAGGGGTCTACTATCCTGCAGCATAACCCGAGTCCAGAGAGGGGGAGCGGGAGAGAGAGGAGAGTCTGATTCCCAGCGCCAGGGAGTTGTTTCCTATCCTGGAGAGTTGTCTGATTCTGGAGAGGGAATGGGAGGTTTTGATCCTCAAGATCACGGAGGAGCTCCTTTACTGGAGCCTAGTCTGAATCTGGAAACGGGGATTGGATCGGGAATGTTTGGTAGTCGATCCCAGGGATGGGTCTCCTACCCTGGAATGTGGTTCATGTACTGGGGAAGGGGAGGAGTAGAGGAGGGGAGGGAAAAGTGTAGTGTCTGATCCTCAACCCCAGGGAAGAGTTTTCTATTTTGAAATGTACAACATTTCTGGGAAATGGAAGAGCAACTTTCTGATCCCCAATCTTACAAAGGAGTTTCCTATCATAGAACGTGATGTGTATCCATTGGGATGTCATCTGTATGGTATCCATCCCCAGGGAAGGGTCTCCTTTACTTGGAATTGGCCCTAGTCCAGTAGTAGGGAATGAGCGGGAGAGTGCTTGATCCTAAACACAATGGACGAACCTGATTTTCAATGCTTCTGGACCTGGGGGAGGGGGGGGGGCGCTCAGATCATGGGAGTGGGGTCCTGTCAGGTTCGGGTCAGGAAGCAAACATTGAACCTGGAAGTGGACGAGTCTGAGGCGGGTTGGGGCCAGGTATGATAATTTTTAAAATGTTAATCACTGACCCCCACCCCCATCCCCCCACAAAAAAAACACTTGTTTTGGTGCTAAAATTCTGCCCTTACTATTTGGGTCTGACATCGGGAATGCTTGATCAGTAATTTCCAGTCTCCTTTCCCGTCTCTCTCTTACAGTTAATTTATTGGCGATTGTGATCCTATCCCGGGGGAAGTGCGGACTCTCCACCTGCACCTCTCGCTACCTGGTGGCCATGGCAACAGCGGATCTACTGTCCATTGTCACTCAGGTCATACTATTCAGGATCTGTTCTAATTATTTGCTGAGCATCCCCCCTGTCTGTAGTGTTGACATTGTCTTGCTTCGTGCAGCCACAGACTTTTCTGTCTGGTTCACCGTCACCTTCACCTTGGATCGAGTTGTTGTCATTTGTTGCCAGAAGCTGAAAACTAAATATTGCACCAAGAGAACTGCAGCTGTAGTTGTCGCATCTACCTGCATTGTGCTCTGCTTAAAAAATGTTCCCTTCTATTTTGCATACGAACCTGCAGAGATAATTAACAATGCTGTTTGGTTCTGTTATCCAATTCCAACCTATTATACTCAGCCTGGATGGGTAGGATTTGATTGGTTTGACACACTTTTAACACCATTCCTCCCATTCACTTTAATTGTGTTGCTCAAAGTTTTGACAGTCAGACACATTTTAGTGGCCAGTCGAGTTCGTAAAGGACTGAGGGGTCAGAGCAAAGGAGAGAATCGCAGTGACCCAGAGATGGAGAGCAGAAAGAAGTCTGTGATTTTACTCTTCACCATATCCGGCAGCTTCATACTTCTGTGGTTGGTGTATGTTATAGAATTCTTATATTATAACATGACAGGAACAAATCCCAGGGATTACAATGATTCTGAATATATATTTAAACATGTTGGATGGATGCTGCGGAATTTAAGTTGCTGCACAAACACATTTATTTATGGAGCGACTCAGTCCAAGTTCAGAGAACAGGTCACAAGCGTGTTGAAATTTCCAGTTACTTCAATTATTCAATTAATTAATAAGCAAAACAACTGAGAGCAGGCCGGGGGGCATGATTAATCACCAGTCCTCCACTGACGAGGAGGATGTGGAGGATGTTAATGAGCAGGCAACACTGGATATTGAAACACTTGTTCAGGAGCCCAGGCACATTGAGAGATACGCAAGGGTGGCAAGAGACAATCTCAGATATACCTGTTCCTGACACAATCATGTCCTTTCAAAGTGAACTTAATAAAGTATTACATCACTGTAATCTGCCCGTCACCTCCATTCTATCTGGATTCTTTGCCTAGCTCCCAGCTTCACCGTCAGCATCTGAGCACCTGCCAAACGCGGCCTGTGCCTACTCTGACAGCCTAATGAGGAAGCAAGGGTGAAGGCAGTATCTCACAATTAAGTAATGAAAAAGTGACCATTTAGCAACAATGATTGTGAATCGTAATAACAACAACACTTTATAAAGCAATAAACATGGCAAATAGAAAGAAAAAGAACCCCAAGTGTGCTTACGTGGATTTTCCTAATACGTGTAAGAGTTCCTCTGCAAGATATGAGCCCTCCCCTGCAGCTGGGCTGCAGGCAGGCTGCTGATCAGGCTACCCATTCCTGGGATGGCTTTTGCGGCTGTCCTCTGTGTATCTGAGGCCTGGTGGGCCCCGGCACAGGTTTTATTCATGCTGGGCTCATTGGCGGAGGGCTGGGGAGCCATTGTCCACACTTAGAGCCCCCGCAGGTGATACCCAAGATGTGGAGGTCAGCCTCTCCTCTATTCTTTCAAGGCTGTATTCCACCTTCCTGCTCACCAGAGAATGAAGAGAAGACACCAGGCGCTTTATCCCACTCTTGTCTTGCCATTGCTGCATTGAGCTCATGGCCAAGGTGATGGAATACAGGCCAGAATCCATCTGTGGAATCTGGCTCTATATGAGTGTTGCCAACCTTTCAGTCGAAGAAGCCCTGCGCTCATATTCTGAGATATGGCAGCACTCATGGTATGAATGGGCTCCTGCATTATTCGTCCCTGACTGTGCATTGCCACTGGCAGCTCCATCACATGTTGTCTGACCTCTCTCTGCAACTTCAGCATACCCAGTGGTGGCGACATCAGAGGCTCGTCATCAGGCTGGGGCTCAGCATGGGCCGGGACACCCACAGTCCTCCGACTGTGACCTGGCCTGTCGGAGCCTCAGCCAGGTGTGTCTGTGGTACTCTCACCAGTTCATGACCCTGAATCTAAAGCCGAGCGCACATCCACCAACGTGAACGTCTCTGCTCTGGTGAAAGACACTGGAGAATCCTGTGATGGTGCATCCTCTGACTGCATCTTCTCCTCAGAGTTTGACAGCTGCCCCCTTCCGCTGGAGGCTCCTGCAGATGCTGACCTGCATGAGAGAACACCAACATCTGTGGATTAGTCTGCGCAGATCTTGTCATGCCAACCATAAGATCTCCATAAGTGTTGCAGGTTAAATGAAGCCACTCCTCACTCTCTTTTGTGGAGCAATCCACCACAGCTCCTCAGAGAGCACCTTCCAAACCCGCAGCCTCTACCGCCTAGAAGTACAAGGGCAGCAGATGCATGGGAATACCACCAACTGCAAGTTCCCCTCCAAGCCAGACCCCATCCAGACTTGGAACTAAACTGCCATTACTTGGCGGTTGCTGTGTCAACATCCTGGAACTCCCTTCCTAACAGCACAGTGGGTGTACCTACCCCACATGGACTCCAGCAGTTCAAGAAGGCAGCTCACCACCACCTCCTCAAGGGCAATTAGGGATGGGCAATAAATTCTGGCCTAGCCAGCGTCGCCCACATAGACATAGACAGGTACAGCACTGAAACAGGCCCTTCGGCCCACCGAGTCTGTGCCGAAAAACAACCACCCATTTTATACTAATCCTACGTTCATCCCATATTCCCTACCACATCCCCACCATTCTCCTACCACCGACCTACACTAGGGGTAATTTACAATGGCCAATTTACCTATCAACCTGCAAGTCTTTGGCTGTGGGAGGAAACCGGAGCACCGGATGGAAACTTACATGGTCACAGGGAGAACTTGCGAACTCCACACAGACAGTACCCAGAACTGAACCCGGGTTGCTGGAGCTCTGAGGCTGTGGTGCTAAGAATGAATGCATAAGAATGAGTGCATAAGAATGAATACATCTCGGCCTGTGGCCAAGATGCAGCTAAGCATTTTTCAGGATGTGGTTATGCCTAACCTCCTTTTCAGTGCCTTTGTGGTCATTCCCTCCCCATGTCACACTGCCTCCTGCCTAGCCACATATGAGCCCAAAGAGGAGAAAGGTATGGAGGACTCACCTTGGCAAAACAAAGGAAGTGGATCACTTTCTTCCTGCACTGGACGCAGTTGTATGGGCTGACACCATGGCTTCTCATTTCCTCTGCAATCGCCATTACATTTGTTTAGTCAGGTGGGTGGACCTCCCGCCTTTCCATTGCAGCCTGGTGGAAAATCTCCATTGAGGCATCGCCAAACCTTAGGGCCACAAGGTGACTTCCTTCAGACATAGTACCCAGTCACTCCTGCTCCGTCCCAATAGTGGTACGTCCTTCTTTGGGGTTGGGGGGACGTGTATTCTAGGAGCAGCTCCAACAGCATTCCAGAATCAGTACTTTAACCATGTGGGTTTGTGTATGTGTATTTATGTGTAATTCTATTTGTAATTCTGTGTGTGTGTATCTGTGCGATTTTGTGTGTATATGTGTGTGTGTGTATCTGTGTCTGTGTGATTATGTGTGTCTATCTGTTTGTGCGTGATTCAGTGTGAGTGGGCTGGATTTTCTCAGCTGCGTCGGGACCTCAACATCAGCGTCAATTTCAGGATGGGAACCCAGAAGTGACCATGGCGTGACACCTAAACCATATCTCGGAGAAGCCCATTCATTGTTCAGATTTTAAAAGGTAGGTAAATGCTGAATTGTCTCAGTGTATAGGTGTCTTCTTGCACAGCAGGCATTCATGTTTCAAATGTTCTAGTCAGATTAGTACACCAGCGCTAAATTATTTTTAATGCTGTATACCTCAGCAGTCATACACTTAGTGATTACATCACTAGAATAGTAATCCACAGAGCTGAGTTCAATTCCTACCATCACAGTTTAAAAAATTGAATTCTCTTTAAAGATAACTGGAAATAAAATGCAGCAAAAGTCATTGAAGCTGTCAATGGAAATATGGATTTGACATTTACATTGTCTTCCATCTGACTTTCAGTCAATATTATATTCGCCTCTGAGCCACAAGTTTATGGGTTCAAGTCATACTCTGGAGAGCTCTGCAAAGAGTCTGGACTGCTAGATGTGTTGTCTTTCAATTGGATTGTTAAACCAAGGCCCCGTCCACCCTCTCAGTTGAGAACCGGTGATTAATCATTCTCTTCCCTGTGGTTGGACTGCCCACACCTGACATCATTCTGATCTATCTAATCGTAGTCATGGTGCCACTCCCAATGGCTTCTCCTCCTGCTTTTGCACGGTTATCTCTGCTGTTCCCTAAGGATCTGTCCATGGCCCCATCCCTCACTCAGACAACAGACCAAGATAAACTCGACTGTTCACAATCTAGTGTCATATTTCAACCCAAGATGAACTTCTACTCACATATTTACGGCATCACTAACACTGCCAATTTCCACCTCCCTAACATTGCCCCGCCTCACCACTGACTCAGCTCATCTGCTGCTGAAATCTTCATCCTGACTTTCTCACCTTTAGACTGGACTATTCCAATCCATTCCTGGCAAACCTTCCACATGCTGACCCCCATTAACTTGATGTCATTCCAAAAAGCTACAGCCCGTGTCCTCACTCGTGCCAAGTCCCGCTCACCCAGCATCCTGTGCGAGCTGACCTTCGTTGGGTCCCAGGCCAGCACTGCCTCAATTTAAAAAGTTTCATTCTTTTGGAGTTTTTGGAGGATGGAACAAGCATAATAGAAAAAAGGAAACTCGTGGATGTGCTATATTTTAATTTTCAGAACGTTTTCGAGAAAGACCCAAAGAAGAAGTTAGTCAGCAAAATTAGAGCACATGGGATTGGGGGTATTATAATGGAATGGATTGAGTATTGGTTAACGGACAGAAAAGAGAGAATAGGCTTAAACAGATCATTCTCAAGTTGGCAGGTTGTTGCGAATGGGGAGCCGCAAGGATCAGTGCTTGGGCCCCAGCTATTCCTACACTGCGGGGAACAAGGGTACTATTTCCAAGTTTGCTGATGACACAAAACTTTGTGGGAATGTGAGTTGTGTGAGGAGGGTGCAAAAAGAATTCAAGGAGATTTAGACAGGCGAAGTGTGTGGCCAAGAACATAGCAGATGGAATATTATATGGAAAGATATGAAGTTAACCACTTTGCTAGAAAAAAAAAGGAAATGCAGAATATTTCTTAAATGGTGAGAGATTGACAAGTGTTGATGTCCAATGGGACCATAGTCTCCTTGGTCTTCTTTCACTGAACGCTAACATGCAGATGCAACAAACAATTAGGAAGGCAAATGGTATGCTGGCCTTTATTGCAAGAGGATTTGAGTACTGGAGTAAATATGTCTGGCTTAACTTTTATTGAGCCTTGGTGAGACCTCACCTGGAGTATTGTGTATAGTTTTGTCTCCTTACCTAAGAAATGATATGCTTGACACAGAAGGAGCTCACCAGGCTAATTCCTGGGATATGAGGATATATTGAGTAGGTTGTGCCTGTACTATCTAGAATTTATAAGAATGAGAGACGATTCACATTGAAACATACAAAATTCTTACAGGGTAGATGCAGGAATTATGTTTCCTCTGGCTGGGAGCCGTGAAGCAGGGGATAAACTCGAAGAATAAGATTGACCACTTAGGACTGAGATGAAGAGGATATTCTTCACTCATTGGGTGGTGAATCCTTGGAATTCTTTACCCAGAGGGTGGTGGATGTGTCAAGGGGTATGGACAGAAAGCGGGAAAATAGAGTTGAGTTAGACGTTCAGCCATGTTCTGTTTGAATGGTGGAGCAGGCTTGAGGGGACAAATGGCCTGCTCCTATTTCCTGTATTCCTATGTCCAATCCATCTATGTCCTCGATCCAATCTCTTGAACCTAATCTAGCACTCGAACCTTTCATACCTCTGTAGTCTACTCCACAGCTACAACCGTTCCTATAGGAGTTAACTGCTCCACAATTACAACCCTCCTTATCTCTGCAAACATGTTGCTAGTCCTGAGGAGCACACAGTTAACTTGTAAGAACAGTACGTGGCAAAAGACAGGAATAGTATATAGTAAAATAACAGAACTGAATTAGTGAGTACTCTGAGGTGGAAAAACGTTTGGATTCTTATTCCAGAATCTGTGCCAATATAGCTGATCATGCAGAGACCAGAGGGCCAACACCACACATCCAATTACACACACACAGGCATACATACAAACACGGTCTCACATACTCTCATACACACACGCATACACTTACAAACACACACTCGTACACAAACACTCGTACACAAACACACACAGATACACATACACAGGCACTATCACACATACACACGTACACCCCAGATCTTGATCTCTCTCACACGCACACACAGAGTCGCACACAAACAGTTTGCTAGTGGAAAGGTTTCCCACATGCTGAGGAGGAGAATGGGAGAAAATGAGGAGAAAAGAATGTTGGTGTTATTGTGATCACCATGGTGGCAGGCCAAACTACAGCGAGGCTGTAGAAACATTAAAAATGGAATGTTCATCATTCCTTACCAAGTAACCTCCTCCAAGCCTACATCCTTCCTTATCTCTGTAACCTCCGCTAGTCCCTACAAACATCTCCATCTCTGTCACCTCGTCCAGCCCCTACCTCTCTCCATATCTCTGTAACATCCTCCAGCTCCGAGAAGACTCCCCAGCTCTCTAACCTCCTCCATCCCCTAAAACTCTCATTATCCCTGTGATATCCTCTAGCTCTACAACCCTCCTGATTTCTGTGACCAGCTCCAGCTCTATAACACTCCCGATCTGTCTAACATCGTCCAGCCCCTTCAACGGCCACTATCCATGCAACCTCCTCTAGTCCCTCCAACCCTGCCTATATCTGTAACCTCCTCCAGCCCCTACAGTCCTCCCTATCTCTGTAACCTCCCCCAGTCTCTACACACCTCCCTACCTCTGTAATCTCTCTCTCTATCCTTTCATTTGCGACTCTGCTTAAAACCAACTTCTTTGTCCAAGTTTTTTGTCACCTGTCCTAACTTTTCTTTATATGGCTCAGTGTCAATTTTCTGCTTGATTTATGTTCCTGTGAAGCACCTTGGGACATTTTCCTATGTTAAGGCGCGATGAATGTGCAGGTTTATGTTGTTGAGGATGTGCAATGTGCTGTCTAAATGCGAGTCGTGTCTTCCTTTCCCGACAGGGTCCATGGAAGGACAGCGAATTGATGTGCTAACGTTCATGGCCATGCTGCTGGCCAGCAGCACCAGGGGATAGATACACCCACAGTGCTGTTAGGGAGGGAATGCCAGGATTTTGACCCAGCGACAGTGAAGAAATGATGGTACAGTTCCAAGTCAGGGTGAAGGGGAATGTCCAAGTTGTGATGCACCTATACATTTGTCGCCCTTGTACTTCTAGGTGGTAGAGGTCGTGTGTTTGGAAGGTGCTGTCGAAAGAGCTTTGGCAAGTTTTTATTTATTTTATTTATTTAGAGATACAGCACTGAAACAGGCCCTTCGGCCCACCGAGTCTGTGCCGACCATCAACCACCCATTTATACTAATCCTACACTAATCCCATATTCCTACCACACCCCCACCTGTCCCTCTTTTTCCCTACCACCTACCTAAACTAGGGACAATTTATAATGGCCAATTTACCTATCAACCTGCAAGTCCGGAGGAAACCAGAGCACCCGGAGAAAACCCACGCAGACACAGGGAGAACTTGCAAACTCCATGCAGGCAGTACCCAGAATTGAACCCGGGGTCGCTGGACGCTGTGAAGCTGCAGTGCTAGCAGCGGAAAGCAATGTTCAAGCTCTTGGAGCACTTGAGTGAGTTCAGGGGGAAGGAAAGGGACAAAAACTATCTGGACCGATCAACAACAATGGTTTTATAGAATAGGTGAATTAAGCAGGAAAGGCATCAGCTGACGAAACGAGATTGTAATTTTATTTAAAAACCTGTCGGAACTGTGGAACAGGAGAAATAAAATTGAAAGATTATTAGCAGGGAGTAAGAGAGGTAGTTTCAAAGTAATGAGAGACGAATTCACCTGGTATTAAACAAAAAGAAACAATGAAAATGTTACAATGTCCTAAAAATATGGAGTGAGGATTGAGTGTTGGGTGTGTAGAACAACATTACCAGAGGCGACATGATTATATAAAAAAAATGTTTGATGCAGCACATTGTTATTATCTGGAATAAACTGTTTGAAAGGGTTACGGAAGGAGATTCCATAAAAAATTCAAAAAGGAAACGCTTAAATACTTAAAGGAAACATTAACGGTGAAAGAGCAGGTGAATGTAACTAATTGGATGTTACCAAAAGCATTTGGAAAGATGTGATCCAGTCTTTCTAAGTTAGGTCCTCCTTTGCCACAGAAAACCGAGTGAAATGTTGCTAGTTGAATCTTTTCCAGATGGGAGAAAAGCAATTCTGGACTCCGCTATTTTAAAGAATTCCAGGACAATGGATCCAGGAGAGTGCATGAACAGCAATCATACACGTGTATTTAACCTTTTTTTTAACGCAATAACGCATTCCTGGTAACTTCTTAAAAGAGCGTTATCAGGCAAAATAGGACACTGAGCCACATATATTAGGATGTTAGACGTCAGGATAGGTGGCCAAAGCTTGGTGGCTTGAAAACCTGTTGCTGCACAGCGTTTATTCTCCCCTGAAGATCAACGGAGGTCAATTCCAACTTTGGCGGAGACACAATCCGGATGGTAGTCACTCCCTGATAGAGTACTTCAGGAATTTCAATACAAGAAGCTTGTAATATGCTGCCAGTTCCCTTTAATGGAACAGAAGTAGATGGGAATGATACACTAGCAGGGTGCCAACATCAGCTTCCACTTGTCCAAGTTGGAATCCAAGCAACCCAGTCTGATCTTTACTGTTCACGACCCATTAACGTTAATTTCTTACACAACCAACCTAGTTATTTATTTGATCTGAAGCTGCCCATGAATGTTTCACTTAATCTGCTCACTTGCAGTGGAATAAAGCCTAAAGTTTTAAAATCCCTCTCTCCAACAGTAACTCCAACATCTCCAGATGTTCAGATTTATTAGTTGGAGATTTAAGAAAATAATAAAAATGTTGTAATGTTTGCTTTCTGAACTTTTATCTCTCTATATATGTAACCTTTCATTCCTTCCCTTTCTTCTACTTTCTGTGTCTGATTTGATGCTGAATTGAATATTCCAAGTCACATTTCCCAGCTCAGATCTTCCATGCTCATTAACGATTCTTGGTTGAGGAGACACACAATTACTAGCCCGATTCCTATGCACCCCAGGTATTCTGCAGGAGCTGCTGTGCTTTTTCAAGAGTTGACTGAGGACTTCTATTGGAACAAAAAAGTCTATGGACAAAGGTGCTAAATGACTGGCGTTGACTGCAAAATCAGGTCTGTTTTTCCTTCACTATTTATAATCTATTATTTTTAGATCGTCCCATTTATTTAGCTTGCAATGTCCTAAAGTTAGATATTGGGATGCCTGAAGTGATCGTCTTCTGCTGTTCGCACAAGCTCTATCTCCATGCCATTTTATTTCATCCCGCTTCCTACCAACTTACTTAAACTGAACCGATCTGTTTACAACCTCAACCTGCTATTTGCACTCAAAGCTTAGCTTTTGATCCCATATCTGCTCCATCACAAATATAACAGACACCCACCTCCATAACATTGCCGTCTCCACTCCTATGCCAGCCTCATCCGCATCTTTCTCACTTTTAGGCTGAATTAGGTACATGATTCTGTGGCTAGCCTACGTTCTTCTGCCCTCTGTAAACTTCAGCTCATTCAAAACACCTGCCTGTTCCCTGTCCCGTTCAACTATTGCTCCTGGCCTCGAACTCCCGATCTCTGTAACCTCCTCCAGCCCTATAACCGTCAGGTGCAATTGCAAATCACAGTTCCCTCTTATTCTGGCCTCTTGTGCCTCGGTTCACCACCCCTCCACCCCTCCACACCGCTCACAACCCCTCCACACTTCCCCCGCCCCCACCTTATTAATGGTGGCTGAGATTGGATTAGACTAGGTGTGATGATGTCGATGGTACTATGAATGAAGGAGGGAGGCGGTTAGATTTTCTTGTGGTAATGGCCAAGGCACTTGGGTGATTTAAGTGCCACTTGTCATTGGTCAGCAGAAGTCTGGCTCATGCTTAGTTCTTTCTGCATATGGTTACAGATGTTAAGTCCAGGGGCTGTGCACCATTGAATTCCTGCAGGGATGTCCTCGGGCTGAGATGAATGGCCTTTAACAAGCGCTGCAACATTTATTTGTAGAAGATTTGGATTAAACCACTGGAGCGTTTTCTCTCCTTATCTCCATCAAGTTCAGTTTTACTTGGGCTCCTCGGTGCCACCGTTGGTGGAATACTGCGTTGATGTCAAAGACAGTCATTTTTACCACCTGTCTGAAATTCAGTTATTTTGTCCATCTTTGTATCAAGGCTGTAATGAGGTCTTCAAACGATTGGTGCAGTTTATTGTAAGTAGGTGGTGCTTGATAACACTAGTGACGACTTTGATGATGATTCAGAGTAGGCTGGTGGGACAGTAATTGGCGAGCTTAGGTTTATCTTGCTTTGTGTGTGCAGGGCATGACTGAGCAATTCTCCATATTGTCAGGGATATGTCAATATTGTGGCTGTACTGAAACAACTTGGATTGAGACATGGCTCGTTCCAGAATGTTCCATTAGCTCCAGAATTAATCTTCAAAGTTACAGCCAGAATACTGTCGGGGTCCCTATCCTTTGTTCTGTCCAGTGCTCTCAGGCAATTGTTTATTTCATGGAGTGAATGGAATTGTTTGGAAACGGAGCATGAAATTATCCAACCATTCATTGTACTTGCTTCTCTCAGTCCTTCCTCCAAGTTGAGTTTAATATGGGGGATTATTGATTCCTCAGCTGAGGGAATGTGATAGATGATGTGATCGATGATGGCCATATTTGGCCAATTTTTCAGCAGCTTCTGGAATTGGATTTGACAGGACTGGGCAGCATTAATCTGATCCATTGGTTCTGAGATCATTTAGCTCTACCACATTCTGCTTCTGCTGTTGATGAAGGAATCTGGGAAATTGACTAATAAACATGATATTATAACTATAATTGTCACATTCTTGCTTGACAAATGTATCTTCCACCTAGCTCCATTTGACACAAGTACCCAGACATCAATGAGAATGACTTTGTAGTGTTGACTGGGCTGAATGCTCCTTCGTCATGTTTGAATCCATCACCGAGGCCCCAGCCAAGTTTCTTGTCTGGTTCCATTCTTCTTATCCATTTTAGAGAAGACCACATTGGTGTGGAACTCCAGTCACGTGGAAATCAAACCGAATGTGGATTAGGTAATGCAACAATGTTCTTTACCGATACCAGGCTTTTATTTCTAAATATTTCAATTTGAAATTTGAATTTAAATTCTCAAACTGGTAAACGCTCTCTTCTCTGGATTAGATGTCCTGAAACATAACCAGTTCATTACCGTACTCCATCTTATCTACATTGATCCCGCTTTATAAATGTAAGATTTGATGAATAACATCCTGAATGTTCTCAGTTGCTGAAGTTTCACACTAGCAGTGACTGCGTAAAATAATGGGCATCAGATATTTCAAATACTGAGGGCAAATTGAATGGAGTGATTGAATTTCTTATCATTATTATTGATTAATTTTACTAACCGATAAACCAACAGTAGTTGTTTTGGTTAGTTGACGAACATTTTTCAGACAGTTTTCCAGTTGCTTCCCTCAGTTCAGACTTGTCCCTTCCATGGTACTGGAGTTTTGATTTTCTGCTGTTTTATTTCCAATAAATTACAAAATGTAACAAACGGAAATGAATATGAGAAACAAGTGGATCATATTGGCAATCGGTAATCTGATGTCATGTTGAATACTGCTTGGCATCCTTCCATCTATGGAAGATGATGGGCATGCAGAAAACGATCCATTTAGCTGGGGTGTCTTCTCTAGCTGTACCTTTTCTGATGGCTGTGAAGGCCAATAGTTGAGAAGTAGGTTCCACAAGTGTTGTGTCCTGAAGGACAGATAAAATGAATTATGTTTAAATTACTCCAATTTGAGTGTTGCTGAAAATAGGGACATATTGTTGAAGATTTTCATCTTGCACTCATCAGGCCAATCCTCAGAATACCAATGTAATGGAAAACAACGACTTTATACTGTATGAGAGGAGACTGCTGATTTGTTGGCAAGTGAACTCTGATTGGTAGCGGTGTTGCCATGGACTATGCACCAGTTTACGATGACTGACAGTTAACTGTCAAGCTTTGTTTTAAATTTAAACCAGGCAGCTTGACTTTGATTGGCCAAGGCATTGCCTTGAGGAAGGAACCAGTGAATGGCTATGATTTATTTTGTTCAGCTGCAACAAGCGCAATGTTTGTACATGTTCTTTCTTTCTGCAAAGAGCAGGGCCCTGTCTTCCACTTTATCACACACATTCCCTCGTGTACTTTCCTCCCGTGCCCCATCCCTTGCCTGCCTCCGTACTTGCTTACAACCTGTTTGATCTGCAGGTTTTTAGTTGTGACGTAAGTTCATGGGCCTAACGCATTAAATTTATTTATCTCTCAACAATGCTGGTGATGTATTTCCAGCATTGTCTGTTTTTACATATGAATTTTATTTTAGTTTCATCTGATTTAATTGTTGTTAATGACTGAATCTAGATGTTTACAGAATGTCCAGACCATGTTCAGAATGAATCAATACACGGCCCAGCGATTGTTTTATGTCTGAGATTCCATCACTGAACAGATCTTTTCCTTCTATTTCCAGTATTTCTCTTTCACTCTACTCCTCAATTAAAACTGGGGCTGCACAAAAGACCAGAATGAGAGGAGCATCAAGTTCACAGATGCCGTGAGGCTGGAGGTGTTTACAGAGATAGGGAAGGGAGAAACTGTGGAGGAACTTGGAAACAAGCATGACAATTTTAAAATCGAGAAATTGCTCAGATGACCGTCAATGTCGGTCCACGAGCAGAGGTCTGAGGGTTGAATGGGCCCTGGTTCGTGTTGGGACACCAGAAACATAATATTGAATGACCTTAATTTTAGGGAGGGTGGAGGATGGGAGACCGGACTGGAGAGCTTTCTATTAGTCAAGTCTAAGGGCAGGAAAGGTATGAATGAGGGGTTCAGCAGCAGATGAGCTGTGGCAGGTGCCGATTTGAGCAATGTTATGGAGGTAGAAGTAGGTGATGTTAGTGATGAAGTGGATATGTAATTGGAAGCTCAACTCTGTTATAACACCTCTGAGCATCAGGCGTATTTTAATGTAACTGCTTGTTTAGAAGCTGTCAGAATCTGAAAATCAGAAGTTCAAAGACTGGAGGGATATGTTTGAATGTCATTCAGATTTTCCACCAGTTCTTAACTATTCAGCGTAGGTTCAAGTTACAATTCATAGGACTTACAAAGTATCCCTTTTGATAGACGGACATTGCATTATTTCCCTTAATCTAGATGTTGATCTTGTAAAGCCACATACACACGTGGAAGGACCCTGATATGCTGCAAAACCTCATACAAACCAGGCAGGATCCTGATTCACTGTGAAACCCCATACACATCTGGCAGGGTCTTGATACACGATGAAATCCCATGGAAACATGGTAGGATATTTCGTGATTTTTCCCAGAATTCTCCCTGTGCTGAAAATGAAATGCACTTCTGGCTCACAGGTCAAGAGCAGAGTCTTGAGGCCAGATACCACCATAACCTAAATAAAAGCAACAAACTACAGATGCTAGAAATCTGAAATACAAACAAGAAATGCTGAAAATACTCTGCAGGACTGGCAGCATCGGTGGAGAGAGAAGCAGAGTTAATGTTTCAGGTCAGTGACCCTGCATCAGAAGTGCCACTTCTGATCCAGTTCTGATGAAGGGTCACTGACCTGAAACGTTAACTCTGGTTCTGTCTCCACAGATGCTGCCAGACCTGCTGAGTGTTTCCAGCATTTCTTGCTTTTATACCACCATAACCTGCCGGGAATGAGCAGGAGAAATTTGAAACTTTAGAATGTTATCATTTTCATAGCACAGAATAAGGCGTCAGAAAGTATTTGATCTGATCTGAGAATGTGTACATATCTTCACTCTCTCCTTGGCCTCCTTGTCTCAAGAGACAATGGGTAAGCGCCTGGAGGTCGTCAAGTGGTTTGTGGAGCAGCGCCTGGAGTGGCTATAAAGGTCAATTCTAGATTGACAGACTCTTCCACAGGCGATGCAGATGAAATTGGTCGGTGGGGCTTACACAGTTGGCTCTCTTCTTACGCTGTTATCTCTTTTCCTGCCAACTGCTAAGTCTCTTTGACTCGCCTCTCTTTAGCCCCACCTTTATAGCTGCCCGCCAGCTCTGGTGGTCTCAGGAAACGGACTCCCACAACTTGTGGTTAATGTCACAGGACTTCATGTTGCATTTGCAGACATCTTCTGAGAGCTTGTTGTACAATACATCCTTGGGGATCCTGCCATCTTCCATGCGGCTCACATGGCCAAGCCATCTCAAGCACTGCTGGCTCAGTAGGGCGTATATGCTGGGGATGTTGGCCACCTCGAGGACTTGTGCATTGGGGATGCAGTCCTGCCACATGATGCCAAGTATTCTCCGGAGACAGCGACGATGGAATGCGTTGAGACTCTTGGCTGACATATGTTGTCCAGGTTTCCCTGCTGTAGAGAAGGTACTGAGGACACAGGCTTGAAACACTTGGGCATTTGTGTTCTGTGTCAGTGCGCCATTTTCCCACACCCTCTTGGCCAGTCTAGACAAAGCAGCAGACGCCTTTCCCATGCGTTTGTTGACTTCTGCATCGAGAGACAGGTTACTGGTGATAGTTGAGCCTAGGTAGGTGAACTCTTGAACCACTTCCAGAGCCTGGTCGACGAGATCGATGGATGGAGCATTTCTGATGTCCTGTCCCATGATGTTCGTTTTCTTGAGGCTTATGGTTAGGCCAAATTCGTTGATGGCAACCACTTTTTTTCAGGGGTAATGCCCTCCTTTCCAGGGCCTTTTCCACTGGATAGATAATCAATGGCATCACTGAGTTCCGATTTTGTTGGCTGTTCGTCCAGCTCATCCATTACTCGCAGAGACTGGGCTGCATTGAGGGCGGTATCAGTAACATCATTTTCCCTGGAGTACAATTCTAAGTAGTGATCCACCCAGCAGCCCATTCCTTGCTTTGGTCAGTGATCGTTTCCCATGATTTAGACTGGAGTTGGGGGTGTTCTTCTTGATGGTTGGCCCAAAAGCTCTTTTAATGCCATCATACATTCCTCTGATGTTTCTGGTGTCAGAGGCCAGCTGAATAGATGTTGCCAGTCGTCATTTGCACAGTGCCTGGCTGTTCTTTGCACGATGCTTCTGGCGGCTTTAAGTGCTAAGGATGTTAACTCACTGGGGGCTTTCTTGTAGTTCAGCAGTGTAATGGCTTAACGGCTATGACAGGTTCCAGCTCTTCAAAGTGAGATTGAAACCAGTCTGCATTCTGCTTCTCACGTTTGCCAAAGGTGGTCATTGCTGAGTCATTGATGGCATCTCTGATGTGGGCCCACTTGGTCTCTGCATCCACTGCAGGAGTGTTTTGAAGGACTTTTTCATGTGAATTAAGAAACTTTTGTGTCAGCTGTGGGGAAGGAATTCTGTTAGTGTTGATGCCCTTCTGCTTGGAGTGGTGTAGCTTCTTTAGTTTGAGTCTAAGCTTGCTGCAGTTTACTGGGCGCAGGACCCTTTTTTGCAGGTTCCTTTCTGGTCTACATCAACCTGGATGAACTCTGGAATAAGCCCAGTGTGAAACTAACTCCTCTCCAGAATTTTGCGAATGGCTGTCTGGCAGCAGTTGTTGCCCACACACTCTCCTTCCCTATTGAAACTGTTAAAACAAAGATGCAGGCCAGTCAGGGAATCATGCCACTTCACCTCCAATGGAGATGCCTGGTCTCTACTAGAGCTGGCGGGGAGCTGGAACCAGGATCCCAGCTCCCGAAGCCTGAAGCTGACTTGGCGTCGCTGGGTGGCGGCATTCAGGCTCAGCGTCACCAGCGGCCAGAACTGCTAAAGGATTGCGTTGGAGCCAGAGCCACAGTGCCCGGACTGAGGCAACGATGAGTGCATGGACTGCCTGTTCTCCAACTGGGGACAGTCCACATGTTCAAGCGATTACATCCCCTCGCACCCACTTCTTCCCCGCCACCTTCCTCCATCGCAGAGACCTTCCCCCCACCACCCCCACACCCTCGCACCTCCTTACACCCCCCCCACTATAGACCTTGCACCCCTCCCCCACCAGTACTGGCACACCTCCTTCCCCCACCACCTTCCCCCGCCCTTCCTTCCCCATCACCTCTTGCTCGTACCTCTTTCCCCCGACACCCACCCCACGCACCTCCTTTCCCCCACCCCCTCCTCCTCACACCTCCCTGCCCCAACCTCTCTCCCTCACACCACCTTCCCCCAACCTCACTCTCTCGAACTCCCTTCCCCTCAAACCCTCCCCCTCGCACATACCCGCACCCGTTCCTCCCTCGCACCTCCTCCCCTTCCCTCTTCCTCAATGAAATCGACAGTTTATTCGTTAGGGCCCCTGCTCGGGGATACAAATTAATAACCCCACTGCCTTGTGGGTGTCTCAGGAGAGACTAAGGCTAAGGGAGTGTACCCAAACAGAAAATCCGGAGCGGAACCACTAAGGTGGTCATGTGTCAACTTTGGCATGTTTTGGCATTTTTCTGCAGCCATACTGGTGCCAAACGTCGTGCTCTGCCCTCCTTTGGCCCCACTAGGAAGGCCGAGAGGGGGGTTTTGACACTTGGGCAACTCACAACCTCCATCCATTCCGCCCAGGCATATGCCATGGAGGGGTCACTCCATTATCACCTCACAGCGACCGAAACAGCACGGAAGGCAGCAGTTACGGGTTATAAGTCCAGCTCAATTTGCGTAGAGATTGGGTGCCATGGGTTGCCTTTGTCAGTGGGAGAGGTCATCGCATCTCACTGGAGCTACCGTCCACCTCTAATTGGCAGCCCCGGGTCAGAAAGGTTTTTTCCCGCCACAGTGCACCTGCTTCAATGGGTGCTTGGTGCTCAGGGTCACTGCCCGACAATTGGACTGTAACACCACACCAAACAGCACGACAAAAAAATGAAAGAAGCTTAGAGCCCTTCGTTTTGCAAGCTGGAACATCAGAACTATGTGTCCTGGCCCGCCGGAAGATCTTACACAAATCCACGACTCCCGGAAGTCTGCCATCATTAACAACGAGCTCAGTAGACTCAATATGGACATTGCAGCACTTCAGGAGACACGCCTCCCTGCGAGTGGATCTCTAACAGAGGAAGACTACACCTTCTACTTGCAGGGTAGGGATCCAGAAAAACCAAGACAGCATGAAGTGGGTTTCGCCATCAGAAGCTCTTTGCTCAGCATGATAGAACCACCTTCAAATGGCTCGGAATGCATACTGTCCATCCGACTGCTCACCGCCTCTGCTTTCGTACACCTACTCAGCATCTCTGCCCCACCTGAAGTTAAAGGCCAGTTCTATGAGGAACTCCATAATATCATTATTAACATCCCTAATACAGAACATTTTTTCCTTCTGGGGACTTAAACTCCAGGGTTGGGGCCGACCATGACTCATGGCCCTCCTGCTTTGGGTGCTATGGTGTTGGAAGGATGAATGGGAATGGACAGAGTCTGCTGAAGTTGTGTACCTATCACGAACTAAACCCTGTCACCAGGTTTCATGGAGACACCCAAGATCACGTCGTCAGCACCAGCTGGTCCTCATCATCACAAGGTGAACCTACATAAACAGTGTTCAAATCACACGCAGCTTCCACATTGCGGGCTGCGACAGCGAGAACTCTCTGGTGTGCAGAAAAGTTAGATGTTCACTCAATGGAACATTAATCCATAAAGCAATGTGCAAAAAAGGCAATGTTCAGATTGACCAGAAAGATATTGGATGGTTTCCCAATTGCAGGGAAAGAGAAAACTTTATTCCACTCAAACAATAACCCTTTAATTCCGGAGTATTTTTCCACCCAATGTAATGACTAACGAAGCTGTATTTTTAGTTTTTAAACCTGCAGTATAGGAGACTCAGAACAACATGAAGCAGCATAGTATAATTATTGATAAAACAGTTGAAATGAACTGCAAATGTTTTCTGTTTTATCATTACACTGAGTGAAGTGGGCTCGAGTTCAAATTTCTGTTTCTTATTGGTGACATGACAGAACCGTTTAAACATATTTAATGAATGCATGTGTAAAACTGCTGAAAAACTGATCACAATTTCTGAAACACAATACGAAAATGATTAGGGAAAGGGAATGTCCATTCAGCACAAAAAACATGTCCCTGTTAGAGATGAGTCCACCTACCTTTCCTCTTAGTGCGTCCACAGTGAAAGGTTCCATTGTCACTTAATTTCAGACGAAAGACCATCGATCTGAAACGTTAACTGCTTCTTTCTCCACAGACGCTGCCAGATCTGCTGAGTTTCTCAAGCAATTTCTGGCTTTATTTATATTGTCACGGGACCCCACTTACACTGCCTCTTTAGTGTCATTCCCCAGTATACCTGCTCTATTACCAATTTGGTCTAAAGTTACCCTAATGGTCATTCTGATTCAGACTTTCATTTTTCTCCTATTAATCATTTCGGAAATTGTGCGCTTTTTTCCTTCCCGGATGTAATGACTTCAATTAAAATATTTTCAGACCCAAGACTCTTTCACAAACAAAATCCGTTAGATCTCATCCTTTCCTGACCTAGTTCTAATAAAAATAAATAGTCTTTTGGAATCCCCTATGTAATGACAGTAAACTTCATCTGTTACAAGATGTCTATTAAAGAGCAGGTGATACACCAGGTAAACTACATGCGCCCCGAAACAGTAGCAATTAACCAATACACGGTCAGTCCCTCTGTCAATGTGCACAAAACCCCAGATAACCTGACAGTTCCTGATACAATAACAGTGCCACATCCATTAACGATGGGCGTGGTGGTGGTTGGGGGAGGTGGGGGTGGGGGGGGGGGGGGTGGTGGTGTTAAATCCAGAGTTGAGTCCTCAGGAACTGAAGGTGTAGCTGCCAATCAGGAGCCATGGTGGGAGGATGCACAGGGGGCCAGAATGGAAGGCATGGGAGGAGCACAGATAACTCTGAAGGCTGCATGGCTGGAGGAGAGCAGTGAGACTGCAGAGGTTTTCTGAAGACAAATTTACATTTTTGTCAAGACGTTGTCTGACCACCAGTCAATGTAGTGAAGGGAGCAAAGGTTTGAGCGTTGAATGGAATTGGTGCAAATGTGGATACTGGCAGCAAGATTAGTTGATCAGCTGCAGTTTAGAAGGGTTTGTGTTGCAGATGAGCTAAGGTGCAGTGGAGATGGGTGGTATTACGTAGGTCCAGTCGATGTGATGGAGAGGATGTGGGGTTGGAAGCTCAGTTCAGGATCAACTGAGACACCGAGTGGAACCTCTATGTATTAACAGTCTATTATTCTTCCAGTGCACAAAATACCTTTCTAACCTGGTATAACCACAAAGTTTGATACAGTACGAGTGACCATCCACAGACTGTACCTCTTCTCTCTTATGAATAGGATCATGTTTGGATTTGTAATCAGATATGCACAATGCATAGCAGATCAAATAGTATTCGCCATCAGAGGGAAAATACCACTTACATAGCAATGACCATGTTCAGTCAATATTAGAATCAAGTGAGAACTAAAACATTTTTAATGTGAGGTTTCCATAACTGAGTTTTAATTTCATCACACACCAATATTTGAAGCTGTGAATTAAATCTTGTAAAGCTTTACAGAATAGTAAAATGTTATTGAGAAGTTATGTCATACAACTAACATTGAGACACACGTTTTGCCTGTTCTAATTGAAGATGTTCAATAAAAGCACAAGGAAACACTCGGGGTACAAACTGAAACACTGAAGATGAGCACTATCCTAATACAGGAGAAGATTAAGATTTTCCAGCTGGTTGATCAATACGCTGAGCTAATGCTCATTTCTACAGTTCGAGCTCGGATACTTGTCGAACATGAACTGCTGGCAAGAGGTCGAGACCACGAACAATGGATAGAGAAAAGATCCGAATTGATCAATTGATTTAGAGCAATTCTTCCCACAGAAAACACAATAATGGGTTTTCAGCAGCAGTGAACTGAGTCCTACGGATTGGAAAAACAACAATGTTGCACAAGACTGTTTATGACTGGGCCGCTGGAAAAATATATCCACAGTTTCAATTTGTTTTCAGTTTTAAATTCCGTGAATTGAGCACGATTAAGTACAAAATAAACCCGTGGAACATGATATATCTTTACTATACATACTTGCAGAATATTTTGGAAGAGCTCTGCAACAGCCCTGAGGGATTGATGTTTATATTCGATGGTTTGGATGAATTCAAGGACAGGATTGTGTTCCATGACAATTGGAAAATACAACATTTCAGTATATGTGCACAGATCGTGAATTCCTGTGCATATTGTCTGATATTGTGTACAGTTTAATACATCTCACTACATTACATTTAATGGAATAGGCTGAAATCAGTGTCTGCACTGAAATCTTGAGGACTGCTGGTGATGAATGGAAGGAATATTTCAACAAGATTGTTTGCATTCCGTGTAGAAATGCAGCAAGACCTGGACAACATCCAGGCTTGGGCTGATAAGCGGCATGTAACATTTGCACTACACAAGTGCACCACATTCAATGGCATTACCATCGCTGAGTCCCCCACTATCAACATCCTTGGGGCTCCCACTGACCAGAACTGAACTGGATTAGCTATATAAATACCGTGGCTACAAGTGCAGGTCAGAGGCTCCCAGTCCTGCGGCGAGTAACTCACCTCCTGACTCCCCAAAGCCTGTCCACCATCTACAAGGCACAAGTTAGGAGTGTGATGGAATACTCTCCACTTGCCTGGACGGGTGCAGCTCCAACAACACTCAGGAAGCTCGACACCATCCAAGACAAAGCATCCCACTTGATTGGAACCCCATCTACAAACATTCACTCCCTCCACCACCGACAAACAGTGGCAGCAGTGTGTACCATCTACAAGATGCGCTGCAGCAATGCACCAAGGCTCCTTCGACAACACTTTCCAAACACGCGACCTCCACCAACTAGAAGGACGAGGGCAGCAAATGCATGGGGGTACAACCACCTGCAAGTTCCCCTCCAAGTCACACATCATCTTGGCTTGGAACTAAATCGCAGTTCCTTCACTGTCGCTAGGTGAAAATCCTGGAACTCCCTTCCGAGCAGCACTGTGGGTGTACCTACCCCACATGGACTGCAGCGGTTCAAGAAGGCAGCTCACCACCACCTTTTCAAGGGCAATTAGGGATGGGCAATAAATGCTGGCCTGGCCAGCGACTCCCACATCCCATGAATGAATAAAAAAATTGAAGTTGGACAAAAAGAGATTCATTGTCAGTGACAGGAAAATCAGGCGACTAAGTTTCCTGAGGTTTTTTGCTTCGTTTTATATCCGACAGATATCCGACACATATCCGTTTTATATCCGGTCAGTCTGCTTTTCAGTTAGATCATGGCTGATTCTCGGCTTCAACTCTGCTTGCACACCCACTCCCCATATCCATTGAAACCCCGAAAGACAAACATCTGTCGCTCTAAAACTTATATATATTCAATGATGGAACATCCACAACTCTCTGAGGTAGAGAATTCCAAAGATTAACAACCCTTTGGCTGAAGACATTTCTCCTCATCTCAGTCAGAAATGATAGGCCCCTTATTCTGAGACATTGTCCCCGTATTATAGATTCCCCAGCCAGCAGAAACAACCCCTTCAGAATCTTGCATGGTTCAATGAGATCACATCTCATTCTTTTAAACTCCAGAGAATATCGACCCAATTTGCTCAGCCTTTCATCATAGGAGACCCTGTCATCTCACCGGCCAATCTTGTGAACCTTCGTTATAACACCTCCAATGCAAGTATATCCTTCCTTAACACTGGAGATTTAAAAAACTGCACACTATATTCCAAAGCCCTATACAATTGCAGCAAGTTGTTACCTATTCTTGTACTCCTTGCACTAAAGGCTAACATTCCATTTGCTTTCCTAACTACTTGATGTACTTGCCTGCTAACTTTTCGTGTTCCTTGTATGGGTAAACCCAAGACCCTCTGAACATCGACATTTTGAACTTGCAGATCTTTGAAGAAATATTCTGCTTTTGCACGCTTACTATTCGGTGAATAATCTCACACTTCTCCGCATTATACTCCATCTGCCCACTTGCTGCCCACATACTTAACCTGATTATATCTTGTTGTAGGCTCTTTCTGTCCTCCTCGCAGCTATCTCTTTGTCTAAGTCATTAATATAGATTGTAAGTAGCTGAGGCCCCAGCGCTGATTCTAGTCTCACTCCAGTAGTCGCAGCCTGGCAACTTGAAAATGCCCCATTTATCCCTATTGTTTGCTTCCGTATTGTTAACCAATCCTCTATAAATGCTCATAAATGCCCAACTCTCTGAGCCCTTATGCTGTGCATTTACCTTTTGTGTGGCATCTTATCGAATGCCTTTTCGAAATCCAATTCGACTATATATACTTGTTCCTTTTTATCTAGATTACTAATGACATCCTCAAAAATCTCAAATAAATTTGTCAAACACGATTTCCCTTTCGTAAAAGACTGTTGAATTTGTCTGATCACACTATGATTTTCTAAGTGCATGGTTACGACTTCCTTAATAGGTTCCAACATTTTCCCGACTATTGATGCACGCTAAATGGCCTGTAGTTCCATGTTTTCACTCTCCCTAATTTCGTGAATAGCTGTGTTAGATTTTCTAACTTAGAGTTGCTGTTAATTATTACATTGGGCTTGATAACAATGCATGGCGGCATTAGGTTGCAGTTAATTATGATATTGGGCTTAATAACAAAATGCATGGACAGTCGGTTTCCGTTGATTGTTGTACTGGGCCTTTTACCAATGTACGGAGGCATGAGGTTGCAGTTAATTGTGATATTGGTTTGATACTGCACAGAGGCAATAAAGTTACAGATAATTGTTCAATTGGGCTTAGTAACAATAAACATGGAATAAAGTTGCAGTTAATAGTTTAAATGGACTTGCTAACCAATACGCAGGAGAATAATTTAAAATTAATTGTTAAATTGGTCCTGATATCAAGCTGACAGAACGCAGCGTTGGAGCTAATTACTATATTGTGCTTCATAGCAATACAAATGGCTCCATAGTGGTTCTTCCTGTGGCATTGAGAATCTTTGGTCAATGAGGCGCTGTTCTACATCCCTAGCTCGCTGCTCGCCCTGCATGGTGCCTGGATGTCCTCTGTCCTCCCATGTGCCTTTCCTGCTGTAAGTCCTCAGTGTGCTCACCGTCGGAGGATGCTCAATGTCTCTCCTCATCCTGCAAGACCTCCCCGCTATTGAGTGTATAGATTTGCAGAGCACAGCAAACAGCAATGATGCGAGTTACCCATTCCAGCACACAATGCAGGACACTGCCCGATCTACCCAGGCAACGGAATTGCATTTTCAGCATGTCGATCACCTGCTCAGTAGTGACTCTTGGAGCTCCATGGCTGGCATTGTATCACTCTTCTGCAGCACTGCTGGGGTGTCTCACCATTGTCAGAAGCCATGAATGCGAAGGGTAGCCCTTGTCTCCAAGATGCCATCCCTCCATCTGAGCCATTTCAGTGAATAGCAATGGCAGCTGGGACTGGAGCAGGCTGAAGGGACCATGGCAGCTGCCTGGAAAGCGGGCACAGATGTGCATGAATCGTTTCTGGTGATCATATATGAACGGCACGTTGATTGAGTGGCAGCCCTTACAGTTTATGCATTCAGCTGGTCGCCCAGCAGGAGCCTTGATGTCCACATGGGTGCAATCGATGATCTCTTGTCCCTGTGGGAATCCCAGGACGGAGCCAAAAACAATTTCCGTCTGACCCTGGTTTTCAAAGTCCGTCCTGAAGCGAATATACTCACCAGCCCTCTGGTCCAGGACATCAGTGACCTCCCTGATGCAGCGGTACATTGCTGACTGTGTGACCCCACAAAGGTCTCTGGTGGCCCCTCAAATGATGCAGAGGCGTATAAATTGAAAACCGCTGTCACTTTGAGGGCCACAGGCATAGGATGTCCCCCGAAGCCCCTGGGCTGCAAGTTACCATGCAGCAGGGCAGAGAGATGGCTCGACATCCGCAGTGGCCTCTGACACTGGTACTCAGATATCTGCAGGTATGTCATGTGGGACCTGTAGATGTGCAGTGATCTGTAGCCGTGAGCTTTCTTTGGGTGCTGCTGCTCATGACCGGAGGCCTCTACGTGGGCTATAACTGCATGTTAGTTTCGTCTGCAGTGCAGTCTCGCAAGAAGCGAATCAAGTAACATAAGGTTAACCATCTCCATCTCCAAGTTGCAATTATACTCGGGTCCTTCACTTCTTCAAACGTCCCGACAGGGCAGAGATTGATGTTGAGTGGTATATCAGGTGCTTTCATGCAGCAGCTATGCGGCATGTCATGGAATTGCCCGTCTTATCTCCCACAAAGAGTGGAACCCATGACCACATAATTATTGCACAGACTGCATTGATTTGCCCACAAGACATATAAGCTTCACAGCTTGCCATCTGTGGCACTCTCCCCAAATAAAGGGTGACTCAAGTGCTGTTGGCTCTTCAGTGACAAAGGCAGTCAATGGAACAGAACTGACAACCACAAAGGAGGGGAAGAATCGCAGTGGCTCCCTTCCTGTATGCAGAATTGGACACCGAAGTATTCCCCCTCCCTCCTTCCTTCCAGTATGCACAGAGACCCCTGAATTCCCCCCTCCCCCCCATCCTGACTTCCATTATGCAGGGTGAGACCCCTGAAAACAGAACTTAGCTTCGTTAGGGAAAATTTCTGCCTCTGATGGCCTTTTCTGTTCAGGAACGGGAAGGCCGTGACGGCCACCTGTTTAAAGTCAAACCTGGAAGTGTAGAGTGTGAGGCAGCGGGCTGCATAATTTGCAGAGTTATGTACTGCTTTGAATATGGAAATTGGGGTGCAGACGCCGAGTGGTTTGGTGGGGGTGGAGCGCAGCGAGGTCTCCACCGTGCCATACCCTCCCCCCGCCGCTCCCCCGCCGCCGGAGAGGTGGGCCTCTCCCCGCAGAATTTTACCTGCCCCCGCACCGCGACCCCTGGCATTATATCAAAAAAGTGCAGGGAAGTTTTCTCCAATGTCTTTGTCGGTATTTATCCCTCAATCAGCCTCACATATAACAGAGTATCTGGTCATTATCACATTGTGGGAGTTTACTGTGTGTATATTGGCTGCTGTGTTTCCTGCATTATAACAGTGACTACACTTCGCAAAGTACTTCATTGGCTGTAAAGCATTTTGGGTCGTTCGATGGCTTTGAAAGTCTCTATATAAATGTAATATATTCTTCCCTAACAGCAGCCACCAAGCTGAGGTGACAGCGCTGGAGACTCCTGTGCTGATCCTGGTTCTGCCTCTTCACCAAGCTCCCACTTACCTGGGCTTGTCCAGACAAAAAACCTACCAAACCCCACCACTGTCTGACTGATGGATCAAAAGAAAGATGGCAATGGGAGGATTGGCTGGGAGACATGCTCAATAAAGTGTATCCAAACATAAGCAGACATAATAATCAATTGGCTCTTGTAGAATGCCAGCATCTACAGAATTTTGCTTTTATAAGGATAAGTTGTTTTTTTTTTGCTTTAATTTCAGAGCAGAAGTGAGCAGCTGAAAATCTAACCAGAAGGTAGAGGAGTGATAGTGAGTTCTGTTTCCCGTCCGGTCCTGCAAGTGGTACTGTGACACTCTGCTTGCACCGTTGACATTCAGTCCTCCAAATGCCACCTGTTGGACATGGCTTACTAATTTTTGGTCCTGCTGTGATACATCCTGCTGCTCTGGGATTGGTTCTCCAACTGTCCGTCACTTCATGTCCGTCATTCACAGCTCTGAAATAGAACATAGAACATTACAGCGCAGTACAGGCCCTTCGGCCATCGATGTTGCGCCGACCTGTGAAACCATCTGACCTACACTATTCCATTTTCATCCATATGTCTATCCAATGACCACTTAAATGCCCTTAAAGTTGGCAAGTCTACTACTGTTGCAGGTAGTGCGTTCCACGCCCCTACTACTCTTTAGCCGTCTTTGATTATACAGGCCCTATCCTTCCGTTACCCCAGCCGTCAGCCCCTTACCCGCTGTGTCTTTGTCACGTACCTACTCCTCTGTCCACCGAAATAATGACTGTCCAAAGACAGTGACTTCTCCCCATCGCCAACACCCTGATACCCTCCCAAACACCAGGTGTATTTTCAGATCCCCAGCATTTCATGGTGTCATTCCGTTGATGGAAGTCTGGGGATAAATATTAAATTAATGGACTGACTGATAGGAAACCGCCTCTAGGCTACTTTCAGTTATTTTGTTTATGAATTAATCGAGTTAATAAAGATAACCAGATATTTCACCATGTTCTTGAACTGCTGTCTGAACCTGGACTGAGTTGCCCCATAAATAAATGTGGTTTGCAGCAACTTAAGTTCATCAGCATAAATCCGACTTGTGGAAATGTATGTAAAAAATCCTGATAATTATTGGGATACGTTCCTGTAATGCTATAATTTAAGAATTCTAAAACATGTGTATGAAGTATCAAGCTGCCAGATATGGTGAATTGTAAAATCACAGACTTCCTTCTGCTCTCCATCTCTGAGTTACTGCAATTCTCCCCCTTGCTCTGACCCCCTCAGTCCCTTATGAACTCGACTGGCCACCAAAATGTTCCTGATTGTCAGAGCTTTGAGCAACAGAATTAAAGTGAATGGTGTTAACACTGTATCAAACCCACCCACAAATATCAATCCCACCGAACCAGGCTCAGAAAAATAGTTTGGCTTTATACAACAGGCCCACGGTACATTGTCGATTAACCTTACAGGTTCATACACGAAGTGGAACGGAATACATTTTAAACAGATCAGAATGCAGGTTATTGCTGGAACCACAGTTGCAGTTTTCTCGGTGCAATATTTATTTTTCAGCTACTGGCAACAAATGACCATAAATTGATCAAAGGAGAAAGTGACAGTGAACAACGCAGAACAGTCTGTGCTGCACGAAGCAGGGCAGTGATAACACGACAAACAGGGGTGATTTCCAGGAAAGATCCCAGGAAATAATAAAACATACTCGGTGTCTGAGCTCAGGCAGTCAGGGTTGAATTTTATCACGAGCAATATGTGGGTTGGTATTGTTTCTTCGTTTAAGAAATCTCAACCACGATTTCAACCTGCCTCCAGTCCACATATTTACACGTTTAAAAGAGACAGAACAGGGAAGGAGTTACAGAACGCTCCCAGGAGGCTAGTCAGTACGCTGGCAGCCTCTAATTAATATTAGTTTACAGATGGAACATTGGCTGGCTTGGATTCTCAGGCATCTGGAAACCAGGCAGCGACAACAAGCTGAGGACAGTTCAGTGAGAAGGTCATTCCCATTACAGCACTGCTTATGGGCCAGGAAGTGAAATATTGTTTCCACCTGTGCCCACAAGCTCACCCCCATTAGACTCACCCTAGGCAAAGAGCCCCGCCGTTGCGAATTTGGCTGTCCTGGATCCGTTATCGGATTCCCCAGGGACTGGGCACATCTTTCGGGTCCACAATCCGTCCTGATTCATCCTGTGGCCTTTTCCAGAGTCATCCCCATCAACTGGAAGCCAAGTCTGTCAATCAAGCTGCCTTTCTGGCGGGGAGCCTGTCAATGGGAAAAGGGGCACTGCATGGAGTTCAAACTCCACAACATGTGGGGAAATCTGGAATTCCAAAAGTCCGACTCCCCCCTACCCCCAAACAATACCTATGTATCATTTCCCTGCTAATACCGAGGTCTAAGTACTTGAATAAATGTGAAATTTTGTAACAGTTGTCAATATATTGGGAAAAAAACAGAAAGTTGAATATACTCAGCATGTCAGGCAGAATCTGTAGAGAGAGATACAGAATTAATGTTTCTGGTCAATATTCTTTCATCAGTACTGGAAGATAGTAGAGATAAACATTTTTAAAGAAATACTAGAGCCAGTGAAGAGTGGGGTATAGTGGACAAAAAAAAAGCAAAGGAGGAAGTCTGTGAAAGGATGGAGGGCAGAAAAGATTCAAAGACTCCAGTTATCATGATGAAAGGCGAATGGGACAATTAAATAAACAGATCGTGGGTCCAGACGAGGTGGAAATGCTGACAGCAGAATAACAGAACGCTGGCATCTATGGAAACTTTTGTCAAGAAGTGAAGGCGCCTGTGATCTGGGAATTAGGCAGAGAAATGTGGGTGGATGCCAGGGGTGTAGTACCAGCCTGTAGAACCAGCACTGATGGGAGTCCTCAAACCAAGCATCAAACTACACCCCCTCCACTCCCAGGGGCTTTTGTTTTGACATCGTCCATTATCAGCACATGCCAACCGAGAAAATGTGAGCGTTGTTTCTAATCAGCAGCTTTTCATCTCAGTTTTGGCTCCAGCAGGCCTAGTGGGAAAAATAAGTTGCTGCGTCACTGTTCCCCATTGCATGTAAATGTGGAACAATGTAGGAGTCTAAGAGAGGCCAGAGCGGGATCAGGATGTGGAATTTTTGTGGGAATAGACAAGAAACTCTTAAAGGAAGTGTCTGGCACAGCACTGACTCAACCTATGTTTAATCATGGTGACGGTACAGGAGACTACATCATGAGCAGTTCGGACAATAAATAAAACAAAAGAAATACAAGTAAACCAATGTTTCATCTGCTGGGATAGTTTGATACCTTGGACGGTGAGAAGGAAGGAATTGAAAGGTCAGGCATTGCACCCCCGGCTCTTGCTTAGCAAGGTGCGAGGCGGGAAGGACAGCGGATGTTGGGAGTAACAGAAGAGTGATCTGGGATGTTGCAAGGTGCCAGGAAGGGGAGATGTAATTTGAGGTGTGACAGGTAAACCCGCACCGGTCGGGAATGAGGACAATTAGTTTCGCCACATAAACATTGATTTTAAAGTGCTGATGGTCAAGAAAGAATTGTTTGAATAAACAATTGGAAACTTTGGCTGAAGAGAGACATCAGCACATCCACAGACAGTACTTCAAAGTATGAAGGCGCTATTCCCTGCTCCAATCTAATCCACAATGGAATTTTGATTACCACACGGTGAAGGGGGAAAGGCTAGCATTCCAGGTTAACCGCTAGGATGGCCCAATATACAAACTGACCTTGGAACAATCTCCTGTGTCTAATAAAAATGAAGCAAGTCTCCAAAACGACTAAATAATTCAGATAAAATGCGAGAAAATGCCCGACGAAACCTCTCCACCCTCCACTTTCAAAAAGTCGCGCCGAAACTTTGACGCAGGCGTGAATATCCGAAGATTGACGCATGCGCAGAGGCCAACGTGGCGCGTTGCCCGAGAGAGACGACGTAACGCGATGACGTCATCTGCGCATGCGGAAAGCGTCCGTGGCAAGCCGGACCGCAGCGCATGCGCAGAGATCAGGAGACCGTGTGCGCATGTGCGCACCGCGGCGCATCCTGATGACGTCGGCGATGACCAAGCGTTGTCATGAATCACTTTGATCTACAAACAGGCGTGGGAGGAACGGTTTGATCACAGGGCTGGCTGACTGTTGGAGTTGCTTGTATTCTGAACTTGCTTGCCACAGAGTGTTTGAAATTCAGAAAGCACCTCCCTCCTGTCTGCTCTCATCCTGCTCACACCAGCACTGGTAACCATTGAACACCTATGAACCCGAAGAGAAAAAAGTGGCCTGCAGTGAGCAACGTTTAAGAAAAATATTGGGCCCCAGTGGAAAGTAATAGCTGTCTACAATCAAGGAATTTACGGTTAACTGTAAACACAGCACAGTAAACAAAAAGCACTTCTGAAATTGTCTCAGCCTCTTTATTTTATTTTCCTTCTCTTTTCTGTCCCTATTGCATGTGTGTATCACATGTGCGTGGGTGTGTCGTATATTTATAGGTGTGAACTGTATGAGAGGTTAAGTTTAAGTAAGTTTCATAAATTTCACTTTCCTCCTTTAAACTAAAGAAAGCCTGTTGATGCTCATTTATGTGCCTTGTAATTGGAAACTTGAGAACAAAGAGTCAATAAGTGGGAGGTTAAAACACACTGAGTTTAAAATGAAACCCTGTTACAATAAGACCAGATGAAGATAGTAACTGACCCCCTTCCCATGTGGTTGTGACATAAATTTGGGTGCTAGTGTCCGGAATTTTACCCACAGAGAAACGAGTGAAATTGGAAGTGGGAAGACAAACTGTTCCCAATCAAAAAAAGAGCAATCATCAATATAGGTTTTCTTGCGGGGGGCTGCCTTAGTTTGAGGGACTGCCTTAGTTTGAGGGGCTGCCTCAGATTGAGGGGCTGCCTCAGATTGAGGGTCTGCATTAGTTTGAGGGTCTGCCTCAGATTGAGGGCCTGTCTCAGATTGAGGGCCTGTCTCAGATTGAGGGGATGCCTCAGATTGAGGGACTGCTTTAGTTTGAGGGGCTGAATTAGTTTGAGGGGCTGAATTATTTTGAGGGGCTGAATTAGTTTGAGAATCTGCATTCATTTGAGGGGCTGCCTTAGTTTGAGGGGCTGCCTTAGTTTGAGGAGCTGCCTTAGTTTGAGGGGCTCCCTTAGTTTGAGGGGCTGCATTAGTTTGAGGGGCTGCCTTAGTTTGAGGGACTGCATTAGTTTGAGGGGCTGCCTTAGTTTGAGGGGCTGCCTTAGTTTGAGGGGCTGCCATAGTTTGAGGGGCTGCATTAGTTTGAGTGGCTGCCTTAGTTTGAGGAGCTGCCTTAGTTTGAGAGGCTGCCTTAGTTTGAGGGGCTGTATTAGTTTGAGGGACTGCATTAGTTTGAGCATCTGCATTAGTTTGAGCATCTGCCTTAGTTTGAGGGACTGCATTAGTTTGATGGACAGCATTAGTTTGAGGGACTGCATTAGTTTGAGCATCTGCATTAGTTTGAGGATCTGCCTTAGTTTGCGGAAATGCATTAGTTTGAGGGACTGCATTAGTTAGAGGGACTGCATTAGTTTGAGGGGCTGCATTAGTTTGAGGGACTGCATTAGTTTGAGGATCTGCATTAGTTTGAGGAACTGCCTTAGTTTGAGGGACTGCATTAGTTTGAGGGACTGCATTCGTTTGGGGACTGCATTAGTTTGAGGATCTGCATCAGTTTGAGCATCTGCCTTAGTTTGAGGGACTGCATTAGTTTGAGGGAGTGCCTTAGTTTGAGGATCTGCATTAGTTTGAGCATCTGCATTAGTTTGGGGATCTGCATTATTTTGAGGGACTGCATTAGTTTGAGGATCTGCATTAGTTTGGGGATCTGCGTTAGTTTGAGGATCTGCATTAGTTTGAGCATCTGCATTAGTTTGGGGATCTGTATTAGTTTGAGGGACTGCATTAGTTTGAGGATCTGCCTTAGTTTGAGGGGACGCCTTAGTTTGAGGGGCCGCATAAGTTTGAGGGGCCGCCTAAGTTTGAGGGGCTGCCTTAGTTTGAGGGGCCGCCTTAGTTTGAGGGGCCGCCTTAGTTTGAGGGGCCGCCTTAGTTTGAGGGGCCGCCTAAGTTTGAGGGGCAACCTTAGTTTGAGGGGCAACCTTAGTTTGAGGGGCCGCCTCAGTTTGAGAGGCTGCCTTCGTTTGAGAGGCTGCATTAGTTTGAGGGGCCGCCTTAGGTGAGAGGCCGCGTTAGTTTGAGGGGCTGCATTAGTTTGAGGGGCCGCCTTAGTTTGAGGGGCTGCATTAGTTTAAGGGACTGCATTAGTTTGAGCATCTGCATTAGTTTGAGGATCTGCCTTAGTTTGAGGGAATGCATTAGTTTGAGGGACTGCATTAGTTTGAGAGACTGCATTAGTTTGAGGGACTGCATTAGTTTGAGGGGCCGCATAAGTTTGAGGGGCCACCTTAGTTTGAGGGGACGCCTTAGTTGAGGGGCCGCCTTAGTTTGAGGGGCCGCATTAGTTTGAGGTTCTGCATTAGTTTGATGTTCTGCATTAGTTTGAGGGGCTGCATTAGTTGGAGGTGCTGCATTAGTTGGAGGTGCTGCATGAGTTGGAGGGACTGCATGAGTTTGAGGGGCGACATTGGTTTGAGGGTATGCATTAGTTTGAGATTCTGCCATTAGTTTGAGGGGCTGCATTAGTTTGAGGGGACGCCTTAGTTTGAGGGGCTTCCTTAGTTTGAGGGGCCGCATTAGTTTGAGGGGCCGGCTTAGTTTGAGAATCTGCATTAGTTTGAGGGGCTACAAAGGTTTGAGGGGCGACATTGGTTTGGTTTGAGGGTCTGCATGAGTTTCAGGGGCTGCATTAGTTTGAGAATCTGCATTCATTTGAGGGGCTGCATTAGTTTGAGGGGCTACAAAGGTTTGAGGGGCGACATTGGTTTGGTTTGAGGGTCTGCATGAGTTTGAGGGGCTGCATTAGTTTCATAAGATCATAAGAAGTAGGAGCAGGAGTAGGCCGTCCGGCCCCTCGAGCCTGCTCCACCATTCAATAAGATCATGGCTGATCTTTTCGTGGACTCAGATCCACTTACCCGCGCTCTCACCGTATCCCTTAATTCCTTTATTGTTCAAAAAGATATCTACCTTAGCTTTAAAGACGATTACTGAAGTAGCGTCAACTACTTCACTGGGCAAGGAATTCCATAGACTAACCACCCTCTGGGTGAAGAAGTTCCTTCTTAATTCAGTTCTAAATCTGCTCCCTCTAATCTTGAGGCTATGCCCTCTTGTTCTAGCTTCACCTGCCAGTGGAAACATCCTCTCTACTTGCATCTTATCTATTCCCTTCATGATTTTATATGTTTCTATAAGATCCCCCCTCATTCTTCTGAATTCCAATGAATATGATCACAATCTACTCAGTCTCTCCTCATAAGCCAACCCCCTCAACTCCGGAATCAACCTAGTGAACCTCCTCTGCACCCTCTCCAGTGCCAGTATATCCTTTCTCAAGTAAGGAGACCAAAACTGCACACAGTACTCCAGGTGCGGCCTCACCAGTACCTTATACAGCTGCAACATAACCTCTCTGCTTTTAAACACAATCCCTTTAGCAATGAAGGACAAAATTCCATTTGCCTTCCTAATTACTTGCTGTACCTGCAGACCAACCTTCTGCGATTCATGCACAAGGACACCCAGGTCCCTCTGCATAGCAGCATGCTGCAACTTTTTACCATTCAAGTAATAATCCTTTTTACTGTTACTCCTACCAAAATGAATGACTTCACATTTATTAACATTGTATTCCATCTGCCAGACCTTTGCCCACTCACTCAATGTATCTATGTTCCTCTGCAAAGTTTCACAGTCATCTGCACACTTTGCTCTGCCACGCATCTTAGTGTCATCTGCAACACGTGGTCCCCAACTCCAAATGATCTATATAAATTGTAAATAATTGCGGTCCCAACACCGATCGCTGAGGCACACCACTAGTGACTGATTGCCAGCCAGAATAGCACTCATTTATCCCCACTCTCTGCTTCCTGTTCGTCAACCAATCCTCTTTCCATGCTCATACTTTACCCCTGACGCCATGCATCCTTATCTTATGCAGCAGCCTCTTGTGCGGCACCTTGTCGAAGGCCTTTTGGAAATCTAGGTACACCACATCCACTGGGTCTCCATTGTCCACCTTGCTCGTAACGTCATCATTGAATTCCAAAAGATTTGTCAAGCATGACCCGCCCTTCATGAACCCATGCTGCGTCTGCCCAATGGGACAATTTCTATCGAGATGCCCTGCTATTTCTTCCTTGATAATAGACTCAAGCATCTTCCCCACGACAGAGGTTAAGCTAACCGGTCTATAATTCCCCATCTTTTGTCTACCTCCCTTTTTAAACAGTGGCGTCACATCTGCTGTTTTCCAATCAGCTTGGACTACCCCAGAGTCCAGCATATATTGGAAAATTACCGTCAGTGCACCTGCTATTTCTCCCGCCATCTCTTTTAGTCCCTGGGATGCATTCCATCAGGGCCAGGAGACATATCAATCCTTCGCTCCATTAGCTTGCCCAACACTACCTCTTCCGTAATAATGATTGTTTCCAGGTCCTCACCTACGTTCGTCTCTTTGTCAATTCCTGGCATGTTATTAATGTCCTCCACTGTGAAGACCGATACAAAATACCTGTTCAATGCCTCGGCCATTTCATCATGTCCCATAACTAAATTCCCCTTCTCATCCTCCAAAGGACCAACGTTTACTTTAGCCACTCTTTTTCATTTTATATATTTATAGAAACTTTTGCTATCTGTCTTTATATTCTGTGCTAGTTTTTTCTCATGTTCTATCTTACTTTTCTTTATAGTTCTTTTTGTAGCTTTCTGTTGACCTTTAAAGTTTTCCCAATCTTCTAGTTTCATGCTGCTTTTGGCCACCTTGTATGCCTTCTCTTTCAATTTGATAGCCTCCCTTATTTCCTTAGACACCCATGGCAGATTACCCCTTTTCTTCCAGTCCCTCCTTTTCACTGGAATATACTTTTGCCAGCATTCGCCAGAGCTGGCGGGCAGCCATAAAGACAGGGCTAAATTGTGGCGAGTCGAAGAGACTTAGTAGTTGGCAGGAAAAAAGACAGAGGCGCAAGGGGAGAGCCAACTGTGCAACAGCCCCAACAAACAAATTTCTCTGCAGCACCTGTGGAAGAGCCTGTCACTCTAGAATTGGCCTTTATAGCCACTCCAGGCGCTGCTTCACAAACCACTGACCACCTCCAGGCGCGTATCCATTGTCTCTCGAGATAAGGAGGCCCAAAAGAAAGAATACTTTTGCTGAGCACTTTGAAAAATTGCTTTGAAAGTCCTCCACTGCTCATCAACTGTCCCACCATAAAATTTTTGTTTCCAGTCTACTTTAGCCAAGTCCTCCCTCATTCTATTGTAGTCCCCCTTGTTCAAGTGCAGGACCCTGGTATTGGATTTTATCTTCACACTCTCCATCTGTATTCTAAATTCAACCATACTGTGATCACTCCTTCCAAGAGGATCCCTAACTATGAGGTCATTAATTATTCCTGTCTCATTACACAGTACTAGATCTAGGATAGCTTGCTCCCTCGTCGGTTCCATTACATACTGTTCAAGAAAACTATCACGGATACACTCAACGAATTCCTCCTCAAGGCTACCCTGACTGAGCTGGTTCGACCAATCTACATGTAGATTAAAATCCCCCATGATAATTGCCGTACCATTTTTACAGGCATTAGTTATTTCTTTGTTTATTGCCCGCCCCAATGTGATGTTATTATTTGGTGGCCTATAGACTACGCCTATCAATGACTTTTTCTTCTTAGAGTTTCTAATTTCCACCCAAATAGATTCAACCTCATTCTCCATAGAACCTATTTCATCTCTCAGCACCGCCCTGATGTCGTCCTTGAATATCAGAGCTACACCACCTCCCTTACCTTCCTGTCTGTCCTTCCGAATAGTCTGGTACCCCTGGATATTTAACACCCAGTCGTGACCAACCTGTAACCATGTCTCCGTAATGGCTACCAAATCATATTCATTCGTGATGATTTGTGCCGTTACCTCATCAACCTTGTTACGAATGCTACGCGCATTCAGGTAAAGTGCCTTTATGCTAGCTTTCTTACCCTCATGATTTCCAATACCTCTAATAACTCCTGAGTTATCCTTCCTTTCTGCTTCTTTCATAGTCTGCCCTGAACTTAAACCCTCCTGCTCATATGTTAACCTGCTGCTTCCCTTTTTATTTACCATCATACACCCTGTCGTTTTCCCTTTCCCTTCCCCCCGATTCACTAGTTTAAATTCATAGAGACCACCCTATTTATCCGTTTCTCTAGAACACTGGTTCCAGATCGGTTCAGGTGGAGACCGTCCCATCGGTACAGATCCCCCCGGTTCCAAAACTGATGCCAATGCCCCATGAAATGGAACCCCTGTTTCCCACACCACTCCCTGAGCCACGTGTTTACTTCCCTAATATTCTTATCCCTCAGCCAATTTGCACGTGGCACGGGCAGTAATCCGGAGATTATGACCCTCGTGGACCAGTTCCTTAATTTCGTTCCTAGTGCTTTATAATCCCCAAACCGGTCCTCCATCCGAGCCTTGCCTATGTTGTTAGTCCCAACGTGGACCACAACAACTGGATCCTCCCCCTCCCGCTCCAATATCCTTTCAAACCGGTCAGAGATGTCCTGCACCCTGGCACCGGGCACTGCCCAAATATATAGGTTTGTACTTACCCAGCAGTCCCCTGCTCCGCCGAAACTAAAAGTAATTAACTTTAACTTTAGCTGAAACTGACCTTCCTTATATAGAGAGTTTTTATTTGAAAATGATTGAGTTTAATTTGATGCTGTTGTTTTATTTATACATTACCTTTAATCAGTGAAAATAATTTTCCAAACAGTAACGAGTTGAATGTTGCAAGTGTTTAGTTTAGTTTAGAGGTACAGCACTGAAACAGGCCCTTCGGCCCACCGAGTCTATGCCGACCATCAACCACCCATTCATACTAATCCTACACTAAACCCATGTTCCCTACTACATCCCCACCTCTCCCTATATTTCCCTCCCACCTACCTATACTAGGGGCAATTTATAATGGCCAATTTACCTACCAACCTGCAAGTCTTTTGGCTTGTGGGAGGAATCCGGAGCACCCGGAGAAAACCCACGCAGACACAGGGAGAACTTGCAAACTCCACACAGGCAGTACCCAGAATTGAACCCGGGTCGATGGAGCTGTGAGGCTGCAGTGCTTACCACTGCACCACTGTGCAGCCCCACTGTTCCCTTGAAGTATTTGCCTAGTGCACATAGTAGTAAAATAGCCACTTTACACAAACTATATTGAAATTATTTTATTGAGCATCTCAAGTTTTACAGGAAGTAAATTCCTCAAACTTGTAGAAACTTTCAAACATTCAGTAACACCGAATCTCCATCAGCAGTGGCTCACCATCTCCATCTGCTGGTGTCCCTGTCTCACTGCAGTTATTGTCCCCTCTCACCATCTTCATCTGCTGGTGTCCCTGTCTCACTGCAGTTACTGTCCCCTCTCACCATCTCCATCTGCTGGTGTCCCTGTCTCACTGCAGTTACTGTCCCCCTCTCACCATCTCCATCTGCTGGTGCCCCTGCCTCAATGCAGTTGCTGCCCCCGCTCACCACTTCCATCTGCTGGTATCCCTGCCTCACTGCTGTTACTGCCCCCCTCTCATCACCTCACAATCACTGCGGTTTGCAGCTTTGTCCACCGGCGGCGTTTGTTGACAAAGCAACCACTCGGTGGCGCTGCACTGGCACATGCGCAAACGTATCCTGTTCCAGTTAAAGTCAGGGTCTGCCACGCTCAGGCAGCTGCCAGGACTAAAGATGGCGCCGGTCAAATAATCACAAAGGTGGGTGGAGGGTGGGAGGTGGAGCTGGGGGTCTGGGGGAGGAGGAGGGGGAATGGGATTTAGTTCCAGTGTTTGAAACCCTTCAGCTCTTTCTATGATTTCACTAATTTAACAATGAGATTGAGAGGGTATTTCACCCCCTTCTTCAGCTCCTGTCTGAATTTAGTCTGGGTCACAATGTAAATACATGTGTTGGTGCAGGAACTGAGAATCTGCAGCATCTTTGATGTTTGACCTGTGATAAAGACAGGGTCAGTGTAGGAGGAATAATAATAAATATCTGCAATTCGAGTATAAATGTTAAACACAACCTGTGTCACCCATAACAGGATAAAACTGCCGGATATACTGAAGAGTAAAATAATTGATTTCCTGCGATTCTCCATCTCTGGGTCCTTGTGATTCTCTGCATTGCTGTGGCGCCGGAATCCCCTGCGGACTTTACTGGAGAATAAAATCCGCCTGACAGTCAGAACATTGAGCAGCAACATCAGAAAGACCGGGATACTAGGGGTTAAAATGAGGTTAAACAATTCAAATGCCCCCCATATGGGGGAAGTAAAGAAGCTCAGTTTATTAACACAACCCATGGGAACATTATCAATAATGTATTGTTGTTCCAGTGTAAAGTACCAGGGGACAGACTCCAAACAGCCCAGCACACTCACTGTTCCCACAACAACAGCCGCCGTTTTTTTGCTGCAATATTTTGTTTTCAGCTTCTCACAACAAATGGCGACAAATCGATCAAAGGTGAAAGTGACTGTGAGCCAGACAGAAACAACTGTGAATGCACAAAGCATAACGCCAATGAGAGAACACACAGGAGTAATTCTCAGGAATGAATATGGGAAATAAATTACAACAATCCAGTTCAATATGGGATCAGTGATAACGACCAGGAGATCAGACACTGCCATTCCCACCAGGTCGACACTGATACATTTGGAGAGACCGCACTTTCCTCGGGACAGGATCACAATCGCCACCAAGTTAACTGGAAGAGAGAGAGAAAAGGAAGAAGAGAAATTACTGATCAGACCTGGAGACAAAGCAGCAGTTTGACAGGATCTGGGCTGCAATTTCCAGCTTTGTTGCTGCATCGAGCAGTGAAAACTGATTCATTGACCTGGGCAGTGTTTTGTCACAGTGAAATGTTTGAAAACACAATTATTAATAATGAATTGGGAAATTGATGCAGAAAGTGAATAAAGTCAGCACCGGATCTACTGGAAGTACTGAGTGAGGATGCAGTGCCAGTGGGGGAATGAGAAGGAGAGTTACAGAGATGGAATCCAATGGGTTAATTGGGAATGTGTCTCCAGACTGTTGGTTGGGAAGGGTTGGGGAGAGCGGGATGTGCAGCTGGTTTGTTGCTCTGGGTTCAGGGAACAGACAGGGACTGTTCCCACATGGGAAAAGGCTGAAAACTGCAGCGCTGAGTCTGATTATCAGCCATGATCTAGAATGGTGGAGCAGGCGAGAAGGGCTAAATGGCCACCTCCTGCTCCTATGTTCCTGTATTCCTATCAGGTTGGACAAGGCAGCTGGAGGTGGAGCCAGTGAGTGAGATTGGGAGGGAGAGAAGGAAAAGGACATGTTGGAGCAGGAGGGGAGACCGGAGCAGATGGTTTGGGAAAGTGGATAAACTGAAGCAATGGATGAGGAGACTGAGGATTCAATACAGTGAGAGGAGAGGCTGAGATTCACAAGGAGAGACTGCAGCAGAGTGTTAGAGGAAATCTAATCTATAGATCCCAGTAATACAACTCAATTAATACATTCAAACAATAATCCCTGTGGTTATTGGTGTTGGAGAACAGTTCATTGTTAATACAATATAGTCAATATATTTCGTTTGTACAGGCAATTAAATATAAATTTAAATATATTTCTGATATTAGCCTCGCTCATTATTGAATTCAGCAGTCACAGAGATTTTAAAGTGCAGTATTTAAATAATGAATTACCATCAGTGAAGAACTGATTCTATTCTATGTATTCAGTCACTAAGTAAGGAATAGGAACATTCCACAAAACAAAATGAGGACCTAACAGAAATCAACACAGAGGATCAAGTCCAACAGGAAAATGAACACAATCTGACAACAGACAACTTCAACTCCCAGTTTCTCTCACTAATTGTTCTGGACATTCCAGCACTTTATGATAGTGAATTATTTACACTGCTGCTTCTTTCTCTTTCTCTTTACTTCTGCTGATCTCTTTCCCTCGGTTTCATTCTCCCTGCTCCTTTTCTCCTTCCCTATCTCTCTGGAGTACTGACAACCTGTAAATTGTTACTTAATGCTGCTTTTCACGTATGATTTATTCCTAACATTCTGCGGCTGTGTTCTGTTCACCAGCCCCAGGTTCAATGATTCTATTCTCAGAGTCAGTTTGTTCAATAGTGAAACCTCTGTGAATAATTTAATGTATCTACAGAACACTCAAGTCTCCACCTGTTCACCTACACTCTTCACTTCATCTACAATACATGGAGTAAACAGGATCGAAAGCTACTTCCAGACAAACCTCACAATCATTGAAATTCCTTCTCCTGGAATTATAAAGTAATCTGTTATAATGTGGGATTGTTTCATTAATAAAACACCAACAACAGCGCTGCAGCTGATAAACGGAAAGACTCTTGATACCAACTGATAAAGTGAAAACCAGTAAAACATCACATCAATACTTTCTATTTTACAATGTAGTCCAGTGACAGTGAAGTTTCACAGTGAAGCAGAGAAGGAGAAGTGAAAGTGTCAGCAGCAAACTCAGTTCAGTAGCCAGACCTCTAAAGCAGCGTCAGACACACACAGAGTGAAATAATATTTGATAACAGTGATAATCAATAAATACATTGAAATCACAGTTAAACTGGGCCATGTTATTGGGGAGGGAGGATATAGTTCTGTCCCCTTGTAACACTGAGACCGTGAGATGTCTCATTATCAATCACTGAAAAAAAATCATAAAAATATTCCAGGATTGGTTAGATCCACATCACGAAAATATTAAAAAGTCCTAATGGTCTGATTATTGATCCTAACTGAAACATCTCATTCCAATACATTCAATGCACAGAATAATCCAATAACAAAGCCACAGTTACTTAAAACAATACCATTAAATACATAACACAACTCCTACAAGAATGAAAGAGTAGACAAAAGGAGATTCCATCAGTAAATTGCTGGAAAAGAACAGGTGGCTGTGTAACACACACAGAGGGAAATAATACCCAGTACAGCAGCACAGTTAACATCGATTTAGACCATTAACAGCTGAGATACTGGCTTACCAGCAACTCCAATTGCTGCAAGTACAGGATAATAAATGTCTTCTATCTGATGGATTACTGGATATCCCATTTCTGTGAGAAGCAGAGATTTCTATTAGCCTGGAATCCACAGCTCCAGTAGGTACTCTGAGCTGATCCATTCCAATGGGTCCTGATTTATACAGGGGATAAGTCTCCACAGACACGGTTATACCCCTGATCATTGCTATTAGTTACACTAACCTGAACAAACACATTACATCAGCAGCTTTGACTCTGATGTAAATAATGTGGTGGATAAAACACAATCATTTCAATGTCAATGACATTTTCTGAGTAAGACCTCTCTCGGGAATAAACCTGAAATCTGAACTCATACTGGACGGATGCTTCAATTGTGAGAGGCGTCATTTACATTTTCCATATTATTGTATTGACCTTGTTCACTCCTGGCTTTTCTCTGTTGTGTAACTGATCTGTCTGCAGTGGACACTGAATCCAGGGACAAAAGCAATCCCGTTTCACTCTGTTCCTGCCTTTTCCCAGTTAAAATGTGAAATTTGAGTCTCTGATTCGCGACCATGTTCAGGGTTACAGCCCAGAACCTACGGTGAGTGATATTACGGGACAGAAACTGTACGCATCCATTTGGGAGGCAGTTGGGTAGTGATAATATCACTGGTCACGTAATCAAGAGGCCCAACCAGATGGCCTGGGGACAGGGGTTCAAATCCCACCACGGCAGCTATATAAAACAGAGGGAGCTCCCTTTCTACGTATAAGTAGAGGGAGCTCCACCTCTCCGGACAAAGTGGAGGGAGCTCCCTCGCTATGTAAAAGTGGAGTGAGCTCCATCTTTATTTATAAAGTGGAAGGAGCACCCTCTCCATTTATAAAGTTGGGGGCGATGAAGGAAAGAGGAGAGAGGGAAATGGAAACAAATGGGGAAATGGAGAGAGAGGGACAAAGTGGAAGACAGTGAGATACAGAAGAGATAGCGAAATGAGACCTTGACGGAACCCCAGTAACAATCCCCATTGTCTGCCCAGTCCAGTATTTGGGGTTTAATGTTAGGGTTTTAGGGATGAGGGCATGTGTCACCTTTGGCATGTTTCCGGCAGTTCCTGCAGCCATACTGGTGCCAAACGTCGTGTCCTGCACTCCTTTGGACCCCACCAGAAAGGCCGAGAGGGGGGTTTTGACGACTGGGCAACTCTCAACCTCCATAAATTTGCCCAGGCATGCGCCATGGAGAGGTCACTCCATAGTTGCCTCACAGCGACTGAAACAACACGGAAGGCAGCAGTTACGGGTTATAAGTCCAGATAAATTGGCGGAGAAACTGGGCGCCACGGGTTGCCTTTGTCGGTGGGAGAGGTCATTGCACCTCACTGGACAGCTACCGCCCGCCTCAAACCGGGCAGCCCCCGGTCAATAAGGTTCTGTCCCGCCACAGTCTGCCTGCTTCAATGGGTGCTTGGAGCTCAGGGTCATTGCCCGAAAGGTGGACTGATACACCGCACCAAACAACATGAAAAAAGGAAAGAAGGTACCAGCCCTTCGCTTTGCAAGCTGGAACGTCAGAACTATGTGTCCTGGCCTGTCGGAAGACCTTACACAAATCAACGATTCTCGGAAGACCGCCATCATTAACAACGAGCTCAGTAGACTCAATGTGGACATTGCAGCACTTCAGGAGACTCACCTCCCCGCGAGTGGCTCTCTAGCAGAGCAAGACTACACCTTCTTCTGGCAGGGCAGGGATCCTGAAGAACCAAGACAGCATGGAGTGGGCTTCGCCATCAGAAACTCCTTGCTCAGCATGATAGAGCCTCCCTCAAATGGCTCGGAACGCATACTGTCCATCCGACTGCTCACCACCTCTGGTCCAGTACACCTACTCAGCATCTATGCTCCAACACTCTGTTCCGCACCTGAAGCTAAAGACCAGTTCCATGAACAACTCCATAACATCATTAGCAGCATCCCCAACACCGAACACCTATTCCTGCTGGGGGACTTTAATGCCAGGGTTGGGGCCGACCATGACTCATGGCCCTCCTGCCTTGGGCGCTATGGCGTTGGAAGGATGAATGAGAACGGGCAGAGACTGCTTGAGTTGTGTACCTATCATAACCTCTGCATCACCAACTCGTTCTTTCGCACTAAACCCTGTCACCAGGTTTCATGGAGGCACCCAAGATCACGTCGTTGGCACCAGCTAGACCTCATTGTCACAAGGCGAGCAGCCTTAAACAGTGTTCAAATCACACGCAGCTTCCACAGTGCGGACTGCGACACCGACCACTCCCTGGTGTGCAGCAAGGTTAGACTCAGACCAAAGAAGTTGCATCATTCCAAGCAGAAGGGCCACCCGCGCATCAACACGAGCAGAATTTCTCACCCACAGCTGTTACAAAAATTTCTAAATTCACTTGTAACAGCCCTTCAAAACACTCCCACAGGGGATGCTGAGACCAAGTGGGCCCACATCAGAGACGCCATCTATGAGTCAGCTTTGACCACCTACGGCAAAAGTGCGAAGAGAAATGCAGACTGGTTTCAATCTCATAATGAAGAGCTGGAACCTGTCATAGCCGCTAAGCGCATTGCACTTTTGAACTACAAGAAAGCCCCCAGCGATTTAACATCCGCAGCACTTAAAGCAGCCAGAAGTACTGCACAAAGAACAGCAAGGCGCTGCGCAAACGACTACTGGCAACACCTATGCAGTCATATTCAGCTGGCCTCAGACACCGGAAACATCAGAGGAATGTATGATGGCATGAAGAGAGCTCTTGGGCCAACCATCAAGAAGATCACCCCCCTCAAATCTAAATCGGGGGACATAATCACTGACCAACGCAAACAGATAGACCGCTGGGTTGAGCACTACCTAGAACTGTACTCCAGGGAGAATGCTGTCACTGAGACTGCCCTCAATGCAGCCCAGCCTCTACCAGTCATGGATGAGCTGGACATACAGCCAACCAAATCGGAACTCAGTGATGCCATTGATTCTCTAGCCAGCGGAAAAGCCCCTGGGAAGGATAGCATTACCCCTGAAATAATCAAGAGTGCCAAGCCTGCTATACTCTCAGCACTACATGAACTGCTATGCCTGTGCTGGGACGAGGGAGCAGTACCCCAGGACATGCGCGATGCCAACATCATCACCCTCTATAAAAACAAAGGTGACCGCGGTGACTGCAACAACTACCGTGGAATCTCCCTGCTCAGCATAGTGGGGAAAGTCTTTGCTCGAGTCGCTCTGAACAGGCTCCAGAAGCTGGCCGAGCGCGTCTACCCTGAGGCACAGTGTGGCTTTCGTGCAGAGAGATCGACTATTGACATGCTGTTCTCCCTTCGTCAGATACAGGAGAAATGCCGTGAACAACAGATGCCCCTCTACATTGCTTTCATTGATCTCACCAAAGCCTTTGACCTCGTCAGCAGACGTGGTCTCTTCAGACTACTAGAAAAGATCGGATGTCCACCAAAGCTACTAAGTATCATCACCTCATTCCATGACAATATGAAAGGCACAATTCAACATGGTGGCTCCTCATCAGAGCCCTTTCCTATCCTGAGTGGTGTGAAACAGGGCTGTGTTCTCGCACCCACACTTTTTGGGATTTTCTTCTCCCTGCTGCTTTCACATGCGTTCAAATCCTCTGAAGAAGGAATTTTCCTCCACACAAGATCAGGGGGCAGGTTGTTCAACCTTGCCCGTCTAAGAGCGAAGTCCAAAGTACGGAAAGTCCTCATCAGAGAACTCCTCTTTGCTGACGATGCTGCTTTAACATCTCACACTGAAGAATGCCTGCAGAGTCTCATCGACAGGTTTGCGTCTGCCTGCAATGAATTTGGCCTAACCATCAGCCTCAAGAAAACGAACATCATGGGGCAGGATGTCAGAAATGCTCCATCCATCAATATTGGCGACCACGCTCTGGAAGTGGTTCAAGAGTTCACCTACCTAGGCTCAACTATCACCAGTAACCTGTCTCTAGATGCAGAAATCAACAAGCGCATGGGTAAGGCTTCCACTGCTATGTCCAGACTGGCCAAGAGAGTGTGGGAAAATGGCGCACTGACACGGAACACAAAAGTCCGAGTGTATCAGGCCTGTGTCCTCAGTACCTTGCTCTACGGCAGCGAGGCCTGCACAACGTATGCCAGCCAAGAGCGACGTCTCAATTCATTCCATCTTCGCTGCCTTCGGAGAATACTTGGCATCAGGTGGCAGGACTATATCTCCAACACAGAAGTCCTTGAAGCGGCCAACACCCCCAGCTTATACACACTACTGAGTCAGCGGCGCTTGAGATGGCTTGGCCATGTGAGCCGCATGGAAGATGGCAGGATCCCCAAAGACACATTGTACAGCGAGCTCGCCACTGGTATCAGACCCACCGGCCGTCCATGTCTCCGTTATAAAGACGTCTGCAAACGCGACATGAAATCGTGTGACATTGATCACAAGTCGTGGGAGTCAGTTGCCAGCATTCGCCAGAGCTGGCGGGCAGCCATAAAGACAGGGCTAAATTGTGGCGAGTCGAAGAGACTTAGTAGTTGGCAGGAAAAAAGACAGAGGCGCAAGGGGAGAGCCAACTGTGCAACAGCCCCAACAAACAAATTTCTCTGTCGCACCTGTGGAAGAGCCTGTCACTCCAGAATTGGCCTTTATAGCCACTCCAGGCGCTGCTTCACAAACCACTGACCACCTCCAGGCGCGTATCCATTGTCTCTCGAGATAAGGAGGCCCAAAAGAAAGAAAGAAGTTCGATGAGTGTTTGATATTTTCAAACTGCATTGCCATTCCCAACAAAATTAACCAAACAAATGGCTCAAAGCATTGCTGTCCATGTATAGAGGGACAGAGAGATGGAGGGAGTGAGACACAGACGGACAGAGACACAGAAAGAGTGGGACAGAGAAAGGGAGAGAGAGAGAGACAGAGCTAGCATGATAGAGAAAAAAGGAGAAACAGAGACAGAGGGAGAAAGACAGAAAGGGAGGCAGGCAAATGCAGAGTGAGACAGACAGAAAGGGAGGCAGGCAGATGCAGAGGGAGAGAGACAGGGAGAAAGCGAGGGAGACAGATACAGAGGGAGAGAGACAGATGCAGAGGGAGAAAGGGACAGAGAGAGAGAGAGGGAGGGAGACAACCAGAGGGAGAAACAGAGACAGAAGGAGAGACAGACAGAGAGAGAGGGAGTGCGAGATTATAGGAAAAACTTTACATCTAATAATGTTGAAAAAAGATAGAATTAAAAAGTAAAACTGGCTGTGTATAAGAACTAATTTTGAAAGGAATGATCAGGGGTTTAGTGTGAGTGTTTTGGGGGCAAGTGTTGGATCAGTGATTGATATTTTCAAAATGAAGTGACATTTAATATTATTGAAAAAAATAGTATTAAACACTGACAAACTTTAGAAGCAGGGGAAATGGGATACAGTGTGTGAGGGGACATTGACAGAATCTCAGTAACAATCCCCATTATCTGCACAGTCCTGTATTGGGGGTTTAGTGTGAGAGTTTAGGGGGCGAGTGTTGAACAGTCTTTTGTATTTTCAAACTGCAGTGACGTTCCAAGCAAGGGCAAGATTTACAGGTTCAAAATTAACCAAGAAATGAATAAAAACATTTCTACCCAAGGAGAGAGAGATGGTGTTCGAGACAGAGTCATGGAAAGAGGCAGAGAAAGAGTGATAGGACGAGGGAGAGAGAGAGAGAGAGAAAGATGGGAAGAAACAGGCATGAGAGGGAGAGACAGAGAGAGGATGAGACAAGTTGTAACAATCATTAACAATCCTCATTATCTGCCCAGTCCTCTTTTTGGAGGTTAGTGTGAGTGTTTTAGCGGTGAATGTTGGATCAGTGTTTCATATTTTCAAACTACAGTGACATTCCCAACAAGACTGTTAAAGTATATAAGAGCAGGGAGGTTATGCTGGAAGTATATAACTCATTGCTTAAGCACCATAATGAGACCTCCCAGGGCAGGTCCAGTGTGAGTTTATATACAGAGTAAAGCAGTGGATTTAGAGCAGGAGGGAGAGACGGGCAGAAAGAGTGAGGAGATACGGGGAGGCAGGCAGATTGTAGGAGAAACTTTACATCTAACCACGTTAAAAAAAATAAATATTTAAAAATTTAAATGGATTGCGCACTGAAAATACTGTCCACACAGCAACTAAAGTCACACACCATCCTAACTTGAAACTATATCGCCGTTCCTTCACTGTCACTGGGTCAAAATCCTGGATCTCCCTTCCTAACAGCACTGTGAGTGTACCTACCCCACATGGACTGCAGTGGTTCAAGAAGGAGGCTCAACACCACCTTCTCAAGGGCAATTAGGAATGGGCAATAAATGCTGGCCTGGCCAGCAACCCACACATCCAACAAATAAATACGGCAAATAAAAAGTTGACACCGAGTCACGTAAGGAGCTATTAGACGAGACGAGCAAAAAATTGGTCAAAGAGGTGGGTTTGAGGGAGCGTCTTCAAAGAGGAAAGAGAGTTAGTGAGACGGAGAGGTTTAGGAAAGGAATTCCAGAGTTAGGGTCTTGGCAACTTGAAGGCACGGCCACCAATGTTGGAACAATTCAAATTGGGGATGCTCAAGAGGCCAGAATTAGAGGATCACAGATATTGGTGGATTGTGGAGCTGGAGGAGATTGTGGAGATGGGGAGGGGTCATTTGTGGAAGACAGTTCCAAACTTCTACCACACTTTGTATGGAGAAGAGTTATAAATGTCATCTTTGATAGGGCTTTAGATTAATTTTTGATTTTTCGACAGTCCCCCCCGGTCCAAGACTGCCCCCATCGAATACTCACAGGGCAGGTACGCACAGGGTTCGATACAGAGTAAAGATCCATCTACCAGTGCCAGACTCACTGTTCCTCTGTCTCTTTCTCCTCATCTCTCACTGCCTGCAACACCCTTTCTCTGCCTCTCTTTCTCCCTCTTCCCATCCTGAGAGCAAGAGGGAGAGATTGAGATAGTGTGCAGAGGGAGATAGAGAGAGAAAATGGAGAGATAGACTTGGAAAGTGAGTAACAGAGAGAAGAAATAGGGTTTCAGAGAGTAGAAGAGATGGGAAGAGAGAGATAGAGATGGAGAGAGATTACCAGCAAGAGAGTTTACCAGAGATTACCTCTCTCTCAGTCTGCGTCACTCCTAGCAGTGGAAGGGAGTTTCTCAAAATGGAGACGTGTGACCAGTGGTGTTCCACAGGGACAAAAACAAGAAATGCTGGAATCACTCAGCAGGTCTGGCAGCATCTGTGGAAAGAGAAGCAGAGTTAACGTTTCGGGTCAGTGACCCTTCTTCGGAACTGACAAATATTAGAAAAGTCACAGATTATAACAAAGGAGAAGGTGCAGATTGGACCAGGCCACATAGCTGACCAAAAGGTCACGGAGCAAAGGCAAACAAGATGTTAATGGTGTGTTGAAAGACAAAGCATTAGTACAGATTAGGTGTGAATACACTGAATATTGAACAGCAACAAGTGCAAACCTGAAGAAAAACAACCTGAAAAAACAGTGGGTAAGCAAACTGAACAAACTAAGATGAAATGAAATAAATGCAAAAATAGATTGTAAAAAATGTAAAAAGGAATGTAAAAAAAAAGGAAGAAAAATAACTAAAAATGGAAGTAAAATGGGGGGCCGTCATGCTCTGAAATTATTGAACTCAATGTTCAGTCCGGCAGGCTGTAGTGTGCCTAATCGGTAGATGAGATGCTGTTCCTCGAGCTTGCGTTGATGTTCACTGGAACACTGCAGCAATCCCAGGACAGAGATGTGAGCATGAGAGCAGGGGGGAGTGTTGAAATGGCAAGCAACCGGAAGCTCAGGATCCTGCTTGCGGACTGAGCGGAGATGATCCGCAAAGCGGTCACCCGGTCTGCGCTTGGTCTCCCCAATGTAGAGGAGACCACACTGTGAGCAGCGAATACAGTATACCACATTGAAAGAAGTACAAGTAAATCGCTGCTTCACCTGAAAGGAGTGTTTGGGGCCTGGGATAGTGAGGAGAGAGGAGGTAAATGGGCAGGTATTACACCTCCTGCGATTGCAGGGGAAGGTGCCCTGGGACGGGGACGAGGTGGTGGGGGTAATGGAGGAGTGGACCAGGGTGTCGCGGAGGGAACGATCCCTTCGGAAACTAGGACCCATGCGGGTACCCATAGCGACACCTTTTACTTGAAGGAAGTGCGTGAACGGAGTGCCTCAAGTTCAGAGGGGGACAGGTTAGAGTGAGTGAGGGGGGCAGAGAAATTGAGATGACCAATGTCTCGCCGACAGTTTTCAATGAAGAGATCAAGAGCGGGTAAGACGCGAGGGGGAGGGGTCCAGGCAGAGGGAGAATGCTGGAGGCGGGTGAATGGGTCTGCTGGTCGGGGGCAGGACTCCTGGTCAAAGAAGTGAGCCCAGAGGCGGAGGCGACGGAAGAAGAGCTCAACGTCATGCCGAGCGCGAAATTCATTGAGGTGGGGACGTAAGGGGATAAAACTGAGACCTTTGCTGAGTACAGAACTGCGGAGTAGAACAGCTTTGAGATAAGGTGAGGCGGTGCTGCTGGAGAGAGAGGTCCAGTGTGTGCATGTGGCGGCGCATAGCACTGAGTGTGGATCTCAGGATGCGGCGAGAGTAGCAGTCCGAGGAACGTTGTATTTCTCGGAGATACCTGTGATCCTGGGTGGTTTCAAAGCATGATGGGTGAAACTGCAGTTGGAATCCACGTGGAATTAGTCAGAGCCGGAGACAGTCACTGAGGAAGGAGATCTGGCTTTGAAAACGAGTTTTGGTAGATACCTTATCAAACGCCAGGAGGGAAATAGAAAGCAATGAAGGTGAACAAGGTAAAAGAGACAAACGAAAATCCCGTCGGAGAGAAGAGCAGAACTTCTTCAAGGTAGGTATTCGTGGAAGAGAAGTGGCAGTGAATTAAACACTAAAATAAAAGCAAAATACTGCGGATGCTGGAAATCTGAAATAAAAACAAGAAATGCTGGAGTCACTCAGCAGGTCTGGCAGCATCTGTGAAAAGAGAAGCAGAGTTAACGTTTCGGGTCAGTGACCCTTCTTCGGGATGTTCTTCATTTCATCTTAGTTTGTTCAGTTTGCTGACCCACTGTTTTTTTTCAGGATAGCACGTGCTGCTGTTCAATATTCAGTGTATTCACACCTATTCTGTACTAATGCTTTGTCTTTCAACACACCATTAACATATTGTTTGCCTTTGCACCGTGACCTTCTGGTCAGCTATGTGGCCTGCTCCAATCTCGACCTCCTTTGTTATCTCTTGCCCCACCCCCACCTCACCGACTTATAACCTGTGACTTTTCTAATATTTGTCAGTTCCGAAGAAGGGTCACTGACCCGAAGCGTTAACTCTGCTTCTCTTTTCACAGATGCTGCCAGCTGTACCTGAGTATCTTACATGTCGGATTTTCATAATAGACATCAGACCAGGGGCATTGAGTAATAACACTAGTGCACTGATAATGATGAAACAAATAGTACACTTCTCCCAGTTCTGCTATCGTTCTGGTTAAAACAATTGCATCTTCTCCAATAAATCAATAGCCTTTTTGCCACATGGAGTCCTGGACTGTACACAGAATGATAATTGTGGAATAACCAACATTCTATATAAGTTCAATATCAGCTCTCGGCTGTTACAATTCCTTTCTCAGGAAATGAACTCCAGTGCTTTCCAGTATTTTTATGGCTGTGTTAAACACTGTTGCCACTTAAAATGATTTCTGAATTTATACCCCTGTACCCCTTTTCCCTTCTAAACCTTTTGTAATCTTATTTTCCAAAGATTATTAGGGAAGCTCATTTTTCTGACCAAAAGTCAACACCTCAGACTTAGCTGCAGTGAGAAAACTTGCTATTTAAATGCCTGTTCAGCAAATTTGTTAACTGTTATTAATAATATCTTCAGGTATTTTGTTGCATTCTTCCTCTGCATTAACTGTACTCTCAATTTGGATTTGTCTGCAAATTTTGAAACTGTGCTCCTGCTTCCCGAGTCCATATCATTTCTGTAAACGGTAAACGACAGTATTCCAAGGGCTGATCCTTGTGGAAACCATTTCCCACGTTCTGTAAAGCTGAGGAAATACCTATAACCCGTACTCCATGTTTCCTATTTATGGAGCCATATTGCTGTCTATTCTGTTGCTTATCCCATAACACAACTATTTCTGAGCGTAGTCATGAGTCTGCTGTGTGGCATACTTATCGAAGACCTTTAGAAAATTAATGAAAATTGCATGGACTGTTTCACACTTCTCTACACTTTCTTATATTATTCAAGTACGTTGATAAGGTTGGCAGCTACTATGTTTCTAGATATTTTTTCTGCTAAATCTTTCAATCAATATTCCATAATCTTTCCTGCCACTAACGTTATGCTTTATTGTCTATTGTTCCTTCAACATATTCTTTCTTCTGTCTTAAATTAGCTGTCCATCTCTGGCACTATTCCCACCTCTGATCATCATTAATGAACAGATAATCATGACTCTGTTATCGCTTCCCTATCTTCCAAAGTATGTGTGGATGAAATCCATCTGAGCCAGCCAGTTTGCCCTTTCTTCGATTACATTTATCAAATATCTCCCCACTTTCTACCTTAAATGTCATGAAGTTATTTTTCGAATGTATTCACCATTAACTGACATTAATTCTTCCCCTCAGAGGTCTCTCGCCTTTCTTCGGGAACCGAATCCTAATCCACTGGGTCTTTCTGTCCCAATTGTCCCACAGTGCAGGACACTTTCTTCTTCCCTTCAGAGCTCGGAGCTATGCCTCAGAAGAGCATTTACATTTCTGTACATGTCAGACTTCCCCCCTCTGGTCCAAAGTCCAGTAAAGCCGAGCTGCCCTTCAAATCCCAATAAAGGAATCTTGCCTGGCAGACACCATGAAGCCTTTTCCCGGACAGTATGCATCCACCATCTCCTGCTGGATCGTTCTGAGAGCCCCACTTCGAACTTATTTGTGCTGTTTCATTCATTCGCCATTCCCCACTGAACTCCTCTCTTCCTCAGCAGTTCTGCTCTCTGAATGAGAATCCTCACAGTATCCTGATCCTGACCCCTGTGCAGGGAGACTGTTGTACATATTAGGTATGTGGACATGTGGTGTAAACATTGGAATATTTAACGCTCAAATGTTGATGCTATGGCAGCATGTACTAGAAATGCTGTCTTTTGTATCTGATACATGGACTATAGTTTTCTCAGAACAGTTGTGATGAAAGGTCACAGACCTGAAATGTTAATTTTGCTTCGATCTCTATAGATTTTTCCCGACCTACTGAGTATTCCCAGAACGTTCTGCTTTTATTTCTATTTTGGGCGGCACAATGATGCAGTGGTTAGCACCGCAGCCTCACAGCTCCAGCGACTCGGGTTCAATTCTGAGTACTGCCTGTGCTGAGTTTGCAAGTTCTCCCTGTGAACTGCGTGGGTTTTCTCCGGGTGCTCCGGTTTCCTCCCACAGCCAAAGACTTGCAGGTTGGTAGGTAAATTGGCCATTATCAATTGTCCCCAGTATAGGTAGGGGGAAGGTGGGAATGTGGGAGGAATATGGGATTAGTATCAATGGGTGGTTGATGGTCGGCACAGACTCGGTGGGCCGAAGGGCCTGTTTGAGTGCTGTATCTCTAAATAAAAAATAAATTTCCAACTTCTGTAGCATTTTGCTACTATCCTGGAGCGTGGTCTCTGTCTCTCCTTACTGTCTGGGTTAAACAATTCGAGCATTTGTTCAGTTACTTCCAGTCTCTTTCCCATTCTCTCTCTTACAGTTAATTTACTGGCGATTGTGATCCTGTCCCGGGGAAAGTGCGGCCTCTCTACCTGCATCACTCGCTACCTGGTGGCCATGGCAATGGCGGATCTACTGGTCATTATCACTGAGGTCATACTGTTCAGGATCAACTATTATTATTTCCCTGAAGTTTTAATTTACACCACGCCTGTGTGTAGTGTTATCATTGCCCTGATTCATGCAGCCACAGATTGTTCTGTCTGGTTCACCGTCACTTTCACCTTTGATCGATTTGTGGCCATTTGTTGCCAGAAGCTGAAAACAAAATATTGCACTGAGAAAACTGCAGTTGTTGTTCTAGCAACAACCGGCATTCTGCACTGCTTAAAAAACGTCCCATTTTACTTTGCATATGAACCTGCAGAGATAATCGGCAAAGTACTATGGTTCTGTTATCGAAAGCCAAGCTATTATACTGATCCCGGATGGTCGGGGTTTGACTGGTTTGATAAGTTTTTAAACCCATTGCTCCCAATCGCTTTAATTCTGTTGCTCAATGCTTTAACTGTCAGACACATTTTGGTGGCCAGTCGAGTTCGCAAGGGACTGAAGGGTCATAGAAAGGGAGAGAATTGCAGTGACCCAGAGATGGAGAGCAGAAGGAGGTCTGAGGTGACCTTTGGAGGAGCGGAGAGAAAGGGGGCAGGAGGAGAGTCAGAGCGTCCCGACGTGGAATCAGCAGCTACTGTCTCTCCAGCACCCCAACTAGGTCAATGGCTGAAAACAAAAGTTATTCTTACAAAATCAAAATGCTGCAGATGCTGGAAATCTACAATTGCCAGTTGATTTTTATTACTTGTTTTAATTTTCGAAAGATATTATTTAGTCCATCTCCCTTAAATTCCCGCAACTTGGACACTGCCAACTCTGTCTCTCTCTCTCTCACTGAGTAAGATGGTGGTCGTTTGTGGTTCGCAAGCCACATGAATTAGAAGAACACAGAGGTCTCAGTGGGTTGTAGGGGCTGTTGGTGTTTTCAGATATAGGGTGGGTGCTGGGGCTGAAGGAGGTTACAGAGATAGGGAGGGCAGTCTGTGCTGGAGTAGATTAGAGACAAGAAGGATTGTAGGAGCTGGAGGAGGTTACATGGGTATGAATGACTGTAGGGTCTGCAGGATGTTACATATATATGAAGGGTTGTACAGGCTGCAGGAGTTTACAGAGATTTGGAGGTTGTGGAGGCTGGAGGAGGTTTCATAGATAGGGAGGGTTGTAGGAGCTGCAGGAGGTTACAGTGATATGGAGAGTTGAAGGGAAGGAGGTTACAGTGATATGTACGGTTGTAGTGGCTTCATCGAGTTACGTAGACTATCATGATCCTGTCTTTTCTTTCCCTGGGAAACATGTGGTGTGTCTTTAAGACAGTAAAGGAAAAATACTGCTTTAAGAACAAGCAGGCCTCAGGAGTTACCAAAGAGGTGCATTCTCGTGACCTTGGAGACAGCCGCTCGGACTGAGCATCGAGAGACACATTTGTTACAATTTAATTTTGAACTGTCTTATCGTGTAAACAGACTATTCGAACAGAGGAAACAGACACTCATCTATGTGTTAGCACCGGAAAAAATATCAGCCCATTTTAAATTGAAGGAAGAGAATTTAGCCTGTTTATTTATCATTATCTTTCAAAATTTTAAAAAAATCAGGCGTAAACAGATATCTCTGATAATTTAAACAGAAGGAAGTGAAGCTAGACTTTTATGACTCAAAAACTCTAAAACTAGATTAATTCTATTGAAAGTGGTTATGAGTTGTTGACCTACTGTGGTCATGGCTGGAGAAGGAAAACATCACTTACTGCTGGAATTAGACGACGGACTGTTCTACTGTTGAAGAATCTATTTTGTCCCCATCCGACGTCTGTGAGGACTTCAAGGAACATTGGACAGCAAATTTGCAAGGACTCTATCTTATCTATTTAAAATGTTTATATCTTAGTAGTGTTTAAGAATTTTTTTTTCTTATTGAACTGTTATTTTGTTGATTTAAAGGCACTTGGTTTGGTTAGCTTCATTCGGGGGTGAACAGATGGTACAATTTGGTAGGGTCTTTCTTTAATTTGGAAGCATTAAAATTATATGTTAGGCGATCTGTGGAGGGACGGGACTAAATTTACAGTGCGTTTCTCCCAACACAATCAGAATCATATATTTGGACAGGGGCACTTGTACCGGAACCATTGGTCGTAACAATATATAAAGGGTGAAAGAGGCTGGAGGATGTTACAGTAATATGGATAGCTGTAGGGGCTGCAGGGGGTTTACATAGATAGGGAGGGTTGTCGGACCTGGAACTGGTTACATATATATGGAGTGTTACACGGGCTGGAGGAGGTTACAGAGATATGGAGGGTATTATGAGCTGCAGGATGTAGCATAGATTGGGAGGGCTGTAGGAGATGGATGAGGTTACAGAGATATGGAAAGTTGTAGGGTCTGCAGGGGGTTACATACATAGGAATGGTGATATCTGCTGGAGGTGGTTACAGAGATATGGAAAGTTGTAGCGGCTGCCGGACGGTTACATAGATAGGGAGGGTTGTAAGGTCTGCAGGAGGCTACCTATATATGGAGGGCTATAGGGACTGGATGAGTTTAGAGAGGTATAGAGTGGTGTATGAGCTGGAGGAGGTCCCGTAGAGTCGGAGGGTTGCAGGAGTTGGAGGAGTTTGCAGTGGTACAGAGGTTTGTATGGGCTGTAGTGGGTTACATAGATAGAGAGGGTTGTAGGATATGGAGGGGGTTACAGAGATATGAAGGGTTATAGGTGCTGCAGTTGGTTACATAGATAGGGATAGTTGTACGTACTGCAGGAGGTTCCAAATATATAGAGGGTTATAGGGGCTCATAGAGTCATAGAGTTACACAGCACAGAAACAGGCCCTTTGGCCCACACTGTGCCGGCCATCAAGCACCTAACTATTCTAGCCCCATTTTCGAGCATTTGGCCCGCAGCCTTGTACGCTATGCAGTTTCAAGTGCTGATCTAAATACTTCTTAAATATTGTGAGGGTTCCGGCCTCTGCCACCACTTCAGGCAGTGTATTCCAGATTCTAACCATCCTCTGAGTGAAAAAAATATTTCCTCAAATCCCCTCTAAGCCTCCTTCCACTTACCTTAAATGTATGCCCCCTGGTTATTGACTCCTCCACTAAGAAAAAAGTATCTTCCAATTTAACCTATCAATGCCCCTCATAATTTTGTATACCTCAACCATGTCCACCCTGATCATTCTCTGTTCTAAGGAAAACAACACTAGCCTTTTCAGTCTCTCTTCATAGATGAAATGCTCCAGCCCAGGCAACATCCCGGTGAATCTCCTCTGCATCCTCTCCAGTTCAATCACATCCTTCCTATAGTGTGGTGCCCAGAACTGTACGCAGTACTCCAACTGTGGCCTAACTAGCGTTTTATACAGCTCCACCATAACCTCCCTGCTCTTATATTCTATGCCTCGGATAATGAAGGCAAGTATCCTATATGCCTTCATAACCACCGTATCTACCTGTGCTGCTGCCTTCAGTGATCTATGGACAAGCACACCAACGTCCCTCTGACCTTCTGTACTTCCTAGGGTCCTACCATCCATTGTATATTCCCTTGTCTTGTTAGTCATCACCAAATGCATCACCTCACACTTCTCAGGATTAAATTCCATTTGCCACAGCTCTGCCCATCTTACCAGCCCATCTATATCGTCATGTAATCTAAAGCTTTCCCCCTCATTATTTACAGCACCAACCATTTTCGTGTCATCTGCGAGCTTACTTATCATACCTCTTATATTCACGTCTAAATCATTAATGTACACAACAAACAGCAAGGGTCCCAGCACCGATCCCTGTGGTACACCAGTGGTCACAGGCTTCCACTCGCAAAAACAACCCTCGACCATCACCCTCTGTTTCCTGCCACCATGCCAAATTGCCCTGGATCCCATGTGCTCTTACCTTCTTCACCAATCTCCCATGCGGGTCCTTATCAAAAGCCTCCCTGAAGTCCATGTAGACTACATCAACTGCTTTACCCTCATCTGCACGTGTAGTCACCTCCACAAAAAATTCAATCACGTTAGCTAGACATTGTCTCCCCCTGACAAAGCCGTGCTAACTAGTCCTAATTATTCCCTGCCTCTCTGAGATTAAGCCTGTCCCTCAGAATATTTCCCAGTAGTTTCCCAACCACTAATGTTAGACTCACCAGCTGGTAAATACCTGCTTTATCCCTGCTTTATCCCTGCTACCCTTCTGGAATACTGGTACCACATTCGCTGTCCTCCAAGCCTCTGACACCTCTCCTGTGGCCAGAGTGGAACTGAAAATTTGTGCAGGGGCTGCAGGAGGATACATGGACAGGGGCGGTTGTAGGAGCTGGAGGAGTTTACAGAGATGTGGATGGTTGTAGTGGTTGCAGGAGGTTACATAGAAAGGGATGGTTGTCGGAACTGGAGGTAGTTACAGAGACATGTAGGGTGCTACATAAATAGAAAAGGCTATAGGAGCTGTAGGGACTTACATATAGAGTCATAATGTCGTACAGCATAGAAACAGGGCATTCGGCCCACCGCATCCATGTCGACCATAACGCCCATCTATACTAATCCCACCTGCCTGCATTAATTCCATATCCCTCGATGCCTTGCGCATTCAAGTACCTGTCCAGATGCCTCTTAAATGTTGCTACTGTTCCTGCATCCAGCACCTCCTCAGGCAGCTCTTTCCAGATACCCACTATTAATTGTGTGAAAGATTTACCCCTTTGATCCCCCTTAAACCTCCTCCCTCTCACCTTAAATCTATGCCCTCTAGTTTTACTCGCCCCTACCATGGGAAACAGACTCTGGCTATCTACACTATCTATGCCTCTCATAATTTTATATACCTCTATCATGTCCCATCTCAGCCTCCTTCGCTCCAGGGAGAACAGAACCAGCCTATCCAATCTCTCTTTATAACTCAAGCCCTCCAAACCAGGCAACATCCTTGTGAATCTTTTCTGCACCCTCTCTAGCTTAATGATAAATTTCCTGTAGTGCGGCGACCAGAACTGCACACAGTCCTCCAAATACGGCCTAAGCAACGTTATGTACAACTGTAACATGACGTCCCAACTCTTGTACTCAATGGCTCGGCCAATGAAGGCAAGCATGCCATACGCCTTCTTTACCATCCTGTCTACCTGTGTTGCCACTTTCAGGGAACTATTTACTTGCACCCAAGGTCTCGCTGCTCAACAACACTCTCCACGGCCCTGCCATTCACTCTATATGTCCTGCCCGGGTTTAACTTCCCAAAATGCATCACTTCACACTTTTCTGCGTTAAATTCCATTTGACAATCCCTTGCCCACTTTCCCAGTTGATCTATATCCTGTTGTAAACTTAGACAACCTTCTTCACTGTCCACTATAACGCCAATGTTGGTGTCATCTGCAAACCTACTAATCATGCCACTTACATTCACATCCAAATCATTAATATATGTGACAAACAACAGAGGGCCCAGCGTTGATCCTTGTGGCACGCCACTGGTCACCGGCCTCCAATCTGAAAAACAACCCTCCACGACCACCCTCTGCCTCCTATCACCAAGCCAATTTTGTATCCAATTTACTAGCTCACCCTGGATCCCATGTGTTCGAAACTTCTGGACCAGCCTACCATGCGGGACCTTGTCAAAGGCCTTGCTAAAGTCCATGTAGACAACGTCCATCGCCCTGCCCTCGTCAATCCTCTTGGTTAGCTCTTCAGAAAACTCAATCAAATTCGTGAGACATGATTTCCCACGCACAAAACCACGCTGACTATCCCTAATCAGACCACGCCTTTCCAGATACATATAAATCCAGTCTCTCAGAATCCTTTCCTGTAACTTTCCCACCACTGATGTAAGGCTCACCGGCCTGTAGCTTCCTGGCTTATCCCTGCTGCCCTTCTTCAATAAAGGCACAACATTAGCAATCCTCCAGTCTTCCGGTACTTCACCTATGTCTAATGAGGATACACAAATCTCTGCCAGGGCCCCAGAAATCTCCTCCCTTGCTTCCCAGAGCATCCGAGGAAGCACCTGGTCAGGCCCTGGGCACTTATTCAGCTTAATGCGCTTCAAAACGTCCAACACCTCCTCCTTTGTAATATTGATATGCTACAGGAAATCGGTGTTCCCTTCCTTGAACTCACTAGCTTCCATGACCTTCTCCATGGTAAATACTGACAAGAAATATTCATACAAGACCTCGCCCATTTCCCGTGGCTCCACACATCGATTGCCACACTGATCCTTAAGGAGACCTATTCTCTCCCTAGCTACCCGTTTACTCTTAATATACTTATTGAATCTTTTAGGATTCTCCTTTATCTTATCTGCCAGGGAAATCTCTTGGCCCCTTTTCGCCCTCCTAATTTCCTTCTTAAGTGTAGTCCTACATCCCCTATACTCCTTGAGGGACTCGCTCGATCCCAGCTGCCTATACCTGACATATATCTCCTTCTTCGTCCTGACCAGACCCTCAATAGCCCTCGTCAACCAAGGTTCAATAAACTTGCCAGCCTTGCCCTTCCATCTAACAGGAGCATGCCGGCCCTGAACTCCTCCTATCTCACTTTTAAAAGCCTCCCATTTGCCAGGCATCACTTTACCTGTAAGCAGCCTGTCGCATTCAACTTTTGAGAGTTCCTGTCTGATGCCATCGAAATGAGCCTTCCCTCAATTTAGGAATTGAATCTGAGGACCAGTCCTATCCTTTTCCATGACTATCTTGAAGCTAATAGAGTTATCGTCACTGGTCCCAAAGTGCTCCCCCACTGACACATCAACCACCTGCCCATTCTTATTTCCTAAGAGGAGGTCGAGTGTAGCCCCTTCTCTAACAGGGTCATCTACATTCTGCTTTAGAAAACTATCCTGCATACACTTAACACATACTTCCCCATCTGATCCCTTAGCACTAAGGCAGTCCCAGTCGATATTAGGGAAGTTCAAATCACCTACTATTACAACCCTATAATTCCTACACCTATCTGTGATTTCCCTACATACTCTTCCACTTTCCTCTGACTTTTGGGGGGGCCTATAATATAATCCCGTCAAAGTGATCACCCGTTTATTATTTCTAAGATCTACTCATATGGCCTCGCTGGACATTCCTCCTGGGATATCTTCTCTAAGTGCTGCCGTGATGTCCTCGCTAATCACTAGTGCAACTCCCCCTCCTCTCTTACCTCCACCTCTGTCACGCTGGAAGGATCGGTACCCTGGAATATTGAGCTGCCAGTCCTGACCATCCCTCAACCACGTTTCCATAATAGTTATAATATCACAATCCCATGTACCAATCCATGCTCTGAGCTCATCTGACTTACCTGTAAGGCTTCTTGCATTAAAGTAAATGCTGTTTAGCCTACTAGACCTTCCACACTCATTGTCCTGCCCCTGCCCGTCCTGCCTACTGGACTTGCTTGCTTTAACCTCTACATTCGAATTAACTATCTCACCTGAAACACTACTACTTTGGGTCCAATCCCCCTGCAAGACTAGTTTAAACCCTCCCGAGTAGTACCAGCAAACCTCCCCGCAAGGATGTTGGTCCCCCTCCAGATTAGATGCAACCCATCCTTCTCGTACAGGTCACCTCTGCTCCAGAAGAGATCCCAATGAACCAAGTAGCTGAAACCTTCCCACCTACACCAGTTCTTCTGCCAAGCGTTCATTTGCCTAATCCTCCTATTCCTACCCTCATTAGCACAGGGAGCAATCTTGAGATATTTATGGATGTTTGTAGTGGCTGGAGGAAGCTAAAGAGATTGGGAGGGTTTTAGGGTCCGGAGGAGGTTGCAGCTTTATGGAGGGTTGTAGGAGCTGCAGAAGGGCACACATACTGGCGAGGGCGGGGAGGGGGGGGGGGCTGGGTGTGGTTGAATGAGCTGGAGAAGGTCGCCGATTATGGAGGCCTGCAGGGGTTGCAGTGGGTTACATAGACAGTGAGAGTTATAGGAGCTGGAGGAGGCTTCAGAGACATGGATGGTTGAAGGGGCTACGGTCGGTTACATAAATAGGGAGGGTTGCAGAGACTGTAGGATGTTATAAGGATATGGACGGTTGTAGGAGCTGCAGAGGGCTACTTGGCTAGACATGTTTTTAGGAGCTGGAGGTGGTTACAGAGATATAGAGGGTTGTAGGAGCTGGAGGATGTTACAGAGATATGGCGGATTGTAGGGATTGCAGAGCGTTACATAGGTGGGGTGAGTTGTAGGAGCTGGAGGAGGTTACAGAGATATTAAGGGGTGTAGGGGCTGCATGAGGTCACATAGATGGTGGGTTGTAGGAGATGGAGAAGGTTTCATAGATATGGGGGGTTGCAGCGTTTGCCGGGGGATATATAGCTAGAGAGAGTTGCATGAGCTCGAGCAGGTCGCAGAGGTATGGATGGTTGAAGCGGGTGCAGGGGTTTACATATGTATTGAGGAATACAGAGTCTGAAGGAGGTGACAGATAGAGGGAGGTTTGTAAGAGCTGGAGGAGGTTACACAGACATGGAGGATCATAGGGGCTGCAGGAGGTTACATAGGTAGGATTGGTTGTGGGAGCCGGAGGTGGTTCCTTATATGTGGAGGGTTATGCGGCTGGAGAAGGTTTTCGAGATATGGAGTGTTGCAGGAGCTCCCATAGATTGGGAAGACTGTAGGAGATGGAAGAGGTTGAACTGATATGGAGGTTTTTAGGGACTTCAGGGGTTTACATTGATAGGTAGAGTTGTAGGAGATAACCGACATATGGAGCGTTCTTGGGGCTGCAGGTAGTTACTTAGATAGTGAGGGTTGCAGGAGCTGGAGGTGGTCACATGATGGAGGGATGTCCGAGCTGAACGGGTTTACATAGATAGGAATTGTTATAGGAGTGGAGCAGGTTACTGAGATATGGACAGTTGTTGGGCCTCTAGAGGGTTACTTATTTATTTAGGGATACAGCACTGAAACAGGCCCTTCGAGTCTGTGCCGATCAACAACCACCTATTTATACTTAACCTACATTAACCCCATATTCCCTACCATCTATCTACACTAGGGCCAATTTACCGATTTGACTGTGGGTGGAAACCAGAGCACTTGGCAGAAACCCATGCGGTTATAGGGAAAACTTACAAACTCGGCACCGGCAGTACCCAGCACTGAACCCGGGTCGCTGGAGTTGTGAGGCTGTGGTGCTAACCACTGCGCTACTGTGCCACTCTATGCAACTTCCACCAGCCCCTATGATCCTTCATGTCTGTGTAACCTCCTCCAGCTCTTACAACCCTCCCTCTATCTGTGACCTCCTCCAGATTCTGCAGTCCTCAATATATATGTAATCCCCTGCAGCCGCTACATCCGTCCAAATATTTGTAAGCTCCGTGCAGCTCCTACAACCTTCCTTATCTGTATATCCCCCTGCAGCCGCTGGATGAGGTTCGAGAGATATGGAGGTTTGTATGAGCTGCAGGAGGTCCCTTAGAAGGGAGGGTTGTAATAGCTGAGGAGGTTGCAGAGATATACAGGGTTCTCGGGGCCTCAGGGGCTTACATATATAGGGTGTGTTGTTGGAGCTGGAGGACGTTACAGAGATAAAGACCGTTGTAGAGGCTGCAGGATGTCACATGGATGCGGGGGCTATTCGGTGGAGAAGGTTTCAGAGATATGGAGGGCTGCAGGTGGGTTACACAGATAGGGAGAGCTGTAAGAGGTTACAGCGATTTGGACGGGTATAGAGGTGCAGGAGGTTACATATATATGGAGGATTACAGATGCTGCATGAGGTTAGAGATATATGGATATTTGTATAAGCTGTGGGAGGACCCTTAACGTGGGAGGGTTGTAGGAGCTGGAGGAGTTTGCAGTGATGTGGAGGTTTGTCGAGGAGGCAGCGGGGTGCATATGTTGGGAGGGTTATAGGAGATGGAAGGGCTTACAGAGATACGGAGGGTTGCTAGTTCTGGACTATCTTACAGCGATAGGGAGGGACAAGGCCATGATTGGATTTGAAGGCTTGCAACATAAGTTTAAACTTGAGTTGTAATATGAATACCAAAGATTTTCTTTCTTCCATGACTGGAGCATCATGTCGTGGATGGGAGTAATCGTTACAAGAAAATTCTCTCCCACACATCTTTCCAGCTCAGCCATTCAAGAATCATTCTGCGTTACCCAATGGGAGAAAATGCCAAACAGGCAAGATTACAGTCCAATCACCACTGGCCTCCAGACAGAATGAGAATAGTTAAGGTTCACTGGCCAATGCTGTAAGTTTCACTCCTGAAGGTGAGTCTGTTCGTTTCCTCCACTGTTGGCTTTGTAAGACGTTTCGACTCAGGAGCACAAGTAGGCAATTAGGCCCCTCGAACATAGTCTTCCATTCCCCTAGATCATGGCTGATCTTCTACCTCAACTCCACTTTAACGCCAGATCCCGTTAATTCCCTCAAAGTCCAATAATCTATCGATCTCAGAATTGAATCTATTCAGCGATGGAGCATCCAGGGCTGTCTGAGGTCGAACAATCCAAAGAGTCACAACGCTCGAAGTGAAGCCATTTTTCTTAATCTCACTCTGTAGCGGCCTTCCCCTTATCCTGAGACTATGACTCCCTGTTGTAGACTCCACAGCCAGGGCGAAAAAGCATCTCAGCATTTATCCTTTCAATCCCCCTCACAATTGTATGTATTTCATTGCGTTCACCACACACTTTCTTTTTCTAAAGTCCAGGGGGTATCGGCCCATTCTACTCCACAAGTGATTGAAGGAAGGCTCCACGTTGGTTGTGTAGTGACATTGTGCATTTGGTGATCTGGAAGAAGTAAATTAAATGCCATCACTTGAGCAATAGAGCAGAGGAACAACAAAAAAATGCTAGCAACCGCTCCTCGGCGTAGAATCCAAACTACTGCTTCTTCCTCAACTTCAATTGTCTACCAGAAGATTTACCTTTCGCCCAGCTTCTACCCTGTCACCCACGCTGCCATCTCGTTTGTTCATCCTAGTGGGAGGGAGGGGGGGGGGGTGGAGGTGGGGGGCTAAATCAGATACCGAGTTCAGGATAACGTATTTCCTGTAGTTTGTAGCACACATCGCACGCGAACCTCAATTAATTTGCAAGAAGACATTTTGGATGTGTATAGATCCTGATCTGTCCCTATTTTCCTTCATCAAAAGATCCCGCACTCTGACCGACGGTCCACGGTTCTATATCATCAAGGGTTTTTGAATGAGCAGTTAAGGACTGGCTGGAGATTCAGTAACCAGTGCGTGCAATGTTCTGAGAGTCGGCAAAATCGCCCGAGGAGAGGAGAAGGAATCTTTTTACACAGCGAGATTTTGTGCTCTAGAATGCGCCACCTGAAAGGAAGGTAGAAGCAGATTGAATAGGAAAATATCAAAGGGTGAATTGGGGAAATACGTGATGAGGACAGATCAAGGGAATGTGTGACTATCTAGATAGATCTTTCAAAGAGCCAGCACAAGCACAAGCCGATGGGCTCCTTTTGCTTTGTATTATGCAATGAGTCTATGGAATGCTTCTCATATCAGAATTTCGTCAATCTGTTTGATGTTGTAACTTCTCCCAAAGATAACTCGCCCACCTTAGTTCCAAACATTCTTCATAAAATGACGTTGCACCATTCATCTGGTTTGCTTAGAAGCTACAGTCTGCCAACGCCGCCACCTCAGTGTCCCTACACCTGCCTTTTTGTTATTCACACTTACATTGTCAATCACCCTAGGATCAGGAGATCCTACTGACCAATCAGCACTTGAGAGCCTCATGCCGGTTGATGGTTCCTCTGTCCCATCTCCACTGGACAACCTCATGCCGACTGCTGGTTTCACTGTCCCATCTCCACTGGGCAGCTTCACGCCAGCTGATGTTTCTTTAATGATGCTTGCCTTAAACATATTCAACGATGGAGCACCCACAGCCCTCTGACATAGAGAATTCAGGAGATTCAGAACCCTTTGAGTGACGAACTTTCTCCTCAACTCAGTCCTAAATGACTAGCCCCTTATCCTGAGACTGTGTCCCAATGTTGTAGATTCCTCAGCCGGTGGAAACAACCTCTCAGTGTCAAGCCGGTTAGGCCCCTTCAAACTCTTGTATATTTCAATGATATCACCTCTCACTCTTCTACACGCCAGCGAGTATAGACCCAGTTTACTCAGCCTCTCATCATAGGGCAACGCTTTCCATGCAGGAACTAATCTAGTGAGCATTCGATGTACTGCTTCCAATCCAAGTATATTCTTCCTTAATGATGGAGAGTAAAACTGTGCACAGTACTCGAGGTGTGCTCTCGCCAAAGCCCTGTACAATTTTGTCAAAGCTTCCCCATTTTTGTACCCCTTGTCAAATCGGCTGTGATGCCTTCCTAATTGCTTGCTGTTCCTGCAGGTTAACTTTCTATATTCCTTGTATCAGTACACCCAGGTCCCTCTAAACATTATCATTTACTGGTTTCATACCTCTTTAAAAATATTCTGCTTCGTTATTCTTACTATCAAAGTGAATAAACTAACACCTGCCCACGTTATACGCCTTCCGCCACATTGCTGCCCACTCACGGAACCTTTCCAGATCTCTTTCCAGCCTGTTAGTGCCCTCGTCACAGCTTACATTCAGACTTTACTCTCGGTTCCTTGGTATAAGTCATGAACATCGATTGTAAATAGCTGAGGCCCCAACACTGATCCTTGCGGCATTCCACAAGTTACAGCCTGTCAATTTGAAAATGCCCCGTTTGTCCCCACTCTCTGTTTCCTGTTCCTTAACCCATAAACTATCCATGCCTATATAGTAACCCCAACTCCAAGCCACAATGTTGAGAACTTTCAAAAGAATTCCCTCCCACCTGCAAACCTTTGTATCGCCATCACTCGCGCCACTGGGGCACAAAATACCCAGGGATCGAAATGGATGAGTGTGGGATATTGCCTGCAAGGTATGATTTGGGGAGATTGACGTTGCTTGACCAATTTGAAAGGCTTCGTATTGGCAGAAGTACCCAGATGTTAATGAGGAGAATTTTGCAGGGTGGACTGATCAGGGAATGGCTTTGCCATGTCTGGTGCCGATGTTGTTGCTGGTCCGCCTGGTTTTATTCTTATCCAACTTTTCTCTGGCAGTTGGATACAACTGAGTCTCTTGATGAGGCAAACACATTGTTGTGCATCTGGAGTCATTGTCGGCCACATCGCATATGCACAGCAGATTTCCCTCCCTGAATGATATTAGTGAACTAGATGTGGTTTTACATCAATCCAGTAGTTTCATGTGCACAACTACCTGGACTAGCTTTGTATTCTCCATCTAATCTAACTTCCACCAGCTGCTCAGGTGGGATTTGACACTTGCTACAGATCATTCGTCAGGCCTCAGGCTTACTAGTCCAGTAAAATTACCACCATGCTACTGTTCACGTCACTTATTAAATCTGACCCGATAAGCAATGTGCAGGGGAATTAAGTTACCATTAGTTCTTCAATTGTGTGTTATAAAGACAGTAACTAATAAAATTTGTAAATCATTAAATTTATCGTATTAAGGAATCTATTTTAAATTGGAAACGCTAACTAATGCACCCTTACAAGGGTGTAACAATTAATTACACAATTGGGAATATTAAGGACAACGCATTTAGAGAATTTTAAATTTGAAATGGTCAATGATAAACTGTTGCTTAACAATATACGGGGGGAAAAGCCTGCTACTAATTCTTAAATTGGCCACGATAACCGATACACCATGGAATAACATTACAGTCATTGTTACTTTGTCATTGATAATGCACACACAGGTGAATCAGGTGACAGTTAAAGAAACAGTCTCAGTAACAGATCAAGGTCACAGACCTGAAACATTAACTATGTTTCTCTCTCCAGAGATGCTGTCAGAATTCCAGCACTTACTGTTTTGATTTCATATTTACTGCATCCGCACTATGTTGCTTTTATTTAAAGGTTACAGTTAACTGTTCAATTGGCTATGATAGTTGATGCACAAGGGAATGGAGTTACTGTTAATTGTTATATTAGACTTAATAAATGCATTATGTATAAGTTTTCAAATAATTGTTTATTGTGTTTATTAACTAATACACTGTGAAGAACAGTTTATATTAATTGTTCTACTGGGCTTGGTACAATGCACATGGAGATCAGGATGCAGTAGGTTGATAATTTAGCCTTCATGATCAATATACAGGAGAATACAGTTACATGTAATTATTTAGTTGAATATGACAACCAATACCTAAAGGAATAAAGTTTGTTTATTGTAAAATTGGAATTCGTAACAGTCCACAGGGAATAAGGTTCCAATTAACTGTTCAATTGGACATGATACTCAAAACACCAGGGCCATTGTTAATTATTAAATTGGATATGGTAAGCAATACACAGGGAAATAAGGTTGCATTTATTTATTCGATCGATTATAACAAATACATTGGCGAATATATTGAGACAATTGTTAATTTTGCCATGACATCAAGCTTTTGGGGAATTAAGCTGACATTGTCATTGAATTAGTTATGACATTGGGCTTCAAACCAACACCCAGTGTATAAAACTACAATTAATTCTGCTCTCGGTCTTTCGAAGAATACAGCAGATTAAGGCTAGAATTAATCGTCATTTTCGGCTTGATAAGCAATATGCAGTGGAAAAAGGTCATAGTGAATTGTTCAATTTAATCTGTTAAGCAATGTGTAGGGGAGCAAATTCTCGGTTAATTGTTCAATTGCCTGTAACAAAAAATACTAAGTGCAAAATTAGTTAATCATCTAATTGGCCGAGTTAAGGACTGCATGAAATTAAAGGTTACCGTTAATGCTTACATTGGACATGGTAACAATACAACATTAAAAGGTGGTGCAATTACGTATAAAATTAAGCAACATACAAGGGAAAAGCTAACTTTAATTTAAAGTTGATATAATTATGAAGACACAAGTGCATACAATTAACACAGGTGTTATACTGGGCTTCTAAAATATACAGTGGAAAAGGTTGCATTTAATATCTTACACTAAATTATTAAATTGGACACGATAACTAATATAATGGTTTAGAGCGTTAACATTAGTTATAAAATCGGACAAATTAAGCAACACACAGGGGAATAAGTAACAGTTATTTTAACTTTGTCATGGTAAATTATAGATAATTGTGCATAAAATTACAATTCATCATCAAATTGGATTACAATAAACAATAATAAGGGACATAAAGTTGGAGTTAATTGGACAATTGTTTATGCACTGAATAATAAAATGAGTTACTTGTTAATTTTTTTTTGTAATGCTACGGCTATGCAAGGGACTAAACGTAAAATGACTTGTTTATTGGGTTTGATAATTAACACACAGCGAAGAGAGTTACCGTTAATTATTATATTTGACGTTTAACTATGCACAGGTGCTTAAGGTAACCGTTATTGTTAAATTGGGTTTGATAACAGATGCACTTGGAATAAAGTCACGGTCATCATTCAATTGATGGGATAATAAATACAGAGTGGTACAATTTACTGTTAATTCTTAAATTTGACAAGGCAGCAATATGCAAGGGAATAATGTTACAGTTAATTGTTCAATTGAAGTTAGCAAATACACTGGCGAATACATTTAGTTAATTGTTAAATTGGTTATGATAACCAATGCATGAGTTAAAAAGCTGCAGATAATTGCTCTTGAGTATTATAAAATTGGATATATAAACCAATACACAGGAGAAAAAGTCACAGTAATTTAAATTTGAAATGATGAATTGTACACCAGTGCAGAAAATTGTTAGTTGTTACATTGGATGATGACAAACATTGCATTAGGGAATAAAGCAATGGTTAATTGTTTAATTCCATGTCTACATTATTTATGTTATTTGTTAAATTGGTTGTGATAATAAGTGCACATAGCTGCTAAGCCAAGGTTAATTATTAAATTGTGCTTGATAACCATTACACAGTGGAAACAAGTTGCAGTCATTGTTTGATTGCACATAACAACCAATACACTAGACAATAAATTTACAGTGAATCATTCAATTGCAATTGATGACGAATACACATGGTACTAAATTAATCATTCATTGTTGCAGATAACTAATACACAGGAATTAAGGTTAGAGTTAATTGCTAAAGTGTGTTCAATGGCAATGCACATGGGAATAAAGTTACACTTAGTTGTCAAATTGAGCCTGTTAGCTGATATACAGTGTATAAATGTCCGAATAATTGTTCATTAGGCTTGATAACTACTGCACAGGGAGTATAGTTGCATCCAATTGGTTATATTTGGCTTGATAACAATGCACAGGAGAATAATATTACAGTTAATTGTTATGTTGGGTTTGCCAGCCAATACACTTGCAATTACGTTACAAGTATTGGTAAACTGGACTTGATAACCAATACAAAGCACAATAAAAAAATACTGTTAACTGTTCACTTTCAGCAGATAAAGTATGCAACGAACAGCAATTTGCAGTTAGTTGCTCAACTGAATGTAACAAACACACTGCATGATAAAATTGGTTAATTGTTAAACTGATCATGGCAACCAATGCATGGGATACAAAGAAACAATAAATTGTTGTTTGGTAGTACATAACTTCAGAATTCGTCTTGCACTCATCAGGACGAAACGCAAGAATAACTAATGTAAGGGAAGACAGCAACTTATACCGCATGCGAAGAGAGTGCTGAGTTGTTGGCAAGTGAACTCTGATTGGTAGAGGCATTTCCATGGAGAATGCACCAGCTTACAGTGACTGCCCGTTAACTGCCAAGCTTTGTTTGACATTTAAACCAGATAGTTAACCTCTGATTGGTCAAGGCATTGCCTTGAGCAATGAACCAGCGAATGGCTGTGAATTGTTTTGTTCATCTGAAACAGGCGCAATGTGTGTATATGTTCTTTCTTTTATTTGCTCTTTCATCGCAATTCAGAGCACACTGCAGATTAGTCAGCAAATGTTGTCCAATCGCAGAATCACATCTAATGTTCGACACTGTGTCTGTGGTTTTGCAAGCACGGGCTGGTTGGGTATGGCCTGTACCTTGCCCGTTGTGAACAGCGTTGCATTGGTAATCGTGCCCAGTTTACCAATACCTGTAACTTAATGGCACGTTTGTCATATTCAATTGAGCAAACCAATTGCAATGTGCATTCTCTGCATAATTTTTCTGGTGAAATTGAACAGTTAATAGCATTTTACTTGTGATTCTGCAATTGAACAACATTTGTTAAGTAATCCACTGAAATAATCACAATGTGTGTACATGCTTTCTCTGTGTGCAAAGAACAGAGCCCTGTGTATTAATATATGCAGCTTGCAGTACGCACAAATGCACCACACTGCAAGCTCTACCGACAATCTTAAATTGGTTGTCAGAGTAATTTGCAGCACATTGCGGATTACTGGGGGCAAGGGATCAAGTGAGAGAAGATATGATAATTTAGAGGGAGAGGAAAAGGCAAGAGAGAAAAGTAATAACAAGGGAATTGATAATCTGTGTGTGACTGTAAGGGAAGATTGAAGTTAAGCAAAACTGGTAAACAAAAAAGTAAAAAATTAAGAAACGAAACTAGAAGACAGACAAAGGAAAGGTGAAAATGAAATAGGACAAAATACAAAATAATTATAAAGAATACAAAGTTAAATGACTTTTGAATTCACGCAGCTTTCGCAACAATGTCAACGATTTGAAGGCACAAATACACGGAATTGGGTAGGATTAAATTGCCGTTATTGAGACGTGGTTACAGGGATACCAAGAATGGGAAATGAATATTCAAGGATATTCATCATTTAGGAAGGATAAGCAAAAAGGAAAAGGAGGTGGGGTAGCACTCTTAATAAGGGATGACATCAGTACATCAAGAACAAAGAACAAAGGACAAGACAGCACAGGAACAGGCCATTCGGCCCTCCAAGTCCGTGCTGATCTTGATGCCTGCCTAAACCAACACCTTCTGCACTTCCGGAGTCCATATCCCTCTATTCCCTTCCTATTCATATATTTGTCAAGATGTCTCTTAAACGTCGCTATCGTATCTGCTTCCACCACATCCCCTAGCAGCAAGTTCCAGGCACTCACCACCCTCTGTGTAAAAAACTTGCCCCGCACATCCCCTCTAAACTTTGCCCCTCTCACCTTAAACCTATGTCCCCTGGTAACTGACTCTTCCACCCTGGGAAAAAGCTTCTGACGATCACTCTGTCCATGTCACTCATAACTTTGTAAACCTCTATCATGTCACCCCTCCACCTCCGTCGTTCCAGTGAAAATAATCCGTGTTTATCCAACCTCTCCTCATAGCTAATGCCCTCCAAACCAGGCAACATCCTGGTAAACCTCCTCTGTACCCTCTCCAAAGCCTCCACGTCATTCTGGTAGTATGGCGAGCAGAATTGCACGCAATATTCTAAGCGTGGCCGAACTAAAATACTGTACAGCTGCAACATGACTTGCCAATTTTTATACTCTATGCCCCAACCGATGAAGGCAAGCATGCCGTATGCCTTCTTGATGACCTTATCCACCTGCATTGCCAATTTAAGTGACCTGTGGACCTGTACGCCCAGATCTCTCTGCCTGTCAATACTCCTAAGGGTTCTGCCATTTATTGTATAGCTCCCACCTGCATTAGACCTTCCAAAATGCATTACCTCACATTTGCCCGGATTAAACTCCATCTGCCATTTCTCCACCCAAGTCTCCAACCGATCTATATCCTGCTGTATCCTTTGACAATCCTCATCATTATCCGCAACTCCACCAACCTTTGTGTCATCCGCAAACATACTAATCAGACCAGCTACATTTTCCTCCAAATCATTTATATATACTACAAACAGCAAAGGTCCCAACACTGATCCCTGCGGAACACCACTAGTCACATCCCTCCATTCAGAAAAACACCCTTCCACTGATACCCTCTGTCTTCTATGACCGAGCCAGTTCTGTATCCATCTTGCCATCTCACCTCTGATCCCGTGTGATTTCACCTTTTGTACCAGTCAGCCATGTGGGACCTTGCCAAAGACTTTACTAAAGTCCATATAGATAACATCCACGGCCCTTCCTTCATCAATCATCTTTGTCACTTCCTCAAAAAACTCAATCAAATTAGTGAGACACGACCTCCCCTTCACAAAACCATGCTGTCTCTCGCTAATAAGTGCGTTTGTTTCCAAATGGGAGTAAATCCTGTCCCGTATAATCTTCTCTAATAGTTTCCCTACCACTGACGTATGGCTCACCGGCCTATAATTTCCTGGATTATCCTTGCCACCCTTCTTAAACAAAGGAACAACATTGGCTATTCTCCAGTCCTCTGGGACCTCACCTGTAGCCAATGAGGATGCAAAGATTTCTGTCAAGGCCCCGGCAATTTCTTCCCTTGCCTCCCTCAGTATTCTGGGGTAGATCCCATCAGGCCCTGGGGACTGATCTACCTTAATGCTTTGCAAGACACCGAACACTGCCTCCTTTTTGATAATGAGATGACTGAGACTATCTGCACTCCGTTCCCCAGGCTCATCATCCACCAAGTCCTTCTCTTTGGTGAATAATGATGCAAAGTACTCATTTAGCACCTCGCCCATTTCCTCTGGCTGCACACATAGATTCCCTTCTCTGTCCTTGAGTGGGCCAACCCTTTCCCTGCTTACCCTCTTGCTCTTTATCTATGTTTAAGAAGGCTTGGGTTTTTCCTTAATCCTGTTTGCCAATGACTTTTCATTACCCATTTTAGCCCTCCTAACACCTTGCTTAAGTTCCTTACTGCTATCTTTGTATTCCTCAAGTGCTCCATCTGTTCCTAGCATTCCAGCCCTTACAAATGCTTCCTTTTTCTTTTTGACTAGGCTCACAATATCCCGTGTTATCCAAGCTTCCCGAAACTCGCCAAACTTTTCTTTCTTCACAGGAAGATCCGTGAAAGGGCATAATAGATCAAAGGATCAAGATGCTGCATCAATTTGGCAAGAGCTAAAAAAACAGAAAGGGGCAGCAAACATTGGTAGAAGATGTTTACACGCCTCCAAAATATTGTGGTAATGATGGGCACGATATAAATCAGGAAATAAGAGGTGCGTGTAACTTGGGTAAGATAGTAATAATGGACGTCTTCAATTTACGTATATCCTGGGTAAAACAAATCAGCTCTCATGCCGTGGAGGAACACATTCTGGAGTATGTGCAAGATGACTTTTTGGAGCAGTACTTTGAAGTGTTTGTTTAGAGATACAGCACTGAAACAAGAACCAACTGGGGATCGGGCTATTTTACATTTTGTGTTATGGAATTAGAAATGGCTAATTAATAAACATGCTGTAAAAGGAGCATATGGGAAATAGAAACCACAAAAATATGATTTAATATTACTTTAATTTAGAAGCAATATAGTCATTCTAAAATTGGGTTGTTCAATATGCAGAAAAATGTCCTTACTCTTTTACTCCAACACCCTTGCAGTAATGGCCAAAACATTAGCATTTTTTTGTTGTATCCACATGCGAATGTTCTGTGTTTTCTGCATAAGGACACCCAAATCTCTTTGAATACCAACATGTAATAGTTTACTCCCATTTCGAAAATATCTTGCAAAATTGAATACATTCACATTTTGCCATATTATTCTTCATCTGCCGCCTTCTTGTCCACTCACTTTACATGCACATATCCCATTGACTCTTCCTTACAGCTTACATTCCCACATAGTTTTCCATCATTGGAGAACTCAGATATGTTACAATTGTTAATTTCACCTAATTCATTGATATCGATTAAAAATAGCTGAGACTCCAGCACTGATCCTTCTGGCCGACGAGTACCAACCTGAAAATAATCTGTTTGTTCCTGCTCTCTGTATCTTTGCTTTTACCAATCCTCTATCTATACAAATATATTAACCAACCCAATCATTTTTTAGGTTGTGTAACAACATTTTGTGTGGTATCGTATCAAGTTTTTTTTTAATACTCCAAATATCTCATATCTACGACTTACCCTTTATCTACCATGACAGTTACATCGACACAAACTCTAATAAATATTTCAAACAAGATTTCCCTTTCGTAAAACCAGGTTGATTCAGCCTGATCATATTCTGTTACATCTCGGAATAAGGATCCCATTATCTTTCCGATCACTGAAGTTCTGCTAACAGGTCTATAGTTCCTTGCCGTTGCTCTATCTCTGATTTTCAATGCAAGAATCGCATTAGCTGTCCATCAGTCCTCTGACTCTATTCTCTATTCTGATGATTATTAATGAACAGGTAACCGTGCCTCTGCTATCTCTTCAATATATATATACTTTTCTTCGATGCATGGATGCAGTCCATCCGAAGCAGGAAGTTTTCATCTGTTTGTTCATGGGATGTGGACGTCGCTGGCTTGGCCAGCATTTATTGCCTTCCCTAACAGCCCTTGAGAAGGTGGTGGTGAGCTGCGTTCTTGAACCGCTGCAGTCCATGTAGGGTAGGTGCACCCACAGTGCTGGTAAGGAGGGAGTTCCAGGATTTTGACGCAGCGACAGTGAAGGAACAGCGATTTAGATCCAAGTCAGGATGGTGTGCTGCTTGGAGTGGTACTTGGAGATGGTGATGTTCCCATGCGTCTGTTGCCCTTGTAATTCTAGGTGGTAAAGGTCACGGGTTTGGAAGGTGCTGTCTGAGGAGTCTTGGTGAGTTGCTGACACGAACAGGCACTGTTTAATCATTTACCCTGGGGAGGATTCTCTGAACCCGTAGCGTCACCTGAGTCCATGGATGGAGAGAAGAAGGGTTTGACTATTTACCTGGGGAGGGGTCTCCTATCCTGTTGTGTGTTCTGGGTCCAGCAAGTAAGAGGGTGACTGGCTGATCCTCAAATGCGGGATGGGGTTCTGCTGTCCTGTAGCAGGGTCAGAATTCGTGGAGGGGGAGAGGGAGCGTGTGATAATTTCCACTGAGAAGAGGTCGCCTATCTTTTAGCTTCATCTGAGTCCAAGGATGGGGATAGCAAGTGTCTGATCATGTACCCTGGTCAGGGGTCTCCTCTTCTTTAGATGGGGCCAAGTTCAGGGAGGTGGTGAGCGGGGAGGGAGTGTCTGATCACTTACCCTGGGTAGAGGTTCCCCATTCCAGCAGGATCCGAGTCCAGGGAGGGTGAACTAAAGTATATGACATTGTTCGTGTATGGATTCTTCTATCCTGTAGCGTGGTCGCAGTCCAGGCATGGGGAGGAGAAGTGTCTGACCCTTAGTCCCCGGGAGGGGACTACAATCCTGTAACATTATCCGAGTCTGGGGAGTGGAAGAGGGATTGTCTGATACCCAAACATAGAGATGGTCATCCTATCATAGAGCATGGCCTGATTCCAGCCAACAAGGAAGCAGTTTTGGTCCCCAACCCCATGGAAGGGTCTCCTACCTGAAGTGTGGTCTCCTATCTGAAGTCCAGAGGGGAATGGGAAAGAGGGGTCTTTGAAGCAAAACACGATGGAAGGATCTGAGCCCCTGGGCTTCTGCACCCAGGAGGCTTGTCTGATCCCGGGAGAGCTGGTTCAAGCACAGATAAGGCACCAATTCTGGGAGGTGATTTCATCCCGCGGGGTGGGGGGGGGGGGTGGGGCGGTGCGGGGCGGGGTGTGGGGGTGGTGTTTCAAATTCCAGGGGTAGAGCGGTCCAGTCCAGCATTGTGAAGTCCGATCCAGCGATGAGGTTCAATCCCGGGGATGGTGATATCCAAAACTGACGGGTGGTGAGGTCCAACTGGGGGAGTTGGATTCCGATCCCTGGGCAGGGCACGTAATCTCAGGTGGGAGGCATCTGATCCGAAGGAAGGGTCAGATCCCAAGCGGGGGGCGGGTAGTCACAGTTCCAATGACCAATACCAGGTGTTTTTGAAATTAGCATGGGGTATAACAGAGAAACCCGGCTGACCAGAGTTAAACTGATGAAACAGATTAAATCAGAGACTTCCAGCATTATTAACATTTTTCAGTTGCCAACCCGCCTCCTGGGCACTGTGGTCTGCTGGCCCCTGTCCCGACTCCATTAAATCTGGAAGTGGGAGGGTCGAAAGTGGGTTGGCATCCGATTTGAGATTATTGTTTACATTTTCACAGCTGACCCGACCCCAAAGCACCTGTTTTTGAGTTAAAATCTTGCCATTACACTCTGGGTCAGACACTGAGAATGTTTGATCAGTAATTTCCAGTCTAATTTCCCATCTCTCTCGGCCCCATTGCTCCCATTCACCTTAATTCTGTTTCTCAATGCTCTAACAGTCAGACACATTTTAGTGGCCAGTCGGGTCCGTAAGGGGCTGAGGGGTCAGAGCAAGGGAGAGAATCGCAGTGACCCAGAGATGGAGAGCAGAAGGAGGTCTGTAATTTTACTCTTCACTCTATCTGGCAGCTTCATACTTCTCTGGTTGGTGTATGTTATGGAATTCTTATATTACCACATGACAGGAACAGATCCGAGGGTTTACAACGATTCTGAATATATATTTCAAAGAGTTGCATATATACTGCTGATTTTAAGTTGCTGCTCAAACACATTTATTTATGTGATGTCTCAGTCCAAGTTCAGAGAGCAGTTCAAGAGCGCGGTGAAATATTCACTTACATCAATTACTCAATTGTTGAAAAACATAAAACTGAGGGAAGCCCAGAGGCAGGTTCCCCCTCCACTGATTTGATTCTCAGCTCCGCAGATCTGTTCAAAAAGCAAAACTTGATGTTGCTAAAAGAACATGATGCAGATGTTGTACATTTTCTCCTATAAGTTGATTATTATCATTTTTTTTTTGTGGAAACACTTTATTGAGTGCGTTTTTCTTCCATTCCCACTGTCCATTCGCTGCCATTTCTCTGTCTCTCTCTCTCTCTCTCCTTTTCTCTCCGAGTCGGATGGTGGTATGGGAGGGGCGGGGTTGTGTTGTCTGCATCTGGACAAGCCCACTTGGGTGGTAGGGGGAGACAGATCCAAGGGCAATGGAACGGATCCGGACTCAGCACAGGACCAGGCAGACCCGGTGTCTCAGCTTGGTGGATGCTAGAATGAAAGGATTTGTGTTCCTTCCTGGTTCCTAGGTTAGCTGATATTAGTATCTCTTCAAGTTTCGCCTGTCTCTCTTTAAAATCTGCTCTTATCTCCCATCCTCAAGCAAAAAAAACCCTTGACATCTCCATCCATGCAAACTACCATCCAATCTTCATCCTCCATTTTCTCTCTAATGTCCTTGAAGTTGTTGTTTACTTGCAAATCCGTTGCGATATTTCCAGGAACTCCAGACCTGAATCTCTTCAGTCTGGTTTCTGCCATCCGACAGTATTGAAAGATTTCCTTTCAAAGTCAGGAATTGCATCTTAGGTGACTGAGACAAAGCTAAACCCTCCTCCTCGTTCTTCTTGACCTGTCTGCAGACATGTAAAGTTATAACACGCAGCTCAATCTCATCAACACTTCTCTCGACACATCCAAGCTCTGACAATCATCAGGCTGCTTATCGGACTTATCTGACATCGAGAATTGCATGAGTAGTCATTTCCAGCCATTAAATATTGGGAAGACTAAACCCATAGTCTTCTGTCCCGATTACAGATCCATACCATAGATACCAGTTTCATCCTGCTCAGTGATGCACAGTTCGGGTTCCACCAGGGCCACTCAGCTCCTGACCTCATTACAGCCTTTTTTCAAACATTGGAAAAAGAGCTGAACTCAAGGGGTGAGGAGAGAGTGACTGCCCTTGACATCAAGGCAGCTTTTGTCTGAGTATGGCATCAAGGTGCCCTAGCAAAATTGGAGTCAATGAGAATCGGGGGAAGCTCTCCACTTCTTGGAGTCGCACCCAGCGCAAAGGAGGCTGGTTGTGGTTGTTGGAGGTCAATCATCTCATTTCCAGGACATCACTGCAGGAGATCCTTAGGGTAGTATCCTAGGCCGAACCACCTTCAGCTGCTTCGTCAATGACATAGAACATAGAACATAGAACATTACAGCGCAGTACAGGCCCTTCGGCCCTCGATGTTGCGCCGACCTGTGAAACCATCTGACCTAAACTATTCCATTATCATCCATATGTCTATCCAATGACCACTTAAATGCCCTTAAAGTTGGCGAGTCTACTACTGTTGCAGGCAGGGCATTCCACGCCCCTACTACTCTCTGAGTAAAGAAACTACCTCTGACATCTGTCCTATATCTATCACCCCTCAACTTAAAGCTATGTCCCCTCGTGTTTGCCATCACCATCCAAGGAAAAAGACTCTCACTATCCACCCTATCTAACCCTCTGATTATCTTATATGTCTCTATTAAGTCACCTCTACTCCTCCTTCTCTCTAACGAAAACAACCTCAAGTCCCTCAGCCTTTCCTCGTAAGACCTTCCCTCCATACCGGGCAACATCCTAGTAAATCTCCTCTGCACCCTTTCCAAAGCTTCCACATCCTTCCTATAATGCGGTGACCAGAACTGCAAGCAATACTCCAGGTGCGGACGCACCAGAGTTTTGAGCAGCTGCAGCATGACCTCGTGGCTCCGAAACTCGATCCCCCTACTAATAAAAGCTAACACACCATATGCCTTCTTAACAGCCCTATTAACCAGGGTGGCAACTTTCAGGGATTTATGTACCTGGACACCAAGATCTCTCTGCTCATCTACACTACCAAGAATCTTCCCATTAGCCCAGTACTCTGCATTCCTGTTACTCCTTCCAAAGTGAATCACCTCACACTTCTCCGCATTAAACTCCATTTGCCATCTCTCAGCCCAGCTCTGCAGCTTATCTATGTCCCTCTGTAACCTACAACATCCTTCGGCACTATCCACAACTCCACCGACCTCGTGTCATCCGCAAATTTACTAACGCACCCTTCTACACCCTCATCCAGGTCATTTATAAAAATGACAAACAACAGTGGCCCCAAAGCAGATCCTTGCGGTACACCACTAGTAACTAAACTCCAGGATGAACATTTGCCATCAACCACCACCCTCTGTCTTCTTTCAGCTAGCCAATTTCTGATCCAAAGCACTAAATCACCTTCAATCCCATACTTCCGTATTTTCTGCAATAGCCTACCGTGGGGAACCTTATCAAACGCCTTACTGAAATCCATATACACCACATCCACGGCTTTACCCTCATCCACCTGTTTGGTCACCTTCTCGAAAAACTCAATAAGGTTTGTGAGGCACGACCTACCCTTCACAAAACCGTGCTGACTATCGCAAATGAACTTATTCTTTTCAAGATGATTATAAATCCTATCTCTTATAACCTTTTCCAACATTTTACCCACAACCGAAGTAAGGCTCACAGGTCTATAATTACCAGGGCTGTCTCTACTCCCCTTCTTGAACAAGGGGACAACACTTGCTATCCTCCAGTCTTCCGGCACTATTCCTGTCGACAATGACGACATAAAGATCAAGGACAAAGGCTCTGCAATCTCCTCCCTTGCTTCCCTGTGAATCCTAGGATAAATCCCATCTGGCCCAGGGGACTTATCTATTTTCACACTTTCCAAAATTGCTAACACCTCCTCCTTGTGAACCTTAATCCCATCTAGCCTAGTCGTCTGTATCTCAGTATTCTCCTCGACAACATTTTCTTTCTCGACTGTAAATACTGACGAAAAATATTCATTTAACGCTTCCCCTATCTCTTCTTCCTTAAACCATGATGTCAGAAATGGGGAAGTTCGCTGATGATTGCACTATGTTCAGCACCATTCGTGACTCCTCAGATATTGAAGCATTCTGTGTAGAAATGCAGCAAGACCTGGGCAATATCCAGGCTCGGCTAATAAGTGGCCATTAACATTCCCGCCATACAAGTGCCAGGCAATGCCCATCTCCAGCAAGAGAGAATCTAACCATCTCCCCTAGTCATTCAATGGCATTACCATCGCTGTATCCCCCCCCGCCCCCCCCCCACTGTCAACGTCTCTAGGGGTTACCATTGACAAGAAACTGAACTGGAGTAGCCATATAAATACCGTGGCTACAAGAGCAGGTCAGAGGTTAGGAATCCTGTTGCGAGTAACTCACCTCTTGACGCCCCAAAGACTGTACAGCATTTGCAAGGCACGAGTCAGTAGTGTGATGGAAAACTCTCCAATTGCCTGGATGGGTGCAGCTCCAACATCACTCAAGAAGCTCGACACCATCCAGGACAAAGCAGCCCACTTGACTGGCACCCCATCTACACACATTCACACTTTCCACCACCGATGCGCATTGGCAACAGTGTATATCATCTGCAAGATGCACTGCAGCAACGCACCAAGGCGACTCAGGCAGCACATTCCAAACTTGCGACCTCTACCAACTAGAAGGACAAGCACAGCAGATGCATGGAAACACCACCACCTGCAAGTTGCCCTCCAAGCCACACACCATCCTAACTTGTAAGTGTACCACCGTTCCTTCACTGTCGCTGGGTCAAAATCCAGGAACTCCCTTCCTAACAGCACTGTGGGTGTACCTACCCCACTTGGACTGCAGTGGATCAAGAAGGCATCTCACTACCACCTTCTCAAGGGCAATTAGGGGTAGAAAATAATGGCTGGCCTGGCCAGCGACGTCCATATTGCATGAAGTGAATAATATTTTTTTTTTAATCCTTCTCCTTGGCAACTGGCTGTGGCAGAACCAGCCTGCTCACAATTTTGGTGTTATAGTTGACCCCGAGCCGAACCTCCCATCACTCCGAACGTCTACTTTCAGCACCATAATTTTGTTTGACACCCTCCATACATCCTCCGCTGAACCACATAGCAATGGCTTATTTACCTCTAGCCAGCTCGATTCCAATACATTCCTGGCTAGGCTCCGACATTCCCCCCTCTGTAAACTTAACCATCCAAAACTCTGCTGCCCATGTCCTCAGATGCACCAAGACGCCCTCATCCATCATTTCCCGACATACATTGATCCCAGTCAAACAATGCCTTTGTTTTAAAATTTTTATCCGTGTTTTAAATTTTTTATCCGTGTTTTGAAATCCCTCCATGGCTTCACTCCTTATCACTGCAATCTCCTCCAGTTCCTATATACAACTAAAGCACTGTAATCTTCTCCAGCCCCTACAGTCGTCCCTCTGACTGCAATCTCCTCCAGCTCCTATATACAACCATAGCACTGTAATCTCCTCCAGTCCCTCTGACTGCAATCTCCTCCAGCTCCTATATACAACTATAGCACTGTAATCTTCTCCAGCCCCTACAGTCGTCCCTCTGACTGCAATCTCCTCCAGCAACTGCAAGCGTCCCTATATCAGTGTGATCTGTCCCAGCACCCACAACCCACTGCATCTCAGTAACATTCTCCAAGCCTACAGCTATCCCTACTTTGTAACCTCTGCCGGGGCCTACAATCTTCCATATATTTGTGAATTCCTCCAGTCCCGCCAACACTCACTATATGTCTAACCTCCTGCAGTCTATACAGACCACCAGGATATCTGTGTTCCTCCAGTTCTGGCTTCTTGAGCTTTCTGATTTTTATCACTACACAATAGCACGGGTGCTTTCAGCTGGATGCACCCGAAATTCTGTAATTTTCCCCTAATCCTCTCCACTGTTCACTCTCTTCCATTAAGGCACTACTCAAAGTCTCCCCCTTTGACCAACCTTTTGGTCACCTCTCCTATTATCTCCTTACATGATTGGTGAGACATTTTGTTATATAATACATATAATACTCCTGGCATGCTTCATGAGATGTTTTCTTATGGTAAAGGAACTATATATTTATTAGTTGTTGTTAACTCCCTCTCAAATTTTCTTTCACAAGCTTAAATCTAATTTTGGCATGAAGCCTAAACCTAATCCGATTCCTAAACCTAACACCATCCATTGCCTTAGTGGCACAGCGGCGCAGTAATTAGCACCGCAGTGGTCTCACAGCTCCAGCGACGCGGGTTCAGTTCTGGGTACTGCCTGTGCGGAGTTTGTAAGTTCTCCCTATGTCTGAATTGGTTTCTGCCGGGTGTTTTGGTTTCCTCCCACCTCCAAAGACTTGCAAGTTGATAGGTAAATTGGCATTGTAAATTGCCCCGAGTGTAGGTGGGTGGTAGGAGAATGGTGGGGATGTGGTAGAGAATGTAGGATTAGCATAAATGGGTGGTTGTTGGTCGGCACAGACTTGGTGGGCCAAAGGGCCTGTTTCAGTATCTCCAAATAAATAAAAAATAAAATAAAACCTTAACACAAAGTGCAACACGATCCAAATGTAGCCATAACACTAACTAGAAGCATAACCCTAATCCAATCTCTCGGTTTAGCAGGAACCGAACGCGAATCCAAACAGCAAACCCATCTCTAATCCTCAACCTAAACATCAATGTAACCCTTTCCCTAAACTCAACGTAAAACCTAACCCTAACTCTAACCCGAGCAGCAATCCTCACCTCAAAGTTAAGAACAGTGCTAACGTTAATCCTGACTGGAACTGCAACCCTTCCCTAACACAAACTTTAGTCCAAATGCTATCCTATCCCCAAATATAGCACAAAAGCTAGTGTCACACTAATTCTAACCCTACCTAACGTTAACCCTAAAAATTACATGAACTCTAACATGACTCTAATGTAGAGCCAATCATAACCATAATTGTGACCGTAACCTTAACAACAATGCTACCCTAAGCCAAACACTAACTCTAAAGCTACCCTCAGTGTAACCCTTAACTGTAACCCGAGCTCTGACCCTTAACCTAAACTCATATGGAACCCGAACACAAAACATAACTGTAAGAGTAGCAATAAACTTAACACTAAGACTAACGACTACCATAAACCAAAGTGTAACCGAGGTCTAATCCTATCTCTTGACCTAAGCCTAGCCCTAACTGTTACTCTAAACCAAATCCGAGACTGAACCATAACTGCAACCGTAATCCAAACCAAAACTGCAAAGGTAACTCTAATCTTAACGCAAACTAAGCCCTAACTGTAAAAGTAAATGTAACCCTAAACCTAAAGCTAATACTTAGCCTGAACCCAACTACAACCTGAACACTAACATTAATCCTAGCCCTAATTGTAAAACAAATCCTAACCCTCGCCTTAAACCTGACGTTAACCATAAAACGTACAGTCACCATAGACCTAACCTTAAACCTAACTCTATTCATAAACTCAATCATAATCTGAACCCCAACATTAACCTTTACCTTAACCTAAACTTACATGCCAAATGACAGCCTAACTTGTATTAAAATGAATGTGAACCCTGATCTGATGTGAATCCTAACCTCAAGCTGTACCTTTACCGTACACTACCTGGGGAATTGGGTCACCAATATAGAAAGCTGCCACATCGGAGGCACTGTGCTGCAGTCAGGATGAAGGGTCCAGTCTGGTCATCTTAACTCAGGACCTACAATCAACACTGAGAGCGAGACTGAATGGACCTGCAAGGAGACAGGCACCGGCGCACGGAGTTCCAGCAGCTTAAAAGAGGCATACTCTCACAGACTCTCACAGGGGCAGCAAGAGATTTCCACGACTGACATCACAGTTCACTTTGACGATGGCAAAGGTTAGAAATGTAATAGGTTTTAAGCAAATACAGCCGGGATGGGGCAAGAGATACCAAAAGTAAAGGCGTTGATAGGGCAGGGTCACAGAGACTAACTGACAAGAAAGTCATGGAGCAAAGGCAAAAGGTATGTTCCTGGTGTGCTGAAAGACAAAGTGTTTCTGCAGAGAGGGTGTTAATGGAAAGAAAATTAAACAGACCTGGCTCAAAGCACAAACATGACAAATACAGTGGGCAGGCACATGGTAATAAGAATGAATGATGAAACAAACTAAATTAAAATAAAAATAAAAAATGAAACAAAGAAAAAAAACTGAAAATAAAATGTGTGTGTGGGGGTGGGGGGGGGGGGGGTGGTGGGTGGTGGTGGTAGGGATGGTGGTTGGTGGTGTGGTAGGGGCGGCATGCTCTGAAATTATCGAACTCAATGTTCAGTCCGGCAAGCTGTAGTGTGCCTAATTGGCAAATGAGATGCTTGTCCTCAAGCTTTCGTTGATGTTCACTGGAACACTGCAGCAATCCCAGGTGTGGTCATGAGAGCGGGTGTGGGTGTGTGGTGGCGGGGGTGGGGTGGGTGGGGGGGGGGGCGGGGCGGGTGTTGAAATGGCCAGCAACCGGACGCTCAGAGTCATGATTTCGGACTGAGCGAAGTAGTTCCGCAAAGCAGTCACCCAGTCTGTGTTTGGTCTCCCAATATGGAGGAGACCACATTGTGAGCAGCGAATACAGTAAACTACATTGAACGAAGTACAAGTAAATCACTGCTTCACCTGAAAGGACTGCTCTGGACCTTGTATAGTGAGGACAGAGGAGGTAAAAGTGCAGGTATTACACCTCCTGCGATTGCACAGGAAGGTGCCGTTGGAAGGGGACGAGATGTTGGGGGTAATGGAGGAGTGAACCAGGCTGTCACAGAAGGAACGATCCCTTCGGAATGCTAACAGGGGATCGGAGGGGAAGTTGTGTTTGGTGGTGGCATCACACTGGAGATGGCGTAAATGGCGAAGGATTTTCCTTTGGATGTGGTGGCTGGTGGGGTGGAAAGTGAGGACAAGGGGAACCCTGTTGCCATTAGGAAGGGAGGGGAAGGGGTGAGGACAGAAGTGTGGTAAATGGCCTGGACATGGTTGAGGGTCCTTTCAACAATGGTGGGGTGGGGGGGCGCGGGGGTGGGGGCGTGGTGAAATCCTCGGGTTAGGAAAAAGAAAGACATATCAGAAGCACTGTCATGGAAGGTAGCATCATCAGAGCAGATGCGTCAGAGACGGAGAAACTTGTAGAATGAAATGGAGTCCTTACAGGAGGCAGGGTGCGAAGAAGTGTAATCGAGGTAGCTGTGGGTGTCGGAGGGCTTTTAATGAATATTAGTAGACAGCCTATCCCCAGAGATAGAGGGCAGAAAATTCGAGGAAGGGAAGGGAAGTGTTGGGGATGGACCATGTAAAGGCGAGAGAAGGGTGGAAATTGGAAGCAAGGTTAATAAAATTTTCCAGTTGTGGGCGGGAGCAGGAATTGGCACCGATACAGTCATCATTGTACCGGAAAAAGAGTTGGAGGAGGGGGCCTGAGTAGGAATCGAACAATGAATGTTCGACATGTCCCATAGAAAGACTGGCATAACTAGAACCCATGCGGGTACCCATAGTAACCCATTTTGCTTGAAGAAAGTGAGTGAAGGTAAAGGAGAAGTTGTTCAATGTGAGAACAAGTTCAGCCAAGCAGAGGAGGGTGGAGGTGGATGGGGACTGGTTGGGCCTCTGTTCAAGGAAGAAGCGGAGAGCCCTCAAACCGTCCTGGTGGGGGATGGAGGTGTAGAGGGATTGGACGTCCATAGTGAAGAGGAGGAGGTTGGGGCCAGGAAACTGGAAATTAACAAAATGATGTAGGACGTCAGAAGAGTCACGGAAGTAGGTGGGAAGACTCTGGACTGGGAAAAAAGATAGAGTCAAGATAGGAGGAAATAATTTCAGTGGGGCAGGAACATTCTGCAAGGACAGTCCTGTTTGTGGATTTTAGGAAGGAGGTAGAATCGAGCTGTCTGGGTTTGCGGGACGAGGAGGTTGGAAGCTGTAGAGTGATTCTGAACGCGTTCAAGCTTGGAAGTCTAGACTTTAGTCACCCAATTTTGCCGATCTCACCGGATTCTTTATGTGGGCCATGCAGAACCGAGTCCTCCCCTAGTCACTGCAATGGGTGTGTCATGCTGAACCCAGCTCTCTCGCTAACTCTGAATAGTACACCCAAGCATAGAATTATACGGCACAGGAGGCAATTCAGCCCAGCCTGCCTGTGTTGACTCTTTGAAAGAGCTATCCAGCAAGCCGAGCATTCATACTGCTCCTTCCCTGTAAAATCATCCCCCTTCGCACATTTCTCCAATTCACCTTTTGAAAGTTACTATTCAATCTGCTTCCACCGCCCTTTCAGGCAGTGCATTCCAGATCACCGCAATTCGCTGCATAAAAACAATGCTCCTCATCTCCCCCGCTGATTCCTTTGCGGATTACCTTAAATCTGTGTCCCTCTGGCTTTGGATCCTCCTGTCGCTGGAAGCAGTTTTTCCTTATTTACTCCAGCAGAAGCTCATGAACTTTAAAACTTCGATTAAATCTCCTCTGAACCTTCTTTGCTCTCAGGAGAACAATCCCAGCTTCTCCAGTCTCTCCACATTCACTGAATTCCCTGATGCCTGGTACCATTCTGGTCATTCGCCTCGAGGACCTTCTCCAAGACCTTGACATCCTTCCCAAAGTTTGGTGCCTAGAATTGGATACAACTCTCCACCAGGAACGCAATTAATGTTTTATAGAGGTTTTGTGTAATTGTATGTTTTTCCATGCTGTACCTCTATTTATTAATCTTCGGATCCAGTCGGCATATTTGATCAGCACTCTCAACCCATCCCACTACTTGCAAAGTCTTGTGAACAATGGTCCCCCTTTTCAGATTTACTGAGAGTACCAGTGCTGAGGGAATGCTGCACTGTCCGATGATCAGTACTGAGGGAATGTGCTGTTGGAAGTCAGTACTCAGTGAATGTGGCACTGCTGGAGGGTCAGTACTGAGGGAGTGTCACATTAAAGGAGACGAGCACTGATGGAGGTGCAATAAGCAAGTGATGCTGTGTCAGAAGGGCACGAATGAGGGAGCACTGCGTTGTCAGACTGTAAGTACTGAAGAAACGCTGCACTGTCAGAAGCTTAGTACAAAGGGAGTGCTGCACGGTCAGAGTCAGTATTGATGGAGTGCTGCCGTGTCAGAGGGGAGGTAATGAGGGAGTGCAGCAGTGTTAAGATGCTGTTTATAATGAGACCTTATAATGATATCCCTTTTCCCCTCTCAGTTGTATGCAAACAAATCCACGCCCCTCTCCCTACCAAGCAGCCCTCTGTTGCGTTAAAGCTCTCATCTTTTTATTTTGAGATACAGCACTGAAACAGGCCCTTCGGCCTACCGAGTCTGTGCTGACCAACAACCACCCATTTATACTAATCCTACAGTAATTCAATATTCCCTACGACGTACCAACACTAGGGGCAATTTACAATGGCCAATTAACCTATCACCTGCAAGTCCTTTGGCTGTGGGAGGAAGCCGGAGCACCCAGCGAAAACCCACACGATCACAGGGAGAACTTGCAAACTCCGCACAGGCAGTACCCAGAATTGAACCCGCGTCCCTGGAGCTGTGAGGCTGTAGTGCTAACCACTGCGCTACTGTGGCGCCACAACTATTCCCCAACTTCCTTCTTTCCACTGAAACGTCCATGAAAAGACAGCATAGGCTCGAGGTGATGAATGACCTCCTCCTGTTCCTGCATAAAACACTCAAGGGTGTATTGTCTCGTCCTGTTTCTGTGCAAAAGCCTCGAGAGGACTAATTGGCTTCCTCTTATTTCCTGTGTAACAGGCTTGAGAGGGTGCACGGTCTCCTCCTGTTCCGATGGAATCGGCTTGAGGGGCTGATTGGAACCCTGCTGTTTCTGTGCTTGCTATGATATTCTGTGGCAGTGAACTTTCCTCTCTGGTTAACCCTCTGCCTGACCTTTGTCTCCTCCTACATCTCCGCTCGCCAGGAATAGTTGAAGGCAGCTGCCAATGAGATAGTGAAGGACTCCCCGGAATTTTAGCCATAGCAGTCAGACTTCTCCCCATTTTTACAGTGAGGAAGGCCCAGATGGACGATGGCTGCAACCTGCCCTTCACCACCCGAACCACAATTGAGTGAAGGACAGCATTGAAACAACATGCGATCTAGAGGTGTGACAGACGGTGTTTGAAAGAACAACCTTGCTGCTCAGAGAATACAACATCAAACTTTCATTAGTTATATAATGTGATGAGAATTTTCCAGTCTTTGAGGTTTGCCAATACAATCTCCAAAATAAATATATTCTATCACAACACAGACTGACCTTGACGTCGTAATCTGTTTGTTCAATTTAAAAACAAACGGTTTGAACAATGTGGCAACATCAATACTCCATGGAGATCCCACAGACTATAAATAACAGGCTCTGCGAAAGTATTGCCTCAGAGTTTGATGCAGAGCGATTACCTGCAGCAAGAAGGAACAGATCACTTCACAAAGAAAATGATTAAAACATTTTATAGTATCTTGAAAATATATTACTTGATCCTTGGCATCATTGGTGTTCCTGGTAAGTTGTAAATCTGAGTGTGAGCTGGCCTATGATTTTACTCTGTGGCAGCTAATATTACATACTGATCTAGTGGTCACCGATATACAGACATCTGATATGCAATATAAGTTTCTTCTGTCAAATATCCGAAATTATCCCTCTAGTTTTATTTCATTGTCTGAGCTGACAATAAACCTCTGTTTCTAACTGACAGGCTCTCTCAGTCATCATATTATTGTATTTATGGAATATTGTGCAATGTTGACTTGGAGCTCAGTAAAAACAACTCTAAGAGTGAAGGTACTAGTGGGAGTATCACTTGGTGTAAAATCGAAATGAGTGTAGGTCACTGATTGTAGTTGAAAACAAGACCCAGTGGCCAATTCTTACTGGGAGTAACCGTCATTGTAGAATTTTACTGAGTGTGGGTTACTAACTGGAGTGGAGCACCTGATCCCAGTGCTGATGTATTACTGGGAGTAACTGTCACTGGAGAATTGTACTGAGTGTGGGTTACTAACTGGAGTGGAACACCTGACCCCAGTGATAATGTATTACTGGGAGTAACTGTCACTGTAGAATTGTACTGAGTCTGGGTTACTAACTGGAGTGGAGCACCTGATCCCAGTGATAATGTATTACTGGGAGTAACTATCACTGTAGAATTGTACTTAGTGTGGGTTACTAACTGGAGTGGAGCACCTGATCCCAGTGATAATGTATTACTGGGAGTAACTGTCACTGCAGAATTGTACTGAGTGTGGGTTACTAACTGGAGTGGAGCACCTGACCCCAGTGATAATGTATTACTGGGAGTAACTATCACTGTAGAATTGTACTTAGTGTGGGTTACTAACTGGAGTGGAGCACCTGATCCCAGTGATAATGTATTACTGGGAGTAACTGTCACTGCAGAATTGTACTGAGTGTGGGTTACTAACTGGAGTGGAGCACCTGACCCCAGTGATAATGTATTACTGGGGGTAACTTTCAGTGTAGTAGTGTACTGAGTGTGGTCACTAACTGGAGTGGAATACCTGACCCCAGTGACCATGTATTACCGGGAGCATCTTTCAGTGTTGTTTTGTATTGAGTACAATTGTACAATCCGATTCTGTGTTGAAATCATTGTTTCCGGTGACTGATCTCTCCTTTCCTTGGAGTTGTCTGTGTGATTGACGCAAGTCATTGATAGCAATGGGGACGATTTTCGCGGATGTCTGCTAATAAGTGTATACATTGAAATGTATCAGTATTGCTCTGTCTTCCATTGAACTGCCCCAACAGAATCAGATATTAACTACTTCCTTACAGTTACACAGCAGAGAAGCATTATTAAAGCATTCTAATCCTCTGTAAAATTACGTTTCGTATTCTGATTATATTTATTGTGAACACTTAAGTATTTTTAGTGTTGATTAATGCATTGCCCCAAAACGGTTCTGAGAATCTGTATGTCAAAAGTGTTGCTTTTTACGATCGTGCTAATACACAGAATGAATATCGAAATCCAGTTATTCAAACATGCACTTTTGCAAATGACTAAGGTTCTTTCAATCAGTTCTTATGCCTGGTTTAGCGTCTCGACACATGTAAACTGTAACAATTGCTTCCCTGAGCTCAATGAGGTGTGTCCCAGTGAGGAGAGACAGCAATATCGAAGTATCTCACATATCAGATTTTCATGACAGATATCAGACCAGGGGCATTGAGTAATAATATTAGTGAACTGTTAATGATGAAACGAATAGTACACTTCTCTCTGTCTTACTATCGTCCTGGTTAAAAAAAATTGCACCTTCTCGGATAAATCAAGAGCCTTTTTGTCACATGGAGTCCAGGATTGTACATAGAACGCTAATTGTGGAATGAAAAAAACTTTCTATATGAGTTTAATATCAGTGCTCGGCTGTTACAACTTCTTTCTCAGGAAATGAACTCAAATGCTTTGTTAGTATTTTATGGCCGTGTTAACCCAGGATATGATTTCTGAATCTAAACCCCTGAACCCCTTTTCCCTTCGAAACCATTTGGACTCTTATCTTCCAAAGATTATTTGGGAAGCTTATTTTTCTGACCAAAATCCAACACCTCAGACTTAGCTGCAGTGAAAACATTTGCTATTTAAATTCCCATTGTGCAAATCTGTTAACTGTTATTAATGATGTTTTCAGTTATTTTGTTGCATTCTTCCTCTGCATTAACTGTCCTCTCAATTTGGATTTTTCTGCGGATTTTGTAATTGTGCTACTGCTTCCCGAGTTGATATCATTTCTGTAACTGTTGAATGACAGTATTCCTAGGACTGATCCTTGTGGAAACCACTTCCCAACTTCTGCCAATCTGACGAACTACCTTTAACCCATATTCCATGTTTCCTATTTTTGGAGTCAGCTTGCTCTCCATTCTGCTGCTTGTCCCATAACATAACTATTTTTGACAGTAGGCATGAGTCTGCTGTGTGGTTGCTTATCAAAGGCCTTTGGAAAATTAATGTCAATTGTATGGACTGTTTAACACTTCTCTACTCTTTCTGATATTATTCAAACACGTTTATAATAATAATAATTAATAATAATACGACACTGCTAGGTGTTTCTGGATGTTTCACTGTTAAATCTTTGAATAAGTATTCCATGATTATTCCTACGACTAACGTTATGCTTAATTGTCTATCGTTCCTTCAACAAGTTATATCTTCCGTCTTAAATACAAGAATCACATTAGCTGTCCGTCAGCTCTCAGGCACTATTCCCCACTCTGATGAACATTAATGAACAGATAATCGTGTCTCTCTTATCGCTTCCCCATCTTTCAAAGTATGTGTGGATGTAATCCATCTGAACTAGACAGTTTGCCCTTTCTTTGATAAATTTATCAAATATCTCCCCACTTTCTACCTTAAATATCATGAAGGTTTTTTCGAATGTATTCACCATTAACTGACATTAATTACTCCCCTCAGAGGTCCCTCTCCTTTCTTCAGGCACCGAATCCTAATCCACTGGGTCTTTCTGCCCCAATTGTCCCACAGTGCACGACACGTTCTTCCAGAGCTGTGCCTCAGAGGTTCTTTTACATTTCTGTACATGTCAAAGTCCAGTAAAGCCGAGCTGTCCCTCAACTCCCAATGAATGAGATCTTGCCTGGCAGACACCATGAAGCCGTTTCCGAGACATTATCCACTGACCATCTCCTGCTGGATCGTTCTGAGAGCCCTCACTTCTAATTTATTTGTGCTGTTTCATTCACTCACCATTCCCCATGTTTCTCCTCTCTTCCTCAGCAGCTCTGCTCTTGGAATGAAAATCCTCAGAGTATCCTGATCCTGACCCCTGTGCAGAGACACTATTGTATATGCTAGGCATGTGGACATGTGGTGTAAACATTGGAATATTTCACACTCAAATGTTGATGCTGTGGACGCATGTACTAAATATCCAGCCTTTGTATCGGATACATGGACTATTCTTTGCTCAGAACAGTTGTGATGAAACGTCACAGACCGGAAACGTTAATTCTGCTTCCAGCTCTACAGATTCTGCCCGACCTGCTGAGTATTTCCAGCACTTTCTGCTTATATTTCAGATTTCCAGCATCTGCAGCATTTTTCTCCGATACCGGAGCATGGTCTGTGTCTGTGCTTACTGTCTGGGTCAGACAATTCGAGCGTTTGATTGGTTACTTCCACTCACTTTCTCATTCTCTCACTGACAGTTAATTTACTGGCGATTGTGATCCTGTCCCGGGGAAAGTGCGGCCTCTCCACCTGCACCACTCGCTACCTGGTGGCCATGGCAATGGCGGATCTACTGGTCATTATCACTGCGGTCATACTGTTCAGGATCAATTTTTATTATTTCCCAGAAGTTTTAATTTACATCACGCCTGTGTGTAGTGTTATCATTGCCCTGATTCATGCAGCCACAGATTGTTCTGTCTGGTTCACCGTCACTTTCACCTTTGATCGATTTGTGGCCATTTGTTGCCAGAAGCTGAAAACAAAATATTGCACTGAGAAAACTGCAGTTTTTGTTCTAGCAACAGCCGGCATTCTGCTCTGCTTAAAAAACGTCCCTTTTTACTTTGCATATGAACCTCCAGAGATCATCAGCAAAGTACCATGGTTCTGTTATCAAAAGCCAAGCTATTATACTGATCCCAGATGGTTGGGGTTTGACTGGTTTGATAAGTTTTTAAACCCATTGCTCCCAATCGCTTTAATTCTGTTACTCAATGCTTTAACTGTCAGACACATTTTGGTGGCCAGTCGAGTTCGCAAGGGACTGAGGGGTCATAGCAAGGGAGAGAATTGCAGTGACCCAGAGATGGAGAGCAGAAGGAAGTCTGTGATTTTACTCTTCACCATATCTGGCAGCTTCATACTTCTGTGGTTGGTGTTTGTTATCGAATACTTATATTATACCATATCAGGAACGGGTCACAGGGATTACAGTGATTCGGAATATATATTTCGACAAGTCGGATTGATGATACGGGATTTAAGTTGCTGCACAAATACATTTATTTATGGGACGACTCAGGCCAAGTTCAGAGAGCAGGTCAAGAGTGCGGTGAGATGTCCAGTTAGATCAATTATTCAATTAATCAATAAACAAAACTGACAGCAGCCCAGGGGCAAGTCCCAGTGTTTGCAGTCCATGAATCTAATATTCATCCCCGATATGCAAGAGGTGACCGACAGCTGGATGACCAGAAATACAATAGCAGGGGGGCAGGTGGCGTCACACATGTCGAAAAGCAGCAGCTCAGAGGCAATGAGGTGACCTTTGGAGGAGTGGAGAGAAAGGGGACAGGAGGAGAGTCTGAGCGTCCCCCGCCGGAGAGACGTGGAATCAGCAGCTACTGTCTCTCCAGCACCCCAACTGGGTCCATCGCTGAAAACAAAAGTTACTGTTCCAAAATCAAAATGCTGCAGATGCTGGAAATCTACACTTGTCTGTTCATCACTAATATTTGCTTTCATTTCCGAGAAATACTACTTAGTCCATCTCCCTTACTTTCCCACTGCTTGGTCACTGCCAACTCTCTCTCTCACTCTCTCACTGAGTCAGATGGTGGGCTGGTGGAGGTCATTTGGGGTTTGCAAGAAGCATGAATTAGAAGATCGCAGAGGTTTCAGCGGGTTGCAGAGGCTGTTGGTGTTTACAGGTATAGGCTGGGTGTTGGGGCTGGAGGAGGTCGCAGAGATAGGGAGGGTGGTCTGGGCTGGAGTAGGTTAGAGATAAGAAGGATTGTTGGGGCTGGAGGAGGTTACATGGACAGGGAGGGTTGTAGGAGCTGCAGGAGTTTACGGAGAGTGTCATGATCCTTTTTATTCTCTCGGGGAAATATGTGGTGTGTCCTGAAGACAGCAAAGGAGCAATACTGCTTTAAGAACAAGCAGGCCTTCGGAGTTACTGAAAAAGTGCATTCGCTTGACTTTGAAACAGCCATTCACACTGAGCATCGAGAGACACGTTTGTTACAACTTAATTTTGAACTGTCTTAGAGTGCAAACAGAGTATTCTGACAGAGGAAACAGACAGACATCGACGTGTTAGCACCTGAAAGAAGAGTCTTAGCCCATTTTAGAGAGGAGGAAGAGAATTTAGTCTGTTTATTTATTATTATCTCTCAAAATTTAAAAAAAAAATCAGGCCTAAACAGATATCTCTGATAATTTAAACAGTAGGAAGGGAAGTTAAACTGTGACAATCTTTTATCCCTCAAGCACTCTAAAGCCAGATTGATTCTATTAAAAGTGGTTGTGAGTTGTTGATCTACTGTGGTCACCGCTGGAGAAGGAAAACATCACTTACTACTGGATTTCAACGACAGACTGTTTTACTGTTGAATAACCTATTTTGTCCCCATCCAACGGCTGTGAGGACTTCAAGCAACATTGGGCTGCAAATTTGCAAGGACTATAATTTTTCTCTTTTAAATGTTGTTTATGTCTTCGTAGTGTTTACGAATTTACATTTTCTAATTAAACTATTATTTTGTTGATTTACAGACATGGAGGTTTGTAGCAGCTGCAGGAGGTTAGGTAGATAGGTCGGGTTGTAGGAGCTGGAGGAGATAACAGAGATATGGAAGGTTGTAAGAAATGGAGCTGGTTACAGAGATGTGGCAGGATGTCCGAGCTGGACAGGTTTACATAGATAGGAATGGTTGGAGGAGTGGTCACATATAGATGGAGGGTTTTTATGGCTGGATGAGCTTAGAGAGATATGGATGTTTGTATGAGCTGCAGGAGGTCCCTGAGAGTGGGAGGTTTGTCAGAGCTGGGGGACATTGCAGAGATAAGGAAGTCTGTAAGGGCTGCAGGAGGTCACATTGATGGGTGCGGGGTTGATGAGCTGGAGAAGGTTTCAGAGATATACAGAGCTGCAGGGGATGCAGGGGGATACATAGATAGAGAGAGTTGTAGGAGCTGGAAGAGGCTACAGAGATTTGGACGGTTGTCGGGGTGCAGGGTGTTACATATATATGGAGGATTACAAAGTTTGCATGAGGTAAGAGAGATATGGAGGGTTGTATGAGCTGCAGGAGGACCCTTGAAGTAGGAGGGTTGTAGGAGCTGGAGGAGGTTGCAGTGATATGGGGGGGTGTCAGGGCTGCAGTGGGTTACATAGATGGGGAGGGTTATAGGAGATGGAGGGCATAACAGAGATATGGAGGGTTGTAGGGCCTATAGGTGCTTACATAGATAAGGGAGGGTTGTAGGGGCTGGAGGAGGTTACAGAGATATGGATGGCTGAAGGGCGGCACAGTGGTGCAGTGGTTAGCACTGCAGCCTCACAGCTCCAGCGACCCGGGTTCAATCCTGGGTACTGCCTGTGTGGAGTTTGCAAGTTCTCCCTGTGTCTGCGTGGGTTTCCTCCGGGTGTTCCGGTTTCCTCCCACATACCAAAGACTTGCAGGTTGATAGGTAAATTGGCCATTATAAATTGACCCCAGTATAGGTAGGTGGTAGGGAAGTATAGGGATAGGTGGGGATGTGGTAGGAATATGGAATTAGTGTAGGATTAGTATAAATGGGTGGTTGATGGTCGGCACAGACTTGGTGGGCCGAAGGGCCTGTTTCAGTGCTGTATCTCTAATCTAATCAAATAATCAAGGGGAAGCAGAGGGTTGCATAGATAGGGAGGGTTGCAGGAGCTGGAGGGGGTTAGATCGATATGGAGGGTTATAGGGGCTGCAGGAGGTTGCACAGAAAGGGATGGTCGTAGGAGGTGGAGGGCGTTAGATCGACATGGAGGGTTATAGGGGCTAGTGGACGTCACAGAGACATGGAGGGTTGTACAGCTGCTGCAGGTCCCACAGATTGCGAGAGTTGCAGGAGGTTATAGTGATATGGATGTTTATAGGGGCTGCAGGAGTTTACATATATATGGAGGGTTATAGGGTCTGGAGAATGTTAAAGAGTTATGGAGGGTTGTAGGAGCTGCAGGAGGTCACTTAGATGGCCGGCGCGTTGTAGGAGCTGTAGAAGGTTGCATAGATATGGAGGGCTGCAGGGAGTTACACAGATAGGGAGGATTGTAGGAGCTGGCGGATTTTACAGAGATCTGGACTCTTGTAGGGGCTGCAGGGGGTTACATACATATGAAGGATGAGAAAGGTTGGAGGAGGTTGCAGAGGTAGAGAGTGTTGTAGGAGCTGAAGGAGATTACAGAGTTATGGAGGGACCTAAGGGCTGCAGGGGCTTGCATAGATAAGGAAGTCTATAGGAGCTGGAGCAGGTTACAGTGATGTGGAGCATTGTTGGGCTGCAGGGTGTTACATAGATAGAGGGAGCTGTAGAAGCTGTCGGAGGTTACAGAGATAGGGAGAGTTGTAAGTGCTGCCGGAGGTTACATATATATGTGGACAATTATAGGGGTTGGATGACATTACAGAGATATGCAGGGTTTTATGCGCTGCAGGAGGTCCCATTGATTGTGAGGGTTGTAGGAGCAGGAGGCGGTTGCAGTAATGTGTAGGTCTGCATGGGCTGCCGTCGTTTTCATAAGTAGGGAGGGCAGTAGGAGCTGGAGGAGATAACCGAGATATGGAGGGTTTTAGTCGCTGCTGGGGTTTACATATATAGGGAGGGTTGTAGGAGCAGGAGGAAGTTGCACAAACATGAAGGGTTCTGGAGGTTGCAGGGGGCTACATAGATAGGGAGGGTTCTAAGATTTGGATGGGTTTGAGAAATATGCAGGGTTGCAACATCTGCAGAAGGTCACAGAGATGCATAGGGTTGTAGGATCTGGACGAGCTTGCAGTGATATGGAGGGTTGTATGTGTTCCAGAGTGTTACATAGTTAAGGAAGGTTGCAGGATCAACAGCACGTTACATATATGTGGGTGTCTATAGATGCTCTGTGAGGTTTGAGAGATATGGAGGGTTGTATGATCTGCAGGAGTTCCCACAGATTGGGAGGTTTGTGGGTGCTGGAGGAGATGGAAGGAATATGGAGGTTTGTCGGGCTGCAGGGGGTTACATAGATAGAGAGGTTTATAGGAGCTAGAGGAGGTTACAGTGATATGAAAAGTTGCAGGGCCTGCAAGGGTTTACACAGATAGGGAAGGTTGTAGTGGCTGCAGGAGGTTACATATATATGGAGGGTTATATGGGCTGGATGAGCTTAGAGAGATATGGAGAGTTGAATGAGCTGCAGGAGGTCCCTTATAGTGAGAGAGTTGGAGGAGATGGAGGAGGTTGCAGAGACATAGACAGTTATGGGGCTGCAGTGTATTACATAGATATGGAGGGTTGTAGGATCTGCTGGACGTTCAATAGATGGGCGGGGTTTCAGGAGCCGGAGGAGGTTGCAGAGATATGGACTGTTGTAGGAGTGCAGGCTTTTACACAGATATGGAATGTTATAGGGGCTGGATGAGGTTAGATATATATGGCTGTATGAGCTGCAGGAGGTCCTTTAGAGTGGGAGGGTTGTAGGAGCTGGAGGAGGTTGCAGTGATATTGAAGTTTGTAGGGGCTGCAGAGTGCTACATAGATTGGGAGGGTTATCGCAGATGGAGAAGAGAACGGAGATGTGGAGGGTTCTAGGGATTGCTGGGGTTTGCATAAATGGGGAGGGTTGCAGGTGCTGAAGTGGCTATATAGATCGGAGGGTTGTAGGGGCAGGAGGAGATTACATGTATATGTGGAATTATAGGGACCGGATGAGCTTAGAGAAATATGGATGGTTGTAGGGGCTGGATGAAGTTTAAACGATAGGGAGGGTTATAATGGCTGGAACAGGTTACAGGGCTATCGAAGGTTGTAGGAGCTGCAGATGTCATACAGATACTGGGGTTGTAGAAGCTGGAGAAGGCTGCAGAAATATGGAAGGTTCTAGGGGCTGCAGGGTCTAACATGGATAAGGAGGGTTGTAGGAGCTGGAGGAAGTTACAGAGAAACGGAGGGTTGCAGGGGCTGAAGGAAGTCGCATAGATGGCGGGTTGTAGCAGCTGGAGAAGGTTTCAGAGATATGGACGGCAGCAGGGGCTGCAGGGTGTTGCATAGATAGGGAGGGTTATAGGAGCTGGAGGAAATTACAGAGATATGGATGGTTGAAGGGCCGCAGGGGTGGCATAGATAGGGAGGGTTTTAGGAAGTGGAGGAGGTCACAGTGATTTTGATGATCGTAGGGGTTCAGGGGTTTACATATATATGGACGATTATAGAGGCTAGTTGCGGTTCCAGAGATGTGGAGGCTCTTTTGAGCGACAGGAAATCCCTTAAAGTAGGAGGGTTTTATGAGCGGGAGAAGGTTGCCGTGATATGAAACGTTGTTGGGGCTGCAGAGGGTTACAGGAGATGGAGTAGATAAGAGAGAAATGGAGGGTTCCAGAGGTTGCAGGGCTTACATAAATAGCGAGGGTTGTAAGAGCTGGAGTAGGTTACAGAGATAAGGAGGTCTGTAGGGGCTGCTGGAGTGCATAGAAAGGGAGGGTTGTAGGTCTGGAGAGGTTACATGTGTATGGAGTGTTATAGGGGCTGGATGAGATTAGAGATATCTGCAGGTTTGTATGGACTGGAGGAAGTTAAAGAGATAGGGAGGGTTATAGGGCTGGAGGAGGTTCCAGGGTTATGGAGTGTTGTCGGAGCAGCAGGTGGTCACAATGTTTGTGGGGAGGGATGGTGCGGTGCTCTCAAAGCTGGAGAGGTTTGCCTTGTTACGGAGGGCTGTAGGGGTTGCAGAGGGTTACATAGATGGGGAGGTTTATAGGAGCTGGAGGGCATTACAGAGATATGGAGGATTGTCGGGGCTGCAGGGGGTTCCAAAGATTGGGAGGGTTGCAGGAGCTGGAGGGCCTTACAGAGATACGGAGGATTGTAGGGGCTGCAGGGGGTTACATAGTTAGGGATGTTTGTAGAATCTGGAGGTGGTTATAGAGATAAGGAGAGTTGTCGGAGCTGGACGACATTCCAGCGATACAAAGGATTGTAGGGGCTGCAGGGGGGTCCAAAGATAGGGTGAGTTGTAGGAGTGGGAGAAGGGTACAGAGATATGGATGGTCGTGGGGGCTGCAGGAGGTTGAATAGCTAGGGATGTTCGTAGGAGCTGGAGGTGGTTAGATCTAAATGGAGGATTATTGGGGCTGGTGGATGTTATAGATACACGGAGCATTGTACAGCTGCAGGAGGTCCCGTAGATTGGGAGTGCTGTAGGAGATGGAGGAGGTTAGATCTAAATGGAGGATTATTGGGGCTGGTGGATGTTATAGATACATGGAGCATTGTACAGCTGCAGGAGGTCCCGTAGATTACGAGTGCTGTAGGAGATGGAGGAGGTTGCATTGATATGTAGGTTTGTAGGGGCTGCAGGGGTTTAGATATATATGGATGGTTATAGGGTCTTGAGAAGGCTGAAGAGTTATGGAGGGGCTTTTGAGCTGCAGCAGGTCACAGAGATTGGGGCGGGTTGTAGGAGCTGGAGAAGGTTGCATAGATATAGAGGGTTGCAGGGGTTGTGGGGAGTTACATAGATAGGGAATGTTGTCGGAGTGGCAAGAGGTTACAGAGATATGGACGCTTGTAAGGCTGCAGGGGGTTACATATATTTGGAGGATTATAAAGGCTGGAGGAGGTTACAGAGGTAGAGAGGGTTGTAGGAGCTGGAGGAGGATGCAGAGATATGGAGGACTGTAGGGGCTTCAGGATTTTACATAGATAGGGAGTGTCGTGGGAGCTGGTGGAGGTTGCTGTGATTTGGAGGGTCCTACGGGCTGCACGTGGATACATTCATCGGGATGGTTATAGGCGTTTACATTTAAATGGGGTGTTTTAGGGACTGGAGGATGTTACAGAGATATGGAGGGTGGCAGAATCTGCGGGAGGTCCCATAGATTGGGAGAGTTGTCGGAGCTGGAGGAGGTTGCATATATATGGAGAGTTGTAGAGGCCAGATGAGATTACGGAGATATACAGGGTTAGATGAGCGGCAGGAGGTCTCATAGATAGGGAGGGTTGTAAGAGAAGGGGGAGGTTGCAATAATGTGGAGTTTTGTCAGGGCTGCAGCGGATTACATAGATTGGGAGGGTTGTCGGAGCTGGAGGAGGTTACAGAGATATGGAGGTCTGTAGGAGTTGCAGGGGGTTACATAGACAGGTAGGGTTGTCAGTGCTCTAGTGGGTTAGGAAATATGGAGCGTTGTTGGCGCTGGATGGGGTCTGAGAGATATCCAGGGTTGCAGAAGCTGCAGGAGGTCACTGAGATTGGGAGGGTTGTAGGGGCTGGAGGACTTTACAGAGATATGGAGAGTTGTCGGGCTCCAGGGAGTAAAACAGATAAAGAGGGCTGTAGCAGCTGGAGAAGATTATAGATTTATGGAGGGTTGTAGCGGCTGCATGAGGTTACATGCATGTGATGGTTGTTGGAGCTCGAGGGGGTTACAAATATATGGAGGATTATAGGGACTGGAGGAGGACAGAGAGTTATGGTAGGTTGCAAGAGATGCAGGAGGGATCAGAGATTGGGACGGTTGTAGGAGCTGGAGAATTTTACAGAGACATGGACGATTGCAGGGTATTTCATAGATAGGGAGGGTTGTAGGACCTGGAGTAAGTTACAGAGAGTTGTAGAGGCTTCAGGAGGTAAAATAGTTAGGGATGTTTGATCGAGCTACAGGTGGCTATATATATCGGAGGGTTACAGGGTCTTGAAGAGGTTAAAGAGATGTGGTGGGTTGTCAGGGCTGGATGAGGATACTCAGATAGGGGGGCTGTAGGTGCTGGAGACAATTGCAGCGATATGGAGGTTTGCAGGAGCTGCACATGCAACACTCACACGCATATATACATTTAAAGTATGTAGATACAATCCCTCAGCACCCCATTGGAACTGGAAAAGGCCATTCAGCCCTCTCTAGCCTGTTAAATAGCAACAGCAGGGGGTCATTCAAACCCCTTGAGCTTGTTACACAGGAAGAGGAGTGGATCAGTCAGTACCTCACACGGCGAGATCGGATAACTCAATATAGGCTGGCGGGATGAAGCCTGGGATCTTCCTGCTCTGTGCATGCGGGGCTCAGTACACACCTCACAGCCCCAAGTAAGCAACGGTTAACACAGGGAATGGAAAAAATGAATGAGAGAATTCTGGTGAGCAATCAATAAACCAAAACTCATTCAGAGACAGAATATTTTACTTTATTTTCGTATCGAAGCAGGAGGGGTTATTCCAGGCCCGTAACTCCTCTCACTAACACACCAGCTCTCAATCTGTTTGGTCACCGGTAGATTCATTCAGTATCAACCCGTCATTTACTTTGCAGAGCAGACTCGCTGGACCTACCATTATAGAGAGTTTGGGGTTGGTGCAGAATGAACCGATCATCTCTCCGACTCGAGGGGGTTGAATGGAATTCAGGAGAAGCTTCCTTACCCAGTGAATGTTGAGAATTTTGGACTCAATAGCGCGGGCAGTGGTTGGAGTAAATGGTGTAGATGTATTTTGGGGGAAGCTGGATAAACACATGAGGCAGAAAGGAATAGAAGGATATGTCGAACGGGTGAGATGAGGAGCGGGTGGGATGAATCCTGGGTATTACCTGCTCTGTGCTACCCCTTAACACTGCCAATAGTTGCGGCCGGACCATGTGGTTTGTTCTTCTTGCAAGGAGCAGACAATCCAGGTTCCACAAATTGTGGTTGATGAACTAGGCTGCAACCATTCCATTTTCTGTCTTTTTGGGATTTTGCGCTGGTTAAGATCATTGGAACTGGCCTGAGGCAAAGCACAAACCGACAGACGAGAATCAGAGTGAAAGCGAGGGAGAGAGAGAGAATTGGCCATTAGAAGGAAATCCATCAATGGTAGATCAAATGACAAAAATGATGCAATCGGATCATACCCATTAGGAATGGGATGCACCGTCGGGCACAGTCCTGGAGCCATTGACGGCATAGAAGGAAGACATTCGGCCCATCGAGTCTATGCCAGCTCTCCATGGAGCAATCCAGTCAGTCCCACTCCCCTGGTTAATAACCGCAGCACTCCAAGTATCTTTCGTTTAAGCGCCCATCCAATTTCTTTAGAAAACTTCGATTGTGTCCACTTCTACCACGCTCTAGTGCAGCGAGTTCCAGGTTATTATCACTCACTGGGTAAAAAAAAGTTATTCTCACATCCTCTGCATTTTTTGCGTTTGCGAGCTCTTATACCATTAGTTAATAGGAACAGCTTTTCCTTGTCTAACGTATCGAAGAATATCATAACCTTGTACACCTCTATCAATTCTTCCCTCAATCTCCTTTGCTCCAAGGAGAACAAAGAAAAGTTTTCCAACCTAACCTTGCAGCTAGCAATCCCCTCATCTGGAACCATTCTGGTAAATCTCCTCCGCACCCTCTCAGGGATCTTCATATCCTTCCGAAAGTGTGATGACCAGAAATGCAAACAATAATCCAAATGGGGCATAACCAGATTGTTATAAAGTTTCAACATAACTTCCCTGACTTTGCTCAATACGTCTATTTACGAAGTCCATGATGCCATATGTTTTGCTACCACTCTCTCAATATGTCCTGCAACTTTCAAAGTTCGATGTACAAGCATCCCCAGGTCCCTCTGTTTCTGCACACGTTTTGGAACCGTGCCATTCGGTCTATATTGCCTCTCCCTATTCCTTCTGCCAAAATGCATGACCTCACACTTGTATTAATTCCCATCTGCCACTTGTCATTCCATTATGCTAACCCATCTATGTCCTGTTGTAGGCTGTTCATATCATCCTCACTGTTTGTCACACCTCCAAGGTTTGTGCCATTGACAAATTTCGAGATTCTGCATTCCAAGATGTAAGGCTTAAATATAGCAAAAATAAAATGCTCCGAGCACTGACCCTGGGAGAAAATTACTATCTACCATCCGCCAATCTGCAAAAAAAAAAAAACAATCATTTTGCATGGCTTGCTGTTTTCTGTCCTTTAGATAATTTTGTATCCAGTTGAACACTGGTTCTCCTTATTCCATGAGCCTCAATTTTGTTAAGCAGCTTATTATGTGTTACATTATCAAACTCATTCTTAAAATCCATATCAACAACATTCATTGCATTTCCTTCCTCAACCTTATCTGTTAAACATCATACAATTCAATCCAATTAGTCAAGCATGATCTGCCTTTTACAAATCCGTGCTGGCTATCACAAATTAACTGAAACCTCTCCAAGTGCTAGTTGACTTTTCCCTGATTCTTATTTCTAAACTTTTATCCACCACTGATGTTAGGCCAACTGCCTACAGTTGCCAGAATTGTCCTTGCACCCTTTTTTGAATAAGGGATTCACTTTGCCACTCTCTAATCCTCTGTCACTTCCCTCATATCTAGGAAGATTGCACGATTATGACACGCCCTTCTGCGATGTCTACCCCCACTTTGTTTGGTAACCTGTCATGCAGTCCATCTGGATCAGGTGACTTATCTACCCCGATCACAGCCAGCCTTTTCAGCACCTGCCTCTCTCAAATTTTACCATATGCATTGGCTCAACTCTCCGCTTCTATTGATATTTTGTTAGATTCATCTTCCTTAGTAAACACTGATACAATATACTCATTATCTATTCTAGCCTTTACGTTACTGGAAACGCTACTTTCATCCTCCAACTCTGCTGAACACAAAGTATCCTTCAAGTGTGTCACCTGGAATTCTGCGCTTTCCAGTCGCTGCCCTGCATGCTTCGTGATGAACCCAGAGCACTCTCTCAATCTGAGTAATACACCTAAATTCACAATCATGAAGCACAGGAGGTCATTCAGACCAGTGTCCTTGTGCTGGCTCTTTAAGAGTTATCCACTTAGTCTCACACTCCCCCTGATCTTCCTCCCTAGCTCTGTACATTCATTCACTTCAAGTATTTATCCAATTCTCCTTTAAAAGTTACTCTTGAATTTTCTTCCAGCACTCTTTCAGGCAGTGCATTCCAGACCACAACAACTCACTGTGTAAAAACATTTCTCATTGCCCCCTCTGGTGCCATAGTCAATTATATTAAATCTTTGTCAATTGGTTACAGACCCTCGTGCCACTGGAAACATTTACGAATATTGACTCTATCAAAAAATTGCATGATTTTGAAAGGCTTGATTAAATATCCGCTTAAGCTTCTTTGCTCGAAGGAGAACAATCCCAACTTCTCTAGTCTCTCCAAATTAACAGAACTCCCTCATACCTGTGGCTATTCTGGTAAATATCCTCTTGCACCCTGTCTAATACCTTGACATCTTTCTGAAACTGCGGCGCCCAGAACTGGAGAAAATATTCCATTTGGGATCTAATCAGCGTTTTATAAAGGTTTAGTGCAATGTCCATGTATAGTAGACTGTGCCTCTATGTATAGATCCCAGGATCCACTATATGTTTTAATCAGCCCTCTCAAATTGCCCCGCCAGAATATCTTGTGAACAAACATCCCCTGTTTCGGATTTATTGGCAGTACCAGCATTGAGGGAGTGCTTCACAGTGGGATGGGCAGCTCTGAGGGAGGGCGAGACTGTCAGAGGAGCAGTACTGATGGTGCACTGCAATGTCGGATGATCAGTACTGAGGGAGTGCTGTAACAGTCGGAGGAGCAGCATTGAGGGAGCCCTTCAATGTCGGAGGGGCAGCACTGAGGGAGCACTGCACTGTCCGAGGATCCGGACTGAGGGAGTGCTGAGACAATCAGAGGAGCAGCACTGAGGGAGTGCTACAATGTTAATTCGGCAGTACTAAGGGAGCACTGCATGGTCGAAAGGTCAATACTAAGGGAATGAGGCACAATCAGATGGGCAGTACTGAGGCAGTGCTCCACTGTTGGAGGAGCATTACTGAGGGAGTGCTGGCCTGGCGAAGAGGCGATTTGAAAATGCATTGCAATGTTGGATGTGCTGTTTGTTTGGATGACAGGTCCCTAGGTCCCGTTTGCCCACTTCGGTGGAGATAAATACTTCCAGGGCCCCGTCTCCTGCTGAGAGAGCCGCTACTACGTTAAAACAATCAGCTATTGCCCAGTTACCACCTTCCCCACCACAACTGCCATCGAAAGACGGAAAGGCCCGAGGATGCCAAATGGACTCCTCCTGTTCCAGCATAACAGGCTCGAGGAGCTGAATGACCTCCTCCTGTCCCTGTGTAACATCCTCTCGGGGGCTTAATGGCCTCCTCCTGTTCCTGTTTATCAGTCTCAAGAGGGTTTAATGGCCTCTTCCTTTTCCTGCATTTTCTCTGATTGGTCAGTCATGGCGATGGACAGTGAATCTCTCTGCCTGATTAAAACTGTCCTTGTATGTTGTCTCGTCCTCGCTCTCCCATCCCCAGGAATAGTTGAAGACTCTCGCCAATGAGACAGTGAATGACTCCTCAGAGTTTCACTGCCTGCCATTCCAATTCTCCATACATCACAGTGAGATCCTGCAGCTCAAGGCCCAGATGGATGATGGACACAATCTGCTCTTCCCCTTCTGAACCACAATGGAGTGAAGGACCTCGCTAAAACAAAATGAGAGCGAGGGATGGCTCTAAGGGTGTTGGAAAGAACACCCTCATTGCTGGGAGAATGTAGCCTCGAATTTTCATTAGTTAATAAAACCTCTGTTCGTAACTGACAGGCTCTCTGAATTATGTAGTTATGGCATTTTGTGGAATTTCATGTAATGTTGAATTGGAGCTCAGTGAATGTAACTCTCCGAGTAAGATTTTTAGTGGGAATATCAGTTAGTGCAAAATCATACTGAGTGTGGATCGCTAACCAGAGTGGAACACCTGACTGCAATGACCATGTATTACTGACAGTATCTGGCTCTGTAGTATTGTATTGAGTTAAGTTCACTAACGATAGTGGGACACAAGATCCCAGTGGTCATGTATTATTTGGAGTATCTGTCACTGTTAAGCTGAACTGAGAGTGGGCCACTAGCCGGAGTGGGAAACCTGATCCCAGTTGTCATGTTCTACTGGGAGTATCTGTCTCCGTGGAGTTGTAAGGAGTATAATGGTAGAACATGGTTCTATTTCGAAATCATTTATTCAGGTAAACTAAAAGCAACATACTATGGAAATCTGAAATAAAAACAGCTGGAAATACGCAGCATGTCTGGCAACATCTGGGGAGAGAGAAACATATTTATCTTTCAGGTCTCTGACGTTTCGTCAGAACTGGAAATGATTAGAAATGTAGTTGGGTTTGTGCGAGTGAAGGGGGAGGGGGAAGAAAAACAAAAGGGAAGGTGTGTGATAGGGTGGACGGAAGGAGAGATTAAATGACAAAGATGTCATGGGATGAAAGGATTAGGAATAGACGTACTAAAAGGCAAAGCATTTGTCCAGAGAATGGTAACGGTAGCATTTGCAGATGCATTACATGGTCTAAAACAAATAAACTTTCCTCTAAGACACAAAAGCCAAACAGGAAAGATAAATTAACCGTGGCTAGTAAAAGTTAAAGATTGCCTAGATCAAGATAAGTGGCTTATCAGGCTGTCAGAAAAATGGGTAAACCCGAGGATAGTGAGCAATTTAGAATCCAGCAAATGATGACCAAGAAATTGATAAGAAAAGGGAAAATATAATATGAATGCAACATAGCAAGAAACATAAAGGTGGATGGTAAAAGTATATTTAGGTATGTGAAAAGGAAAAGATTAGCAAGGACAGACCTATTGCAGGTGGAGACAGAAGAATTGTTAGTGGAGAATAGGGAATGGGCAGACAAAATAATCAATTACTTTGTATCTGTCTTCATGGAGGAAGAAACAGAAAATGTCCCAGAATACTAGGAAACCAAGGGACTTTCAAAAATGAGGAACTGAAAGAAATTAGTATTAATGAAGAGTTAGCACTCGAAGGGCTAACCGGAGTGAAGGTTGAGAAATCTACGGGATCAGATGATCCACACACCAGAGTGTTGATGGAGGTGGCGAAAAGAGAGGGAATGCACTGGTGGTTATCTTTCAATATTCTATCGATTCTGGAAACGTCCCTTCGGACTGCAAAGTAGCAAATATAACCACACTATTGAAGAAAGGAGGCAGAGAGAAAACGGGTAACGACAGACCTGTGAGTTTGACGTTGGTAGTATGGAAAATGGTAGAATCCATTCTAAAGGATCTGACAACTGGACACTTAATAAATCATGATATGATTTTAAAGAGTCAAAATGAATTTATGGAGGGAGATCATGTTTGAGAAAGTTGTTGGAGTTTTTTAGGATTTTACTTGCAGCATAGATAAAGGAGAACCAGTGGATGTGGTGTATTTGAATTTTCAGAAGGTATTTGATACTGTCCCACACAGGAGGTTAGTAAACAAAATTAGAACACATGGGATTAGGGTTAATATACTGCAATGAATGTGGAATTGGTTAACATACAGAATAAACTGGCCGTTCTCAGGATGGTAGCTTGTTGCTAATGGGGTACCACAGGAATCAGTGCTGGGGCCGCAGCCATTCACAATCTATGTAAATGAGTTGGATATGGCGACCGAATGTAATATTTCCAAATTTGCTGATCACACAAAACTAGGTGGGAATTTAAGTTGTGAGGAGGATGCAAGGAGGCTTCAAGGGACTTTCACAGACTAAGGGAATGGGCAAGAATATGGCAGATCGAATGTAATGTGAATAATTGTGATGTTATTTTCTTTGGTAGAAAAACACAGAAAAAAACAGACTATTTCTTAAATGAGTCGAGGTTGGGAAAGGTTGATGTCCAAAGCTACCTGGGTGTCCTTTTTCATAAATCACTAAAACCTTGCATGCAGCTGCAGCAAACAATTAGGAAGGCAAATAGTATGTTCAGCTTAATCAAAGGGGGTTTTAGGTGGAGAAGTAAGCAAGGCTTGCTGCAATTGTATCGAGCCTTGGTGAGACCACACCTGGTGTATTGTGTCGTTTTGATCTCCTCATCTGAGGAACAATATACTTGCCATGGAGGAAACTGAGCCTGTATTCTCTCGAGTTTCGAAGAATGAGATGTGATCTAATTGAAACTTTAAAAAATCTTAAACGGCGTGACAAAAGTAGATGCAGATTCGATATTTCGCCTGGCTGGTGGGTGTGGACCAAGGGGGCATAGTCTCAGAATAAGGGGGAAGCCATTTAAGACTGAGGAGGAAGTTCGTCACTCAGCGGGTGATGAATCTTTGGAATTCTCTACCCCAGAGGACTGTGGAATTGAGGATGCTGAAGACAGAAATCTACAGATATTTAGATGCAAATGACATCCAGGGATGTGGGGATAGCACGGGAAAGTAGACTATCAGCCAAATTTAATTGAATGGCGAAGAAGACTCCAAGGGCTGAATGGCCTACTCTTGCTTCTATGTTCCCATTTTCCTATGTTCATATCATGAACAGTTCTGTCTGAAAGCACAACCATGAAAAAACGGAGTTTGAGACACCCATTAAACTGCACCAAAAGAAACGGATGTTAATTAATTCCTGACATCACATAGCATTGTCACAGCATTCTAATTCCCTGTGGAATGAATTTTGTGCTCTGAGTATAGTTACTGTAAACACTACATTTACTTTACTGCTGAGTATCGCCTTCCCCCCAGCTGGGTCATAAAAATCTGTGTGTCAGGAGTGATGAATTTTATTGTCTTGCTATTGCATAGGAAGAATATTGGACTGTGGTATTGAAACAACCTATTCTCGAACTGCTTAAGATTTGATGGATATATTGTTACATATGATTCAGAGTCTCTACACGTGTAACCTGTACCACTGACTGTTCTGAGCTCAGTGAGGAGTGTCCCTGTGAGAAGAGTCACGGAGAACTGAGGAGTATACATAACTGGTTTTCAAAATGCAAAGATCAGACAGAGGGAAATAAATGATAGCATTAATAAATGGTGAACAATGAAATAAATAGCGCACTTCTCTCAGTTCTGGAATCATCCTGGTTAAAATAAGTGCATATTCTCCAGTAAATCAATATCGTTTTTGCAACATGGAGACCAGAACTGCACATTGTACGCTAAGTGTTGTGTAACAAAGGTTCTGTATTAGTTTAATATCAGCTCTGCTTTTTCAATTCCATTTCTTTCGAAGAGAAATCCAGTTCAATAAACAGAAAGTCCTGGAAATACTCAATAAGTCTGGCAGCATCTATGGAGTGAGAAACAGAGTTAACTTTTTAGGTCTGTGACCTTTCATGTTTGCTCTTTTAAATTTTAATTTGAACTCATTATCTCTGATTACCTGTTCCTCTCTACCCTATTCATGCACTTATGTTCTAAGGTGCATTTCAGAACCTGATTCTTCTGACCAAAAGTCCTCACATATCATTATATTGAAATTAATTTGCTGTCCAATTGTCCATTATTAACGTTTATAAACATAATTTTTAATGAATTCGCTACTTTGTTGCATTCTTCTTCTTTATTAACTATATTCTCAGTGTGGATTTGTCAGCAAAGTTGCAAATTGTGCTTCATTTTTTATGTAACTGGTGAACGATACTGTTCCCAGCGTTGGTCAATGTGGAACACCACTTCCAGACTTCCACCAGTCTGACATAACACCTTTTACCTCATACTCACTGTTTGATGCGTCTGTAGCTGGCTTGCTGTCCGTTCTTCTGCTTCTCTCCTCCAGTCCTCCAGTACTCTGCTGCCTCCGACAGCCAAGGAAGATTGAAATTTTCTATCTGGTGACTCTGCTGTTTCCACCATTCCTTCACTGAGCAACTGTCATACATCCCATGTGGATTGGGTCAATATTTTACTTTATTGAGTGACAAAAGGAAAGGCGAGGGACGAGATTTCAGGGGCACTGACAGAAATTTTCAGATATTCTCTGTTCACAGGAGAGATACAAGAGGTTTGATAAGGTTCCCCATGGTCGGCTCATTCAGAAAGTAAGGAGGCATGGGATTCAGGGAAAGTTGGCTGTCTGGATACAAAATTGGCTGGCCCATAGAAGTCAGAGGGTGGGAGGAGATGGAAAGTATTCAGCATGGAGCTCGGTGACCAGTGGTGTTCCGCAAGGATCTGTTCTGGGACCTCTGCTCTTTGTGATTTTTATAAATGACTTCGATGAGGAAGTGGAAGGCTGGGTTAGCAAGTTTGCCGATGACACGAAGATTGCTGGAGTTGTGGATAGTGTGGAAGGCTGTTCCAAGTTGCAACGGGACATTGACAGAATGCAGAGCTGGGCTGAGAAGTGGCAGATGGAGTTCAACCTGGAAAAGTGTGAAGTGATTCATTTTGGAAGGTCGAATCTTAATGCAGAATACAGGCTTAAAGACAGGATTCTTGGTAGTGTGGAGGAACAGAGGGATCTTGGGGTCCATGTCCATAGATCCCTCAAAGTTGCCACCCAAGTTGATAGGGTTGTTAAGAAGGCGTATGGTGTGTTGGCTTTCATTAACAGGGGGATTGAGTTTAAGAGCCACGAGGTTATGCTGCAGCTCTATAAGGCCCTGGTTCGACCACACTTGGAATATTGTGTTGAGTTCTAGTCGCCTCATTATAGGAAGGATGTGGAAGCTTTAGAGAGGGTGCAGAGGAGATTTACCAGGATGCTGCCTGGACTGGAAGGCATGTCTTATGAAGAAAGATTGAGGGAGCTAGGGCTTTTCTCATTGGAGCGAAGAAGGATGAGAGGTGACTTGATAGAGGGGTACAAGATGATGAGAGGCATAGATAGAGTGGATAGCCAGATACTTTTTCCCAGGATGGAAAGGGCTATCACCAGGGGGCATAATTTTAAGGTGATTGGAGGACGGTTTCGGGGAGATGTCAGAGGTAGGTTCTTTACACAGAGAGTGGTGGGTGCGTGGAATGCGCTGCAGCGGTGGTAGTAGAAGCAGATACATTCGGGACATTTAAGCTACTCTTGGATAGGTATATGGATGATGGTAGAATGAAGGGTAGGTAGTTAGTTTGATTTTAGAGTAGGTTAAAGGTTCGGCACAACATCGTGGGATAAATCAGGTAATTAAAGGCCGGTACGTCTAACATCAGTGGTTGGGAAACTACTGGAAAAAGCTCTGAGGGACAGAATTAATCTCCACTTGGACAGGTAAGGATTAATCAGGGATAGTCAGCATGGCTTTGTCAGGGGATATCTTGTCTAACTAACTTGATTGAATTTTTAGAGGAGGTGACGAGATGTGTAGGTGAGGGCAAAGCAGTTGCTGTAGTCGACATGGACTTCAGTAAGGCGTTTGATAAGGTCCCACATGGGAGATTGGTTAAGAATATAAGAGCTCATGGTATCCAGAGCAACTTGGTAAATTCGATCCAAAATAGGTTTAGTGGCAGAAAGCAGAGGGTTATTGTCGAGGGTTGGCTTTACGAGTGGAAGACTGTGGCCAGTGGTGCACCATAGGGATCGGTGCTGGATCCCTTGCTGTTTGTAGTGTACATTAATGATTTATGCTTGGAAACAGGTGGTATGATCAATATGTTCACAGATGACACGAAAATTGGTGGTGCTGTAAATAGTGAGGAGGAAAGCCTTAGATTGCAACACGATATAGATTGGCTGGTAAAATGGGTGGAGCAGTGGCAAATAGAATATAATCCTGAGAAGTGTGAGGTGATGCAGTGTGGGAGGACTACCATGTCAAGAGAATATACAATGGGTAGTAGGACCCTAGGAAGTACAGAGGGTCAGTGGGACCTTGGTATTCTTGTCCTTAGATCAATGAAGTCGGCAGCACAGGTAGATAAGGTGATGAGGAAAGCATATGGTATACGTGCCTTTATTAGCCCAGGCATACAATATATGAGGGAGCTGTATAAAACGCTAGTTAGGCCACAGCTGGGGTACTTTGTTCATTTCTTGGCCCCACGCCATAGGAAAGATGTGATTGCACTGGAGAGGGTGCAGATGAGATTCTCCAGGATGTTGCCTGGGCTGGAGAATTTCAGCTATGCAGAGAGACTGAAAAGGCTAGGGTTGTTTTCCTTAAAGCACAGTAGGCTGAGGGGAGATATGATATAATTGAAATAGCTACATGCTTGATGGCTGGCACTGACACGAATGGTCGACGGGCCTCTTTCTGTGCTGTATATCTCTACGACTCAATGAAAATGTGTTGCGTTGAAAGAGATTAACTGAACTTGTTTGTTCAGTGACTGTAATTAATATCTGTCTCCATTGTCACTAATTGTGTCACTGGGGGGATTCCTTGTTCCATTAATAAAGGACTCTTTGCAATATGTTATCCCATTGTGTCAACGTTAGCATCATCCCCGGTGATAACAGGGTTCAGTGGCTACAGAGAGAGGGAGAGGATAGGTCAGGATCTGAGAAGAATATTTTGGATTATTGCGACAATGGGCCAGGATCTGGGAACAATGGACTGGAATGCGACAACAATGGACCCGAATCTGGGATCAGAAGTCTGGAAAGTTACAACAGTTGATCAGAATCTGAGAATGGAAGATTGGAATACGGCAGCAATGAGCAGAAGTATAACCTATTTGTTTTATTTTCTTTCTGCATATTATCATTGGCTAACATTAGAATTCCGGATCAAATATGCACTTGTGATTATTCAACACATTTACTATCCCATCCTTGCTATAATTGGTGCCCCTGGTAAGTCTTTCAGTCCAGTTATTATATCTATAAACCATGATTCATTCTATTACAAATCTTTGTTGTTTAAATATTGAGGAAATGGAAGCCATTTCTTTGATTCCTGGTACAAAGTCAACATGCTAACCAAAGACTCAATCCCCCTCACTTGACAATATCTGAGGCTGGAGCAACTGTTTGCAACCTGGGCAATCATTTTGATCCTAAGCTGACTTGAAATCACATATTATCGCCGCTATCAATACTGAATCCTACCACCTGCAAAATATCGCAATCTACCTCAGCCCATCCGTTGTATAAACCCTTATCATTGCTTTTCTTAAATCCAGATTCGCCTATTCCAAAACTATACTGGTGAGATTCACAGGTACAACCTCTCTTACACCACAGGAGATTCAAGTCACTAATACTAAATCACACCAAACAACATGCACCCATCCACATGTTCTCAGCGAAATGCATTGGTTCCTGGTCTAGCAGCACCTCAATTTTCCTATTCCCATCCTTATGTTTGAACCCCTCCATGTCCTCGCCCCTCCTATTACTCCTAAAACCTCTGTCCATTTCCCATATCCCTGTGAGTTGTTCCTTTTCAGTATTTATCGCAAATGTCTTTTGAAAGATTACTTCTTTTCATCTGTATCTCTCCATGGCCATGATTCTGGGCTTCACAGAAGGATGAATCTATTTTGCTGGTGCTGCAAAAATTATAAAACACAATATGGTGCAGGACAAGCTGCCAGCCACACCTGGCATATCCCGTGTGGTTATCCGTGTTGGGCAGGGTCCTCCAACAACCTTGACGCACTTCTTTGAAATTTGGTCTGTCTCTGCATGTTCCAGGCATCCATGCTAATACGAATTAGAATTAGAACATTACAGCGCAGTACAGGCCCTTCAGCCCTCGATGTTGCGCCGACCTGTGAAACAATCTGTCCTACACTATTCCATTTTCATCCATATGTCTATCCAATGACCACTTAAATGCCCTGAAAGGTGAGGAGCTATTGAATTCCCTCTGCTAATGCCAAGTTATTTAAGGTGCTGCAGATTGTTTTCTGGAGGTTGAGTTTGTGAACTGCTGCATACAATTAGGGAGGGCTGAGGAAGTGTTCACCCAACTCTGGATGAAATATGGAGACTGCATTAACAGCGCATATTGATCGACAAGAAATGGAGCAGAAGCTGCAGAAAAGGAAAGCTCTGCGAAGAGGAAGGCATTGGCGGAATCTGCGCTGGACAACCCGAGATTTTCAAGAGCACGTTTCCTACCAACACCTAATGCAAGATTTGTACACGTGGTAACTCCGATTCAACAAGGAGGTGGTCACAGAGATGTGCAGCCTCCATCAACATAGTCTGGAGTCTCACACCAAAGCCAAGACAGAGCTGTCAGTGGCAGATAAGACCATTCTCTGCATAGACAACTTTCCAGGCGGTGGGGGAGCAACATATCCAACACATCCCAATGTGTGTACATGGATGCATTCGGGAGATGACAGAGGGCATCCAGGCCAGGTGAAAAGAAAACATCGTTTTCTCCCTCACAGAGAATACAGGATAAGAGATCCCATGGTTTTGCGAAAGCAGTGGAGTTCCAGATGGTTCATGTGGCTCTGCGGAATCCAATGTCAAAGAGGAGTGGTAAAGGAAATGAACAACTCTTTTCGATTAATGTGCACTTGATTTGTGACTGTGCAAACGTTGCTGAAAGTTGCTGAAGGTTCACTATCCTGGCAGTAGCGACAGCAGCTTCAATCTGAGGCAGTCAGCCATTCTCACCATCTTTGCATCTCCAGAGCGAACCAGAATGTTGCTTATCGAGGGAGAATGCTATGCTGTCATTGAGTGATAGTATATTTTACTGCACAAAAGCAGAGTTGTCGGCCCATCGACTCCATGCCGGCTCTCCACAGAGCTAATCAGTCTGTCCCCACTGCCCCATTCAATTCCAATAGCCCTGCAGGTCTATTTACTTCAAGTGGCCAACCAATTTCCTTTTGAAGTCATTAATTGTTTTATTGTTTTGGCAGCAATACGTTACAAGACAAGCTTGAGTTCAATGGTTAATACATTGTGGATGTTTTATCGTGAAGTAGCTCTAAGGACAACAACTCTAGCCTATCCAGTCTCTCTTCACAGCTGAAATGCTCCAGCCCAGGCAACATCCTGGTGAATCTCCTCTGCTCCCACTCCAGTGCAGTCACATCCTTCCGATAGTGTGGTGCCCAGAACTGTACACAGTACTCCAGCTGTGGCTTATCTCGTGTTTTAGACAGCTCCATCATAACCTCCCTGCTCTTATATTCTATGCCTCAGCAATTATCCCATATGCCTTCCTAACCACCTTATCTACCTATGCTGCTGCCTTCAGTGATCTATGGACAAGTACACCAAGGTCCCCCTGACCCTCTGTACTTCCGAGGGTCCTACCACCCATTGTATATTCCATTGTCTTTTTTGTTCCCCCAAGTTGCATCACCTCACACTTCTCAGGATTAAATTACATTTTCCACTGCTCTGCCCATCTTACCAGCCCATTTATATCGTCCTGCAATCTAAGGCTTTCCTCCTCATTACTTATGACACCACCAATATTCGTGTCATCTTTGAAATTATTGATCATACCTCCTATATTCACATCTAAAACATTAATGTGCAGTACAAGCAGCAGGGGTCCCAGCATCGATCGTGTTTATGTTTAATTTAATACTGCTATTTTATTTCCCATTAATCCATTCCTGATTCCACATTCAATCCATATTTTAACTCTATTTCCTAAACAAATCAGGATTATTTCATTTAAACCCTTTCTCCAACAGACCGCTCTGTCACAGGAACTAAAGAAGGTCCGCCACTGACAGTGATCACTGATGCTCAAATGTCATACTAAACTCCTTTCAACTGTTATTTTTACTCCCCAGTTTACAGTTAATTTAGCGACAATTCGGATTAATTGTTTCTTTGATTTTTTTTTTAGTGGACTCATGTCCAATAATTGTTTTGGAATAAGTGAATTATATGCTGCCTGTCACTGTTGAAGGAATCTCTCAGTCAGTCCAACATTTAACTTTATGTACAAGATTGCTGCAGAAGCCACAAATCTGGAATAATAACAGAAAATGATGAAACGACTCGACAGGGCTGGCAGCATCTGTGGAGAAAGAAACAGGAAAATGTGTTTTAGATCAGTGAAATTCGCTGGAACTTGGACTGCTTTTAAACTCGGCATGGGAAAGGAGGGATTGCAGGATTTTGATCAATACTGAGTTCAGCAATTTCAGTTCAGCATAACCCCTTTCCAATTTAATCTCTTCCGCCTTCCAGCCAATAAGAACCATTCAGTTTTTTTTTTACGTATACCCATTTAAATGCATCATTGGGCACAGGAACACATCTGTAACTCTCGATATGTATTCAGTTAAAAATGTTAACTTTGCTACCAGCCTGATGTATAATTTCTTGGTTTGTTGCACTTCCTCACAGTTAACTTGATGACAATTGTGATCCTGTCTCGGGGAAAGTGCGGTCTCTCCAAATGTGTCACTCGCTACTTAGTGGCCATGGCAGCGGTGGATCTACTCGTCATTATCCTCGACCTTATATTGAGGCACATTCCCATTGTTTATCCAAGACAGTTTCAATTCCTGTTGACCGTACGCATGTGTAATATCCACGCTGTCCTGCTTCATGCAGCTACAGACTGCTCTGTTTGGTTTACGGTCACCTTCACCTTTGATCGATTTGTGGCCATTTGCTGCCAGAAGCTGAAAATTAAATATTGCACCGAGAAAACGGCGGCTGTGGTTCTGGGAACTGTGAATGTGCTGAGCTGCTTAAAGAACATTTTCTGGTATTTTATGTTGACAGGTTGGTACTCGAAGGCGAACAGACCCTGGTTTTGTTATGCAAATATGTATGTTTATTTCTCTCATGTCTGGGCAACAATCGAGCTCCTCCATCACATTCTAACCCCTTGTGTCCCATTTGTGGTGATTCTGCTGCTCAATGCTTTCACCATCCGACACATTTTTGTGAGCAGCAGAGGTCGCAGGAGACTCCGAGCCCACAGCAGTAGGGAGTGTCGCAGAGACCCAGAGCTGGAGAATCGAAGGAAATCCATAATTTTGCTGCTCGTTATCTCGGCCAATTTCATACTCTTATGGGCTGTGTTAATGGTGAATACGATGTGGCAAAGAATACAGGATTTGGAGCCGGCGGCTCCATCAGTACCTGTTTCTCTGATACAATTGGGTTTCATGCTGCAGCTCCTGAGTTGCTGCACAAACACAGCGACTTATGCACTGACCCAGACTCAGTTCAGAGAGCAGTTGAAGAATGTGCTGACATATCCCTTTTCTCAAATTGTTCTATGAATTAAATAAAGAAATGACTGGTTATTTCCAGCAGCTTGTCATTTTCTTTCACATTTCCACCAACCATTGCCAGAGTCTGCTGCCATGTTGCCAGATCGAGGGTGGAGGCAACCGCTGTAGTGCCAGAGCTAGGGGCGGGGCCCGTTACTTTGGTGACAGAGCAGGGTCATGTTCTTCCACCAAGGTGATGGAGCAGTTGCGGTTTGTGTCTCTATGATGAGAGTGCTGGGAGTGCCCTGTTCATCTTGTTGAAGAAGCAGTTTGGCCTGTCCCCCATGGTGACGTCTCAGGGTGGGCAGGGCCTGTTCCCCAGTGTAACGGATAATTGGGAGCTGTGGGAAGTCGCTATAGTGATGAGGGACTTGTAGCAGGGTCCATTCTCCATGGATACAGCCGGGGGAGGGCGGGGGTAGGGGGGGAGCGGTGAGGCCTGCTCGGCATGGTTATGATGGAGTGGCGGCAGAGCCTGTTCTATTAGTGGGTGGGGTGTGGTGGTAGGGCTTCTTTCCCATGGTGGAAATTGAGTGGGGAGGGGACCTGTTACCCATGGTGGCCGGGGGAATGAAGCTTTGCGGAGTTCCCCGTGGTGACTGGGATTTGCCGAGGCCTGTTGCCCTGCTCAATGAAGAGAGAGTCGGTGCCTGGTCCCCATGTTGACAGCAGATTATGGGCGGTGCCTGTTGCACATCACAGCGGATGTGTGGGAGCAGGGTCTCTTCATCATTGTGACTGGGATTGGGTGGGGTCTGTTCCCTATGGTGACTGTGAAGTGGTAGCAGAGGCTGTTCCACATGGCAATGGCACAATGGACGGTGGCAGCGCCTGAGGTTCTCCAGCCTCGCCCACCATGCACAGCCAATGATGCAGTGGAAAGCATAAGGGAAAAGCACCACCAGCAGCCCTGTCCATTGGTGATCTCCATCCTGACCAGGATAGCAACATAAAGAACAACAAAACCAAGAAGACCGAAGATGGTGTGAAGACTGAGCCTGGATTCTTTGTACTCCTTTATAACCATTTTTTTCTGATTGATTATAGTTTTTAATAGAATGTTATAATATTTATGATGCTCGGTAACCATTCATCATCCTTTATAACACCTTATAATCCTTTGAAACTTCATCAACTTTATCATCCTTCATAATAATATAAACACCTTTATAACAAGATATGACACTTAGTAATCTTTCATGAACTTTGGTATTGTTTTTATAATCGACTGCAAACATTGTACTCTTTATCATCTTTTATAACACTTAATTAAATTCATAACACTTTAAAACCCTACTCAATAGCTTCTTTTATTCATCCGTGACCCGTGAGTGGCCTTCTTGGCCAGCTGAAGTGCTGGTGTTTAGGTACACGTGTTAGGAAGGGCGTTCCAGGAATTTCACCCAGCGGCAGTGAAGGAACAGCGATATTGTTCCAAGTCAGAATGGTGTGTGGCTTGAAGGGAAACATGTTCTGCCCTTGCCCTTTTAGGTGGAAGCTGTTGCCTAAGGAGCCTTGATGAGTTTCTGCAATGCTACTTGTCGATGGTACAGACTGTTGCCACTGTACATCAGTAGTGAACAGAGTGAATGTTGCAGGTGGTAAGTGGGCTTCCAGTCAAAAGGGCTGCTTTGTCCTGGGTGGTGCCGAGTTTCTTGTGTGTTGTTGGATCTGCTCTCATCCAGGCTCGTGCAGTGTATTCCATCACACTCCTGATTTGTGTCTTGTAGATGATGGACAGGCATTGAGGAATCATGAGTTGAGTTATTCACTGCAAGATTCCCCACCTCTGACCTGCTTTGGCATTTTTGTGGTTTGTCAGGTCAGTTTCTGATTAATGGTAAGACCAGGATGTTGATAGTGTGGAATTCAGTGATGGTAATGCCAGTGAACTTCAAGGGGTTAGATTCTCTCTTGTTTGAGATGGTCATTGCCTGGCAATTGTGTGGTTCGAATTCACTCAAGCCTGGATGTTGTCCAATTCTTGCTGCATCTGGACATGGGCTGCTTTAGTATCTAAGGAGTTGTGAATAGTGTGGAAAACTGAAATCATCAGTCAACATCACTAATTCTGATCTTACGATGGAGGGATGGTCATCCCCGGGGCGGTATTCAGTTGGGAGTCTGCTCCCGGGGGGTTATTTCGATGGGAGTCTGTTCCTGGGGATGTATTTCGATGGGAGTCTGTTCCTGCAGGATATTTAGAATGCCTCCTTTTTCCTTTTGACTAGGCTCACAATATCCCGTGTTATCCAAGGTTCCTGAAACTTGTCAAACTTATCCTTCTTCCTCACAGGAACGTGCTGGTCCTGGATTCTATATATCTGATGTTTGAAAGACTCCCACATGTCAGATGTTGATTTACCCTCAAACAGCCGCCCCCAATCTAAATTCCTCAGTTCCTGCCTAATATTATTATAATTAGCCTTCCCCCAATTTAGCACCTTCACCCAAGGACTACTCTTACCCTTATCCACAAGTACCTTAAAACTTATGGAATTATGGTCACTGTTCCCGAAATGCTCCCCTATTGAAAGTCGACCACCTGGCTGGGCTCATTCCCCAATACCAGGTCTAGTACGGCCCCATCCCTCGTTGGATTATCTACATATTGTTTCAAGAAGCCCTCCTGGATGCTCCATACAGATCCTGCCCCATCCAAGCCCCCAGCACTAAGTGAGTCCCAGTCAATATAGGGGAAGTTAAAATTACTCACCTTTACATCTTTCCAAATTCTGTTCACATATCTGTCGACCTCCCGCTGGCTGTTGGGAGGACTGTAGAAAACCCCCAACATCGTGACTGCACCCTTCCTATTCCTGAGCTCCACCCATATTGCCTCGCTGCACGACGCCTCCGAGGTGTCCACCTGCAGTACAGCTGTGATACTCTCCTTAACAAGTAATGCAACTCCCCCACTCCTTTTGCATCCCCCTGTATCCCGCCTGATGATTCTAAATCCTTGAATATTTAGCTGCCAATCCTGTCCTTCTCGCAACCGAGTCTCTGAAATAGAAACGACTTCATAGTTCCAAGTACTGATCCAAGCTCTAAGTTCACCTGCCTTACCTGTTATGCTTCTCGCATTGAAACAAATTCACTTCAGCCCACCAGCCCGCAACATCCCCATGCCTGCTTTTCCTCTTAGTCTTACTGGCCTTATTTACCTGCTCTGGTTCACACCCTCCTGCCACATGAGTTGAAACCCTCCCGAGTGACGCTAGCAAACCTCGCAGCCAGGATATTTGTGCCCCTCCAGTTTAGAAGCAACCCGTCCGTCTTGTACAGGTCCCATCTGTCCCTGACGCGATCCCAATGCTCCAGATATCTGAAATCCCCCCTTCTAGAATTTTATAAGTTGCTATGAGATCCCCTCTCACTCTTCTGAGCTCCAGCGAATATAATCCGAACCGACTCAATATCTCCTCATACGTCACTCCCGCCATCCCAGGAATCAGTCTGGTAAAACTTTGCTGCACTCCCTCTATAGCAAGAACATCATTCCTCAGATAAGGATACGCAAACTGCCCACAATATTCCAGATGTGGCCTCACCAAGGCGCTGTGTAGCTGCAGCAAGTGATCCCTGCTCCTGTACTTGAATCATCTCGCTATGAAGGCCAGCATACTATTTGCCTTTTTTACCACCTGTTGCACCTGCATGCTTACCTTCAGCGACTGTGTATGATAACACCCAGATCTCGTTGTGTATTCCCCTCTCTCAGTTTATAGCCGTTCAGATAATAATCTGCCTTCTTGTTTTTGCTACCAAAGTGGATAACCTCACATTTATCCACATTATACTGCATCTACCACGCATCAGACCACTCACTCAACTTGTCCAAATCATCCTGAAGCCTCTCTGCATCCTCCTCACAACTCACCCTCCCACTCAGTTTTGTGTCATCTGCAAATTTGGAGATATTACATTTAGTTCCTGGATCTAAATCATTTTTGCATATTGTGAATAGCTAGGGTCCCAGCACCGATCCTTGCAGTCCCCCACCAGTCACTGCATGCCATTCAGAAAAAGACCCATTTATCCTTGTTATGGGGTTTACCTAATACAGTTTTTTTTCTAAAAAGGGTTTAACATTGGTAAATCACTGCCTTCTGGCACCTCTTCCATTGCCAAAAGGTGATTGAAAGATTATCACAGTGTCACTGCAATTTCCACCATTCTTTCCCTCAGCAACCTTCATACATCCCAAGCATATTGCATAAAAGTTCGACTTAATAAAATTAAAGAAAAGGTTTTGAATTGAAAGGGGTTAACTAAACCTGTTTGTTCAGTGACTGGAATTAATGTCAATCTCTGCGGGCAAGTCATTGTGTCACTGGAGGATTTCCCACTTCTATTAGTAAGGGACTTATTTCAATGTGTCAGCGTGAACATCACCTCTAGCACTAACGGGGATTGCGGCTCCAGAGAGAGGGAGAGGATAGACTGGAATTTCAAAACAATGGATTGGAATGTTACAATGATGGATCAGAAGCTGAGAACCATAGATTGGAATGGAACAACAGTCGTCAGGAATATATTGGTTTGGTTTCACCTATTTACTGAAGATGATGATCGGCGATCATTAGATCGACGGATCTATTTCGGACTGAAAATGATTCAGTACAGTTACTATCCCATCCTTGCTATCATCGGTGTCCCTAGTAAGTCTTTCAATTCAGATATTAATTCTATAAACAAGGTTTAACCATGTTACTGCTTTTGTCACTTATTCTCTCACTTTGTTGCAGTTGGTATTTTTGGTAAGACCTTGTATGCAGCTATTAGAGCAATAAATCATTTCTAACTTTATGACTGCAGAGGTAATTTGCTCTTTCATTTTTGCTGTTTCTGGGGTCCCTGGTAATTCGCTATATCCAGCTATTAAATCGATACATCTTATATCACTATACTAGTGCTCTTGTCATGTCAACATTGGAAAAAATGAAATTAACTTCAGTTCCCAAAACCAACGCTGCACCGTGTCTACCGAATCTATTCCCCACTCAGGCTGTTGTCTGAGGCTGACCCTGACTGTTCACAAACTCACGGACTCTTTCACCCTGAGCTGAGTTCTGATTCAACATTCTCTCCCTCACCCATCATGCTGACGACCACCTCCATAATATTGCCCTCTGCCTCCACCCATCTGCAATATAAACCCTCATTTGTGCCTCTGTCAAATCCAGACTCGGTTGCCCTAATGTTCCACCCTTCATTTGCAACATTTAATAGACCAAAACTCATCCAAAGCTGCTGCCCATATCCTAACTAGCACCAAATCCCATTCAAAACACCATGCTCACTGAACTACATAGGTTTCCACTCTGGAAATCCCTTAATTCTAATATTTTCACCCGCTTCCATGGCCTCAACCCTTCAGTTACTCCCATTCCCATATTCCTGCAGCTTGCTTCCTTTCACTCGTTATCTAATTCATTTTGTAAAGAACATTTCGATTCCTCTGTATCTCAGCCTGGCCGCAATTTGTGGCTCTGGAGATCCACTGGTGTCAGTGCTATAAAGCTGGAAACACATCTAATGGTGCAGGGCATGCTGCTGTTCACTTCCAGTGTGCCCCAGGTGGTCCTCCATACTAGGAAAGGCGATTCAGCAGCTTTTGAGGTACATTTTGGATCAGCTGAGCATAGGCTCAACAACAATGTCCTGTGCCACATTGGAGTTGGACACCTCCATGCTCCTGTTTAGCTACAGCAGATGTTTTTTTTTTCTCACCTGAGTCCCATGTATTAAAATTCGCTTGTGATATCGTCCCCTGATGAAGTGGCCCACGAGCTATACATTCCTTCCGGCCTGTCTGCACACCACTTGTGCTCTGTCCCACACCACGTGAAGATTCGAATTCTATACTAGCCTCGAAGGAACATGCAATTTGAGTTGATGGCTGAGAGCATCAGACAAATTGACGGGGCTTCATCATCAGTGTTGTGTTATTGCTCTCTCTCTCTCTCTCCCTCTGTCTCTCTCTGTCACTTCGTCTCTCTCAATCTATCTATCTCTTTGTCTTTCGGCCTCCTGGAGCTCATGCAGCTAGGAACATGACAGTTTTGGATTGTCAATGAAAATAATAAATACAGAAGGGAAGGGCTGGTGTGAGGAACTGGGGATAGGAAGCAAAATATTCATGCTTCTACTATCGGCAACTTGCACATCATTCAAGATATCAGAATGAAGGTGAGCTGGGGCTTTAGAAGTGCATAATGCAGGAACATGGCGTCATCCTGAATGCTCTCGGTGATGCTGAGTGTTACGTGCTCTATTACAGCTGGCCTCAGAATGCAGAGAACCATCTCCTCCCTCAGGCTAGGGGATGAAGTTATGCTTGACCCCCATTGGTTCATTATGGCTGCCTGCTATTATAGGCCACTTTTCCCTGCAAGAGAGAGGGATTAATATCAGTGTTTGTTTTGCACAGTTTTGGTGACTAACTGGAGGCATGTGGAACTAGTGAGAGGTAGGTGCCCGGCTGGCATAGTTAGAATGTGTGTGAAAGTGTAGTGCATCGAGCAGCACGAAATATTGGTGGTGTGGAGGTTAGCAGATGCCATGTATTTTTAATTCATTCATGGGATTTGGGCGTCGCTGGCCATTTATTGCCCATCCCTAATTGCCCTTGAGAGGTGGTGATGAGCTGCCTGGTTGAGCTGCTGCTGTACATTTGGGGTAGGTACACCCACAGTGCAGTTAGGAAGGGAGTTCCAGGATTTTGACTCAGCGACAGTGAATGAACGGTGATATAGTTCTAAGTCAGGCTGGTGTGTCACTTGAAGGTGAACGTGCAGGTGGTGATGTTCCCATGCATTTGCTGCCCTTGTCCTTCCAGTTGGTTGAGGTCGCGGGTTTGGAAAGTGCTGACTAAGGAGCCTTGGTGCATTGCTGCAGTGCATCTTGTAGATGGTACACACAGCTGGCGCTGTGCGCCGGTGGTGGAGGGAGTGAATATATGTAGATGGGTGCCAATAAAGCGGTATGCTTTGTCCTGGAAGGTGTCGAGCTTTTTGAGTGTTGTTGGAGCTCCAACCATCCAGGCAAATGGAGAGTATTCCGTCACATTCCTGACTTGTGTACCATCCTTCAGTCTGAGCAGAAACGTTTTACGACAACTCGCTTTTCTTCTGTTCTTGAGTCACATTTGTATCCAACATGATCGGGAGCCTCCTATTCCAACAACCTTAATTTTGTGAACCAGCCTTTCAGATGGCACCATCTCAAAAGCTTCCTCAAAATACATAGAAACAACATCAACCACATTCCCTTCATCAATTTTCTCTCATATTTCAACAGAAATTAATTTAGGTCAGTCAAGCATCATCTGTCTTTTACAAATCCTCGCTGACTATCATTTCCAAGTGTCTGTTGATTCTTCCCTTATAATTGTTTCCAATAACTTACTTACCACCAGCATAGAACATAGAACATAGAACATAGAACAGTACAGCACAGTACAGGCCCTTCGGCCCACGATGTTATGCCGAATCTTTAACCTACTCAAGATCTAAGTAACTAACGTTAAACCTAACTGACCTGTAGTTGCTGCGACTGTCGCTGCACCTTTTCTGGAATAAGATAGTCACATTTTCCAATCTCCAATCATCAGGTACCTCCTCCACATCCAGGAAGATTGGATGGTTATGGCACGCCTTTCTGCTCTCTGCATCCCCACTTCCTTTATTAACCTTGGATGCAAGCCATCCAGACAAGGTGACATATCTACCATATGCATAGACTGCTGTTTTCGTCCTCCCACCTCTTAATTTTGACCCAATCCAACGCCTCTACCCTCTCTACTTCGACAGATGTTTTGTCAGATGCCACTTCCTCAGTGAAAACTGATACAAAGTACTCATAAAGTACTCATTATATAAATTAGCCTGTCGCTGCGCCTCCAGGCAGATATTAGTCTCCCTGTCCTTAAGCACTCCAATCCACCTCTTACTACCAACTCTCCATTTACACGCCGGTAGAAGATTGTTCTGCTTTTCTATTCTCATATTCTCTGTTTGACAGTCTGACCTTCCTCGTCATCTTCCCTCTCAATAGATTGTATTTGGCCTGCTTCTCACTTGATGAGTTTAACTGACATATATCATACAACCACTCATTATTTCACCATAATCTCTATCACCCTCGTCATCTAAGGAGCCTTGTTGCTGGTCTCCTAACGTCTTGGCCTTATTTGAATGTGACTAGATTGTAGCTGAAGGCACTCTTCCTTGAAGACGACACTTTGTCTGCCTCTTAGTTTTTGGTTCCATTTGAGCCTGGCTGGATCCATTTCATGTCACTGAACGTTGTCCTCTTCCACTCCAGACGTTCTACCTTAATTCGTTCAGGGCGCTTCTGCATTAATGGTCAAAATCCTTGCATGTGATGATCACTCTCACCCAAGTTCTCCCCCAAAGACACTTGGTCCACTTGTCCCACTCATTATGCAGCACCAGATCTAACACTGCCTCCTTTCTAGTTGGGTGGAGAACATACTAATGGAGGGACATCTCCTGAACGCATTTCAGGAATTCCTCCGCCTCCTTACCCTTCACTCTCGAATTATGCTAATAGATATTTGATTCCCCCATATCACCATCTATAATTTTTGCGCATCTCTGTGATTTTCCTGCAAATTTAATCCTATCTCAATCTCACTCTTTGGACGCCTATCGAGTATCATTATTTGTGTGTTCATACACTTGTGGCTTCTTAATTCTAACCAAATAAAGCCTGTCCTTTCTCCCTCAAGGGCATCCTCCCTTTCCTAAACTGCAATGTCTCCCCTAATCACTGCAGGCATCCCACCTCTCCTTCACTCCTTCCCTAACTTTTCTGAACACTTTATATCCTTGCATATTAAAGCGCCTGGTGCTCACCATTTCGAAATCATGTTTCCATTTTTGCCACACAGTCTTATTCCCGAACTGCTTTTTGTGCTTGCAATTGACCAACCTTATTTACCACACGTTTGGTGTTTACAAATTTACATTGTAATCCTGGATTCACATTCCTCATAGTCCTTCTTAGTCCAATCCCATCGAGGACGGAAGCATTTCCTTCTATATTACTGTCCAACAGTCTCACAATATGCACCCTATTCCTCCTTTCTACGTCTATGTGTTAGTGCCCATCCCCTGCCAATTTAGTCTAAACAGTCCCCAATCACATTAATGAATCTCCTCACGAGGATGTTGGTCCACTCCAGTTGAGGTGCAACCTGTCCCTTGTGATTAGGTGCCTCCTTTTGTTTTAAAGAGATACAGCACTGAAACAGGCCCTTCAGCCCACCGAGTCTGTGCCGACCAACAACCACCCATTTATACTAATCCTACACAAATTCCATATTCGTACCACATCCCCACCTGTCCCTATATTTCCCTACCACCTACCTATACTAGGGACAATTTATAATGGCCAATTTACCTATCAACCTGCAAATCTTTGGCATGTGGAAGGAAACCGGAGCACCCGGAGGAAACCCGCGCAGACACAGGGAGAACTTGCAAACTCCACACAAGCAGTACCCAGAATTGAACCCGGGTCGCTGGAGCTGTGAGGCTGCAGTGCTAACCACTGCACCACTCCTGCCTCATTACTGGTCCTAATTACCTCAGAGTTTGAAGCCTTCCCTCCTGCACCATCGTCAAGCTACGCATTGATACACCTAAACTTCTACTTCAACTCTCACTAATACGTGGGACTGGGAGTAAGCCAGTGATGTTTGCCTTCGAGGTCCTCCTCTTTAACTTCCAAACTAGTTCCTGACCTAGGACTTCAATACCTACTCTCTCTGTGTCATTGGCACCAAAGTGTATCATTACATCTGCCTCATTCCCTTCCTATTGTAGGAAGTACTGCATGCTTTCTGTACATCCTTTATCCAGGCACCAGGCGTGCAAAGTCCTCTTTTGAAACCATGCTGACTGTCACGGGTCAGAGAATCTCTCTGTCAGTCTTTTTATACGAGAGCTAAGTGTTGTGTTATCTGCAAATCTGAAATAATACCAGAAAATGCAGGAAACAATCAGCAGGTCCAGCCGCATCTGTGGAGATACAAATAGAGATAACGTTTCTGGTTGATGACCCTGCGTTAGAACTGGGAGTACATGGAGATGTCACAATTTGTAGGACACGCAGCCAACGGTGGACGGGAGGATGATGATCAACAGTAAGTTCAACAATTTCAGTATCATTCATTTGCCATTTAACTTCTCCTACCGTCCACCAGATCCCTGACCTTCCCCTGTGTTCTTACAGGTATAATCATTTCAATACATCAATGGGTAGAATAAAACATTTGCCTAAAGCTGGTTCCCAGCCTGATGTATCATTTCTCTTTTTATTTCCCATCCTCACAGCTAACTTGATGACGATTGTGATCCTGTATCGAGGAAAGTGTGGTCTTTCCAAATGTGTCACTCGCTACCTGGTGACCATGGCAGTGATGGATTTACTGGTTGTTTTCCTCGACCTGATATTAAGGCACATTCCAATTGTTTATCGGGAACATTTTCGTTTCATGAATTGCATCCGTGTGTGTAATATCCACGCCGTCTTGCTTTATGCCATTACTGACTGTTCTGTCTGGGCCACTGTCACTTTCACCTTTGATCGTTTTGTAGCCATTTCTTGCCAGAAACTGAAGAGAAAATATTGTACTGAGAGAATAGTGCAGGTCAGAGGCTCCCAGTCCTGCGGCAGGTAACTCACCTCCTGACTCCCCAAAGCCTGTCCACCATCTACAAGGCACAAGTTAGGAGTGTGATGGAATATTCTCCACTTGCCTGGACGGGTGCAGCTCCAACAACACTCAGGAAGCTCGACACCATCCAAGACAAAGCATCCCACTTGATTGGAACCCCAGCTACAAACATTCACTCCCTCCACCACCGACAAACAGTGGCAGCAGTGTGTACCATCTGCAAGATGCGCTGCAGCAGTGCGCCAAGATTCCTTAGACAACACTTTCCAAACACGTGACCTCCACCAACTAGAAGGACGAGGGCAGCAAATGCATGGGGGTACCACCACCTGCAAGTTCCCCTACAAGTCACACACCATCTTGGCTTGGAACTAAATCGCAGTTCCTTCACTGTCGCTAGGTGAAAATCCTGGAACTCCCTTTCTAACAGCACTGTGGGTGTACCTACCCCACATGGACTGCAGCGGTTCAAGAAGGCAGCTCACCACCACCTTCTCAAGGGCAATTAGGGATGGGCAATAAATGCTGGCCCAGCCAGTGACACCCACATCCCATGAATGAATAAAAAAAGGGAAGTTGGACAAAAAGAGATTCATTGTCAGTGACAGGAAAATCAGGCGACTAAGTTTCCTGAGGTTTTTTGCTTCGTTTTATATCCGACAGATATCCGACACATATCCGTTTTATATCCGGTCAGTCTGCTTTTCAGTTAGATCATGGCTGATTCTCGGCTTCAACTCTGCTTGCACACCCACTCCCCATATCCCTTGAATCCCCAAAAGACAAACATCTGTCGCTCTAAAACTTATATATATTCAATGATGGAACATCCACAACTCTCTGAGGTAGAGAATTCCAAAGATTAATAACCCTTTGGCTGAAGACATTTCTCCTCATCTCAGTCAGAAATGATAGGCCCCTTATTCTGAGACATTGTCCCCGTATTATAGATTCCGCAGCCAGCAGAAACAACCCCTTCAGAATCTTGCATGGTTCAATGAGATCACATCTCACTCTTTTAAACTCCAGAGAATATCGACCCAATTTGCTCAGCCTTTCATCATAGGAGAACCCTGTCATCTCACCGGCCAATCTCGTGAACCTTCGTTGTAACACCTCCAATGCAAGTATATCCTTCCTTAACACTGGAGATTTAAAAAACTGCACACTATATTCCAAAGCCCGAGACAATTGCAGCAAGTTGTTACCTATTCTTGCACTCCTTGCACTAAAGGCTAACATTCCATTTGCTTTCCTAACTACTTGATGTACTTGCCTGCTAACTTTTCGTGTTCCTTGTATAGGTAAACCCAAGACCCTCTGAACATCGACATTTCGAAGTTGTAGATCTTTGAAGAAATATTCTGCTTTTGCACGCTTACTATTTGGTGAATAACCTCACACTTCTCCGCATTATACTCCATCTGCCCAATTGCTGCCCACATACTTAACCTGATTATATCTTGTTGTAGGCTCTTTCTGTCCTCCTCGCAGCTATCTCTTTGTCTAAGTCATTAATATAGATTCTAAGTAGCTGAGGCCCCAGCGCTGATTCTAGTCTCACTCCACTAGTCGCAGCCTGGCAACTTGAAAATGCCCCATTTATCCCTATTGTAAGGCCGAAGGATGGTGAGGCTGGGGATCTGGAAGACATCATGTATGCATGAGTAACCTCAAGCTGTCCAACAGCATGAGTTGACCACGCAGTCCCCCAATGTCTAGTAACGCATTTCATTGGTTCGACTAATCAATGTATATAATTTGTAATCGCTATGATTGGACCGTGTCCAGCCGGGATGGGCTGAATAACTGTTTGAAACTGTATAAGTATTGATGATTTTCCTTTGTTCGGTGGAGAGGAATCTGGATTGCCAAGTGACCTGCTCCCCGCCGGCGTAACCCAATAAACTACTTGACGTTTGGAGCAGACCCGAGTGTCGAGTGATTCTTTCAGATTCATTCCCACTAACAGCGACCACGACTAAAGTTAATATTAAATTGGACACGATAAGCATTATGCAGGGAGCTACTGTTGCATTTCATTGTTCAATTAATTATAATAATACACTGGCTAATAAAAGGGGCGGCACAGTGGCGCAGTGGTTAGCACCGCAGCCTTACAGCTCCAATTGCTATTGTATTTGATAATGCACAGGGTTATAATTTTACAATTAATTGTTTAACTGGGCATTATACCCAACATATAAGGGAATAAATATACTGTTAATTGGGAAATTGGAAACGATAACTAGCACACAAGAAAAAAAAGTATAGTTTATTGTTGCATTGGATTTTATAAAATATACAAGCCAATAATGTCAAAATTAATTGTGAAACTGTCCCTGAACACTAGTATACCAGGGAATAAAGTTACAACAAATAGTTTAATTGAACATTAGAACCTATGCAGGAGAATAAAGTTACAGTTAATTCCAAAATTGGTATTGATAACGATTCACAGGGAACAAGGCTGCAATTAATTGCGCAATTGGACTCGATAATCAATACACAAGGGTATAGAAGTACAACTAATTGTAAAATCGGACATGATAACTAGTACACAGGAAATAACATGACAATTAATTGTTGAATTGGGCTTGAAAACTAATAAACAGGGGAATAGGTCACTTTTAATTCTTTATTTGTTGAGGATAGCCAATACCCAAATTAATGCAGGAAGAGCGAATCTTTATTTTATTTTTTTAGAGATACAGCACTGAAACAGGCCCTTTGGCCCACCGAGTCTGTGCTGTCCATCAACCACCCATTTATACTAATCCTACACTAATTCCATATTCCTACCACATCCCCACCTGACCCGATATTTCCCTACCACCTACCTATACTAGGGGCAATTTATAATAGCCAATTTACCTACCAACCTGCAAGTCTTTTGGCTCATGGGAGGAAGCCGGAGCACCCAGAGAAAACCCACGCAGACACAGGGAGAACTTGCAAACTCCGCACAGGCAGTACCCAGAATTGAACCCGGGTCGCTGAAGCTGTGAGGCTGCGGTGCTAACCACTGTGCCGCCCTAGGGACCTGGGTTCGATTCTGGGTACTGTCTGTGCGGAGTTTGCAAGTTCTCTCTGTGACCGTGTGGGTTTTCACTGGGAGCTCCGGTTTCCTCCCACAGCCAAAGACTTGCAGGTGATAGGTAAATTGGCCGTTGTAAATTGTCCCTCGTGTAGGTAGGGAATATGGGATTACTGTGGGGTTAGTGTAAAAGGGTGGCACAGTGGCGCAGTGGTTAGCACCGCAGCCTCACAGCTCCAGCGACCCGGGTTCAATTCTGGGTATTGCCTGTGTGGAGTTTGCAAGTTCTCCCTGTGTCTGCGTGGGATTTCGCTGGGTGCTCCGGTTTCCTCCCACAGCCAAAAGACTTGCAGGTTGGTAGGTAAATTGGCCATTATAAATTGGTATAGGTAGGTAGGGAAATATAGGGACAGGAGGGGATGTGGTAGGAATATGGAATTAGTGTAGAATTAGTATAAATGGGTGGTTGATGGTCGGCACAGACTCGGTGGGCAGAAGGGCCTGTTTCAGTGTTGTATCCCTAACAAAATAATAATAAAAAATAATAACACACATTCCAGGTGGGATTTTTCCAAAGCAGCAAGGTAGGATTTTCCCAGCTGAGCTTCATCTGTGAATGGAGATACTAAGATGCGGGACTTCTGGCAACTTCAGAATATCAGAGATGGACGGCCAGCGGGACCAGGTAACACTAAGAAAAATTAACATATTGTAATTAGGTCCCCGTCGCCAAGCGGCGGGGAGGGCGCTCCAAGGTTTCACCACAACCGGTAATATGGGGCAGAGACTTCCCGGCGTGAAGGCATGGTGTGGGCCTCTCCTGGATGTATTTTCTTCCACCCCCGGCCACGACCCCCAACATCGGTGGGGAGGCGGGGGGCGGGTGGCGGTGAGGGAGGGGGTTGGTGCTGCTAACATCCAGCCCTATATTGGATTCAAACTTAATTTTAAAATTTGTCCTAATAGCGAATATACATGAGATAAAGGAAGTTCTAGTTGTTACATTGGGCTTGATAACAGTGCAACAGTGGAATAAAGATACATTTAATTGCCAAATTCGGCATGATAAGTGATCCAGAATAAAATAAAGTTCCAGTCATTGCTTAATTTGGCCTGGTATCTGATACACAGAGTATGAAGTTACTGTTAATTGCTATATTATGTTTAATAACAATTCACAAGGGAGTAAGGTTATAAATAATTGTTTATTTGGAAATGATAACCAATGCTGAATGCATAAAGGCAGTTATTTGTAAAATTGAGCATTATAATTAGCATATAGTGGACAAAATGTTGCAATTAATTTCTGCAATGGACTTTGAAAGAATGCACGGGGAAATAAGGTTGCAATTAATTTTCAAATTGGGCATGCCTAAAGCACAGGAAATAAAGTTACAGTTGATTTTTATTTGTGTTTGGTACAATGGATTTACGAATAATGTTATGGTTAATTGTTTATTAAGTTTGTTATGAAGGTAAAGTTATAGAAGTTACATATAATTTGTACATTGGCCTGATAACTGAAACATATGCCATCAATTTAGCCCGAATTGTTATATTAGGCTTAATAACACTACACAGCAGAGTCAAGTTGCAGTTAGTTACCAACTTGGGATGAATAACCGATACACAGTGGAATAAATTTCCAGTTAGTGTTAAATTGGGCTTAATGACTCATGCAAAGTGTCTAAAGTTACAGTTAATTATTATATTGGATTTGATTTTTTAAAAATGACTCCAGAAATGGTTGCAGTTATTTTTTTAAATGCAGATCATAACCAATGCACAAGGGTAAAAGATACAGTTAGTTGTAAAATTGGACATGATGCCTAGTAACTGGGCATAAAATTACAGTTTGTTGTTGAATTGGGCTTAACAATTAATGCACAGGGGAATAGGTCACGATTAATTATTCCTTTGGACATGATAACCAACAACAAAACAATAAAGTTGGAGCTAATTTTTATATTTGGCTTGATAGCAGCACACATGGGAATAGGGTTATAGCCAATCGTTAACTGGAGCTTAAAAATAAATCACAAAGGAGTACAGTCACACAGAAATGCATTTTACCTTCGACACTGATTTACCACACAATAACGTTCATTTATTTATAAATTGGGCTTGATTGCACACACATACAGGGGGATAATATTACTGTTAATTATTAGAGTCAGATAATTATGAGCCCGATAAGCAATAGAAGGTGAATACAGTTACAGTGAATTTCTCAATTGAATGTTTTGAGCACACTAGATAATAACATTTGTTCATTATTATATTGGTCACAACAACAAGAGTGGAGGTAAAAAGCTACATCCAATTATTGCATTGAACATGATAAATAAGACACAGGTTAATGGTGGTCAGTTTATTTTACAATTGGTCACATTAACGGATGCATATGGGAAAAGTTGCACTTATTTAAGTTTGATTTTATAAACAATGCAGGAATGCATGTCATTGTCCTATTAACTTATGATAAACAATACAACAGAAAATAACATTTCAGTTCATCATTTAAATGGGCACAATAATCAATACATAACTCAGTAAAATTACAATTATTATTACATTGGACATGATAACCAGTAAACGGAGGCATAAGCTTTCAGATAATGACAAATGAGGTATTATAACCAATACACAAGACAATCAGGTTACTATTAATTGTTTAATTGGACGTCCCAACCAATGCTTGGGGGAAACAGTTGCAATGAATTAAGCTGGAGATGATAAATAATGCATATGTTATACAGTTAAAGTGAAATAAATTGTGGACACAATAACCCATGCACATGGCCATAAGGCTTCAGTTAATTGTTTTGACCTGATAAACAATATGCCGGGAAACATTCATATTGATTTGTTCAATTGCATGTAACGTGGATACTAGCTAATAAAATAAGTTAATTGTTTAATTGATCATGGTGACAAACGCATGGGATGCATAGTTGAAGTTAATTGTTAAATTGGATATGATAATTCGTATGCAGCTTCTGGGCATTCGAGTTAATTATAAAACTGGGCTTATTAAGCAAAACGCAGGGCAAGAAGCTGCTTTTATTTAAACTTGAAATATTGAACAAAAGTTAGAAATAATTGTTGAATTGGGTTTATTAAGCAATAAGCAAGGGAATAATTCATAGTTAATTGTTTAATTAGACATGATGAACATACATAAAAGAATAAAGTTACAGATAATTGTTAAATTGAGCTTAGTAACAATAAACATGGAATAAAGTTGCAGTTAATAGTCTAAATGGACTTGCTAACCAATACTCAGGAGAATAATTTAAAATTAATTGTTAAATTGGTCCTGATATCAAGCTTACATAACGCAGCGTTAGAGCTAATTACTATATTGTGCTTCATAGCAAGACCAATGGCTCCATAGTGGTTCTTCCCGTGGCATTGAGAATCTTTGGTCAATGAGGCGCTGCTGTACATCCCTCGCTCGCTGCTCGCCCTGCATGGTGCCTGGATGCCCTCTGTCCTCCCATGTGCCTTTCCTGCTGTAAGTCCTCAGTGTGCTCACCGTTGGAGGATGCTCAATGTCTCTCCTCATCCTGCAAGACCTCCCCGCTATTGAGTGTATAGTTTAGCAGAGCACAGCAAACAGCAATGATGCGGGTTACCCGTTCCAGCACACAATGCAGGACACTGCCCGATCTACAGCATGTCGATCGCCTGCTCAGTGGTGACTCTTGGAGCTCCATGGCTGGCATTGTATCACTCTTCTGCAGCACTGCTGGGGTGCCTCACCATTGTCAGAAGCCATGAATGTGAAGGGTAGCCCTTGTCTCCAAGATGCCATCCCTTCATCTGAGCCATTTCAGTGAATAGCAATGGCAGCTGGGACTGGAGCAGGCTGAAGGGACCATGGCAGCTGCCTGGAAAGCGGGCACAGATGTGCATGAATCGTTTCTGGTGATCATATATGAACGGCACGTTGATTGAGTGGCAGCCCTTACAGTTTATGCATTCAGCTGGTCGCCCAGCAGGAGCCTTGATGTCCACATGGGTGCCATCGATGATCCCTTGTCCCTGTGGGAATCCCAGGACGGAGCCAAAAACAATTTCCCTCTGTCCCTGGATTTCAAAGTCCGTCCTGAAGTGAATATACTCACCAGCCCTCTGGTACAGGACATCAGTGACCTCCCTGATGCAGCGGTACATTGCTGACTGTGTGACCCCACAAAGGTCTCTGGTGGCCCCTCAAATGATGCAGAGGCGTATAAATTGAAAACCGCTGTCACTTTGAGGGCCACAGGCATAGGATGTCCCCCGAAGCCCCTGGGCTGCAAGTTACCATGCAGCAGGGCAGAGAGATGGCTCGACATCCGCAGTGGCCTCTGACACTGGTACTCAGATATCTGCAGGTATGTCATGTGGGACCTGTAGATGTGCAGTGATCTGTAGCCGTGAGCTTTCTTTGGGTGCTGCTGCTCATGACCGGAGGCCTCTACGTGGGCTATAACTGCCTGTTAGTTTCGTCTGCAGTGCAGTCTCGCAAGAAGCGAATCAAGTAACATAAGGTTAACCATCTCCATCTCCAAGTTGCAATTATAGTCGGGTCCTTCACTTCTTCAAACGTCCCGACAGGGCAGAGATTGATGTTGAGTGGTATATCAGGTGCTTTCATGCAGCAGCTATGCGGCATGTCATGGAATTGCCCGTCTTATCTCCCACAAAGAGTGGAACCCATGACCACATAATGATTGCACAGACTGCATTGATTTGCCCACAAGACATATAAGCTTCACAGCTTGCCATCTGTGGCACTCTCCCCAAATAAAGGGAGACTCAAGTGCTGTTCGCTCTTCAGTGACAAAGGCATTCAATGGAACAGAACTGACAACCACAAAGGAGGGGGAAAATCGCAGTGGCTCCCTTCCTGGATGCAGAATTGGACACCGAAGTATTCCCCCTCCCTCCTTCCTTCCAGTATGCACAGAGACCCCTGAATTCCCGCCCCCGCAGCCCCCCCCCTCCATCCTGACTTCCATTATGCAGGGTGAGACCCCTGAAAACAGAACTTAGCTTCGTTAGGGAAAATTTCTGCCTCTGATGGCCTTTTCTGTTCAGGAACGGGAAGGCCATGACGGCCACCTGTTTAAAGTCAAACCTGGAAGTGTGGAGTGTGAGGCAGCGGGCTGCATAATCTGCAGAGTTATGTACTGTTTTGAATATGGAAATTGGGGTGCAGACGCCGAGTGGCTTGGTGGGGGTGGGGCGCAGCGAGGTCTCCACCGTGCCACACCCTCCCCCCGCCACTCCCCCGCCGCCGGAGAGGTGGGCCTCTCCCCGCAGAATTTTACCTGCCCCCGCACCGCGACCCCTGGCATTATATCGAAAAAGTGCAGGGGAGTTTTCTCCAATGTCTTTGTCGGTATTTATCCCTCAATCAGCCTCACATATAACAGAGTATCTGGTCATTATCACATTGTGGGAGTTTACTGTGTGTATATTGGCTGCTGTGTTTCCTGCATTATAACAGTGACTACACTTCGAAAAGTACTTCATTGGCTGTAAAGCGTTTTGGGTCGTTCGATGGCTTTGAAAGTCTCTATATAAATGTGATATATTCTTCCCTAACAGCAGCCACCAAGCTGAGGTGACAGCGCTGGAGACTCCTGTGCTGATCCTGGTACTACCTGTTCACCAATCTCCCACTTACCTGGGCTTGTCCAGACAAAAAACCTACCAAACCCCTCCACTGTCTGACTGATGGATCAAAAGAAAGATGGCAATGGGAGGATTGGCTGGGAGACAGGCTCAATAAAGTGTATCCAAACATAAGCAGACAGAATAATCAATTGGCTCTTGGAGAATGCCAGCATCTACAGAATTTTGCTTTTATAAGGATAAGGTGTTTTTTATTTTTGCTTTAATTTCAGAGCAGAAGTGAGCAGCTGAAAATCTAACCAGAAGGTAGAGGAGTGACAGTGAGTTCTGTTTCCCGTCCGGTCCTGCAAGTGGTACTGTGACACTCTGCTTGCACCGTTGACATTCAGTCCTCCAAATGCCACCTGTTGGACATGGCTTACTAATTTTTGGTCTATGTGATACATCCTGCTGCTCTGGGATTGGTTCTCCAACTGTCCGTCACTTCATGTCTGTCATTCAAAGCTCTTAAATAGAACATAGAACATTCCAGCGCAGTACAGGCCCTTCGGCCCTCGATGTTGCGCCGACCTGTGAAACCATCTGACCTAAACTATTCCATTTTCATCCATATGTCTATCCAATGACCACTTAAATGCCCTTAAAGTTGAAAAGTCTACTACTGTTGCAGGTAGGGTGTTCCACGCCCCTACTACTCTTTAGCCGTCTTTGATTATACAGGCCCTATCCTTCCGTTACCCCAGCCGTCAGCCCCTTACCCGCTGCCTCTTTGTCACGTACCTACTCCTCTGTCCACTGAAATAATGACTGTCCAAAGACTGTGACTTCTCCCCATCGCCAACACCCTGATACCCTCCCAAACACCAGGTGTATTTTCAGATCCCCAGCATTTCATGGTGTCATTCCGTTGATGGAAGTCTGGGGATAAATATTAAATTAATGGACTGGACTGATAGGAAACCGCCTCTAGGCTACTTTCAGTTATTTTGTTTATGAATTAATCGAGTTAATAAAGATAACCAGATATTTCACCATGTTCTTGAACTGCTCTCTGAACCTGGACTGAGTTGCCCCATAAATAAATGTGGTTTGCAGCAACTTAAGTTCATCAGCATAAATCCGACTTGTGGAAATGTATGTAAAAAATCCTGATAATTATTGGGATACGTTCCTGTAATGCTATAATTTAAGAATTCTAAAACATGTGTATGAAGTATCAAGCTGCCAGATATGGTGAATAGTAAAATCACAGACTTCCTTCTGCTCTCCATCTCTGAGTTACTGCAATTCTCCCCCTTGCTCTGACCCCCTCAGTCCCTTGTGAACTCGACTGGCCACCAAAATGTTCCTGATTGTCAGAGCTTTGAGCTACAGAATTAAAGTGAATGGTGTTAACACTGTATCAAACCCACCTACAAATATCAATCCCACCGAACCAGGCTCAGAAAAATAGTTTGGCTTTATACAACAGGCCCACGGTACATTGTCGATTAACCTTACAGGTTCGCACACGAAGTGGAACGGAATACATTTTAAACAGATCAGAATGCAGGTTATTGCTGGAACCACAGTTGCAGTTTTCTCGGTGCAATATTTATTTTTCAGCTACTGGCAACAAATGACCATAAATTGATCAAAGGAGAAAGTGACAGTGAACAACGCAGAACAGTCTGTGCTGCACGAAGCAGGACAGTGATAACACGACAAACAGGGGTGATTTCCAGGAAAGATCCCAGGAAATAATAAAACATACTCGGTGTCTGAGCTCAGGCAGTCAGGGTTGAATTTTATCACGAGCAATATGTGGGTTGGTATTGTTTCTTAGTTTAAGAAATCTCAGCCACGATTTCAACCTGCCTCCAGTCCACATATTTAAACGTTTAAAAGAGACAGAACAGGGAAGGAGTTGCAGAACGCTCCCAGGAGGCTAGTCAGTACGCTGGCAGCCTCTAATTAATATTAGTTTACAGATGGAACATTGGCTGGCTTGGATTCTCAGGCATCTGGAATCCAGGCAGCTACAACAAGCTAAGGACAGTTCAGAGAGAAGGTCATTCCCATTACAGCACTGCTTATGGGCCAGGAAGTGAAATATTGTTTCCACCTGTACCCACAAGCTCACCCCCATTAGACTCACCCTAGGCAAAGAGCCCCGCCGTTGCGAATTTGGCTGTCCTGGATCCGTTATCGGATTCCCCAGGGACTGGGCACATCTTTCGGGTCCACAATCCGTCCTGATTCATCCTGTGGCCTTTTCCAGAGTCATCTCCATCAACTGGAAGCCAAGTCTGTCAATCAAGCTGTCTTTCTGGCGGGGAGCCTGTCAATGAGAAAAGGGGCACTGCGTGGAGTTCAAACTCCACAACATGTGGGGAAATCCGGAATTCCAAAAGTCCGACTCCCCCCTATCCCCAAACAATACCTATGTATCATTTCCCTGCTAATACCGAGGTCTAAGTACTTGAATAAATGTGAAATTTTGTAACAGTTGTCAATATATTGGGAAAAAAACAGAAAGTTGAATATACTCAGCATGTCAGGCAGAATCTGTAGAGAGAGATACAGAATTAATGTTTCTGGTCAATATTCTTTCATCAGTACTGGAAGATAGTAGAGATAAACATTTTTAAAGAAATACTAGAGCCAGTGAAGAGTGGGGTATAGTGGACAAAAAACAAAGCAAGGGAGGAAGTCTGTGAAAGGATGGAGGGCAGAAAAGATTCAAAGACTCCAGTTATCATGATGAAAGGCGAATGGGACAATTAAATAAACAGATCGTGGGTCCAGACGAGGTGTAAATGCTGACAGCAGAATAACAGAACGCTGGCATCTATGGAAACTTTTGTCAATAAGTGAAGGAGCCTGTGATCTGGGAATTAGGCAGAGAAATGTGGGTGGATGCCAGGGGTGTAGTACCAGCCTGTAGAACCAGCACTGATGGGAGTCCTCAAACCAAGCATCAAACTACACCCCCTCCACTCCCAGGGGCTTTTGTTTTGACATCGTCCATTATCAGCACATGCCAACCGAGAAAATGTGAGCGTTGTTTCTAATCAGCAGCTTTTCATCTCAGTTTTGGCTCCAGCAGGCCTAGTGGAAAAAATAAGTTGCTGCGTCGCTGTTCCCCATTGAATGTAAATGTGGAACAATGTAGGAGTCTAAGAGAGGCCAGAGCGGGATCAGGATGTGGAATTTTAGTGGGAATAGACAAGAAACTCTTAAAGGAAGTGTCTGGCATAGCACTGACTCAACCTATGTTTAATCATGGTGACGGTACAGGAGACTACATCATGAGCAGTTCGGACAATAAATAAAATAAAAGAAATACAAGTAAACCAATGTTTCATCTGCTGGGATAGTTTGATACCTTGGACGGTGAGAAGGAAGGAATTGAAAGGTCAGGCATTGCACCCCCGGCTCTTGCTTAGCAAGGTGCGAGGCGGGAACGACAGCGGATGTTGGGAGTTACAGAAGAGTCATCTGGGATGTTGCAAGGGGCCAGGAAGGGGAGATGTAATTTGAGGTGTGACAGGTAAACCCGCACCGGTCAGGAATGAGGACAATTAGTTTCGCCACATAAACATTGATTTTAAAGTGCTGATGGTCAAGAAAGAATTGTTTGAATAAACAATTGGAAAGTTTGGCTGAAGCGAGACATCAGCACATCCACAGACAGTACTTCAAAGTATGAAGGCGCTATTCCATGCTCCAATCTAATCCACAATGGATTTTTGATTATCACACGGTGAAGGGGGAAAGGCTAGCATTCCAGGTTAACCGCTAGGATGGCCCAATATACAAACTGACCTTGGAACAATCTCCTGTGTCTAATAAAAATGAAGCAAGTCTCCAAAACGACTAAATAATTCAGATAAAATGCGAGAAAATGCCCGACCAAACCTCTCCACCCTCCACTTTCAAAAAGTCGCGCCCAAACTTTGACGCAGGCGTGAATATCCGAAGATTGACGCATGCGCAGAGGCCAACCTGGCGCGTTGCCCGAGAGAGAGACGACGTAACGCGATGACGTCATCTGCGCATGTGGAAAGCGTCCGTGGCAAGCCGGACCGCAGCGCATGCGCAGAGATCAGGAGAACGTGTGCGCATGTGCGCACCGCGGCGCATCCTGATGACGTCGGCGATGACCAAGCGTTGTCATGAATCACTTTGATATACAAACAGGCGTGGGAGGAATGGTTTGATCACAGGGCTGGCTGACTGTTGGAGTTGCTTGTATTCTGAACATGCTTGCCACAGAGTGTTTGAAATTCAGAAAGCACCTCCCTCCTGTCTGCTCTCATCCTGCTCACACCAGCACTGGTAACCATTGAACACCTATGAACCCAAAGAGAAAAAAGTGGCCTGCAGTGAGCAACGTTTAAGAAAAATATTGGCCCCCAGTGGAAAGTAATAGCTGTCTACAATCAAGGAATTTACGGTTAACTGTAAACACAGCACAGTAAACAAAAAGCACTTCTGAAATTGTCTCAGCCTCTTCATTTTATTTTTCTTCTCTTTTCTTTCCCTATTGCATGTGTGTATCGCATGTGCGTGGGTGTGTCGTATATTTATAGGTGTGAACTGTATGAGAGGTTAAGTTTAAGTAAGTTTCATAAATTTCACTTTCCTCCTTTAAACTAAAGAAAGCCTGTTGATGCTCATTTATGTGCCTTGTAATTGGAAACTTGAGAACAAAGAGTCACTAAGTGGGAGGTTAAAACACACTGAGTTTAAAATGAAACCTTGTTACAATAAGACCAGATGAAGATAGTAACTGACCCCCTTCCCATCTGGTTGTGACATAAATTTGGGTGCTAGTATTCGGAATTTTACCAACAGAGAAACGAGTGAAATTGGAAGTGGGAAGACAAACTGTTCCCAATCAAAAAAAGAGCAATCATCAATATAGGTTTTCTTGCGGGGGGCTGCCGAAGATTGAGGGTCTGCCTCAGTTTGAGCAGCTGCCTCAGATTGAGGGGCTGCCTCAGATTGAGGGTCTGCATTAGTTTGAGGGTCTGCCTCAGATTGAGGGCCTGACTCAGATTGAGGGCCTGTCTCAGAATGAGGGGATGCCTTAGTTTGAGGGACTGCTTTAGTTTGAGGGGCTGAATTAGTTTGAGGGGCTGAATTAGTTTGAGAATCTGCATTCATTTGAGGGGGTGCATTAATTTGAGGGGCTGCCTTAGTTTGAGGGGCTGCCTTAGTTTGAGGAGCTGCCTTAGTTTGAGGGGCTGCCTTAGTTTGAGGAGCTGCCTTAGTTTGAGGGGCTGCCTTAGTTTGAGGATCTCCATTAGTTTGAGGATCTGCATTAGTTTGAGGATCTGCCTTAGTTTGAGGGACTGCATTAGTTTGAGGGACTGCATTAGTTTGAGGGGCTGCCTTAGTTTGAGGGACTGCATTAGTATGAGGGGCTGCCTTCGTTTGAGGAGCTGCCTTAGTTTGAGGGACTGCATTAGTTTGAGGGACTGCATTAGTTTGAGGGGCTGCCTTAGTTTGAGGAGCTGCCTTAGTTTGAGGGACTGCATTAGTTTGAGGGACTGCATTAGTTTGAGCATCTGCATTAGTTTGAGGATCTGCCTTAGTTTGAGGGAATGCATTAGTTTGAGGGACTGCATTAGTTTGAGGGGCTGCATTAGTTTGAGGATCTGCCTTAGTTTGAGGGAATGCATTAGTTTGAGGGACTGCATTAGTTTGAGGGGCTGCATTAGTTTGAGGGGCTGTATTAGTTTGAGGGACTGCATTAGTTTGAGCATCTGTATTAGATTGAGGATCTGCCTTAGTTTGAGGGACTGCATTAGTTTGAGGGGCTACATTAGTTTGGGGACTGCATTAGTTTGAGGATCTGCATTAGTTTGAGCATCTGCCTTAGTTTGAGGGACTGCATTCGTTTGAGGGACTGCCTTAGTTTGGGGACTGCATTAGTTTGAGGGACTGCATTAGTTTGGGGACTGCATTAGTCTGAGGATCTGCATTAGTTTGAGCATCTGCATTAGTTTGAGCCTCTGCATTAGTTTGGGGATCTGCATCAGTTTGAGGGACGGCATTCGTTTGAGGGACTGCATTAGTTTGAGGATCTGCCTTAGTTTGAGGGGATGCCTTAGTTTGAGGGGCCGCATAAGTTTGAGGGGCCGCCTAAGTATGAGGGGCCGGCTTAGTTTGAGGGGCCGCCTTAGTTTGAGGGGCCACCTATGTTTGAGGGGCCGCCTTAGTTGAGGGGCCACCTTAGTTTGAGAGGCTGCCTTAGTTTGAGAGGCTGCATTAGTTTGAGGGGCCGCCTTAGTTTGAGAGGCTGCCGTAGTTTGAGAGGCTGCCTAAGTTTGAGAGGCTGCATTAGTTTGAGGGGCCGCCTTAGTTTGAGGGGCCGCCTAAGTTTGAGGAGTCGCCTCAGTTTGAGGGGCTGCATTCGTTTGAGGGACTGCATTAGTTTGGGGGTCTACATTAGTTTGAGTTTTGCATTAGTTTGAGGGTGTGCATGAGTTTGAGGTTCTGCATTAGTTTGAGGGTCTGCATTTGTTGGAGGGTCTGTATGAGTTGGCGGGGCTACATTGGTTTGAGGGTGTGCATTAGTTTGAGGGTGTGCATTAGTTTGAGGGTCAGCATTAGTATGAGGGTCTGCATGAGTTTGAGGTTCTGCATTAGTTTGAGGGTCTGCATTAGTTTGAGGGTCTGCATTAGTTTGAGGGTCTGCATGAGTTTGAGGTTCTGCATTAGTTTGAGTGTCTGCTTTAATTTGAGGGACTGCATTAGTTTGAGGGTCTGCATGAGTTTGAGGTTCTGCATTAGTTTGAGGGTCTGAATTGGTTTGAGGGTCTGCATGAGTTGGAGGGTCTGCATGAGTTGGAGGGTCTGCATGAGTTTGAGGGTCTGCATGACTTTGAGAGGCTACATGAGTTTGAGGTTCTGCATTAGTTTGAGGGTCTGCATTAGTTTGATGGGTCTGCATGAGTTTGAGGTTCTGCATTAGTTTGAAGGTCTGCATTAGTTGAAGTTCTGCAATAGTTTGAGGGTCTGCATTAGTTTGAGGGTCTGCATGAGTTTGAGGTTCTGCATTAGTTTGAGGGTCTGCATTAGTTTGATGGGTCTGCATGAGTTTGAGTTTCTGCATTAGTTTGAGGGTCTGCATTAGTTTGAGGGTCTGCATGAGTTTGAGGTTCTGCATTAGTTTGAGGGTCTGCATTAGTTGGAGGGACTGCATGAGTTGGAGGGGCTACATTAGTTTGAGGGACTGCATTAGATTGGGGACTGCATTAGTTTGAGCATCTGCCTTAGTTTGAGGGACTGCATTAGTTTGAGGGACTGCCTTAGTTTGGGGACTGCATTAGTTTGAGGGATTGCATTAGTTTGGGGACTGCATTAGTTTGAGGATCTGCATTAGTTTGAGCATCTGCCTTAGTTTGAGGGAATGCATTCGTTTGAGGGACTGCCTTAGTTTGAGCATCTGCATTAGTTTGAGCCTCTGCATTAGTTTGAGGGACTGCATTAGTTTGAGGGAATGCATTAGTTTGAGGGACTGCATTAGTTTGAGGATCTGCCTTAGTTTGAGGGGACGCCTTAGTTTGAGGTGCCGCATAAGTTTGAGGGGCCGCGTAAGTTTGAGGGGCTGCCTTAGTTTGAGGGGCCGCCTTGGTTTGAGGGGCCACCTACGTTTGAGGGGCCGCCTTAGTTTGAGGGGCCGCCTGAGTTTGAGGGGCCGCCTTAGTTTGAGAGGCTGCATTAGTTTGAGGGGCCGCCTTAGTTTGAGAGGCTGCCGTAGTTTGAGAGGCTGCCTTAGTTTGAGAGGCTGCATTAGTTTGAGGGGCCGCCTTCGTTTGAGGGGCCACCTAAGTTTTAGGGGCCGCCTTAGTTTGAGGGGCTGCATTCGTTTGAGGGGCTGCCTTCGTTTGAGGAGCCGTTTTAGTTTGAGGGGCTGCATTCGTATGAGGGACTGCATTAGTTTGAGGGTCTGCATTAGTTTGAGTTTTGCATTAGTTTGAGGGTCTGCATGAGTTTGAGGTTCTGCATTAGTTTGAGGGTCTGCATTTGTTGGAGGGTCTGTATGAGTTGGAGGGGCTACATTGGTTTGAGGGTGTGCATTAGTTTGAGGGTCTGCATTAGTTTGAGGGTCTGCATGAGTTTGAGGTTCTGCATTAGTTTGAGGGTCTGCATGACTTTGAGGGGCTACATTGGTTTGAGGTTCTGCATTAGCTTGAGGGTCTTCATTAGTTTGAGGGTCTGCATGAGTTTGAGGTTCTGCATTAGTTTGAGGGTCTGCATTAGTTGGAGGGTCTGCATGAGTTGGATTGGCTACATTGGTTTGAGGATCTGCATTAGTTTGAGGGTCTGCATTAGTTTGAGGGACTGCATTAGTTTGAGGATCTGCCTTAGTTTGAGGGGATGCCTTAGTTTGAGGGGACGCCTTAGTTTGAGGGGATGCATAAGTTTGAGGGTCTACATTAGTTTGAGGGACAGCATTAGTTTGAGGATCTGCCTTAGTTTGAGGGACTGCATGAGTTTGAGGTTCTGCATTAGTTTGAAGGTCTGCATTAGTTGAAGTTCTGCAATAGTTTGAGGGTCTGCATTAGTTTGAGGGTCTGCATGAGTTTGAGGTTCTGCATTAGTTTGAGGGTCTGCATTAGTTTGATGGGTCTGCATGAGTTTGAGTTTCTGCATTAGTTTGAGGGTCTGCATTAGTTTGAGGGTCTGCATGAGTTTGAGGTTCTGCATTAGTTTGAGGGTCTGCATTAGTTGGAGGGACTGCATGAGTTGGAGGGGCTACATTAGTTTGAGGGACTGCATTAGATTGGGGACTGCATTAGTTTGAGCATCTGCCTTAGTTTGAGGGACTGCATTAGTTTGAGGGACTGCCTTAGTTTGGGGACTGCATTAGTTTGAGGGATTGCATTAGTTTGGGGACTGCATTAGTTTGAGGATCTGCATTAGTTTGAGCATCTGCCTTAGTTTGAGGGAATGCATTCGTTTGAGGGACTGCCTTAGTTTGAGCATCTGCATTAGTTTGAGCCTCTGCATTAGTTTGAGGGACTGCATTAGTTTGAGGGAATGCATTAGTTTGAGGGACTGCATTAGTTTGAGGATCTGCCTTAGTTTGAGGGGACGCCTTAGTTTGAGGTGCCGCATAAGTTTGAGGGGCCGCGTAAGTTTGAGGGGCTGCCTTAGTTTGAGGGGCCGCCTTGGTTTGAGGGGCCACCTACGTTTGAGGGGCCGCCTTAGTTTGAGGGGCCGCCTGAGTTTGAGGGGCCGCCTTAGTTTGAGAGGCTGCATTAGTTTGAGGGGCCGCCTTAGTTTGAGAGGCTGCCGTAGTTTGAGAGGCTGCCTTAGTTTGAGAGGCTGCATTAGTTTGAGGGGCCGCCTTCGTTTGAGGGGCCACCTAAGTTTTAGGGGCCGCCTTAGTTTGAGGGGCTGCATTCGTTTGAGGGGCTGCCTTCGTTTGAGGAGCCGTTTTAGTTTGAGGGGCTGCATTCGTATGAGGGACTGCATTAGTTTGAGGGTCTGCATTAGTTTGAGTTTTGCATTAGTTTGAGGGTCTGCATGAGTTTGAGGTTCTGCATTAGTTTGAGGGTCTGCATTTGTTGGAGGGTCTGTATGAGTTGGAGGGGCTACATTGGTTTGAGGGTGTGCATTAGTTTGAGGGTCTGCATTAGTTTGAGGGTCTGCATGAGTTTGAGGTTCTGCATTAGTTTGAGGGTCTGCATGACTTTGAGGGGCTACATTGGTTTGAGGTTCTGCATTAGCTTGAGGGTCTTCATTAGTTTGAGGGTCTGCATGAGTTTGAGGTTCTGCATTAGTTTGAGGGTCTGCATTAGTTGGAGGGTCTGCATGAGTTGGATTGGCTACATTGGTTTGAGGATCTGCATTAGTTTGAGGGTCTGCATTAGTTTGAGGGACTGCATTAGTTTGAGGATCTGCCTTAGTTTGAGGGGATGCCTTAGTTTGAGGGGACGCCTTAGTTTGAGGGGATGCATAAGTTTGAGGGTCTACATTAGTTTGAGGGACAGCATTAGTTTGAGGATCTGCCTTAGTTTGAGGGACTGCATTAGTTCGAGGCTCTGCATTAGTTTGAGGGACTGCATCAGTTTGAGGAACTGCATTAGTTTGGGGACTGCATTAGTTTGAGGATCTGCATTAGTTTGAGCATCTGCCTTAGTTTGAGGGACTGCATTAGTTTGAGGGACTGCCTTAGTTTGAGCATCTGCATTCGTTTGAGCATCTGCATGAGTTTGAGCATCTGCATTAGTTTGAGGGACTGCATTAGTTTGAGGGGCTGCATTAGTCTGAGGGGCTGCATTAGTTTGAGGGACTGCATTAGTTTGAGGATCTGCCTTAGTTTGAGCATCTGCATTAGTTTGAGCATCTGCATTAGTTTGAGGGACTGCATTAGTTTGAGGGACTGCATTAGTTTGGGGATTGCATTAGTTTGAGGATCTGCATTAGTTTGAGCATCTGCCTTAGTTTTAGGGACTGCATTAGTTTGAGGGACAGCCTTAGTTTGAGCATCTGCATTAGTTTGAGGATCTGCATTAGTTTGAGGGACTGCATTAGTTTGGGGACTGCATTAGTCTGAGGATCTTCATTAGTTTGAGCATCTGCCTTAGTTTGAGGGACTGCATTAGTTTGAGGGACTGCCTTAGTTTGAGCATCTGCATTAGTTTGAGCATCTGCATTAGTTTGGGGATCTGCATTAGTTTGAGGGACTGCATGAGTTTGAGCATCTGCATTAGTTTGAGCATCTGCATTAGTTTGAGGATCTGCCTTAGTTTGAGGGGACGCCTTAGTTTGAGGGGCCGCATAAGTTTGAGGGGACGCCTAAGTTTGACGGGCCGCCTTAGTTTGAGGGGCCGCCTTAGTTTGAGGGGCCACCTATGTTTGAGGGGCCGCCTATGTTTGAGGGGCCGCCTTAGTTTGAGGGGCCGCCTTAGTTTGAGAGGCTGCATTAGTTTGAGGGGCCGCCTTAGTTTGAGGGGCCGCCTAAATTTGAGGGGCCGCCTAAGTTTGAGGGGCCGCCTAAGTTTCAGGGGCCGCCTTAGTTTGAGGGGCCGCCTTAGTTTGAGAGGCTGCATTAGTTTGAGGGGCCGCCTTAGTTTGAGGGGCCGCCTAAATTTGAGGGGCCGCCTAAGTTTGAGGGGCCGCCTAAGTTTCAGGGGCCGCCTTAGTTTGAGGGGCTGCATTCCTTTGAGGGGCTGCCTTCGTTTGAGGAGCCGTTTTAGTTTGAAGGGCTGCATTAGTTTGAGGGTCTGCATTAGTTTGAGTTTTGCATTAGTTTGAGGGTCTGCATGAGTTTGAGGGTCTGCATTAGTTTGAGGTTCTGCATTAGTTTGAGGGTCTGCATTAGTTTGAGGGTCTGCATGAGTTTGAGTTTTGCATTAGTTTGAGGGTCTGCATGAGTTTGAGGGTCTGCATTAGTTTGAGGTTCTGCATTAGTTTGAGGGACTGCATTGGTTTGAGGGTCTGCATTAGTTTGAGTTTTGCATTAGTTTGAGGGTCTGCATGAGTTTGAGGGTCTGCATTAGTTTGAGGTTCTGCATTAGTTTGAGGGTCTGCATTAGTTTGAGGGTCTGCATGAGTTTGAGTTTCTGCACTAGTTTGAGATTCAGCATTAGTTTGAGGGTCTGCATTAGTTTGAGGGTCTGCATGAGTTTTAGGTTCTGCATTAGTTTGAGTGTCTGCATTAATTTGTGGGTCTGCATTAGTTTGAGGGTCTGCATGAGTTTGAGGTTCTGCATTAGTTTGAGGGTCTGAATTAGTTGGAGGGTCTGCATGAGTTGGAGGGGCTGCATGAGTTTGAGGGTCTGCATGATTTTGAGGGGCTACATTGGTTTGCGGGTCTGCATTAGTTTGAAGTTCTGCATTAGTTTGAGGGTCTGCATTAGTTTGAGGGTCTGCATGAGTTTGAGGTTCTGCATTAGTTTGAGGGTCTGCATTAGTTTGATGGGTCTGCATGAGTTTGAGGTTCTGCATTAGTTTGAGGGTCTTCATTAGTTTGAGGGTCTGCATGAGTTTGAGGTTCTGCATTAGTTTGAGGGACTGCATTAGTTGGAGGGTCTGCATGAGTTGCAGGGGCTACATTGGTTTGAGGATCTGCATTAGTTTGAGGGTCTGCATTAGTTTGAGGGACTGCATTAGTTTGAGGATCTGCCGTAGTTTGAGGAGATGCCTTAGTTTGAGGGGACGCCTTAGTTTGAGGGGACGCATAAGTTTGAGGGTCTACATTAGTTTGAGGGACTGCATTAGTTTGAGGATCTGCCTTAGTTTGAGGGACTGCATGAGTTCGAGGCTCTGCATTAGTTTGATGGACTGCATTAGTTTGAGGAACTGCATTAGTTTGGGGAATGCATTAGTTTGAGGATCTGCATTAGTTTGAGCATCTGCCTTAGTTTGAGGGACTGCATTAGTTTGAGGGACTGCCTTAGTTTGAGGGTCTGCATTAGTTTGAGTTTTGCATTAGTTTGAGGGTCTGCATGAGTTTGAGGGTCTGCATGAGTTTGAGGTTCTGCATTAGTTTGAGGGTCTGCATTAGTTTGAGGGTCTGCATGAGTTTGAGTGTCTGCACTAGTTTGAGGTTCAGCATTAGTTTGAGGGTCTGCATTAGTTTGAGGGTCTGCATGAGTTTGAGGGTCTGCATGAGTTTGAGGTTCTGCATTAGTTTGAGGGTCTGCATTAATTTGTGGGTCTGCATTAGTTTGAGGGTCTGAATGAGTTTGAGGTTCTGCATTAGTTTGAGGGTCTGAATTAGTTGGAGGGTCTGCATGAGTTGGAGGGGCTGCATGAGATTGAGGGTTTGCATGACTTTGAGGGGCTACATTGGTTTGAGGGTCTGCATTAGTTTGAGGTTCTGCATTAGTTTGAGGGTCTGCATTAGTTTGAGGGTCTGCATGAGTTTGAGGTTCTGCATTAGTTTGAGGGTCTGCATTAGTTTGATGGGTCTGCATGAGTTTGAGGTTCTGCATTCGTTTGAGGGTCCTCATTAGTTTGAGGGTCTGCATGAGTTTGAGGTTCTGCATTAGTTTGAGGGTCTGCATTAGTTGGAGGGTCTGCATGAGTTGGAGGGGCTACATTGGTTTGAGGATCTGCATTAGTTTGAGGGTCTGCATTAGTTTGAGGGACTGCATTAGTTTGAGGATCTGCCTTAGTTTGAGGGGATGCCTTAGTTTGAGGGGACGCCTTAGTTTGAGGGGACGCCTTAGTTTGAGGGGACGCATAAGTTTGAGGGGCTGCCTTAGTTGAAGTTCTGCAATAGTTTGTAGGTCTGCATTAGTTTGAGGGTCTGCATGAGTTTGAGGTTCTGCATTAGTTTGAGGGTCTGCATTAGTTTGAGTGTCTGCATGAGTTTGAGGTTCTGCATTAGTTTGAGGGTCTGCATTAGTTGGAGGGACTGCATGAGTTGGAGGGGCTACATTAGTTTGAGGGACTGCCTTAGTTTGAGCATCTGCATTAGTTTGAGCATCTGCATTAGTTTGAGCATCTGCATTAGTTTGAGGGACTGCATTAGTTTGAGGGACTGCATTAGTTTGGGGACTGCATTAGTTTGAGCATCTGCATTAGTTTGAGGATCTGCATTAGTTTGGGGATCTGCATTAGTTTGGGGACTGCATTAGTTTGAGGGACTGCATTAGTTTGGGGATCTGCATTAGTTTGGGGATCTGCATTAGTTTGAGCATCTGCATTAGTTTGAGCATCTGCATTAGTTTGAGGGACTGCATTAGTTTGAGGGACTGCATTAGTTTGAGGGGCTGCATTAGTTTGAGGGACTGCATTAGTTTGGGGACTGCATTAGTTTGAGCATCTGCATTAGTTTGAGGATCTGCATTAGTTTGGGGATCTGCATTAGTTTGGGGACTGCATTAGTTTGAGGGACTGCATTAGTTTGGGGATCTGCATTAGTTTGGGGATCTGCATTAGTTTGTGCATCTGCATTAGTTTGAGGGACTGCATTAGTTTGAGGGACTGCATGAGTTTGAGGGACTGCATTATTTTGAGGATCTGCCTTAGTTTGAGGGGACGCCTTAGTTTGAGTGGCCGCATAAGTTTGAGGGGCCACCTAAGTTTGAGGGGCCGCCTTAGTTTGAGGGGCCACCTATGTTTGAGGGGCCGCCTTAGTTTGAGGGGCCGCCTTAGTTTGAGAGGCTGCATTAGTTTGAGGGGCCACCTTAGTTTGAGAGGCTGCCGTTGTTTGAGAGGCTGCCGTTGTTTGAGAGGCTGCCGTAGTTTGAGAGGCTGCCTTAGTTTGAGAGGCTGCATTAGTTTGAGGGGCCGCCTTAGTTTGAGGGGCCGCCTAAGTTTGAGGGGCCGCCTAAGTTTGAGGGGCCGCCTTAGTTTGAGGGGCTGCATTCGTTTGAGGGGCTGCCTTCGTTTGAGGAGCCGTTTTAGTTTGAGGGGCTGCATTAGTTTGAGGGACTGCATTAGTTTGAGGGTCTGCATTAGTTTGAGGGTCTGCATGAGTTTGAGGTTCTGCATTAGTTTGAGGGTCTGCATTAGTTTGATGGGTCTGCATGAGTTTGAGGTTCTGCATTAGTTTGAGGGTCTTCATTAGTTTGAGGGTCTGCATGAGTTTGAGGTTCTGCATTAGTTTGAGGGTCTGCATTAGTTGGAGGGTCTGCATGAGTTGGAGGGGCTACATTGGTTTGAGGATCTGCATTAGTTTGAGGGTCTGCATTAGTTTGAGGGACTGCATTAGTTTGAGGATCTGCCTTAGTTTGAGGGGATGCCTTAGTTTGAGGGGACGCCTTAGTTTGAGGGGACGCCTTAGTTTGAGGGGACGCATAAGTTTGAGGGGCTGCCTTAGTTGAAGTTCTGCAATAGATTGATGGTCTGCATTAGTTTGAGGTTCTGCATTAGTTTGAGGGATTGCATTAGTTTGAGCTTCTGCATTAGTTTGAGCATCTGCATTAGTTTGAGCATCTGCATTAGTTTGAGGGACTGCATTAGTTTGAGGGGCTGCATTAGTTTGAGGGACTGCATTAGTTTGAGGGACTGCCTTAGTTTGAGCATCTGCATTAGTTTGAGCATCTGCATTAGTTTGAGGGACTGCATTAGTTTGGGGACTGCATTAGTTTGAGGAACTGCATTAGTTTGAGCATCTGCCTTAGTTTTAGGGACTGCATTAGTTTGAGGATCTGCATGAGTTTGGGGATCTGCATTAGTTTGGGGACTGCATTAGTTTGAGGGACTGCATTAGTTTGAGGATCTGCATTAGTTTGGGGACTGCATTAGTTTGAGGGACTGCATTAGTTTGAGGATCTGCATTAGTTTGGGGACTGCACTAGTTTGAGGGACTGCATTAGTTTGAGGATCTGCATTAGTTTGGGGATCTGCATTAGTTTGGGGACTGCATTAGTTTGAGGGACTGCATTAGTTTGGGGACTGCATTAGTCTGAGGATCTTCATTAGTTTGAGCATCTGCCTTAGTTTGAGGGACTGCATTAGTTTGAGGAACTGCCTTAGTTTGAGCATCTGCATTAGTTTGAGCATCTGCATTAGTTTGGGGACTGCATTAGTCTGAGGATCTTCATTAGTTTGAGCATCTGCCTTAGTTTGCGGGACTGCATTAGTTTGAGGGACTGCATTAGTTTGAGGGACTGCATTAGTTTGAGGATCTGCCTTAGTTTGAGGGGACGCCTTAGTTTGAGGGGCCGCCTAAGTTTCAGGGGCCGCCTAAGTTTGAGGGGCCGTCTTAGTTTGAGGTGCCGCCTTAGTTTGAGTGGCCGCCTTAGTTTGAGGGGCCGCCTTAGTTTGAGAGGCTGCATTAGTTTGAGGGGCCGCCTTAGTTTGAGAGGCTGCTGTAGTTTGAGAGGCTGCCTTCGTTTGAGAGGCTGCAATAGTTTGAGGGGCCGCCTTAGTTTGAGGGGCCGACTAAGTTTGAGGGGCCGCCTTAGTTTGAGGGGCTGCATTCTTTTGAGGGGCTGCCTTCGTTTGAGGAGCCGTTTTAGTTTGAGGGGCTGCATTAGTTTGAGGGACTGCATTAGTTTGAGGGTCTGCATTAGTTTGAGGGTCTGCATTAGTTTGAGTTTTGCATTAGTTTGAGGGTCTGCATGAGTTTGAGGGTCTGCATGAGTTTGAGGTTCTGCATTAGTTTGAGGGTCTGCACTAGTTTGAGGTTCTGCATTAGTTTGAGGGTCTGCATTAGTTTGAGGGTCTGCATGAGTTTGAGGTTCTGCATTAGTTTGAGTGTCTGCATTAATTTGTGGGTCTGCATTAGTTTGAGGGTGTTCATGAGTTTGAGGTTCTGCATTAGTTTGAGGGTCTGAATTAGTTGGAGGGTCTGCATGAGTTGGAGGGGCTGCATGAGTTTGAGGGTCTGCATGACTTTGAGGGTCTACATTGGTTTGAGGGTCTGCATTAGTTTGAAGTTCTGCATGAGTTTGAGGGTCTGCATTAGTTTGAAGTTCTGCATTAGTTTGAGGGTCTGCATGAGTTTGAGTTTCTGCATTAGTTTGATGGGTCTGCATGAGTTTGAGGTTCTGCATTAGTTTGAGGATCTGCCTTAGTTTGAGGGGACGCCTTAGTTTTGAGGGGACGCCTTAGTTTGAGGGGACGCATAAGTTTGAGGGTCTGCATTAGTTTGAGGGTCTGCATGAGTTTGAGGTTCAGCATTAGTTTGAGGGTCTGCATTAGTTTGATGGGTCTGCATGAGTTTGAGGTTCTGCATTTGTTTGAGGGTCTGCATTAGTTGGAGGTTCTGCATGAGTTTGAGGTTCTGCATTAGTTTGAGGATCTGCCTTAGTTTGAGGGGATGCCTTAGTTTGAGGGGACGCCTTCGTTTGAGGGGACGCATAAGTTTGAGGGTCTACATTAGTTTGAGGGACTGCATTAGTTGAGGATCTGCCTTAGTTTGAGGGGACACCTTAGTTTGAGGGGCCGCAGAAGTTTGAGGGGCTGCCTTAGTTTGAGGGGAAGCCTTAGTTTGAGGGGTCGCATAAGTTTGAGGGGCCGCGTTAGTTTGAGGCGTCGCATAAGTTTGAGGGGCCACCTTAGTTTGAGGGGCCGCCTTAGTTTGAGGGTCTGCATTAGTTTGAGGGGCCGCCTTAGTTTGTGGGGCCGCATTAGTTTGAGGGACTGCATTAGTTTGAGGTTCTGCATTAGTTTGAGGGGCTGCATTAGTTGGAGGGGCTGCATTAGTTGGAGGGTCTGCATGAGTTGGAGGGGCTGAATGAGTTTGAGGGGCTGCATGAGTTTGAGGGGCTACATTGGTTTGAGGGTCTGCATTAGTTTGAGGGTCTGCATTAGTTTGAGGGGCTGCATTAGTTTGAGAGTCTGCATTAATTTGAGGGGTCGCCTTAGTTTGAGGGGCTGCCTTAGTTTGAGAGGCCGCCTTAGTTTGAGGGGTCGCATAAGTTTGAGGGACTGCCTGAGTTTCAGGGGCTGCATTTGTTTGAGGGGCCGCATTAGTTTGAGGATCTGCCTTAGTTTGAGGGGCCGCATTAGTTTGAGGGGCCGCATTAGTTTGAGGATCTGCCTTAGTTTGAGGGGCCACATTAGTTTGAGTGGCCGCCTTAGTTTGAGGGGCCGCATTAGTTTGAGGGGCCGCATTAGTTTGAGGGGCTGCATTAGTTTGAGGGGATGCATTAGTTTGAGGGGCCGCATTAGTTTGAGGGCCGCCTTAGTTTGAGAATCTGCATTCATTTGAGGGTCTGCATGAGTTTGAGAATCTGCATTCATTTGAGGGGCTGCATTAGTTTGAGGGGCCGCATTAGTTTGAGGGGCTGCATTAGTTTGAGAGTCTGCATTAGTTTGAGGGGACGCCTTAGTTTGAGGGGCCGCCTTAGTTTGAGGGGTCGCATAAGTTTGAGGGGCTGCCTGAGTTTCAGGGGCTGCATTTGTTTGAGGGGCCGCATTTGTTTGAGGGGCTGCATTAGTTTGAGGGGCTACAAAGGTTTGAGGGGCGACATTGGTTTGGTTTGAGGGTCTGCATGAGTTTGAGGGGCTGCATTAGTTTCATAAGATCATAAGAAGTAGGAGCAGGAGTAGGCCGTCCGGCCCCTCGAGCCTGCTACACCATTCAATAAGATCATGGCTGATCTTTTCGTGGACTCAGATCCACTTACCCGCGCTCTCACCGTATCCCTTAATTCCTTTATTGTTCAAAAAGATATCTACCTTAGCTTTAAAGACGTTTACTGAAGTAGCATCAACTACTTCACTGGGCAAGGAATTCCATAGATTAACAACCCTCTGGGTGAAGAAGTTCCTTCTTAATTCAGTCCTAAATCTGCTCCCTCTAATCTTGAGGCTATGCCCTCTTGTTCTTGCTTCACCTGCCAGTGGAAACATCCTCTCTACTTGCATCTTATCTATTCCCTTAATGATTTTATATGTTTCTATAAGATCCCCCCTCATTCTTCTGAATTCCAATGAATATAATCACAATCTACTCAGTCTCTCCTCATAAGCCAACCCCCTCAACTCCGGAATCAACCTAGTGAACCTCCTCTGCACCCTCTCCAGTGCCAGTATATAGTTTCTCAAGTAAGGAGACCAAAACTGCACACAGTACTCCAGGTGCGGCCTCACCAGTACCTTATACAGCTGCAACATAACCTCTCTGATTTTAAACTCAATCCCTTGAGCAATGAAGGGCAAAATTCCATTTGCCTTCCTAATTACTTGCTGTACCTGCAGACCAACCTTCTGCGATTCATGCACAAGGACACCCAGGTCCCTCTGCATAGCAGCATGCTGCAACTTTTTACCATTCAAGTAATAATCCTTTTTACTGTTACTCCTACCGAAATGAATGACTTCACATTTATTAACATTGTATTCCATCTGCCAGACCTTTGCCCACTCACTCAATGTATCTATGTTCCTCTGCAAAGTTTCACAGTCATCTGCACACTTTGCTCTGCCACTCATCTTAGTGTCATCTGCAACACGTGGTCCCCAACTCCAAATCATCTATATAAATTGTAAATAATTGCGGTCCCAACACCGATCCCTGAGGCACACCACTAGTGACTGATTGCCAGCCAGAATAGCACTCATTTATCCCCACTCTCTGCTTCCTGTTAGTCAACCAATCCTCTATCCATGCTAATACTTTACCCCTGACGCCATGCATCCTTATCTTATGCAGCAGCCTCTTGTGCGGCACCTTGTCGAAGGCCTTTTGGAAATCTAGGTACACCACATCCACTGGGTCTCCATTGTCCACCTTGCTCGTAACGTCATCATTGAATTCCAAAAGATTTGTCAAGCATGACCTGCCCTTCATGAACCCATGCTGCGTCTGCCCAATGGGACAATTTCTATCGAGATGCCCTGCTATTTCTTCCTCGATAATAGACTCAAGCATCTTCCCCACTACAGAGGTTAAGCTAACTGGTCTATAATTCCCCATCTTTTGTCTACCTCCCTTTTTAAACAGTGGCGTCACATCTGCTGTTTTCCAATCAGATGGGACCACCCCAGAGTCCAGCGAATTTAGGAAAATTACCGTCAGTGCACCTGCTATTTCTCCCGCCATCTCTTTTAGTCCCTGGGATGCATTCCATCAGGGCCAGGAGACTTATCAATCCTTAGCTCCATTAGCTTGCCCAACACTACCTCTTCCGTAATAATGATTGTTTCCAGGTCCTCACCTACGTTCGTCTCTTTGTCAATTACTGGCATGTTATTAATGTCCTCCACTGAGAAGACCGATACAAAATACCTGTTCAATGCCTCGGCCATTTCATCATGTCCCATAACTAAATTCCCCTTCTCATCCTCTAAAGGACCAACGTTTACTTTAGCCACTCTTTTTGATTTTATATATTTATAGAAACTTTTGCTATCTGTCTTTATATTCTGTGCTAGTTTTTTCTCATGTTCTATCTTACTTTTCTTTATAGCTCTTTTTGTGGCTTTCTGTTGACCTTTAAAGTTTTCCCAATCTTCCAGTTTCATGCTGTTTTTGGCCACTTTGTATGCCTTCTCTTTCAATTTGATAGCCTCCCTTATTTCCTTAGACACCCATGGCAGATTACCCCTTTTCTTCCAGTCCTTCCTTTTCACTGGAATATACTTTTGCTGAGCACTTTGAAAAATTGCTTTGAAATGCCTCCACTGCTCGTCAACTGTCCCACCATAAAATTTTTGTTTCCAGTCTACTTTAGCCAAGTCCTCCCTCATTCTATTGTAGTCCCCCTTGTTCAAGTGCAGGACCCTGGTATTGGATTTTATCTTCACACTCTCCATCTGTATTCTAAATTCAACCATACTGTGATCACTCCTTCCAAGAGGATCCCTAACTATGAGGTCATTAATTATTCCTGTCTCATTACACAGGACTAGATCTAGGATAGCTTGCTCCCTCGTCGGTTCCATTACATACTGTTCAAGAAAACTATCACGGATACACTCAACGAATTCCTCCTCAAGGCTACCCTGACTGAGCTGGTTCGACCAATCTACATGTAGATTAAAATCCCCCATGAGAATTGCCGTACCATTTTTACAGGCATTAGTTATTTCTTTATTTATTGCCCGCCCCAATGTGATGTTATTATTTGGTGACCTATAGACTACGCCTATCAATGACTTTTTCTTCTTAGAGTTTCTAATTTCCACCCAAATAGATTCAACCTCATTCTCCATAGAACCTATTTCATCTCTCAGCACCGCCCTGATGTCGTCCTTGAATATCAGAGCTACACCACCTCCCTTACCTTCCTGTCTGTCCTTCCGAATAGTCTGGTACCCCTGGATATTTAACACCCAGTCATGACCAACCTGTAACCATGTCTCCATAATGGCTACCAAATCATATTCATTCGTGATGATTTGCGCCGTTACCTCATCAACCTTGTTACGAATGCTACGCGCATTCAGGTAAAGTGCCTTTATGCTAGCTTTCTTACCCTCATGATTTCCAATACCTCTAATAACTCCTGAGTTATCCTTCCTTTCTGCTTCTTTCATAGTCTGCCCTGAACTTAAACCCTCCTGCTCACATGTTAACCTGCTGCTTACCTTTTTATTTACCATCATACACCCTGTCGTTTTCCCTTTCCCTTCCCCCCGATTCACTAGTTTAAAGTCCTAGAGACCACCCTATTTATCCATTTCGCTAGAACACTGGTTCCAGATCGGTTCAGATGGAGACCGTACCATCGGTACAGATCCCCCCGGTTCCAAAACTGATGCCAATGCCCCATGAAATGGAACCCCTCTTTCCCACACCACTCCTTTAGCCACGTGTTTACTTCCCTAATATTCTTATCCCTCAGCCAATTTGCACGTGGCACGGGCAGTAATCCGGAGATTATGACCCTCGAGGACCTGTTCCTTAATTTCGTTCCTAGTGCTTTATAATCCCCAAACAGGTCCTCCATCCTAGCCTTGCCGATGTTGTTGGTCCCAACGTGGACCACAACAACTGGATCCTCCCCCTCCCGCTCCAATATCCTTTCAAGCCGGTCAGAGATGTCCTGCACCCTGGCACCAGGCACTGCCCAAATATATAGGTTTGTACTTACCCAGCAGTCCCCTGCTCCGCCGAAACATAAAGTAATTAACTTTAACTTTAGCTGAAACTGACCTTCCTTATATGGAGAGTTTTTATTTGAAAATGATTGAGTTTAATTTGATGCTGTTGTTTTATTCATACATTACCTTTAATCAGTGAAAATAATTTTCCAAACAGTAACGTGTTTAATGTTGCAAGTGTTTACTTCGTAGTAAAATAGCCACTTTACACAAACTATATTGAAATTATTTTATTGAGCATCTCAAGTTTACAGGAATTAAATTCCTCAAACTTGAGGAAAGTTTCAAACATTCAGTGACACCGAATCTCTATCAGCAGTGGCTCACCATCTCCATCTGCTGGTGTCCCTGTCTCACTGCAGTTACTGTCCCCTCTCACCATCTCCATCTGCTGGTGTCCCTTTCTCACTGCAGTTACTGTCTCCCCTCACCATCTCCATCTGCTGGTGTCCCTGTCTCACTGCAGTTACTGTCCCTTCTCACTATCTCCATCTGCTGGTGTCCCTGTTTCACTGCAGTTACTGTCCCTTCTCACCATCTCCATCTGCTGGTGTCCCTGTCTCACTGCAGTTACTGTCCCCCTCTCACCATCTCCATCTTCTGGTGTCCCTGTCTCACTGCAGTTACTGTCCCCTCTCACCATCTTCATCTGCTGGTGTCCCTGTCTCACTGCAGTTACTGTCCCCTCTCACCATCTTCATCTGCTGGTGTCCCTGTCTCACTGCAGTTACTGTCCCCCTCTCACCATCTCCATCTGCTGGTGTCCCTGTTTCACTGCAGTTACTGTCCCCTCTCACCATCTTCATCTGCTGGTGTCCCTGTCTCACTGCAGTTACTGTCCCCCTCTCACCATCTCCATCGGCTGGTGTCCCTGTTTCACTGCAGTTACTGTCCCCTCTCACCATCTTCATCTGCTGGTGTCCCTGTCTCACTGCAGTTACTGTCCCTCTCTCACCATCTCCATCTGCTGGTGTCCCTATCTCACTGCAGGTATTGTCCCCCTCTCACCATCTCCATCTGCTGGTGCCCCTGCGTCAATGCAGTTGCTGCCCCCGCTCACCACTTCCATCTGCTGGTGTCCCTGCCTCACTGCAGTTACTGCCCCTCTCATAACCTCACAATCACTGCGATTTGCAGCTTTGTCCACTGGCGACGTTTGTTGACATAGCAAACACGAGGTGGCGCTGCACTGGCACATGCGCAAACGTACACTATTCCAGTTAAACGTCAGGGTCTGCCCACGCTCAGGCAGCTGCCAGGACTAAAGATGGCGCCGGTCAAATAATCACAGAGGCGGTTGGAGGGTGGGAGGTGGAGCTGGGGGTCTGGGGGGGTGGGAGGAGGGCGAATGGGATTTAGTTCCAGTGTTTGAAACCCTTCAGCTCTTTCTATGATTTCACTAATTTAACAATGAGATTGAGAGGGTATTTCACCCCCTTCTTCAGCTCCTGTCTGAATTTAGTCTGGGTCACAATGTAAATACATGTGTTGGTGCAGGAACTGAGAATCTGCAGCATCTTTGATGTTTGACCTGTGATAAAGACAGGGTCAGTGTAGGAGGAATAATAATAATTATCTGTAATTCGAGTATAAATGATAAACACAACCCGGGTCACCCATAACAGGATAAAACTGCCGGATATACTGAAGAGTAAAATAATTGATTTCCTGCGATTCTCCATCTCTGGGTCCTTGTGATTCTCTGCATTGCTGTGGCGCCGGAATCCCCTGCGGACTTTACTGGAGAATAAAATCCGCCTGACAGTCAGAACATTGAGCAGCAAAATCAGAAAGACCGGGACACAAGGGGTTAAAATGAGGTTAAACAATTCAAATGCCACCCATTTGGGGGAAGTAAAGAAGCTCAGTTTATAAACACAACCCATGGGAACATTATCAATAATGTATTTTTGTTCCTGTGTGAAGTACCAGGGGAGAGACTCTAAACAGCCCAGCACACTCACTGTTCCCACAACCACAGCCGCCCTTTTCTTGCTGCAATATTTTGTTTTCAGCTTCTCACAACAAATGGCCACAAATCGATCAAAGGTGAAAGTGACTGTGAGCCAGACAGAAACAACTGTGGATGCACAAAGCAGAAAGCCAATGAGAGAACACACAGGAGTAATTCTCAGGAATGAATATGGGAAATAAATTGAAACAATCCAGTTCAATATGGGATTAGTGATAACGAACAGGAGATCAGACACTGCCATTCCCACCAGGTAGACACTGATACATTTGGAGAGACCGCACTTTCCTTGGGACAGGATCACAATCGCCACCAAGTTAACTGGAAGAGAGAGAGAAAAGGAAGCAGAGAAATTACTGATCAGACCTGGAGACAAAGCAGCAGTTTGACAGGATCTGGGCTGAAATTTCTAGCTTTGTTGCTGCATCGAGCAGTGAAAACTGATTCATTGACCTGGGCAGTGTTTTGTCATAGTGAAATGTTTGAAAACACAATTATTAATAATGAATTGGGAAATTGATGCAGAAAGTGAATAAAGTCAGCACTGGATCTACTGGAAGTACTGAGTGAGGATGCAGTGCCAGTGGGGAAATGAGAAGGAGATTTACAGAGATGGTATCCAATGGGTTAGTTGGGAATGTGTCTCCAGACTGTTGGTTGGGAAGGGTTGGGGAGAGTGGGATGTGTAGCTGGTTTGTTGCTCTGAGTTCAGGGAACAGACAGGGACTGTTCCCACATGGGAAAAGGCTGAAAACTGCAGCGCTGAGTCTGATTATCAGCCATGATCTAGAATGGTGGAGCAGGCGAGAAGGGCTGAATGGCCACCTCCTGCTCCTATGTTCTTGTATTCCTATCAGGTTGGACAAGGCAGCTGGAGGTGGAGCCAGTGAGTGAGATTGGGAGGGAGATAAGGAAAAGGACATGTTGGAGCAGGAGGGGAGACTGGAGCAGATGGTTTGGGACAGTGGATAAACTGAAGCAATGGATGAGGAGACTGAGGATTCAATCCAGTGAGAGGAGAGGCTGAGATTCACAGGGAGAGACTGCAGCAGAGTGTTAGAGGAAATCTAATCTATAGATCCCAGTAATACAACTCAATTCATACATTCAAACAATAATCCCTGTGGTTATTGGTGTTGGAGAACAGTTCATTGTTAATACAATATAGTCAATATATTTCGTTTGTACAGGCAATAAAATATAAATTTAAATATATTTCTGATATTAGCCTCGCTCTTTATTGAATTCAGCAGTCACAGAGATTTTAAAGTGCAGTATTTAAATAATGAATTACCATCAGTGAAGAACTGATTCTATTCTATTTATTCAGTCACTAAGTAAGGAATAGGAACATTCCACAAAACAAAATGAGGACCTGACAGAAATCAAATCAGAGGATCAAGTCCAACAGGAAAAGGAACACAATCTGACAACAGACAACTTCAACTCACATTTTCTCTCACTAATTGTTCTGGACATTCCAGCACTTTATGATATTGAATTATTTACACTGCTGCTTCTTTCTCTTTCTCTTGAGTTCTGCTTTTCTTTTCCCATCGGTTTCGTTCTCCCTGCTCCTTTTCTCCTTCCCTATCTCTCTGGAGTACTCACACCCTGTAAATTGTTACTTCATGCTGCTTTTCACATATGATTTATTCCTAACATTCTGCGTCTGTGTTCTGTTCACCTGCCCCAGGTTCAATGATTCTATTCTCAGAGTCAGATTGTTCAATGGTGAAACCTCTGTGAATAATTTAATGTATCTACAGAACACTCAAGTCTCCACCTGTTCACCTACACTCTTCACTTCATCTACAATACATGGAGTAAACAGGATCGAAAGCTACTTCCAGACAAACCTCACAATCATTGAAATTCCTTCTCCTGGAATTATTAAGTAATCTGTTATAATGTGGGATTGTTTCATTAATAAAACACCAACAACAGCGCTGCAGCTGATAAATGGAAAGACTCTTGATATCAACTGATGAAGTGAAAACCAGTAAAACATCACATCAATACTTTCTATTTTACAATGTAGTCCAGTGACAGTGAAGTTTCACAGTGAAGCAGAGAAGGAGAAATGAAAGTGTCAGCAGCAAACTGAGTTCAGTAGCCAGACTTCTGAAGCAGCGTCAGACACACACAGAATGAAACAATATTTGATAACAGTGATAATCAATAAATACATTGAAATCACAGTTAAACTGGGCCATGTTATTGGGGAGGGAGAATTTTGTTCTGTCCCCTTGTAACACTGAGACCGTGAGATGTCTTATTATCAATCACTGAAAAAAAATCATAAAAATATTCCAGGATTGGTTAGATCCACATCACGAAAATATTAAAAACTCCTAATGGTCTGATTTGATCCTAACTGAAACATCTCATTCCAATACATTCAATACACAGAATAATCCAATAACAAAGCCACAGTTACTTAAAACAATACCATTAAATACATAACACAACTCCTACATGAATGAAAGAGTAGACAAAAGGAGATTCCATCAGTAAATTGCTGGAAAAGAACAGGCGGCTGTGTAACACACACAGAGGGAAATAATACCCAGTGCAGCAGCACAGTTAAAATCGATTTACACCATTAACAGCTGAGATACTGGCTTACCAGCAACTCCAATTGCTGCAAGTACAGGATAGTAAATGTCTTCTAGCTGATGCATTACTGGATATCCCATTTCTATGAGAAGCAGAGATTTCTGTTAGCCTGGAATCCACAGCTCCAGTAGGCACTCTGAGCTGATCCATTCCAATGGGTCCTGATTTATACAGGGGATAAGTCTCCACAGACACGGTTATGCCCCTGATCATTGCTATTAGTTACACTCACCTGAACAAACACATCACATCAGCAGCTTTGACTCTGATGTAAATCTTTTCTTTCTTTTGGGCCTCCTTATCTCGAGAGACAATGGATACGCGCCTGGAGGTGGTCAGTGGTTTGTGAAGCAGCACCTGGAGTGGCTATAAAGGCCAATTCTGGAGTGACAGGCTCTTCCACAGGTGCTGCAGAGAAATTTGTTTGTTGGGGCTGTTGCACAGTTGGCTCTCCCCTTGCGCCTCTGTCTTTTTTCCTGCCAACTACTAAGTCTCTTCGACTCGCCACAATTTAGCCCTGTCTTTATGGCTGCCCGCCAGCTCTGGCGAATGCTGGCAACTGACTCCCACGACTTGTGATCAATGTCACACGATTTCATGTCGCGTTTGCAGACGTCTTTATAACGGAGACATGGACGGCCGGTGGGTCTGATACCAGTGGCGAGCTCGCTGTACAATGTGTCTTTGGGGATCCTGCCATCTTCCATGCGGCTCACATGGCCAAGCCATCTCAAGCGCCGCTGACTCAGTAGTGTGTATAAGCTGGGGATGTTGGCCGCTTCAAGGACTTCTGTGTTGGAGATATAGTCCTGCCACCTGATGCCAAGTATTCTCCGAAGGCAGCGAAGATGGAATGAATTGAGACGTCGCTCTTGGCTGGCATACGTTGTCCAGGCCTCGCTGCCGTAGAGCAAGGTGCTGAGGACACAGGCCTGATACACTCGGACTTTTGTGTTCCGTGTCAGTGCGCCATTTTCCCACACTCTCTTGGCCAGTCTGAACATAGCAGTGGAAGCCTTACCCATGCGCTTGTTGATTTCTGCATCTAGAGACAGGTTACTGGTGATAGTTGAGCCTAGGTAGGTGAACTCTTGAACCACTTCCAGAGCGTGGTCGCCAATATTGATGGATGGAGCATTTCTGACATCCTGCCCCATGATGTTCGTTTTCTTGAGGCTGATGGTTAGGCCAAATTCATTGCAGGCAGACGCAAACCTGTCGATGAGACTCTGCAGGCATTCTTCAGTGTGAGATGTTAAAGCAGCATCGTCAGCAAAGAGGAGTTCTCTGATGAGGACTTTCCGTACTTTGGACTTCGCTCTTAGACGGGCAAGGTTGAACAACCTGCCCCCTGATATTGTGTGGAGGAAAATTCCTTCTTCAGAGGATTTGAACGCATGTGAAAGCAGCAGGGAGAAGAAAATCCCAAAAGGTGTGGGTGCGAGAACACAGCCCTGTTTCACACCACTCAGGATAGGAAAGGGCTCTGATGAGGAGCCACCATGTTGAATTGTGCCTTTCATATTGTCATGGAATGAGGTGATGATACTTAGTAGCTTTGGTGGACATCCGATCTTTTCTAGTAGTCTGAAGAGACCACGTCTGCTGACGAGGTCAAAGGCTTTGGTGAGATCAATGAAAGCAATGTAGATGGGCATCTGTTGTTCACGGCATTTCTCCTGTATCTGACGAAGGGAGAACAGCATGTCAATAGTCGATCTCTCTGCACGAAAGCCACACTGTGCCTCAGGGTAGACGCGCTCGGCCAGCTTCTGGAGCCTGTTCAGAGCGACTCGAGCAAAGACTTTCCCCACTATGCTGAGCAGGGAGATTCCACGGTAGTTGTTGCAGTCACCGCGGTCACCTTTGTTTTTATAGAGGGTGATGATGCGGACTGCGACACCGACCACTCCCTGGTGTGCAGCAAGGTTAGACTCAGACCAAAGAAGTTGCATCATTCCAAGCAGAAGGGCCACCCGCGCATCAACACGAGCAGAATTTCTCACCCACAGCTGTTACAAAAATTTCTAAATTCACTTGTAACAGCCCTTCAAAACACTCCCACAGGGGATGCTGAGACCAAGTGGGCCCACATCAGAGACGCCATCTATGAGTCAGCTTTGACCACCTACGGCAAAAGTGCGAAGAGAAATGCAGACTGGTTTCAATCTCATAATGAAGAGCTGGAACCTGTCATAGCCGCTAAGCGCATTGCACTTTTGAACTACAAGAAAGCCCCCAGCGATTTAACATCCGCAGCACTTAAAGCAGCCAGAAGTACTGCACAAAGAACAGCTAGGCGTTGCGCAAACGACTACTGGCAACACCTATGCTGATGTAAATAATGTGGTGGATAAAACACAATCATTTCAATGTCAATGATATTTTCTGAGTAAGACCTCTCTCGGGAATAAACCTGAAATCTATACTCATACTGGACGGATGCTTCAATTGTGAGAGGCGTCATTTACATTTTCCATATTATTGTATTGACCTTGTATTGTCCTGGCTTTTCTCTGTTGTGTAACTGATCTGTCTGCAGTGGACACTGAATCCAGGGACAAAAGCAATCCCGTTTCACTCTGTTCCTGCCTTTTCCCAGTTAAAATGTGAAATTTGAGTCTCTGATTCGGGACCATGTTCAGGGTTGCAGCCCAGAACATACTGTGAGTGATATTACAGGACAGACACTGTACGCATCCATTTGGGAGGCAGTTGGGTAGTGATAATATCACTGGTCATGTAATCAAGAGGCCCAACTAGATGGCCTGGGGACAGGGGTTCAAATCCCACCACGGCAGCAATATAAAACAGAGGGAGCTCCCTTTCTATGTATAAGGTAGAGGGAGCTCCACCTCTCCGGACAAAGTGGAGGGAGCTCCCTCGCTATGTAAAAGTGGAGTGAGCTCCATCTTTATTTATAAAGTGGGAGGAGCACCCTCTCCATTTATAAAGTTGGGGGCGATGAAGGAAAGAGGAGAGAGGGAAACGGAAACAAATGGGGAAATGGAGAGAGAGGGACAAAGTGGAAGACAGTGAGAGACAGAAGAGGTAGCGAAATGAGACCTTGACGGAACCCCAGTAACAATCCCCATTGTCTGCCCAGTCCGGTATTTGGGGTTTAATGTAAGGGTTTTAGGGATGAGTGGTAGATGAGTGTTTGATATTTTCAAACTGCATTGCCATTCCCAACAAAAGCAAGAGTCAAAGATTCAAAATTAACCAAACAAATGGCTCAAAGCATTGCTGTCCATGTATAGAGGGACAGAGAGATGGAGGGAGTGAGATGCAGACGGACAGAGACACAGAAAGAGTGGGACAGGCAAATGGAGAGAGAGAGAGACAGAGCTAGCATGATAGAGAAAAAAAGGAGAAACAGAGACAGAGGGAGAAAGACAGAAAGGGAGGCAGGCAAATGCAGAGTGAGACAGACAGAAAGGGAGGCAGGCAGATGAAGAGGGAGAGAGACAGGGAGAAAGTGAGGGAGACAGATACAGAGGGAGAGAGACAGATGCAGAGGGAGAAAGGGACAGAGAGAGAGAGAGGGAGGGAGACAAACAGAGGGAGAAACAGAGAGAGAAGGAGAGACAGACAGAGAGAGAGGGAGTGCGAGATTATAGGAAAAACTTTACATCTAATAATGTTGAAAAAAGATAGAATTAAAAAGTAAAACTGGCTGTGTATAAGAACTAATTTTGAAAGGAATGATCAGGGGTTTAGTGTGAGTGTTTTGGGGGCAAGTGTTGGATCAGTGATTGATATTTTCAAACTGAAGTGACATTTAATATTATTGAAAAAAATAGTATTAAACACTGACAAACTTTAGAAGCAGGGGAAATGAGATACAGTGTGTGAGGGGACTTTGACAGAATCTCAGTAACAATCCCCATTATCTGCACAGTCCTGTATTGGGGGTTTAGTGTGAGAGTTTAGGGGGCGAGTGTTGAACAGTGTTTTGTATTTTCAAACTGCAGTTACGTTCCAAGCAAGGGCAAGATTTACAGGTTCAAAATTAACCAAGAAATGAATAAAAACATTTCTGTCCAAGGAGAGAGAGATGGTGTTAGAGACAGAGTCATGGAAAGAGGCAGAGAAAGAGGGAGAGGACGAGGGAGAGAGAGAGAGAGAGAGAAAGATGGGAAAAAACAGACATGAGAGGGAGAGACAGAGAGAGGATGAGACAAGTTGTAACAATCATTAACAATCCTCATTATCTGCCCAGTCCTCTTTTTGGAGGTTAGTGTGATTGTTTTAGCGGTGAATGTTGGATCAGTGTTTCATATTTACAAACTACAGTGACATTCCCAACAAGACTGTTAAAGTATATAAGAGCAGGGAGGTTATGCTGGAAGTGTATAACTCATTGCTTAAGCACCATAATGAGACCTCCCAGGGCAGGTACAGTGTGAGTTTATATACAGAGTAAAGCAGTGGATTTAGAGCAGGAGGGAGAGATGGGCAGAAAGAGTGAGGAGATACGGGGAGTCAGGCAGATTGCAGGAGAAACTTTACATCTAACCACGTTAAAAAAATAAATATTTAAAAATTTAAATGGATTGCGCACTGAAAATACTGTCCACACAACAACTAAAGTCACACACCATCCTGACTTGGAACTATATCGCCGTTCCTTCACTGTCACTTGGTCAAAATCCTGGATCTCCCTTCCTAACAGCACTGTGGGTGTACCTACCCCACATGGACTGCAGCGGTTCAAGAAGGAGGCTCAACACCACCTTCTCAAGGGCAATTAGGAATGGCAATAAATGCTGGCCTGGCCAGTAACCCACACATCCAACAAATAAATACGGCAAATAAAAAGTTGACATCGAGTCACTTAAGGAGCTATTAGACGAGACGAACAAAAAATTGGTCAAAGAGGTCGGTTTGAGGGAGCGTCTTCAAAGAGGAAAGAGAGTTAGTGAGACGGAGAGGTTTAGGAAAGGAATTCCAGAGTTAGGGTCTTGGCAACTTGAAGGCACGGCCACCAATGTTGGAACAATTCAAATTGGGGATGTCCAAGAGGCCAGAATTAGAGGATCACAGATATTGGTGGATTGTGGAGCTGGAGGAGATTGCGGAGATGGGGAGGGGTCATTTGTGGAAGACAGTTCCAAACTTCTACCACACTTTGTATGTAGAAGAGTTTATAAATGTCATCTTTGATAGGGCTTTCGATTAATTTTTGATTTTTCGACAGTCCCCCCGGTCCGAGACTGCCCCCATCGAATACTCACAGGGCAGGTACGCACAGGGTTAGATACAGAGTAAAGATCCATCTACCAATGCCAGACTCACTGTTCCTCTGTCTCTTTCTCCTCATCTCTCACTGCCTGCAACACCCTTTCTCTGCCTCTCTTTCTCCCTCTTCCCATCCTGAGAGCAAGAGGGAGAGATTGAGATAGTGTGCAGAGGGAGATAGAGAGAGAAAATGGAGAGATAGACTTGGAAAGTGAGTAACAGAGAGAAGAAATAGGGTTTCAGAGAGTAGAAGAGATGGGAAGAGAGAGATAGAGATGGAGAGAGATTACCAGCAAGAGAGTTTACCAGAGATTACCTCTCTCTCAGTCCCCGTCACTCCTTTCCAATTTGTTACCATCTCCATCTATCTTTCTCCCTCTACCCCGATGTTTCACACTCCATGCCTCTCGATCGTATGTCTGTGTATACTTCAGTGAAGGATTACATCAAAATATTATGTTTTACATTTGCTCTTTCAATCTAACTGAACAATCTCTCAGATTGTGAACAGAGGGGCCTTGGAGTGAGGGTAGCAGGGAAAATCCAGGTAATTATAGACCGGTGAGCCTGACGTCAGTGGTAGGGAAGCTGCTGGAGAAGATACTGAGGGATAGGATCTATTCCCATTTGGAAGAAAATGAGCTTATCAGTGACAGGCAACATGGTTTTCTGCAGGGAAGGTCATGTCTCACCAACTTAATAGAATTCTTTGAGGAAGTGACAAAGTTGATTGATGAGGGAAGGGCTGTAGATGTCATATACATGGACTTCTGTAAGGCATTTGATAAGGTTCCCCATGGCAGGCTGATGGAGCAAGTGAAGGCGCATGGGGTCCAGGGTGTACTAGTTAGATGGATAAAGAACTGGCTGGGCAACAGGAGACAGAGAGTAGAAGTGGAAGAGAGTTTCTCAAAATGGAGACGTGTGACCAGTGGTGTTCCACAGGGACAAAAACAAGAAATGCTGGAATCACTCAGCAGGTCTGGCAGCATCTGTGGAAAGAGAAGCACAGTTAACGTTTCGGGTCTGTGACCCTTCTTCGGAACTGACAAATATTAGAAAAGTCACAGATTATAACAAAGGAGAAGGTGCAGATTGGACCAGGCCACAAAGCTGACCAAAAGGTCATGGAGCAAAGGCAAACAATATGTTAATGGTGTGTTGAAAGACAAAGCATTAGTACAGATTAGGTGTGAATACACTGGATATTGAACAGCAGCAAGTGCAAACCTGAAGAAAAGCAACCTGAAAAAAACAGTGGGTAAGCAAACTGAACAAACTAAGATGAAATGAAATAAATGCAAAAAAAGATTGTAAAAAATGTAAAAAGGAATGTAAAAAAAAGGAAGGAAAAATAACTAAAAATGAAAGTAAAATGGGGGGCTGTCATGCTCTGAAATTATTGAACTCAATGTTCAGTCCGGCAGGCTGTCGTGTGCCTAATCGGTAGATGAGATGCTGTTCCTCGAGCTTGCGTTGATGTTCACTGAAACACTGCAGCAATCCCAGGACAGAGATCTGAGCATGAGAGCAGGGGGGAGTGTTGAAATGGCAAGCAACCGGAAGCTCAGGGTCCTGCTTGCAGACTGAGCGGAGATGTTCCGCAAAGCGGTCACCCAGTCTGCGCTTGGTCTCCCCAATGTAGAGGAGACCACACTGTGAGCAGCGAATACAGTATACTACATTGAAAGAAGTACAAGTAAATCGCTGCTTCACCTGAAAGGAGTGTTTGGGGCCTGGGATAGTGAGGAGAGAGGAGGTAAATGGGCAGGTATTACACCTCCTGCGATTGCAGGGGAAGGTGCCCTGGGACGGGAACGAGGTGGTGGGGGTAATGGAGGAGTGGACCAGGGTGTCGCGGAGGGAACGATCCCTTCGGAAACTAGGACCCATGCGGGTACCCATAGCGACACCTTTTACTTGAAGGAAGAGCGTGAACGGAGTGCCTCAAGTTCAGAGGGGGACAGGTTAGAGTGAGTGAGGGGGGCAGAGAAATTGAGACGACCAATGTCTCGCCGACAGTTTTCCATGAAGAGATCAAGAGCGGGTAAGACGCCAGGGGGAGGGGTCCCGGTAGAGGGAGAATGCTGGAGGCAGTGAATGGGTCTGCTGGTCGGGGGGAGGACTCCTGGTCGAAGAAGTGAGCCCGGAGGCGGAGGCGACGGAAGAAGAGCTCAACGTCACGCCGAGCGCGAAATTCGTTGAGGTGGGGGCGTAAGGGGATAAAACTGAGACCTTTGCTGAGTACAGAACGCTCAGCATCAGAGAGGGGGAGGTCAGAGGGTATAGTGAATACACGGCAAGGGGTCAGATCAGAAGGGGTGGGGTCAGAGGGAAGTGAAGCGGAAGGAGGATCTGGAGGGGCATTAGTCCCCATCAGCTGCTGGAGCTTGTGTTCCTTAACACCTGAAAGGAAGAAAAAACGTTTTTTGTTAATGCGTCGGATGAGACGTAAGATGAGATGAAACTGCGGAGTAGAACAGCTTTGAGATAAGGTGAGACGGTGCTGCTGGAGAGAGAGGTCCAGTGTGTGCATGTGGTGGCGCATAGCACTGAGTGTGGATCTCAGGATGCGGCGAGAGTAGCAGTCCGAGGAACGTTGTATTTCTCGGAGATACCTGTGTCCTGGGTGGTTTCAAAACATGATGGGTGAAACTGCAGTTGGAATCCACGTGGAATAAGTCGGAGCCGGAGACAGTCACTGAGGAAGGAGATGTGGCTGTGAAAACGCGTTTTTTTTAGATACCTTATCAAACACCAGGAGGGAAATAGAAAGCAATGAAGGTGAACAAGGTAAAAGAGACAAACGAAAATCCCGTCAGAGAGAAGAGCAGAACTTCTTCAAGGTCGGCATTCCTGGAAGAGAAGTGGCAGTGAATTAAACAATAAAATAAAAGCAAAATACTGCGGATACTGGAAATCTGAAACAAAAACAAGAAATGCTGGAATCACTCAGCAGATCTGGCAGCATCTGTGGAAAGAGAAGCAGAGTTAACGTTTCGGGTCAGTGACCCTTCTTCGGAAGTGACAAATATTAGAAAAGTCACAGATTATAACAAAGGAGAAGGTGCAGATTGGACCAGGCCACATAGCTGACCAAAAGGTCACGGAGCAAAGGCAAACAGTGTTGAATTCACTGCCACTTCTCTTCCAGGAATGCCTACCTTGAAGAAGTTCTGCTCTTCTCTCCGACGGGATTTTCGTTTGTCTCTTTTACCTTGTTCACCTTCATTGCTTTCTATTTCCCTCCTGGTGTTTGATAAGGTATCTACCAAAACTCGTTTTCACAGCCACATCTCCTTCCTCAGTGACTGTCTCCGGCTCAGACTTATTCCACGTGGATTCTAACTGCAGTTTCACCCATCATGCTTTGAAACCACCCAGGATCACAGGTATCTCCGAGAAATACAACGTTCCTCGGACTGCTACTCTCGCCGCATCCTGAGATCCACACTCAGTGCTATGTGCCACCACATGCACACACTGGACCTCTCTCTCCAGCAGCACCGCCTCACCTTATCTCAAAGCTGTTCAACTCCGCAGTTTCATCTCAACTTATGTCTCATCCGACGCATTAACAAAAAACTTTTTTTCTTCCTTTCAGGTGTTAAGGAACGCAAGCTCCAGCAGCTGATGGGGACTAATGCCCCTCCAGATCCACCTTCCGCTTCACTTCCCTCTGACCCCACCCCTTCTGATCTGACCCCTTGCCGTGTATTCACTATACCCTCTGACCTCCCCCTCTCTGATGCTGAGCGTTCTGCACTCAGCAAAGGTCTCAGTTTTATCCACTTACGACCCACCTCAATGAATTTCACGCTCGGAATGACGTTGAGCTCTTCTTCCGTCGCCTCTGCCTCCGGGCTCACTTCTTCGACCAGGATTCCTCCCCCCAACCAGCAGACCCATTCGCCCGCCTCCAGCATTCTCCCTCGACCTGGACCCCTCCCCCTGGCCTCTTACCCGCTCTTGATCTCTTCATGGAAAACTGTCGGCGAGACATTGGTCGTCTCAATTTCTCTGCCCCCCTCACACTCTAACCTGTCCCCCTCTGAACTTGAGGCACTCCGTTCACGCACTGCCTTCAAGTAAAAGGTGTCGCTATGGGTACCCGCATGGGTCCTAGTTTCCGAAGGGATCGTTCCCTCTGCGACACCCTGGTCCACTCCTCCATTAGCCCCACCACCTCGTCCCCATCCCAAGGCACCTTCCCCTGCAATCGCAGGAGGTGTAATACCTGCCCATTTACCTCCTCTCTCCTCATTATCCCAGGCCCCAAACACTCCTTTCAGGTGAAGCAGCGATTTACTTGTACTTCTTTCAATGTAGTATACTGTATTCGCTGCTCACAGTGTGGTCTCCTCTACGTTGGGGAGACCAAGCGCAGGCTGGGTGACGGCTTTGCGGAACATCTCCACTCAGTCCGCAAGCAGGACCCTGAGCTTCCGGTTGCTTGCCATTTCAACACTCCCCCCTGCTCTCATGCTCAGATCTCTGTCCCGGGATTGCTGCAGTGTTCCAGTGAACATCAACGCAAGGTCGAGGAACAGCATCTCATCTACCGATTAGGCACACTACAGCCTGCCGGACTGAACATTGAGTTTAATAATTTCAGAGCATGACAGCCCCCCATTTTACTTTCATTTTTAGTTATTTTTTCTTCATTTTTTTTACATTCCTTTTTACATTTTTTACAATCTTTTTTTGCATTTATTTCATTTCATCTTAGTTTGTTCAGTTTGCTTACCCACTGTTTTTTTCAGGTTGTTTTTCTTCAGGTTTGCACTTGCTGCTGTTCAATATCCAGTGTATTCACACCTAATCTGTACTAATGCTTTGTCTTTCAACACACCATTAACATATTGTTTACCTTTGCTCCGTGACCTTTTGGTCAGCTATGTGGCTGGTCCAATCTGCACCTTCTCCTTTGTTATAATCTGTGACTTTTCTAATATTTGTCAGTTCCGAAGAAGGGTCACTGACCCGAAACGTTAACTCTGCTTCTCTTTCCACAGATGCTGCCAGACCTGCTGAGTGATTCCAGCATTTCTTGTTTTTGTCCCTGTGGAACACCACTGGTCACACGTCTCCATTTTGAGAAACTCCCTTCCACTTCTACTCTCTGTCTCCTGTTGCCCAGCCAGTTCTTTATCCATCTAGCTAGTACACCCTGGACCCCATGCGCCTTCACTTTCTCCATCAGCCTACCATGGGGAACCTTATCAAATGCCTTACTGAAGTCCATGTATATGACATCTACAGCCCTTCCCTCATCAATCAACTTTGTCACTTCCTCAAAGAATTCTATTAAGTTGGTGAGACATGACCTTCCCTGCAGAAAACCATGTTGCCTATCACTGATAAGCCCATTTTCTTCCAAATGGGAATAGATCCTATCCCTCAGTATCTTCTCCAGCAGCTTCCCTACCACTGACGTCAGGCTCACCGGTCTATAATTGCATGGATATTCCCTTCTACCCTCACTCCAAGGCCCCTCTGTTCACAATCTGAGAGATTGTTCAGTTAGATTGAAAGAGCAAATGTAAAACCTAATAATTTGATGTAATCCTTCACTGAAGTATACACAGACATACGAGCGAGAGGCATGGAGTGTGAAACATCGGGGTAGAGGGAGAAAGATAGATGGAGATGGTAACAAATTGGAAAGGAGTGACGGGGACTGAGAGAGGTAATCTCTGGTAAACTCTCTTGCTGGTAATCTCTCTCCATCTCTATCTCTCTCTTCCCATCTCTTCTACTCTCTGAAACCCTATTTCTTCTCTCTGTTACTCACTTTCCAAGTCTATCTCTCCATTTTCTCTCTCTCTCTCCCTCTGCACACTATCTCAATCTCTCCCTCTTGCTCTCAGGATGGGAAGAGGGAGAAAGAGAGGCAGAGAAAGGGTGTTGCAGGCAGTGAGAGATGAGGAGAAAGCGACAGAGGAACAGTGAGTCTGGCATTGGTAGATGGATCTTTACTTTGTATCTAACCCTGTGCGTACCTGCCCTGTGAGTATTCGATGGGGGCAGTCTCGGACCGGGGGGACTGTCTAAAAATCAAAAATTAATCGAAAGCCCTTTCAAAGATGAAATTTATAAACACTTCTACATACAAAGTGTGGTAGAAGTTTGGAACTGTCTTCCACAAATGACCCCTCCCCATCTCCGCAATCTTCTCCAGCTCCACAATCCACCAATATCTGTGATCCTCTAATTCTTGCCTCTTGAACATCCCCAATTTGAATTGTTCCAACATTGGTGGCCGTGCCTTCAAGTTGCCAAGGCCCTAACTCTGGAATTCCTTTCCTAAACCTCTCCGTCTCACTAACTCTCTTTCCTCTTTGAAGACGCTCCCTCAAACCGACCTCTTTGACCAATTTTTTGTTCGTCTCGTCTAATAGCTCCTTAAGTGACTCGGTGTCAACTTTTTATTTGCCGTATTTATTTGTTGGATGTATGGGTTACTGGCCAGGCCAGCATTTATTGCCCATTCCTAATTGCCCTTGAGAAGGTGGTGTTGAGCCTCCTTCTGGAACCGCTGCAGTCCATGTGGGGTAGGTACACCCACAGTGCTGTTAGGAAGGGAGATCCAGGATTTTGACCCAGTGACAGTGAAAGAACGGCGATATAGTTTCAAGTTAGGATGGTGTGTGACTTATGTAAAGATTCTCCTACAATCTGCCTGACTCCCAGTATCTCCTCACTCTTTCTGCCCGTCTCTCCCTCCTGCTCTAAATCCACTGTTTTACTCTGTATATAAACTCACACTGTACCTGCCCTGGGAGGTCTCATTATGGTGCTTAAGCAATGAGTTATACACTTCCAGCATAACCTCCCTGCTCTTATATACTTTAACAGTCTTGTTGGGAATGTCACTGTAGTTTGAAAATATGAAACACTGATCCAACATTCACCGCTGAAACACTCACACTAACCTCCAAAAAGAGGACTGGGCAGATAATGAGGATTGTTAATGATTGTTACAACTTGTCTCATCCTCTTGCTGTCTCTCCCTCTCATGTCTGTTTCTTCCCATCTTTCTCTCTCTCTCTCTCTCTCTCCCTCGTCCTCTCCCTCTTTCTCTGCCTCTTTCCATGACTCTGTCTCTAACACCATCTCTCTCTCCTTGGACAGAAATGTTTTTATTCATTTCTTGGTTAATTTTGAACCGTTAAATCTTGCCCTTACTTGGAACGGAACTGCAGTTTGAAAATACAAAACACTGATCAACACTCGCCCCCTAAACTCTCACACTAAACCCCCAATACAGGACTGTGCAGATAATGGGGATTGTTACTGAGATTCTGTCAAAGTCCCCTCACACACTGTATCCCATTTCCCCTGCTTCTCAAGTTTGTCAGTGTTTAATACTATTTTTTTCAATAATATTAAATGTCACTTCAGTTTGAAAATATCAATCACTGATCCAACACTTGCCCCCAAAGCACTCACACTAAACCCCTGATCATTCCTTTCAAAATTAGTTCTTATACACAGCCAGTTTTACCTTTTAATTCTATCTTTTTTCAACATTATTAGATGTAAAGTTTTTCCTATAATATCGCACTCCCTCTCTATCTGTCTCTCCTTCTGTCTCTGTTTCTCCCTCTGTTTGTCTCCCTCCCTCTCTCTCTCTGTCCCTTTCTCTCTCTGCATCTGTCTCTCTCCCTCTGTCTCTGTCTCCCTCGCTTTCTCCCTGTCTCTCTCCCTCTGCATCTGCCTGCCTCCCTTTCTGTCTGTCTCACTCTGCATTTGCCTGCCTCCCTTTCTGTCTTTCTCCCTCTGTCTCTGTTTCTCCTTTTTTTCTCTATCATGCTAGCTCTGTCTCTCTCTCTCTCCCTTTCTCTGTCCCATTCTTTCTGTGTCTCTGTCCGTCTGTGTCTCACTCCCTCCATCTCTCTGTCCCTCTATACATGGACAGCAATGCTTTGAGCCATTTGTTTGGTTAATTTTGAATCTTTGACTCTTGCTTTTGTTGGGAATGTCAATGCAGTTTGAAAATATCAAACACTCATCTACCACTCATCCCTGAAACCCTTACATTAAACCCCAAATACCGGACTGGGCAGACAATGGGGATTGTTACTGGGGTTCCGTCAAGGTCTCATTTCGCTATCTCTTCTGTCTCTCACTGTCTTCCACTTTGTCCCTCTCTCTCCATTTCCCCATTTGTTTCCGTTTCCCTCTCTCCTCTTTCCTTCATCGCCCCCAACTTTATAAATGGAGAGGGTGCTCCTCCCACTTTATAAATAAAGATGGAGCTCACTCCACTTTTACATCGCGAGGGAGCTCCCTCCACTTTGTCCGGAGAGGTGGAGCTCCCTCTACCTTATACATAGAAAGGGAGCTCCCTCTGTTTTATATAGCTGCCGTGGTGGGATTTGAACCCCTGTCCCCAGGCCATCTGGTTGGTCCTCTTGATTACATGACCAGTGATATTATCACTACCCAACTGCCTCCCAAATGGATGCGTACAGTGTCTGTCCCGTAATATCACTCACAGTAGGTTCTGGGCTGTAACCCTGAACATGGTCCCGAATCAGAGATTCAAATTTCACATTTTAACTGGGAAAAGGCAGGAACAGAGTGAAACGGGATTGCTTTTGTCCCTGGATTCAGTGTCCACTGCAGACAGATCAGTTACACAACAGAGAAAAGCCAGGAGTGAACAAGGTCAATACAATAATATGGAAAATGTAAATGACGCCTCTCACAATTGAAGCATCCGTCCAGTATGAGTATAGATTTCAGGTTTATTCCCGAGAGAGGTCTTACGAAGAAAATGTCATTGATATTGAAATGATTGTGTTTTATCCACCATATTATTTACATCAGAGTCAAAGCTGCTGATGTAATGTGTTTGTTCAGGTGAGTGTAACTAATAGCAATGATCAGGGGTATAACCGTGTCTGTGGAGACTTATCCCCTGTATAAATCAGGCCCCATCGGAATGGATCAGCTCAGAGTGCCTACTGGAGCTGTGGGTTCCAGGCGAATAGAAATCTCTGCTTCTCATAGAAATGGGATATCCAGTAATGTATCAGATAGAAGACATTTATTATCCTTTACTTGCAGCAATTGGAGTTGCTGGTAAGCCAGTATCTCAGCTGTTAATGGTCTAAATCGATGTTAACTGTGCTGCTGTACTGGGTATTATTTCCCTCTGTGTGTGTTACACAGCCACCTGTTCTTTTCCAGCAATTTACTGATGGAATCTCCTCATTGTCTACTCTTTCATTCTTGTAGGAGTTGTGTTATGTATTTAATGGTATTGTTTTAAGTAACTGTGGCTTTGTTATTGGATTATTCTGTGTATTGAATGTATTGGAATGAGATGTTTCAGTTAGGATCAATAATCAGACCATTAGGTCTTTTTAATATTTTCGTGATGTGGACCTAACCAATCCTGGAATATTTTTATGATTTTTTTGCAGTGATTGATGATGAGACATCTCACGGTCTCAGTGTTACAAGCAGACAGAACAATGTCCCCCTTCCCCAATAACATGGCCCAGTTTAACTGTGATTTCAATGTATTTATTGATTATCACTGTTATCAAATATTATTTCACTCTGTGTGTGTCTGACGCTGCTTCAGAGGTCTGGCTACTGAACTCAGTTTGCTGCTGACACTTTCATTTCTCCTTCTCTGCTTCACTGTGAAACTTCACTGTCACTGGACTACATTGTAAAATAGAAAGTAATGATGTGATGTTTTACTGGTTTTCACTTTATCAGTTGGTATCAAGAGTCTTTCCATTTATCAGCTGCAGCGCTGTTGTTGGTGTTTTATTAATGAAACAATCCCACATTATAACAGATTACTTTATAATTCCAGGAGAAGGAATTTCAATGATTGTGAGGTTTGTCTGGAAGTAGCTTTCGATCCTGTTTACTCCATGTATTGTAGATGAAGTGAAGAGTGTAGGTGAACAGGTGGAGACTTGAGTGTTCTGTAGATACATTAAATTATTCACAGAGGTTTCACCATTGAATAAACTGACTCTGAGATTAGAATCATTGAACCTGGGGCTGGTGAACAGAACACAGACGCAGAATGTTAGGAATAAATCATATGTGAAAAGCAGCATGAAGTAACAATTTACAGGGTGTGAGTACTCCAGAGAGATAGGGAAGGAGAAAAGGAGCAGGGAGAATGAAACCGAGGGAAAGAGATCAGCAGAAGTAAAGAGAAAGAGAAAGAAGCAGCAGTGGAAATAATTCACTATCATAAAGTGCTGGAATGTCCAGAACAATTAGTGAGAGAAACTGGGAGTTGAAGTTGTCTGTTGTCAGATTGTGTTCATTTTCCTGTTGGACTTGATCCTCTGTGTTGATTTCTGTCAGGTCCTCATTTTGTTTTGTGGAATGTTCCTATTCCTTACTTAGTGACTGAATAAATAGAATAGAATCAGTTCTTCACTGATGGTAATTCATTATTTAAATACTGCACTTTAAAATCTCTGTGAATGCTGAATTCAATAAAGAGCTAGGCTAATATCAGAAATATATTTAAATTTATATTTAATTGCCTGTACAAACGAAATATATTGACTATATTGCATTAACAATGAACTGTTCTCCAACACCAATAACCACAGGGATTATTGTTTGAATGTATTAATTGAGTTGTATTACTGGGATCTATGGATTAGATTTCCTCTCACTCTCTGCTGCAGTCTCTCCCTGTGAATCTCAGCCTCTCCTCTCACTGTATTGAATCCTCAGTCTCCTCATCCATTGCTTCAGTTTATCCACTTTCCCAAACCATCTGCTCCAGTCTCCCTTCCTGCTTCAACATGTCCTTTTACTTCTCTCCCTCCCAATCTCACTCACTGGCTCCACCTCCAGCTGCCTTGTCCAACCTGATAGGAATACAGGAACATAGGAGCAGGAGGTGGCCATTCAGCCCTTCTCGCCTGCTCCACCATTCTAGATCATGGCTGATAATCAGACTCAGCGCTGCAGTTTTCAGCCTTTTCCCATGTGGGAACAGTCCCTGTCTGTTCCCTGAACCCAGAGCAACAAACCAGCTACACATCCCGCTCTCCCCAACCCTTCCCAACCAACAGTCTGGAGACACATTCCCAATTAACCCATTGGATTTCATCTCTGTAAATCTCCTTCTCATTCCCCCACTGGCACTGCATCCTCACTCAGTACTTCCAGTAGATCCGGTGCTGACTTTATTCACTTTCTGCATCAATTTCCCAATTCATTATTAATAATTGTGTTTTCAAACATTTCACTGTGACAAAGCACTGCCCAGGTCAATGAATCAGTTTTCACTGCTCGATGCAGCAACAAAGCTGGAAATTACAGCCCAGATCCTGTTAAACTGTTGCTTTGTCTCCAGGTCTGATCAGTAATTTCTCTGCTTCCTTTTCTCTCTCTCTCCCAGTTAACTTGGTGGCGATTGTGATCCTGTCCCGAGGAAAGTGCGGTCTCTCCAAATGTATCAGTGTCTATCTGGTGGGAATGGCAGTGTCTGATCTCCTGGTCGTTATCACTAATCCCATATTGAGCTGGATTGTTTTAATTTATTTCCCATATTCATTCCTGAGAATTACTCCTGTGTGTTCTCTCTTTGGCGTTCTGCTTTGTGCATCCACAGTTGTTTCTGTCTGGCTCACAGTCACTTTCACCTTTGATCGATTTGTGGCCATTTGTTGTGAGAAGCTGAAAACAAAATATTGCAGCGAGAAAAGGGCGGCTGTGGTTGTGGGAACAGTGAGTGTGCTGGGCTGTTTAGAGTCTCTCCCCTGGTACTTTACACAGGAACAGAAATACATTATTGATAATGTTCCCATGGGTTGTGTTAATAAACAGAGCTTCTTTACTTCCCCCAAATGGGGGGCATTTGAATTGACTGACCTCATTTTAACCCCTTGTGTCCCGGTCTTTCTGATTTTGCTGCTCAATGTTCTGACTGTCAGGCGGATTTTATTCTCCAGTAAAGTCCGCAGGGGATTCCGGCGCCACAGCAATGCAGAGAATCACAAAGACCCAGAGATGGAGAATCGCAGGAAATCAATTATTTTACTCTTCAGTATATCCGGCAGTTTTATCCTGTTGTGGGTTACCCGGGTTGTGTTTATCATTTATACTCGAATCACAGATAATTATTATTATTCCTCCCTCACTGACCCTCTCTTTATCACAGGTCAAACATCACAGATGCTGCAGATTCTCAGTCCCTGCACCAACACATGTATTTACATTGTGACCCAGACTAAATTCAGACAGGAGCTGAAGAAGGGGGTGAAATACCCTCTCAATCTCATTGTTAAATTAGTGAAATCATAGAAAGAGCTGAAGGGTTTCAAACACTGGAACTAAATCCCATTCCCCCTCCTCTCCACCAGACCCCCAGACCCGCAGCTCCACCTCCCACCTTCCACCCGCCTCTGTGATTATTTGACCGGCGCCATCTTTAGTCCTGGCAGCTGCCTGAGCGTGGGCAGACCTAGACGTTTAACTGGAATAGTGTACGTTTGCGCATGTGCCAGTACAGCACCACCTAGTGTTTGCTATGTCAACAAACGCCGCCAGTGGACAAAGCTGCAAATCGCAGTGATTGTGAGGTGATGAGAGGGGCAGTAACAGCAGTGAGGCAGGGACACCAGCAGATGGAAATGGTGAGCGGGGGCAGCAACTGCATTGAGACAGGAGCTCCAGCAGATTGAGATGGTGAGAGGGGGACAATACCTGCAGTGAGATAGGGACACCAGCAGATGGAGATGGTGAGAGGGGGACAGTAACTGCAGTGAGACACGGACACCAGCAGATGGAGATGGTGAGAGGGGACTGTAACTGCAGTGAGACAGGGACACCAGCAGATGGAGATGGTGAGAGGGGGACAGTAAGTGCAGTGAGACACGGACACCAGCAGATGGAGATGGTGAGAGGGGACAGTAACTGCAGTGAGACAGGGACACCAGCAGATGAAGATGGTGAGAGGGGACAGTAACTGCAGTGAAACACGGACACCAGCAGATGGAGATGGTGAGAAGGGACAGTACCTGCAGTGAGACAGGGACACCAGCAGATGGAGATGGTGAGAAGGGACAGTAACTGCAGTGAAACAGGGACACCAGCAGATGGAGATGGTGAGCCACTGCTGATCGAGATTCGGTGGAACTGAATGTTTGAAAGTTTCTGCAAGTTTGAGGAATTTACTTCCTGTAAACTTGAGATGCTCAATAAAATAATTTCAATATGGTTTGTGTAAAGTGGCTATTTTACTACTATGTAAACTTATGCAACATTAAACACGTTGCTGTTTGGAAAATTATTTTCACTGATTAAAGGTAATGTATAAATAAAACAACAGCATCAAATTAAACTCAATCATTTTCAAATAAAAACTCTCTATATAAGGAAGGTCAGTTTCAGCTAAAGTTAAAGTTAATTACTTTTTGTTTCTGCGGAGCAGGGGCCTGCTGGGTAAGTACAAACCTATATATTTGGGCAGTGCCCGGTGCCAGGGTGCAGGACATCTCTGACCGGCTGGAAAGGATATTGGAGCGGGAAGGGGAGGATCCAGTTGTTGTGGTCCACGTTGGGACTAACAACATAGGCAAGGCTAGGATGGAGGACCTGTTTGGGGATTATAAAGCACTGGGAACGAAATTAAGGAACAGGTCCTCGAGGGTCATAATCTCCGGATTACTGCCCGTGCCACGTGCAAATTGGCTGAGGGATAAGAATATTAGGGAAGTAAACACGTGGCTCAGGGAGTGGTGTGGGAAAGAGGGGTTCCATTTCATGGGGCATTGACATCAGTTTTGGAACCGGGGGGATCTGTACCGAGGGGACGGTCTCCATCTGAACCGATCTGGAACCAGTGTTCTAGCGAAATGGATAAATAGGGTGGTCTCTAGGACTTTAAACTAGTGAATCGGGGGGAAGGGAAAGGGAAAACGACAGGGTGTATGATGGTAAATAAAAAGGGAAGCAGCAGGTTAACATGTGAGCAGGAGGGTTTAAGTTCAGGGCAGACTATGAAAGAAGCAGAAAGGAAGGATAACTCAGGAGTTATTAGAGATGTTGGAAATCATGAGGGTAAGAAAGCTAGCAGAAAGGCACTTTACCTGAATGCTCGCAGCATTCGTAACAAGGTTGATGAGGTAACGGCGCAAATCATCACGAATGAATATGATTTGGTAGCCATTACGGAGACATGGTTACAGGTTGGTCACGACTGGGTGTTAAATATCCAGGGGTACCAGACTATTCGGAAGGACAGACAGGAAGGTAAGGGAGGTGGTGTAGCTCTGATATTCAAGGACGACATCAGGGCGGTGCTGAGAGATGATATAGGTTCTATGGAGAATGAGGTTGAATCTATTTGGGTGGAAATTAGAAACTCTAAGAAGAAAAAGTCATTGATCGGCGTAGTCTATAGGTCACCAAATAATAACATCACATTGGGGCGGGCAATAAACAAAGAAATAACTAATGCCTGTAAAAATGGTACGGCAATTATCATGGGGGATTTTAATCTACATGTAGATTGGTCGAACCAGCTCAGTCAGGGTAGCCTTGAGGAGGAATTCGTTGAGTGTATCCATGATAGTTTTCTTGAACAGTATGTAATGGAACCGACGAGGGAGCAAGCTATCCTAGATCTAGTCCTGTGTAATGAGACAGGAATAATTAATGACCTCATAGTTAGGGATCCTCTTGGAAGGAGTGATCACAGTATGGTTGAATTTAGAATACAGATGGAGAGTGTGAAGATAAAATCCAATACCAGGGTCCTGCACTTGAACAAGGGGGACTACAATAGAATGAGGGAGGACTTGGCTAAAGTAGACTGGAAACAAAAATTTTATGGTGGGACAGTTGACGAGCAGTGGAGGACTTTCAAAGCAATTTTTCAAAGTGCTCAGCAAAAGTATATTCCAGTGAAAAGGAAGGACTGGAAGAAAAGGGGTAATCTGCCATGGGTGTCTAAGGAAATAAGGGAGGCTATCAAATTGAAAGAGAAGGCATACAAGGTGGCCAAAAGCAGCATGAAACTAGAAGATTGGGAAAAGTTTAAAGGTCAACAGAAAGCTACAAAAAGAGCTATAAAGAAAAGTAAGATAGAACATGCGAAAAAACTAGCACAGAATATAAAGACAGATAGCAAAAGTTTCTATAAATATATAAAATGAAAAAGAGTGGCTAAAGTAAACGTTGGTCCTTTAGAGGATGAGAAGGGGAATTTAGCTATGGGATATGATGAAATGGCCGAGGCATTGAACAGGTATTTTGTATCGGTCTTCTCAGTGGAGGACATTAATAACATGCCAGTAATTGACAAAGAGACGAACGGAGGTGAGGACCTGGAAACAATCATTATTACGGAAGAGGTAGTGTTGGGTAAGCTAATGGAGCTAAGGATTGATAAGTCTCCTGACCCTGATGGAATGCATCCCAGGGACTAAAAGAGATGGCGGGAGAAATAGCAGGTGCACTGACGGTAATTTTCCAAAATTCGCTGGACTCTGGGGTAGTCCCAGCTGATTGGAAAACAGCAGATGTGACGCCACTGTTTAAAAAGGGAGGTAGACAAAAGATGGGGAATTATAGACCAGTTAGCTTAACCTCTGTAGTGGGGAAGATGCTTGAGTCTATTATCGAGGAAGAAATAGCAGGGCATCTCGATAGAAATTGTCCCATTGGGCAGACGCAGCATGGGTTCATGAAGGGCAGGTCATGCTTGACAAATCTTTTGGAATTCAATGATGACGTTACGAGCAAGGTGGACAATGGAGACCCATTGGATGTGGTGTACCTAGATTTCCAAAAGGCCTTCGACAAGGTGCCGCACAAGAGGCTGCTGCATAAGATGAGGATGCATGGCGTCAGGGGTAAAGTATGAGCATGGATAGAGGATTGGTTGACTAACAGGAAGCAGAGAGTGGGGATAAATGAGTGCTATTCTGGCTGGCAATCAGTCACTAGTGGTGTGCCTCAGGGATCGGTGTTGGGTCCGCAATTATTTACAATTTATGTAGATGATTTGGAGTTGGGGACCACGTGTTGCAGATGACACTAAGATGAGTGGCAGAGCAAAGTGTGCAGATGACTGTGAAACTTTGCAGAGGAACATAGATACATTGAGTGAGTGGGCAAAGGTCTGGCAGATGGAATACAATGTTAATAAATGTGAAGTCATTCATTTTGGTAGGAGTAACAGGAAAAAGGATTATTACCTGAATGGTAAAAAGTTGCAGCATGCTGCTATGCAGAGGGACCTAGGTGTCCTTGTGCATGAATCGCAGAAGGTTGGTCTGCAGGTACAGCAAGTAATTAGGAAGGCACATGGAATTTTGTCCTTCATTGCTAAAGGGATTGGGTTTAAAAGCAGAGAGGTTATGTTGCAGCTGTATAAGGTACTGGTGAGGCCGCACCTGGAGTACTGTGTGCAGTTTTGGTCTCCTTACTTAAGAAAGGATATACTGACACTGGAGAGGGTGCAGAGGAGTTTCACTAGGTTGATTCCGGAGTTGAGGGGGTTGGCTTATGAGGAGAGACTGAGTAGATTGTGATTATATTCATTGGAATTCAGAAGAATGAGGGGGGATCTTATAGAAACATATAAAATCATTAAGGGAATAGATAAAATACAAGTAGAGAGGATGTTTCCTCTGCAGCTGAAGCTAGAACAAGAGGTCATAGCCTCAAGATTAGAGGGAGCAGATTTAGGACTGAATTAAGAAGGAACTTCTTCACCCAGAGGGTGGTTAGTCTATGGAATTCCTTGCCCAGTGAAGTAGTTGATGCTACTTCAGTAAACGTTTTTAAAGCTAAGGTAGATATCTTTTTGAACAATAAAGGAATTAAGGGATACGGTGAGAGCGCGGGTAAGTGGATCTGAGTCCACAAAAAGATCAGCCATGATCTTATTGAATGGTGGAGCAGGCTCGAGGGGCCGGACGGCCTACTCCTGCTCCTACTTCTTATGATCTTATGAAACTAATGCAGCCCCTCAAACTCATGCGGACCCTCAAACCAAACCAATGTCGCCCCTCAAACGTTTGTAGCCCCTCAAACGAATGCAGCCCCTCAAATGAATGCAGATTCTCAAACGAAGGCGGCCCCTCAAACTAATGCGGCCCCTCAAACTAATGCGGCCCATCAAACTAATGCATCCCCTCAAACTAATGCAGCCCCTCAAACTAATGCGGCCCCTCAAACTAATGCGGCCCCTCAAACTAATGCGGCCCCTCAAACTAAAGCGGCCCCTCAAACTAATGCGGCCGCTCAAACTAATGCGGCCCCTCAAACTAAGGCAGATCCTCAAACTAATGCGGCCCCTCAAACTAAGGCAGATCCTCAAACTAATGCGGCCCCTCAAACTAATGCGGCCCCTCAAACTAATGCGGCCCCTCAAACTAATGCGGATCCTCAAACTAATGCGGCCCCTCAAACAAATGCAGCCCCTGAAACTCAGGCAGCCCCTCAAACTTATGCGACCCCTCAAACTAAGGCGAACCCTCAAACTATGGCGGCCCCTCAAACTAAGGCTGCCCCTCAAACTAAGTCGTCCCCTCAAACTAATGCAGACTCTCAAACTAATGCAGCCCCTCAAACTAATGCGGCCCCTCAAACTAATGCGGCCCCTCAAACTAATGCAGCCCCTCAAGCTAATGCGGCCACTCAAACTAATGCGGCCCCTCAAACAAATGCAGCCCCTGAAACTCAGGCAGCCCCTCAAACTTATGCGACCCCTCAAACTAAGGCGGCCCCTCAAACTAAGGCAGCCCCTCAAACTAAGGCGTCCCCTCAAACTAATGCAGACTCTCAAACTAATGCAGCCCCTCAAACTAATGCAGACCCTCAAACCAATGTAGCCCCTCAAACTCATGCAGCCCCTCAAACTCTTGCAGACCCTCCAACTAATGCAGCCCCTCAAACTAATGCAGAACCTCAAACTAATGCAGTCCCTCAAACTAATGTGGCCCCACAAACTAAGGCGGCCCCTCAAACTAATGCAAACCCTCAAACTAAGGTGGCCCCTCAAAATAAGGTGGCCCCTCAAACTTATGCGACGCCTCAAACTAACGCGGCCCCTCAAACTTATGCGACCCCTCAAACTAAGGCTTCCCCTCAAACTAAGGCAGATCCTCAAACTGATGCAGTCCCTCAAACTAAGGCAGATCCTCAAATTAATGCAGTCCCTCAAACTAATGTAGACCCTCAAACTTAGGCGGCCCCTCAAACATATGCGTCCCCTCAAACTAAGGCAGATCCTCAAACTAATGCAGATCCTCAAACTAATGCAGTCCCTCAAACTAAGGCAGATCCTCACACTAATGCAGTCCCTCAAACTAAGGCAGATCCTCAAACTAATGCAGTCGCTCAAACTAAGGCAGATCCTCAAACTAATGCAGTCCCTCAAACTTATGCGTCCCCTCAAACTTATGCGTCCCCTCAAACTAAGGCGTCCCCTCAAACTAAGGCGTCCCCTCAAACTTAGGCAGATCCTCAAACTCATGCAGAACCTCAAACTCATGCAGACCCTGCAACTAATGCAGACCATCAAACTCATGCAGAACCTCAAACCCATGCTGAACCTCAAACTCATGCAGACCCATCAAACTAATGCAGACCCTCAAAATAATGCTGAACCTCAAACTCATGCAGACCCTCAAACTAATGCAGACCCTCAAACTTATGCGTCCCCTCAAACTTATGCGTCCCCTCAAACTAAGGCGTCCCCTCAAAACTAAGGCGTCCCCTCAAAACTAAGGCGTCCCCTCAAACTAAGGCAGATCCTCAAACTAATGCAGAACCTCAAACTCATGCAGACCCATCAAACTAATGCAGACCCTCAAACTTATGCGTCCCCTCAATCTTATGCGTCCCCTCAAACTAAGGCGTCCCCTCAAAACTAAGGCGTCCCCTCAAACTAAGGCAGATCCTCAAACTAATGCAGAACCTCAAACTCTTGCAGACCCTCCAAGTAATGCAGACCCTCAAACTAATGCAGAACCTCAAACTCGTGCAGACCCTCAAACTAATGCAGACCCTCAAACTCATGCAGAACTTCAAACAAATGCAGACCCTCAAACCAATGTAGCCCCTCAAAGTCATGCAGACCCACAAATTAATGCAGACACTCAAACTAATGCAGACACTCAAACTAATGCAGACCCTCAAACTAATGCAGAACCTCAAACTAGTGCAGAAACTCAAACTCATGCAGACCCTCAAACTAATGCAGAACCTCAAACCCATGCAGACCCTCAAACTCATGCAGACCCTCAAACTAATGCAAAACTCAAACTAATGCAGACCCTCAACTAATGCAGCCCCTCAAACTAAAACGGCTCCTCAAACGAAGGCAGCCCCTCAAACGAATGCAGCCCCAAAAACTAAGGCGGCCCCTCAAACTTAGGAGGCCCCTCAAACTAAGGTGGCCCCTCAAACTAATGCAGCCTCTCAAACTAAGGCAGCCTCTCAAAGTACGGCAGCCTCTCAAACAAAGGCGGCCCCTCAAACTAATGCAGCCTCTCAAACTAAGGCGGCCCCTCAAACATAGGCGGCCTCTCAAACATAGGTGGCCCCTCAAACTAAGGCGGCCCCTCAAACTAAGGCGGCCCCTCAAACTTAGGCGGCCCCTCAAACTAAGGCAGATCCTCAAACTAATGCAGTCCCTCAAACTAATGCAGTCCCTCAAACTAATGCAGTCCCTCAAACTAATGCAGATCCCCAAACTAATGCAGATGCTCAAACTAATGCAGATGCTCAAACTAAGGCAGTCCCTCAAACTAAGGCAGTCCCTCAAACTAATGCAGTCCCTCAAACTAAGGCAGATGCTCAAACTAATGCAGATCCTCAAACTAATGCAGAGCCTCAAACTAATGCAGTCCCTCAAACTAAGGCAGATCCTCAAACTAATGCAGTCCCTCAAACTAATGTAGACCCTCAAACTTATGCGTCCCCTCAAACTGCGGCGTCCCCTCAAACTAAGGCGTCCCCTCAAACTAAGGCATCCCCTCAAACTAAGGCAGATCCTCAAACTAATGCAGTCCCTCAAACTAATGCAGACCCTCAAACTAATTCAGATCCTCAAACCAATGTAGCCCCTCCAACTCATGCAGACCCTCCAACTCATGCAGACCCTCCAACTAATGAAGACCCTCAAACTAATGCAGATCCTCAAACTCATGCAGACCCATCAAACGAATGCAGACCCTCAAACTAATGCAGAACCTCAAACTCATGCAGACCCTCAAACTAATGCAGACCCTCAAACTAATGCAGAACTTCAAACTAATGCGGACCCTCAAACCAATGTAGCCCCTCAAAGTCATGCAGACCCTCAAAGTCATGCAGACCCTCAAACTCATGCAGCCCCTCCAACTCATGCAGACCCTCCAACTCATGCAGACCCTCCAACTAATTCAGACCCTCAAACTAATGCAGAACCTCAAACTAATGCAGATCCCCAAACTAATGCAGAGGCTCAAACTAATGCAGATGCTCAAACTAATGCAGATCCTCAGACTAATGCAGTCCCCAAACTAATGCAGTCCCTCAAACTAATGCAGTCCCCAAACTAAGGCAGTCCCTCAAACTAAGGCAGTCCCTCAAACTAAGGCTGATGCTCAAACTAATGCAGATCCTCAAATTAATGCAGTCCCCAAACTAATGTAGCCCCTCAAACTAATGCAGTCCCTCAAACTAATGCAGTCCCTCAAACTAAGGCAGATCCTCAATCTAATACAGATGCTCAAACTAATGTAGTCCCTCAAACTAATACAGCCCCTCAAACTAATGCAGCCCCTCAAACTAATGCAGTCTATCAAACTAATGCAGACCCTCAAACTAAGGCGACCCCTCAAACTTAGGCGGCCCCTCAAACTAAGGCGGCCCCTCAAACTAATGCAGCCTCTCAAACTAAGGCAGCCTCTCAAACTACGGCAGCCTCTCAAACTAAGGCGGCCCCTCAAACTAATGCAGCCTCTCAAACTAAGGCGGCCCCTCAAACTAAGGCGGCCCCTCAAACATAGGCGGCCCCTCAAACATAGGCGGCCAATCAAACTAAGGCGGCCCCTCAAACTAAGGCGGCCCCTCAAATTTAGGCGGCCCCTCAAACTAAGGCAGATCCTCAAACTAATGCAGTCCCTCAAACTAATGCAGTCCCTCAAACTAATGCAGTCCCTCAAACTAATGCAGATCCCCAAACTAATGCAGATGCTCAAACTAATGCAGATGCTCAAACTAAGGCAGTCCCTCAAACTAAGGCAGTCCCTCAAACTAATGCAGTCCCTCAAACTAAGGCAGATGCTCAAACTAATGCAGATCCTCAAACTAATGCAGATGCTCAAACTAATGCAGTTCCTCAAACTAATGCAGATGCTTAAACTAATGCAGAGCCTCAAACTAATGCAGTCCCTCAAACTAAGGCAGATCCTCAAACTAATGCAATCCCTCAAACTAATGTAGACCCTCAAACTTATGCGTCCCCTCAAACTACGGCGTCCCCTCAAACTAAGGCGTCCCCTCAAACTAAGGCATCCCCTCAAACTAAGGAAGATCCTCAAACTAATGCAGATCCTCAAACCAATGTAGCCCCTCCAACTCATGCAGACCCTCCAACTCATGCAGACCCTCCAACTAATGAAGACCCTCAAACTAATGCAGAACCTCAAACTCATGCAGACCCATCAAACTAATGCAGACCCTCAAACTAATGCAGAACCTCAAACTCATGCAGACCCTCAAACTAATGCAGACCCTCAAACTAATGCAGAACTTCAAACTAATGCGGACCCTCAAACCAATGTAGCCCCTCAAAGTCATGCAGACCCTCAAAGTCAAGCAGACCCTCAAACTCATGCAGCCCCTCCAACTCATGCAGACCCTCCAACTCATGCAGACCCTCCAACTAATTCAGACCCTCAAACTAATGCAGAACCTCAAACTAAGGCAGACCCACAAATTAATGCAGAACCTCAAATTCATGCAGACCCTCAAACTAATGCAGACCCTCAAACTGATGCTGAACCTCAAACTAGTGCAGATACTCAAACTCATGCAGACCCTCAAACTAATGCAGACCCTCAAACTAATGCAGAACCTCAAACTCATGCAGACCCTCAAACTCATGCAGACCCTCAAACTAATGCAAAACTCAAACTAATGCAATCCCTCAAACTAATGCAGACCCTCAAACTAATGCAGTCCCTCAAACTAATGCAGCCCCTCAAAATAAAACGGCTCCTCAAACGAAGGCAGCGCTCAAACGAATGCAGCCCCTCAAACTAAGGCGGCCCCTCAAACTTAGGCGGCCCCTCAAACTAAGGCGGCCCCTCAAACTAATGCAGCCTCTCAAACTAAGGCAGCCTCTCAAACTACGGCGGCCTCTCAAACTAAGGCGGCCCCTCAAAATAATGCAGCCTCTCAAACTAAGGCGGCCCCTCAAACTAAGGCGGCCCCTCAAACTAAGGCGGCCCCTCAAACATAGGTGGCCCCTCAAACATAGGCGGCCCCTCAAACTAAGGCGGCCCCTCAAACTAAGGCGGCCCCTCAAACTTAGGCGGCCCCTCAAAATTAGGTGGACACTCAAACTAAGGCGTCCCCTCAAACTAATGCAGATCCTCAAACTAATGCAGTCCCTCAAACTCATGCAGTCCCTCAAACTAATGCAGATCCCCAAACGAATGCAGATGCTCGAACTAAGGCAGTCCCTCAAACTAATGCAGATGCTCAAACTAATGCAGATGCTCAAACTAAGGCAGTCGCTCAAACTAATGCAGCCCCTCAAACTAATGCAGCCCCTCAAACTAATGCAGATCCTCAAACTAATGCAGTCCCTCAAACTAATGCAGTCCCTCAAACTAATGCAGATGCTCAAACTAATGCAGATGCTCAAACTAATGCGGCCCCTCAAACTAAGGCATCCCCTCAAACTAAGGCAGATCCTCAAACTAATGCAGTCGCTCAAACTAATTCAGTCCCTCAAACTAATGCAGTCCCTCAAACTAATGCAGATGCTCAAACTAATGCAGATGCTCAAACTAAGGCAGTCCCTCAAACTAATGCAGTCCCCAAACTAATGCAGTTCCTCAAACTAATGCAGTCCCTCAAACTAATGCAGAGCCTCAAACTAATGCAGTCCCTCAAACTAAGGCAGATCCTCAAACTAATGCAGTCCCTCAAACTAATGTAGACCCTCAAACTTATGCATCCCCTCAAACTAAGGCAGTCTCTCAAACTAATGCAGACCCTCAAACTAATGCAGATCCTGAAACCAATGTAGCCCCTCCAACTCATGCAGACCCTCCAACTAATGCAGACCCTCAAACTAATGCAGAACCTCAAACTAATGCAGTCCCTCAAACTAATGCAGTCCCTCAAACTAATGCAGATGCTCAAACTAATGCAGATGCTCAAACTAATGCAGATGCTCAAACTAAGGCAATCCCTCAAACTAATGCAGTCCCTCAAACTAATGCAGATGCTCAAACTAATGCAGATGCTCAAACTAATGCAGATGCTCAAACTAAGGCAGTCCCTCAAACTAATGCAGTCCCTCAAACTAAGGCAGATGCTCAAACTAATGCAGATCCTCAAACTAATGCAGTCCCCAAACTAATGCAGTTCCTCAAACTAATGCAGTCCCTCAAACTAATTCAGAGCCTCAAACTAATGCAGTCCCTCAAACTAATGCAGTCCCTCAAACTAATGTAGACCCTCAAACTTATGCCTCCCCTCAAACTAAGGCATCCCCTCAAACTAAGGCATTCCCTCAAACTAAGGCAGTCCCTCAAACTAATGCAGTCCCTCAAACTAATGCAGACCCTCAAACTAATGCAGATCCTCAAACCAATGTAGCCCCTCCAACTCATGCAGACCCTCCAACTAATGCAGACCCTCAAACTAATGCAGAACCTCAAACACATGCAGAACCTCAAACTCATGCAGACCCTCAAACTAATGAAGGCACTCAAACTAATGCAGAACCTCAAACTCATGCAGACCGATCAAACTAATGCAGACCCTCAAACTAATGCAGAACCTCAAACTCATGCAGACCCTCAAACTAATGCAGACCCTTAAACTATTGCAGAACTTCAAACTAATGCAGACCCTCAAATCAATGTAGCCCCTCAGTCATGCAGACCCTCAAACTCATGCAGCCCCTCCAACTCATGCAGACCCTCCAACTCATGCAGACCCTCAAACTAATTCAGACCCTCAAACTAATGCAGACCGTCAAACTAATGCACACCCTCAAACCAATGTAGCCCCTCCAACTCATGCAGACCCTCCAACTAATGCAGACCCTCAAACTAATGCAGAACCTCAAACTCATGCAGACCCTCAAACTAATGAAGACCCTCAAACTAATGCAGAACCTCAAACTCATGCAGACACATCAAACTAATGCAGACCCTCAAACTATTGCAGAACCTCAAACTCATGCAGACCCTCAAACTAATGCAGACCCTTAAACTATTGCAGAACTTCAAACTAATGCAGACCCTCAAACCAATGTAGCCCCTCAAAGTCATGCAGACCCTCAAACTCATGCAGCCCCTCCAACTCATGCAGACCCTCCAACTCATGCAGACCCTCAAACTAATGCAGACCCTCAAACTAATGCAGAACCTCAAACTAATGCAGACCCTCACACTAATGCACACCCTCAAACCAATGTAGCCCCTCCAACTCATACAGACCATCCAACAAATGCAGACCCTCAAACTAATGCAGAACCTCAAACTCATGCAGACCCTCGAACTAATGCAAAACTCAAACTAATGCAGACCCTCAAACTAATGCAGTCCCTCAAACGAATGCAGCCCCTCAAACTAAAACGGCTCCTCAAACGAAGGCAGCCCCTCAAACGAAGGCAGCCCCTCAAACGAATGCAGCCCCTCAAACTAAGGCGGCCCCTCAAACTTAGGTGGCCCCTCAAACGAAGGCGGCCCCTCAAACTAATGCAGCCTCTCAAACTAAGGCAGCCTCTCAAGCTACGGCAGCCTCTCAAACTAAGGCGGCCCCTCAAACTAATGCAGCCTCTCAAACTCAGGCAGCCTCTCAAACTAAGGCGGCCCCTCAAACTAAGGCGGCCCCTCAAACTAAGGCGGCCCCTCAAACGTAGGCGGCCCCTCAAACCAAGGTGGCCCCTCAAACCAAGGCGGCACCTCAAACTTAGGCGGCCCCTCAAACTTATGCGGCACCTCAAACTAAGGCGTCCCCTCAAACTAAGGCAGATCCTCAAACTAATGCAGTCCCTCAAACTAATGCAGTCACTCAAACTAATGCAGTCACTCAAACTAATGCAGAGGCTCAAACTAATGCAGATGCTCAAACTTAAGGCAGTCCCTCAAACTAATGCATTCCCTCAAACTAAGGCAGATGCTCAAACTAATGCAGATCCTCAAACTAATGCAGTCCCCAAACTAATGCAATCCCTCAAACTAATGCAGTCCCCAAACTAAGGCAGTCCCTCAAACTAATGCAGTCCCTCAAACTAAGGCAGATGCTCAAACTAATGCAGAACCTGAAACTAATGCAGTCCCCAATCTAATGCAGTCCCTCAAACTAATGTAGCCCCTCCAACTCATGCAGTCCCTCCAACTAATGCAGACCCTCAAACTAATGCAGAACCTCAAACTCATACAGAACCTCAAACTAATGCAGACCCTCAAACTAATGCAGAATCTCAAACTCATGCAGACCCTCAAACTAATGCAGACCCCTCAAACTAATGCAGACCCTCAAACTAATGCAGAACCTCATTTCCTCATTTCCCGGCGGAGAAGCAGGAGAAGGTAGCGACTCTTCGGTGGGTAAGTGAAGGCAACAGGAGCTGTGTTTTAAAAGTTGTTTTAAAAGTTGTACTTACTGTTTTCCTTGTGTTCAAGTTACTTTTGGCGCGGGAGGAACCGGAAGCTGGACGGCAGCAAGGACTCCTGGGTAGGTATTTTCTTTAAAGGTACGGAGCAGAGTTAACCCGAGACACTACACATGTAGTGTCTCCCACCCATCCTCCTCATCTAACCTAATAATAAGACCCTTTTTACCCTCCTCCTCTAGCCAAAAAGGACTGAACAGGTAAGCTATTTCACTGTTTTTGTTAATATCTATATTTTTACTTAATTAAGGGGTAATTGAGTAAAAGAAATGGCAGCCAGGGGAGTGCAGTGCTCCTCCTGCAGTATGTTCGAGGTGAGGGGAACCTCCGGTGACCCTGCCGACTTCACCTGCTGGAAGTGCATCCGTCTCCAGCTCCTATCAGACCGTGTTAGGGAACTGGAGCTGGAGCTGGATGAACTGAGGATCATTCGGGAAGCTGAGGGGGTGATAGATAGAAGCTACAGGGATGTCGTTACTCCACAAAACAAAGGCAGCTGGGTAACAGTTAGAGGTGGGAAGAGGTCAGTGCAGGGATCTCCTGTGGCCGTTCCCCTCAGCAACAAGTATACAGTTTTAGATACTGTTGGGGGTACGGCCTATCGGGGGCAGGCTGCAGTGAACGGGCCTCTGGCACGGGGTCCTGCACTGTGGCTCAGAGGGGAAGGAGGGAGAATGGGAGAGCACTAGTCATCGGGGACTCGATGGTGAGGAGTACCGACAGGCGGTTCTGTGGGCGCAAGCGAGACGCACGGATGGTTTGTTGCCTACCTGGTGCCAGGGTCCGTGATGTTTGTGATCGCGTCTTCAGGATCCTTAAAGGGGAGGGGGAGCAGCCAGAGGTCGTGGTGCACATTGGCACCAACGACGTAGGAAGGAAGGGTGGCACAGATGTTAGAAGTGAGTTTAGGGAGTTAGGCTGGAAGCTGAAAGCTCGGACGGACAGAGTTGTTATCTCTGGTTTGTTGCCGGCGCCACGTGATAGTGAGGCTAGGAATAGGGAGAGAGCACAGCTGAACACGTGGCTGCAGGAATGGTGTAGAAGAGAGGGCTTCCAGTTCTTGGATAATTGGACTGCATTCTGGGGAAGATGGGACCTGTTCAAACAGGACGGGCTGCATCTGAACCAGAGGGGCACCAATATCCTGGGAGGGAGGTTTGCTAGTACTGTTCGGGAGGGTTTAAACTAGTTTGGGAGGGGGATGGGAACCGGACTTGTAGTCCAGGGACCAGTGGGTCCACTCAGAAAGACAAAGAGTGTAGTGAGGTATTGGGGAAGGTAGCACTGTCGTGGAGGACAGATGGGCACGGAGAAGGGTTAAAGTGCGTATACTTCAACGCAAGAAGCATCAGGAATAAGGTGAGTGAATTGAAGGCGTGGATGGGCACTTGGGACTACGATGTTGTGGCCATCACTGAAACGTGGATAGGTGAGGGGGAGGAATGGTTCTTGGAGGTACCTGGTTATAGATGTTTTCATAAGATTAGGAATGGTGGTAAAAGAGGTGGGGGGGTGGCATTGTTAGTTAGAAATAGTGTAACAACTGCTGAAAGAATTTTCGAGGAGGATCTGCCGACTGAGGCACTGTGGGTTGAGGTCAGGAACAGGAAAGGAGCAGTCACCTTGATGGGAGTTTTCTATCGGCCTCCCAATAGCAGCAGGGAGGTGGAAGAGCAGATTGGGAAACAGATTTTGGAAAGGAGCAGAAGTCACAGGGTAGTAATTATGGGGGATTTCAACTTCCCAAATATTGATTGGCAACTCTTTAGATCGAATAGTTTGGATGGGGTAGTGTTTGTGCAGTATGTCCAGGAAGCTTTTCTGACTCAGTATGTAGACTGCCCGACCAGAGGGGAGGCAATATTGGATTTGGTACTAGGTAATGAACCAGGGCAAGTGATAGAGCTGTTGGTGGGCGAGCACTTTGGAGATAGTGATCACAATTCTGTAGCATTCACTGTGGTAATGGTGAGGGATAGGTATGTGCAACAGGGCAAGGTTTACAATTGGGGGAAGGGTAGATATGATGCTGTCAGGCAGGAACTGAGGAGCATAAGTTGGGAGCATATGCTGGCAGGCAAGGGCACGGTCGAAATGTGGAACTTTTTCAAGGAGCAGATAGTAGGGGCCATTGATAAGCATGTCCCTGTCAGACAGGGAAGGGATGGTCATGTGAGGGAACCGTGGTTGACAAGAGAGGTTGAGAGTCTTGTTAGGAAGAAGAAGGATGCGTATATAAGGTTGAGGAAAAAGGGCACAGGCATAGCTCTGGAGGGATACAAGATGGCCAGGAAGGATCTGAAGAAAGGGATTAGGAGAGCTAAGAGAGGGCATGAAAAATGCTTGGCGGGTAGGATAAAAGAAAACCCCAAGGCCTTTTACGCGTATGTCAGAAATATGAGGATGACTAGGGGGACCGTAGGTCCGGTCAAGGACAATAGCGGGAGACTGTGTGTTGAGCCGGAAGAGATAAGTGAGGTTTTGAATGAGTACTTCTCTTCGGTATTTACGAATGAGAAGGGGTGTATTACTGAAGAGGACGGTGTGAAACAGACTGGTAAGCTCGAGGAAGTGCTCGTTAGGAGGGAAGATGTGTTGGGGTTTTTGAATAACTTGAAGATAGACAAGTCTCCCGGGCCTGACGGGGTATATCCAAGGATGTTATGGGAAGCAAGGGATGAAATTGCAGAGCCGCTGGCAATGATCTTTTCATCTTCTCTGTTGACGGGGGTGGTACCAGGTGATTGGAGGGTGGCAAATGTTGTGCCCCTGTTCAAGAAAGGGAATAGGAACAACCCTGGGAATTACAGGCCAGTTAGTCTTACTTCGGTGGTAGTCAAGTTGATGGAAAAGGTGCTGAGGGATAGGATTTCTGAGCATCTGGAAAGACACTGCTTGATTCGGGACAGTCAGCACGGTTTTGTGAGGGGTAGGTCTTGCCTCACAAGCCTGATTGAATTCTTTGAGCAGGTGACCAAGCAAGTGGATGAGGGTAAACCAGTGGATGTGGTGTACATGGATTTTAGTAAGGCATTTGATAAGGTCCCCCATGGTAGACTTATGGAGAAAGTCAGGAGGCATGGGATAGTGGGGAATGTGGCCAGTTGGATTAAGAATTGGCTAACTGATAGAAGGCAGAGAGTGGTCTTAGATGGTAAATACTCAGCCTGGAGCCCAGTTACCAGTGGCGTGCCACAGGGATCAGTTCTGGGTCCTCTCCTGTTTGTGATTTTTATTAACGACTTGGATGAGGAAGTCGAAGGGTGGGTCAGTAAATTTGCAGATGATACAAAGGTTGGTGGAGTTGTGGATACCGAGGAGGGCTATTGTCGTCTGCAAAGGGACTTGGATAGGTTGCAATGCTGGGCTGAAAAGTGGCAGATGGAGTTTAACCCTGAAAAGTGTGAGGTCGTCCATTTTGGAAGGACAAACACGAATGCAAAATACTGGGTTAACGGTAGGGTTCTTGGGCATGTGGAGGAGCAGAGAGACCTTGGGGTCTATGTGCATAGATCGTTGAAAGTTGCAACTCAAGTGGATAGGGCTGTGAAGAAGGCATATGGGGTGTTAGCGTTCATTAGCAGAGGGATTGAATTTAAGAGCCGTGAGGTGATGATGCAGCTGTACAGGACCTTGGTAAGGCCTCATTTGGAGTACTGTGTGCAGTTCTGGTCGCCTCATTTTAGGAAGGATGTGGAAGCCTTGGAGAGGGTGCAGAGGAGATTTACCAGGATGTTGCCTGGAATGGAGAATAAGTCTTACGAGGAAAGGCTGAACATTCTAGGCCTCTTCTCATTAGAACGGAGAAGGATGAGGGGTGACATGATAGAGGTTTATAAGATGATCAGGGGAATAGATAGGGTAGACAGTCAGAAACTTTTTCCCCGGGTGGAGCAAAGCGTTACAAGGGGTCATAAATTTAAAGTGAAGGGTGGGAGATATAAGGGGGATGTCAGGGGAAGGTTCTTTACCCAGAGAGTGGTTGGGGCTTGGAATGCCTTACCTGGGGAAGTTGTTGAGTCAGAAACTTTAGGGACTTTCAAACGGCTTTTAGATAGGTATATGGATAAAGGAGAATGATGGGGTATAGATTAAATTGTCCTTGACAGAGGACAAAGGATCGGCACAACATCGTGGGCCGAAGGGCCTGTTCTGTGCTGTATTTTTCTATGTTCTATGTTCTAACCTCAAACTCATGCAGACCCTCAAACTAATGCAGACACTCAAACTATTGCAGAACTTCAAACTAATGCAGACCCTCAAACTAATGCAGAAACTCAAACTCATGCAGACCCATCAAACTAATGCAGACCCTCAAACTAATGCAGAACCTCAAACTCATGCAGACACATCAAACTAATGCAGACCCTCAAACTAATGCAGAACCTCAAACTAATGCAGACCCATCAAACTAATGCAGACCCTCAAACTAATGCAGAACCTCAAACTCATGTAGCCCCTCAAAGTCATGCAGAGCCTCCAACTCATGCAGACCCTCAAACCAATTCAGACCCTCAAACTAATGCAGAACCTCAAACTCATGCAGACCCTCAAACTAATGCAGACCCTCAAATTAATGCAGACACTCAAACCAATGCAGAACCTCAAACTCATGCAGACGCTCAAACTAATGCAGAACCTCAAACTCATGCAGACCCTCACTCTAATGCTGACCGTCAAACTAATGCAGACCCTCAAACTAATGCACACCCTCAAACCAATGTAGCCCCTCCAACTCATACAGACCCTCCAACAAATGCAGACCCTCAAACTAATGCAGAACCTCAAACTCATGCACACCCTCAAACCAATGTAGCCCCTCCAACTCATGCAGACCCTCCAACAAATGCAGACCCTCAAACTAATGCAGAACTTCAAACTCGTGCAGACCCTCAAACCAATGCAAAACTCAAACTAATGCAGACCCCCAAACTAATGCAGACCCTCAAACGAATGCAGCCCCTCAAACTAAGGCGACCCCTCAAACTTAGGCGGCCCCTCAAACTAAGGCGGCCCCTCAAACTAATGCAGCCTCTCAAACTAAGGCAGCCTCTCAAACTACGGCAGCCTCTCAAACTAACGCGGCCCCTCAAACTAATGCAGCCTCTCAAACTAAGGCAGCCTCTCAAACTAAGGCGGCCCCTCAAACTGAGGCGGCCCCTCAAACTGAGGCGGCCCCTCAAACTAAGGCGGCCCCTCAAACATAGGTGGCCCCTCAAACTAAGGCGGCTCCTCAAACTAAGCCGGCCCCTCAAACTTAGGCGGCCCCTCAAACTTATGTGGCCCCTCAAACTTATGCGGCCCCTCAAACTAAGGCATCCCCTCAAACTAAGGCAGATCCTCAAACTAATGCAGTCCCTCAAACTAATGCAGTCCTTCAAACTAATGCAGATCCCCAAACTAATGCAGAGGCTCAAACTAATGCAGATGCTCAAACTAATGCAGATCCTCAGACTAATGCAGTCCCCAAACTAATGCAGTCCCTCAAACTAATGCAGTCCCCAAACTAAGGCAGTCCCTCAAACTAATGCAGAACCTCAAACTCATGCAGACCCTCAAACTAATGCAGACCCTCAAACTAATGCAGAATCTCAAACTCATGCAGACCCTCAAACTCATGCAGACCCCTCAAACTAATGCAGACCCTCAAACTAATGCAGAACCTCAAACTCATGCAGACCCTCAAACTAATGCAGAGCCTCAAACTATTGCAGAACTTCAAACTAATGCAGACCCTCAAACTAATGCAGAAACTCAAACTCATGCAGACCCATCAAACTAATGCAGACCCTCAAACTAATGCAGAACCTCAAACTCATGCAGACCCATCAAACTAATGCAGACCCTCAAACTAATGCAGAACCTCAAACTAATGCAGACCCATCAAACGAATGCAGACCCTCAAACTAATGCAGAACCTCGAACTCATGTAGCCCCTCAAAGTCATGCAGAGCCTCCAACTCATGCATGCCCTCCAACTCATGCAGACCCTCAAACCAATTCAGACCCTCAAACTAATGCAGAACCTCAAACTCATGCAGACCCTCAAACTAATGCAGACCCTCAAATTAATGCAGACACTCAAACCAATGCAGAACCTCAAACTCATGCAGACCCTCAAACTAATGCAGTCCCTCAAGCTACTGCAGACGCTCAAACTAATGCAGAACCTCAAACTCATGCAGACCCTCACTCTAATGCTGACCGTCAAACTAATGCAGACACTCAAACTAATGCACACCCTCAAACCAATGTAGCCCCTCCAACTCATACAGACCCTCCAACAAATGCAGACCCTCAAACTAATGCAGAACCTCAAACTCATGCACACCCTCAAACCAATGTAGCCCCTCCAACTCATGCAGACCCTCCAACAAATGCAGACCCTCAAACTAATGCAGAACTTCAAACTCATGCAGACCCTCAAACCAATGCAAAACTCAAACTAATGCAGTATCCCAAACTAATGCAGTCCCTCAAACGAATGCAGCCCCTCAAACTAAGGCGACCCCTCAAACTTAGGCGGCCCCTCAAACTAAGGCGGCCCCTCAAACTAATGCAGCCTCTCAAACTAAGGCAGCCTCTCAAACTAAGGCAGCCTCTCAAACTAAGGCGGCCCCTCAAACTGAGGCAGCCCCTCAAACTGAGGCGGCCCCTCAAACTAAGGCGGCCCCTCAAACATAGGTGGCCCCTCAAACTAAGGCGGCTCCTCAAACTAAGCCGGCCCCTCAAACTTAGGCGGCCCCTCAAACTTATGTGGCCCCTCAAACTTATGCGGCCCCTCAAACTAAGGCATCCCCTCAAACTAAGGCAGATCCTCAAACTAATGCAGTCCCTCAAACTAATGCAGTCCCTCAAACTAATGCAGATCCCCAAACTAATGCAGAGGCTCAAACTAATGCAGATGCTCAAACTAATGCAGATCCTCAGACTAATGCAGTCCCCAAACTAATGCAGTCCCTCAAACTAATGCAGTCCCCAAACTAAGGCAGTCCCTCAAACTAAGGCAGTCCCTCAAACTAAGGCAGATGCTCAAACTAATGCAGATCCTCAAACTAATGCAGTCCCCAAACTAATGTAGCCCCTCAAACTAATGCAGTCCCTCAAACTAATGCAGTCCCTCAAACTAAGGCAGATCCTCAATCTAATACAGATGCTCAAACTAATGTAGTCCCTCAAACTAATACAGCCCCTCAAACTAATGCAGCCCCTCAAACTAATGTAGTCTCTCAAACTAATGCAGTCCCTCAAACTAAGGCGACCCCTCAAACTTAGGCGGCCCCTCAAACTAAGGCGGTCCCTCAAACTAATGCAGCCTCTCAAACTAAGGCAGCCTCTCAAACTACGGCAGCCTCTCAAACTAAGGCGGCCCCTCAAACTAATGCAGCCTCTCAAACTAAGGCAGCCTCTCAAACTAAGGCGGCCCCTCAAACTGAGGCGGCCCCTCAAACTGAGGCGGCCCCTCAAACTAAGGCGGCCCCTCAAACATAGGTGGCCCCTCAAACTAAGGTGGCTCCTCAAACTAAGCCGGCCCCTCAAACTTAGTCGGCCCCTCAAACTTATGTGGCCCCTCAAACTAATGCAGATCCCCAAACTAATGCAGAGGCTCAAACTAATGCAGTCCCCAAACTAATGCAGTCCCTCAAACTAATGCAGTCCCCAAACTAAGGCAGTCCCTCAAACTAAGGCAGTCCCTCAAACTAAGGCAGATGCTCAAACTAATGCAGATCCTCAAACTAATGCAGTCCCCAAACTAATGTAGCCCCTCAAACTAATGCAGTCCCTCAAACTAATGCAGTCCCTCAAACTAAGGCAGATCCTCAATCTAATACAGATGCTCAAACTAATGCAGTCCCTCAAACTAATACAGCCCCTCAAACTAATGCAGCCCCTCAAACTAAAGCAGTCCCTCAAACTAAGGCATCCCCTCATTCTGAGACAGGCCCTCAATCTGAGTCAGGCCCTCAATCTGAGGCAGACCCTCAAACTAATGCAGACCCTCAATCTGAGGCAGCCCCTCAATCTGAGGCAGCTGCTCAAACTGAGGCAGACCCTCAATCTTAGGCAGCCCCCCGCAAGAAAACCTATATTGATGATTGCTCTTTTTTTGATTGGGAACAGTTTGTCTTCCCACTTCCAATTTCACTCGTTTCTCTGTGGGTAAAATTCCGGACACTAGCGCCCAAATTTATGTCACAACCAGATGGGAAGGGGGTCAGTTACTATCTTCATCTTGTCTTATTGTAACAGGGTTTCATTTTAAACTCAGTGTGTTTTAATCTCCCACTTAGTGACTCTTTGTTCTCAAGTTTCCAATTATAAGGCACATAAATGAGCATCAACAGGCTTTCTTTAGTTTAAAGGAGGAAAGTGAAATTTATGAAACTTACTTAAACTTAACCTCTCATACAGTTCAGACCTATAAATATACGACACACCCACGCACATGCGATACACACATGCAATAGGGACAGAAAAGAGAAGGAAAATAAAATGAAGAGGCTGAGACAATTTCAGAAGTGCTTTTTGTTTACTGTGCTGTGTTTACAGTTAACCGTAAATTCCTTGATTGTAGACAGCTATTACTTTCCACTGGGGGCCAATATTTTTCTCAAACGTTGCTCACTGCAGGCCACTTTTTTCTCTTCGGGTTCATAGGTGTTCAATGGTTACCAGTGCTGGTGTGAGCAGGATGAGAGCAGACAGGAGGGAGGTGCTTTCTGATTTTCAAACACTCTGTGGCAAGCAAGTTCAGAATACAAGCAACTCCAACAGTCAGCCAGCCCTGTGATCAAACCGTTGCTCCCACGCCTGTTTGTATATCAAAGTGATTCATGACAACGCTTGGTCATCGCCGACGTCATCAGGATGCGCCGCGGTGCGCACATGCGCACACGGTCTACTGATCTCTGCGCATGCGCTGCGGTCCGGCTTGCCACGGACGCTTTCCGCATGCGCAGATGACGTCATCGCGTTACGTCGTCTCTCTCTCGGGCAACGCGCCACGTTGGCCTCTGCGCATGCGTCAATCTTCGGATATTCACGCCTGTGTCAAAGTTTCGGCGCGACTTTTTGAAAGTGGAGGGTGGAGAGGTTTCGTCGGGCATTTTCTCGCATTTTATCTGAATTATTTAGTCGTTTTGGAGACTTGCTTCATTTTTTATTAGACACAGGAGATTGTTCCAAGGTCAGTTTGTATATTCGGCCATCCGAGCGGTTAACCTGGAATGCTAGCCTTTCCCCCTTCACCGTGTGGTAATCAAAAATCCATCGTGGATTAGATTGGAGCAGGGAATAGCACCTTCATACTTTGAAGTACTGTCTGTGGATGTGCTCATGTCTCTCTTCAGCCAAACTTTCCAATTGTTTATTCAAACAATTCTTTCTTGACCATCAGCACTTTAAAATCAACGTTTATGTGGCGAAACTAATTGTCCTCATTCCTGACCGGTGCGGGTTTACTTGTCACACCTCAAATTACATCTCCCCCTCCTGGCCCCTTGCAACATCCCAGATCACTCTTCTGTTACTCCCAACATCCGCTGTCCTTCCCGCCTCGCACCTTGCTAAGCAAGAGCCGGGGGTGCAATGCCTGACCTTTCAATTCCTTCCTTCTCACCGTCCAAGGTATCAAACTACCCCAGCAGATGAAACATTGGTTTACTTGTATTTCTTTTATTTTATTTATTGTCCGAACTGCTCATGATGTGGTCTCCTGTACCGTCACCATGATTAAACATAGGTTGAGTCAGTGCTATGCCAGACACTTCCTTTAAGAGTTTCTTGTCTATTCCCACTAAAATTCCACATCCTGATCCTGCTCTGGCCTCTCTTAGACTCCGACATTGTACACATTTACATTCAATGGGGAACAGTGACGCAGCAACTTATTTTTTCCACTAGGCCTGCTGGAGCCAAAACTGAGATGAAAAGCTGCTGATTCGAAACAACGCTCACATTTTCTCGGTTGGCATGTGCTGATAATGGACGATGTCAAAGCAAGAGCCCCTGGGAGTGGAGGGGGTGTAGTTTGATGCTTGGTTTGAGGACTCCCAGCAGTGCTGGTTCTCCAGGCTGGTACTACACCCCTGGCATCCACCCACATTTCTCTGCCTAATTCCCAGATCACAGGCGCCTTCACATCTTGACAAAAGTTTCCATAGATGCCAGCGTTCTGTTATTCTGCTGTCAGCATTTACACCTCGTCTGGACCCACGATCTGTTTATTTAATTGTCCCATTCGCCTTTCATCATGATAACTGGAGTCTTTGAATCTTTTCTGCCCTCCATCCTTTCACAGACTTCCTCCTTTGCTTTTTTTTTTGTCCACTATACCCCACTCTTCACTGGCTCTAGTATTTCTTTAAAAATGTTTGTCTCTACTATCTTCCAGTACTGATGAAAGAATATTGACCAGAAACATTAATTCTGTATCTCTCTCTACAGATTCTGCCTGACATGCTGAGTATATTCAACTTTCTGTTTTTTTCCCCAATATATTGACAACTGTTACAAAATTTCACATTTATTCAAGTACTTAGACCTCGGTATTAGCAGGGAAATGATACATAGGTATTGTTTGGGGGTAGGGGGGAGTCGGACTTTTGGAATTCCAGATTTCCCCACATGTTGTGGAGTTTGAAGTCCATGCAGTGCCCCTTTTCTCATTGACAGGCTCCCCGCCAGAAAGACAGCTTGATTGACAGACTTGGCTTCCAGTTGATGGAGATGACTCTGGAAAAGGCCACAGGATGAATCAGGACGGATTGTGGACCCGAAAGATGTGCCCAGTCCCTGGGGAATCCGATAACGGATCCAGGACAGCCAAATTCGCAACGGCGGGGCTCTTTGCCTAGGGTGAGTCTAATGGGGGTGAGCTTGTGGGTACAGGTCGAAACAATATTTCACTTCCTGGCCCATAAGCAGTGCTGTAATGGGAATGACCTTCTCTCTGAACTGTCCTTAGCTTGTTGTAGCTGCCTGGTTTCCAGATGCCTGCGAATCCAAGCCAGCCAATGTTCCATCTGTAAAGTAATATTAATTAGAGGCTGCCAGCGTACTGACTAGCCTCCTGGGAGCGTTCTGTAACTCCTTCCCTGTTCTGTCTCTTTTAAACGTGTAAATATGTGGACTGGAGGCAGGTTGAAATCCTGGTTGAGATGTCTTAAACTAAGAAACAATACCAACCCACATATTGCTCGTGATAAAATTCAACCCTGACTGCCTGAGCTCAGACACCGAGTATGTTTTATTATTTCCTGGGATCTTTCCTGGAAATCACCCCTGTTTGTCGTGTTATCACTGTCCTGCTTCGTGCAGCACAGACTGTTCTGCGTTGTTCACTGTCACTTTCTCCTTTGATCAATTTATGGTCATTTGTTGCCAGTAGCTGAAAAATAAATATTGCACCGAGAAAACTGCAACTGTGGTTCCAGCAATAACCTGCATTCTGATCTGTTTAAAATGTATTCCGTTCCACTTCGTGTATGAACCTGTAAGGTTAATCGACAATGTACCGTGGGCCTGTTGTATAAAGCCAAACTATTTTTCTGAGCCTGGTTCGGTGGGATTGATATTTGTAGGTGGGTTTGATACAGTGTTAACACCATTCACTTTAATTCTGTTGCTCAAAGCTCTGACAATCAGGAACATTTTGGTGGCCAGTCGAGTTCATAAGGGACTGAGGAGGTCAGAGCAAGGGGGAGAATTGCAGTAACTCAGAGATGGAGAGCAGAAGGAAGTCTGTGATTTTACTATTCACCATATCTGGCAGCTTGATACTTCATACACATGTTTTAGAATTCTTAAATTATAGCATTACAGGAACGTATCCCAATAATTATCAGGATTTTTTACATACATTTCCACAAGTCGGATTTATGCTGATGAACTTAAGTTGCTGCAAACCACATTTATTTATGGGGCAACTCAGTCCAGGTTCAGACAGCAGTTCAAGAACATGGTGAAATATCTGGTTATCTTTATTAACGCGATTAATTCATCAACAAAATAACTGAAAGTAGCCTAGAGGCAGTTTCCTATCAGTCCAGTCCATTAATTTAATATTTATCCCCAGACTTCCATCAACGGAATGACACCATGAAATGCTGGGGATCTGAAAATACACCTGGTGTTTGGGAGGGTATCAGGGTGTTGGCGATGGGGAGAAGTCACTGTCTTTGGACAGTCATTATTTCAGTGGACAGAGGAGTAGGTACGTGACAAAGACACAGCGGGTAAGGGGCTGACGGCTGGGGTAACGGAAGGATAGGGCCTGTATAATCAAAGACGGCTAAAGAGTAGTAGGGGCGTGGAACGCCCTACCTGCAGCAGTAGTAGACTTGCCAACTTTAAGGGCATTTAAGTGGACATTGGATAGACATATGGATGAAAATGGAATAGTTTAGGTCAGATGGTTTCACAGGTCGGCGCAACATCGAGGGCCGAAGGGCCTGCACTGCGCTGGAATGTTCTATGTTCTATTTAAGAGCTGTGAATGACGGACATGAAGTGACGGACAGTTGGAGAACCAATCCCAGAGCAGCAGGATGTATCACATAGACCAAAAATTAGTAAGCCATGTCCAACAGGTGGCATTTGGAGGACTGAATGTCAACGGTGCAAGCAGAGTGTCACAGTACCACTTGCAGGACCGGACGGGAAACAGAACTCACTGTCACTCCTCTACCTTCTGGTTAGATTTTCAGCTGCTCACTTCTGCTCTGAAATTAAAGCAAAAAAAAACAGCTTATCCTTATAAAAGCAAAATTCTGTAGATGCTGGCATTCTACAAGAGCCAATTGATTATTATTATGTCTGCTTATGTTTGGATACACTTTATTGAGCCTGTCTCCCAGCCAATCCTCCCATTGCCATCTTTCTTTTGATCCATCAGTCAGACAGTGGTGGGGTTTGGTAGGTTTTTTGTCTGGACAAGCCCAGGTAAGTGGGAGCTTGGTGAAGAGGCAGAACCAGGATCAGCACAGGAGTCTCCAGCGCTGGCACCTCAGCTTGGTGGCTGCTGTTCGGGAAGAATATATCACATTTATATTGAGACTTTCAAGGCCATCGAACGACCCAAAACGCTTTACAGCTAATGAAGTACTTTTCGAAGTGCAGTCACTGTTATAATGCAGGAAACACAGCAGCCAATATACACACAGTAAACTCCCACAATGTGATAATGACCAGATACTCTGTTAGATGTGAGGCTGATTGAGGGATAAATACCGACAAAGACATTGGAGAAAACTTCCCTGCACTTTTTTGATATAATGCCAGGGGTCGCGGTGCGGGGGCAGGTAAAATTCTGCGGGGAGAGGCCCACCTCTCCGGCGGCGGGGGAGCGGCGGGGGGAGGGTATGGCACGGTGGAGACCTCGCTGCGCCCCACCCCCACCAAGCCACTCGGCGTCTGCACCCCAATTTCCATATTCAAAGCAGTACATAACTCTGCAAATTATGCAGCCCGCTGCCTCACACTCTACACTTCCAGGTTTGACTTTAAACAGGTGGCCGTCATGGCCTTCCCGTTCCTGAACAGAAAAGGCCATCAGAGGCAGAAATTTTCCCTAACGAAGCTAAGTTCTGTTTTCAGGGGTCTCACCCTGCATAATGGAAGTCAGGATGGGGGGGGGGGGTGGAATTCAGGGGTCTCTGTGCATACTGGAAGGAAGGAGGGAGGGGGAATACTTCGGTGTCCAATTCTGCATACAGGAAGGGAGCCACTGCGATTCTTCCCCTCCTTTGTGGTTGTCAGTTCTGTTCCATTGACTGCCTTTGTCACTGAAGAGCCAACAGCACTTGAGTCACCCTTTATTTGGGGAGAGTGCCACAGATGGCAAGCTGTGAAGCTTATATGTCTTGTGGGCAAATCAATGCAGTCTGTGCAATCATTATGTGGTCATGGGTTCCACTCTTTGTGGGAGATAAGACGGGCAATTCCATGACATGCGGCATAGCTGCTGCATGAAAGCACCTGATATACCACTCAACATCAATCTCTGCCCTGTCGGGACGTTTGAAGAAGTGAAGGACCCGAGTATAATTGCAACTTGGAGATGGAGATGGTTAACCTTATGTTACTTGATTCGCTTCTTGCGAGACTGCACTGCAGACGAAACTAACAGGCAGTTATAGCCCACGTAGAGGCCTCCGGTCATGAGCAGCAGCACCCAAAGAAAGCTCACGGCTACAGATCACTGCACATCTACAGGTCCCACATGACATACCTGCAGATATCTGAGTACCAGTGTCAGAGGCCACTGCGGATGTCGAGCCATCTCTCTGCCCTGCTGCATGGTAACTTGCAGCCCAGGGGCTTCGGGGGACATCCTATGCCTGTGGCCCTCAAAGTGACAGCGGTTTTCAATTTATACGCCTCTGCATCATTTGAGGGGCCACCAGAGACCTTTGTGGGGTCACACAGTCAGCAATGTACCGCTGCATCAGGGAGGTCACTGATGTCCTGGACCAGAGGGCTGGTGAGTATATTCGCTTCAGGACGGACTTTGAAAACCAGGGTCAGACGGAAATTGTTTTTGGCTCCGTCCTGGGATTCCCACAGGGACAAGAGATCATCGATTGCACCCATGTGGACATCAAGGCTCCTGCTGGGCGACCAGCTGAATGCATAAACTGTAAGGGCTGCCACTCAATCAACGTGCCGTTCATATATGATCACCAGAAACAATTCATGCACATCTGTGCCCGCTTTCCAGGCAGCTGCCATGGTCCCTTCAGCCTGCTCCAGTCCCAGCTGCCATTGCTATTCACTGAAATGGCTCAGATGGAGGGATGGCATCTTGGAGACAAGGGCTACCCTTCGCATTCATGGCTTCTGACAATGGTGAGACACCCCAGCAGTGCTGCAGAAGAGTGATACAATGCCAGCCATGGAGCTCCAAGAGTCACCACTGAGCAGGTGATCGACATGCTGAAAATGCAATTCCGTTGCCTGGGTAGATCGGGCAGTGTCCTGCATTGTGTGCTGGAACGGGTAACTCGCATCATTGCTGTTTGCTGTGCTCTGCAAATCTATACACTCAATAGCGGGGAGGTCTTGCAGGATGAGGAGAGACATTGAGCATCCTCCGACGGTGAGCACACTGAGGACTTACAGCAGGAAAGGCACATGGGAGGACAGAGGGCATCCAGGCACCATGCAGGGCGAGCAGCGAGCTAGGGATGTAGAGCAGCGCCTCATTGACCAAAGATTCTCAATGCCACAGGAAGAACCACTATGGAGCCATTTGTATTGCTATGAAGCACAATATAGTAATTAGCTCCAACGCTGCGTTCTGTCAGCTTGATATCAGGACCAATTTAACAATTAATTTTAAATTATTCTCCTGCGTATTGGTTAGCAAGTCCATTTAAACTATTAACTGCAACTTTATTCCATGTTTATTGTTACTAAGCCCAATTGAACAATTATCTGTAACTTTATTGCCTCTGTGCAGTATCAAACCAATATCACAATTAACTGCAACCTCATGCCTCCGTACATTGGTAAAAGGCCCAGTACAACAATCAACGGAAACCTACTGTCCATGCATTTTGTTATTAAGCCCAATATCATAATTAACTGCAACCTAATGCCGCCGTGCATTGTTATCAAGCCCAATGTAATAATTAACAGCAACTCTAAGTTAGAAAATCTAACGCAGCTATTCACGAAATTAGGGAGAGTGAAAACATGGAACTACAGGCCATTTAGCGTGCATCAGTAGTCGGGAAAATGTTGGAACCTATTAAGGAAGTCGTAACCATGCACTTAGAAAATCATAGTGTGATCAGACAAATTCAACAGTCTTTTACGAAAGGGAAATCGTGTTTGACAAATTTATTTGAGATTTTTGAGGATGTCATTAGTAATCTAGATAAAAAGGAACAAGTATATATAGTCGAATTGGATTTCGAAAAGGCATTCGATAAGATGCCACACAAAAGGTAAATGCACAGCATAAGGGCTCAGAGAGTTGGGAGTAATATATGAGCATATATAGAGGATTGGTTAACAATACGGAAGCAAACAATAGGGATAAATGGGGCATTTTCAAGTTGCCAGGCTGCGACTACTGGAGTGAGACTAGAATCAGCGCTGGGGCCTCAGCTACTTACAATCTATATTAATGACTTAGACAAAGAGATAGCTGCGAGGAGGACAGAAAGAACCTACAACAAGATATAATCAGGTTAAGTATGTGGGCAGCAAGTGGGCAGATGGAGTATAATGCGGAGAAGTGTGAGATTATTCACCGAATAGTAAGCGTGCAAAAGCAGAATATTTCTTCAAAGATCTGCAACTTCAAAATGTCGATGTTCAGAGGGTCTTGGGTTTACCCATACAAGGAACACGAAAAGTTAGCAGGCAAGTACATCAAGTAGTTAGGAAAGCAAATGGAATGTTAGCCTTTAGTGCAAGGAGTACAAGAATAGGTAACAACTTGCTGCAATTGTATAGGGCTTTGGAATCTAGTGTGCAGTTTTTTTAATCTCCAGTGTTAAGGAAGGATATACTTGCATTGGAGGTGTTATAACGAAGGTTCACGAGATTGGCCGGTGAGATGACAGGGTTCTCCTATGATGAAAGGCTGAGCAAATTGGGTCGATATTCTCTGGAGTTTAAAAGAATGAGATGTGATCTCATTGAACCATGCAAGATTCTGAAGGGGTTGTTTCTGCTGGCTGGGGAATCTATAATACGGGGACAATGTCTCAGAATAAGGGGCCTATCATTTCTGACTGAGATGAGGAGAAATGTCTTCAGCCAAAGGGTTGTTAATCTTTGGAATTCTCTACCTCGGAGAGTTGTGGATGTTCCATCATTGAATATATATAAGTTTTAGAGCGACAGGTGTTTGTCTTTCGGGGATTCAATGGATATGGGGAGTGGGTGTGCAAGCAGAGTTGAAGCCGAGAATCAGCCATGATCTAACTGAAAAGCAGACTGACCGGATATAAAACGGATATGTGTCGGATATCTGTCGGATATAAAACGAAGCAAAAAACCTCAGGAAACTTAGTCGCCTGATTTTCCTGTCACTGACAATGAATCTCTCTTTGTCCAACTTCCCTTTTTTTATTCATTCATGGGATGTGGGAGTCGCTGGCCAGGCCAGCATTTATTGCCCATCCCTAATTGCCCTTGAGAAGGTGGTGGTGAGCTGCCTTCTTGAACCGCTGCAGTCCATGTGGGGTAGGTACACCCACAGTGCTGCTCGGAAGGGAGTTCCAGGATTTTCACCTAGCGACAGTGAAGGAACTGCGATTTAGTTCCAAGCCAAGATGATGTGTGACTTGGAGGGGAACTTGCAGGTGGTTGTACCCCCATGCATTTGCTGCCCTCGTCCTTCTAGTTGGTGGAGGTCACGTGTTTGGAAAGTGTTGTCTAAGGAGCCTTGGTGCATTGCTGCAGCGCATCTTGTAGATGGTACACACTGCTGCCACTGTTTGTCGGTGGTGGAGGGAGTGAATGTTTGTAGATGGGGTTCCAATCAAGTGGGATGCTTTGTCTTGGATGGTGTCGAGCTTCCTGAGTGTTGTTGGAGCTGCACCCGTCCAGGCAAGTGGAGAGTATTCCATCACACTCCTAACTTGTGCCTTGTAGATGGTGGACAGGCTTTGGGGAGTCAGGAGGTGAGTTACTCGCCGCAGGACTGGGAGCCTCTGACCTGCACTTGTAGCCACGGTATTTATATAGCTAACCCAGTTCAGTTTCTGGTCAGTGGGAGCCCCAAGGATGTTGATAGTGGGGGACTCAGCGATGGTAATGCCATTGAATGTGGTGCACTTGTGCAGTGCAAATGTTACATGCCGCTTATCAGCCCAAGCCTGGATGTTGTCCAGGTCTTGCTGCATTTCTACACGGAATGCAAACAATCTTGTTGAAATATTCCTTCCATTCATCACCAACAGTCCTCAAGATTTCAGTGCAGACACTGATTTCAGCCTATTCCATTAAATGTAATGTAGTGAGATGTATTAAACTGTACACAATATCAGACAATATGCACAGGAATTCACGATCTGTGCACATATACTGAAATTTTGCATTTTCCAATTGTCATGGAACACAATCCTGTCCTTGAATTCATCCAAACCATCGAATATAAACATCAATCCCTCAGGGCTGTTGCAGAGCTCTTCCAAAATATTCTGCAAGTATGTATAGTAAAGATATATCATGTTCCACGGGTTTATTTTGTACTTAATTGTGCTCAATTCACGGAATTTAAAACTGAAAACAAATTGAAACTGTGGATATTTTTTTCCAGCGGCCCAGTCATAAACTGTCTTGTGCAACATTGTTGTTTTTCCAATCCGTAGGACTCAGTTCACTGCTGCTGAAAACCCATTATTGTGTTTTCTGTGGGAAGAATTTCTCTAAATCAAATGATCAATTCGGATCTTTTCTCTATCCATTGTTCATGGTCTCGACCTCTTGCCAGCAGTTCATGTTCTCCAAGTATCCGAGCTCGAACTGTAGAAATGAGCATTAGCTCAGCCTATTGATCAACCAGCTGGAAAATCTTAATCTTCTCCTGTATTAGGATAGTGCTCATCTTCAGTGTTTCAGTTTGTTCCCCGAGTGTTTCCTTGTGCTTTTATTGAACATCTTCAATTAGAACAGGCAAAACGTGTGTCTCAATGTTAGTTGTATGACATAACTTCTCAATAACATTTTACTATTCTGTAAAGCTTTACAAGATTTAATTCACAGCTTCAAATATTGGTGTGTGATGAAATTAAAACTCAGTTATGGAAACCTCACATTAAAAATGTTTTAGTTCTCACTTGATTCTAATATTGACTGAACATGGTCATTGCTATGTAAGTGGTATTTTCCCTCTGATGGCTAATACTATTTGATCTGCTATGCATTGTGCATATCTGATTACAAATCCAAACATGATCCTATTCATAAGAGAGAAGAGGTACAGTCTGTGGATGGTCACTCGTACTGTATCAAACTTTGTGGTTATACCAGGTTCGAAAGGTATTTTGTGCACTGGAAGAATAATCGGCTGTTAATACATAGAGGTTCCACTCGGTGTCTCAGTTGATCCTGAACTGAGCTTCCAACCCCACATCCTCTCCATCACATCGACTGGACTTACGTAATACCACCCATCTCCACTGCACCTCAGCTCATCTGCAACAGAAACCCTTCTAAACTGCAGCTGATCAACTAATCTTGCTGCCAGTATCCAAATTTGCACCAATTCCATTCAACGCTCAAACCTTTGCTCCCTTCACTACATTGACTGGTGGTCAGACAACGTCTTGACAAAAATGTAAATTTGTCTTCAGAAAACCTCTGCAGTCTCTCTGCTCTCCTCCAGCCATGCAGCCTTCAGAGTTATCTGTGCTCCTCCCATGCCTTCCATTCTGGCCCCCTGTGCATCCTCCCACCGTGGCTCCTGATTGGCAGCTGCACCTTCAGTTCCTGAGGACTCAACTCTGGATTTAACACCACCAACCCCCCCCCCCCCCCCACACCTCCCCCAAGCACCACCACGCCCATCGTTAATGGATGTGGCACTGTTATTGTATCAAGAACTGTCAAGTTATCTGGGGTTTTGTGCACATTGACAGAGGGACTGACCGTGAATTGGTTAATTGCTACTGTTTCGGGGCGCATGTAGTTTACCTGGTGTATCACCTGCTCTTTAATAGACATCTTGTAACAGATGAAGTTTAATGTCATTACATAGGGGATTCCAAAAGACTATTTATTTTTATTAGAACTAGGTCAGGAAAGGATGAGGTCTAACGTATTTTGTTTGTGAAAGAGTCTTGGGTATGAAAATATTTTAATTGAAGTCATTACATCCGGGAAGGAAAAAAGCGTACAATTTCCAAAATGATTAATAGGAGAAAAATGAAAGTCTGAATCAGAATGACCATTAGGGTAACTTTTGACCAAATTGGTAATAGAGCAGGTATACTGGGGAATGACACTAAAGAGGCAGTGTAAGTGGGGTCCCGTGACAATATAAATAAAGCCAGAAATTGCTTGAGAAACTCAGCAGGTCTGGCAGCGTCTGTGGAGAAAGAAGCAGTTAACGTTTCAGATCGATGGTCTTTCGTCTGAAATTAAGTGACAATGGATCCTTTCACTGTCGACGCACTAAGAGGAAAGGTAGGTGGACTCATCTCTAACAGGGACATGTTTTTTGTGCTGAATGGACATTCCCTGTCCCTAATCATTTTCGTATTGTGTTTCAGAAATTGTGATCAGTTTTTCAGCAGTTTTACACATGCATTCATTAAATATGTTTAAACGGTTCTGTCATGTCACCAATAAGAAACAGAAATTTGAACTCTAGCCCACTTCACTCAGTGTAATGATAAAGAAAACATTTGCAGTTCATTTCAACTGTTTTATCAATAATTATACTATGCTGCTTCATGTTGTTCTGAGTCTCCTATACTGCAGGTTTAAAAACTAAAAATACAGCTTCGTTAGTCATTACATTGGGTGGAAAAATACTCTGGAATTAAAAGGTTATTGTTTGAGTGGAATAAAGTTTTCTCTTTCCCTGCAATTGGGAAACCATCCAATATCTTTCTGGTCAATCTGAACATTGCCTTTTTTGCACATTGCTTTATGGATTAATGTTCCATTGAGTGAACATCTAACTTTGCTGCACACCAGAGAGTTCTCACTGTCACAGCCCGCAATGTGGAAGCTGCGTGTGATTTGAACACTGTTTATGTAGGTTCGCCTTGTGATGATGAGGTCCAGCTGGTGCTAACGACGTGATCTTGGGTGTCTCCATGAAACCTGGTGACAGGGTTTAGTTCGTGATAGGTACACAACTTCAGCAGACTCTGTCCATTCCCATTCATCCTTCCAATACCATAGCACCCAAAGCAGGAGGGCCATGAGTCATGGTCGGCCCCAACCCTGGCGTTTAAGTCCCCCAGAAGGAAAAAATGTTCTGTATTAGGAATGTTAATAATGATATTATGGAGTTCCTCATAGAACTGGCCTTTAACTTCAGGTGGGGCAGAGATGCTGAGTAGGTGTACGAAAGCAGAGGCGGTGAGCAGTCGGATGGACAGTATGCATTCCGAGCCATTTGAAGGTGGTTCTAACATGCTGAGCAAAGAGTTTCTGATGGCGAAACCCACTTCATGCTGTCTTGGTTCTTCAGGATCCCTACCCTGACAGTAGAAGGTGTAGTCTTGCTCTCTTAGTGATCTGCTCACAGGGAGGCGTGTCTCCTGAAATGCTGCAATGTCCACATTGAGTCTACTGAGCTTGTTGTTAATGATGGCTGACTTCCGAGAGTCGTGAATTTGTGTAAGGTCTTCCGGCGTGCCAGGACACATAGTTCTGATGTTCCAGCTTGCAAAACGAAGGGCTCTAACCTTCTTTCATTTTTTTGTCGTGCTGTTTGGTGCGGTGTTCCAGTCCACTTGTCGGGCAATAACCCTGAGCACCAAGCACCCATTGAAGCAGGTGCACTGTGGTGAGAAAGAACCTTTCTGACCGGGTGCTGCCAATTAGAGTCGGACGGTAGCTCCAGTGAGATGCGATGACCTCTCCCACTGACAAAGGCAACCCATGGCGCCCAATCTCTACACCAATTGAGCCTGACTTAAAACACATAACTGTTGCCTTCTGTGTTGTTTTGGTCGCTGTGAGGTGATAATGGAGTGACCCCTCCATGGCATATGCCTGGGCGGAATGTATGGAGGTTGTGAGTTGCCCAAGTGTCAAAACCCCCCTCTCGGCCTTCCTAGTGGGGCCAAAGGAGGGCAGAGCACGACGTTTGGCACCAGTATGGCTGCAGAAAAATGCCAAAACATGCCAAAGATGACACATGACCACCTTAGTGGTTCCGCTCCGGATTTTCTGTTTGGGTACACTCCCTTAGCCTTAGTCTCTCCCGAGACACCCACAAGGCAGTGGGGTTATTAATTTGCATCCCCGAGCAGGAGGCCCTAACGAATAAACTGTCGATTTCATTGAGGAAGAGGGAAGGGGAGGAGGTGCGAGGGAGGAACGGGTGCGGGTATGTGCGAGGGGGAAGGTTTGAGGGGAATGGAGTTCGAGAGAGTGAGGTTGGGGGAAGGTGGTGTGAGGGAGAGAGGTTGGGGCAGGGAGGTGTGAGGAGGAGGGGGTGGGGGAAAGGAGGTGCGTGGGGTGGGTGTCGGGGGAAAGAGGTACGAGCAAGAGGTGATGGGGGAAGGAAGGGCGGGGGAAGGTGGTGGGGGAAGGAGGTGTGCCAGTACTGGTGGGGGGAGGGTTGCGAGGTCTATAGGGGGTGGGCGTAAGGAGGTGCGAGGGTGTGGGGGTGGTGGGGGGAAGGTCTCTGCGATGGAGGAAGGTGGCGGGGCAGAAGTGGGTGCGAGGGGATGTAATCGCTTGCACATGTGGACTATCCCCAGTCGGAGAACAGGCAGGCCATGCACTCATTGTTGCCCCAGTCTGGGCACTGTGGCTCTGGCTCCGACGCAATCCTTTAGCAGTTCTGGCCGCTGGTGACGCTGAGCCTGAATGCCGCCGCCCAGCGACGCCAAGTCAGCTTCAGGCTTCGGGAGCTGGAATCCTGGTTCCAGCTCCCCGCCAGCTCTAGTAGAGACCAGGCATCTCCATTGGAGGTGAAGTGGCATGATTCCCTGACTGGCCTGCATCTTTGTTTTAACAGTTTCAATAGGGAAGGAGAGTGTGTGGGCCACAACTGCTGCCAGACAGCCATTCGCAAAATTCTGGAGAGGAGTTAGTTTCACACTGGGCTTATTCTAGAGTTCATCCAGGTTGATGTAGACCAGAAAGGAACCTGCAAAAAAGGGTACTGCGCCCAGTAAACTGCAGCAAGCTTAGACTCAAACTAAAGAAGCTACACCACTCCAAGCAGAAGGACATCAACACTAACAGAATTCCTTACCCACAGCTGACACAAAAGTTTCTTAATTCACATGAAAAAGTCCTTCAAAACACTCCTGCAGTGGATGCAGAGCAAGTGGGCCCACATCAGAGACGCCATCTATGACTCAGCAATGACCACCTTTGGCAAACGTGAGAAGCAGAATGCAGACTGGTTTCAATCTCACTTTGAAGAGCCGGAACCTGTCATAGCCGTTAAGCCATTACACTGCTGAACTACAAGAAAGCCCCCAGTGAGTTAACATCCTTAGTACTTAAAGCCGCCAGAAGCATCGTGCAAAGAACAGCCAGGCACTGTGCAAATGACGACTGGCAACATCTATTCAGCTGGCCTCTGACACCAGAAACATCAGAGGAATGTATGATGGCATTAAAAGAGCTTTTGGGCCAACCATCAAGAAGAACACCCCCAACTCCAGTCTAAATCATGGGAAACGATCACTGACCTAAGCAAGGAATGGGCTGCTGGGTGGATCACTACTTAGAATTGTACTCCAGGGAAAATGATGTTACTGATACCACCCTCAATGCAGCCCAGTCTCTGCGAGTAATGGATGAGCTGGACGAACAGCCAACAAAATCGGAACTCAGTGATGCCATTGATTATATATCCAGTGGAAAAGGCCCTGGAAAGGAGGGCATTACCCCTGAAAAAAAGTGGTTGCCAGCAACGAATTTGGCCTAACCATAAGCCTCAAGAAAACGAACATCATGGGACAGGATATCAGAAATGCTCCATCCATCGATATCGTCGACCAGGCTCTGGAAGTGGTTCAAGAGTTCACCTACGTAGGCTCAACTATCACCAGTAACCTGTCTCTCGATGCAGAAATCAACAAACACATGGGAAAGGCGACTGCTGCTATGTCCAGACTGGCCAAGAGGGTGTGGGAAAATGGCGCACTGACTCAGAACACAAATGCTCAAGTGTTTCAAGCCTGTGTCCTCAGTACCTTCTCTGCAGCAGGGAGACCTGGACAACATATGTCAGCCAAGAGTCTCAATGCATTCCAACGTCGCTGTCTCCGGAGAATACTTGGCATCAGGTGGCAGGACTGCATCCCCAATGCACAATTCCTCGAGGTGGCCAACATCCCCAGCATATACGCCCTACTGAGCCAGCATTGTTGGAGATGGCTTGGCCATGTGAGCCGCATGGAAGATGGCAGGATCCCCAAAGACTCATCGTACAGCGAGCTCGCCACTGGTATCAGACCCACCGGCCGTCCATGTCTCCGCTTAGAAGATGTCTGCAAATGCAACATGAAGTCCTGCGACATTAACCACAAGTTGTGGGAGTCCGTTTCCTGAGACCACCAGAGCTGGCGGGCAGCTATAAAGGCGTGGCTAAAGAGAGGCGAGTCGAAGAGACTTAGCAGTTGGCAGGAAAAGAGATAACAGTGCAAGCCAACTGTGTGAGCCCCGCCGACCAATTTCATCTGCATCGCCTGTGGAAGAGTCTGTCAATCTAGAATTGACCTTTATAGCCACTCCAGGCGCTGCTCCGCAAACCACTTGCCGACCTCCAGGCGCTTACCCATTGTCTCTTGAGACAAGGAGGCCAAAGAGAGAGAGAAGATATGTACATCTTCTCAGATCAGATCAAATACTTTCTGACACTTTATTCTGTGCTGCGAAAATGATAACATTTTAAAGTTTCAAATTTCTCCTGCTCATTCCCGGCAGGTTCTGGTGGTATAAAAGCAAAAAATGCTGGAAACTCTCAGCAGGTCTGGCAGCATCTGTGGAGACAGAACCAGAGTTAACGTTTCAGGTCAGTGACCCTTCATCAGAACTGGATCAGAAGTGGCACTTCTGATGCAGGGTCACTGACCTGAAACATTAACTCTGCTTCTCTGTCCACCGATGCTGCCAGTCCTGCAGAGTATTTTCAGCATTTCTTGTTTGTATTTCAGATTTCTAGCATCTGTAGTTTTTTGCTTTTATTTAGGTTATGGTGGTATCTGGCCTCAAGACTCTGCTCTTGACCTGTGCGCCAGAAGTGCATTTCATTTTCAGCACAGGGAGAATTCTAGGAAAAATCACGAAATATCCTACCATGTTTCCATGGGATTTCATCTTGTATCAAGACCCTGCCAGATGTGTATGGGGTTTCGCAGTGAATCAGGATCCTGCCTGGTTTGTATGGGGTTTTGCAGCATATCAGGGTCCTTCCAGGTGTGTATGTGGCTTTACAAGATCAACATCTAGATTAAGGGAAATAATGCAATGTCCGTCTATCAAAAGGGATACTTTGTAAGTCCTATGAATTGTAACTTGAACTTACGCTGAATAGTTAAGAACCGGTGGAAAATCTGAATGACATTCAAACATATCCCTCCAGTCTTTGAACTTCTGATTTTCAGATTCTGACAGCTTCTAAACAAGCAGTTACATTAAAATACGCCTGATGCTCAGAGGTGTTATAACAGAGTTGAGCTTCCAATTACATATCCACTTCATCACGAACATCACCTACTTCTACCTCCATAACATTGCCCAAATCGGCACCTGCCACAGCTCATCTGCTGCTGAACCCGTCATTCATACCTTCCCTGCCCTTAGACTTGACTAACAGAAAGCTCTCCAGTCCGGTCTCCCATCCTCCACCCTCCCTAAAATTAAGGTCATCCAATACTATGTTTCTGGTGTCCCAACACGAACCAGGGCCCATTCAACCCTCAGACCTCTGCTCGTGGACCTACATTGACGGTCATCTGAGCAATTTCTCGATTTTAAAATTGTCATGCTTGTTTCCAAGTTCCTCCACAGTTTCTCCCTTCCCTATCTCTGTAAACACCTCCAGCCTCACGGCATCTGTGAACTTGATGCTCCTCTCATTCTGGTCTTTTGTGCAGCCCCAGTTTTAATTGAGGAGTAGAGTGAAAGACAAATACTGGAAATAGAAGGAAAAGATCTGTTCAGTGATGGAATCTCAGACATAAAACAATCGCTGGGCCGTGTATTGATTCATTCTGAACATGGTCTGGACATTCTGTAAACATCTAGATTCAGTCATTAACAACAATTAAATCAGATGAAACTAAAATAAAATTCATATGTAAAAACAGACAATGCTGGAAATACATCACCAGCATTGTTGAGAGAGAAATACATTTAATGCTTTAGGCCCATGAACTTACATCACAACTAAAAACCTGCAAATCAAACAGGTTGTAAGCAAGTACGGAGGCAGGCAAGGGACGGGGCACGGGAGGAAAGTACACGAGGGAATGTGTGTGATAAGGTGGAAGACAGGGCCCTGCTCTTTGCAGAAAGAAAGAACATGTACAAACATTGCGCTTGTTGCAGCTAAACAAAATAAATCATAGCCATTCACTGGTTCCTTCCTCAAGGCAATGCCTTGGCCAATCAAAGTCAAGCTGCCTGGTTTAAATTTAAAACAAAGCTTGACAGTTAACTGTCAGTCATCGTAAACTGGTGCATTGTCCATGGCAACACCGCTACCAATCAGAGTTCACTTGCCAACAAATCAACAGTCTCCTCTCATACAGTAAAAAGTCGTTGTTTTCCATTACATTGGTATTCTGAGGATTGTCCTGATGAGTGCAAGATGAAAATCTTCAACAATATGTCCCTATTTACAGCAACACTCAAATTGGAGTAATTTAAACATAATTCATTTTATCTGTCCTTCAGGACACAACACTTGTGGAACCTACTTCTCAACTATTGGCCTTCACAGCCATCAGAAAAGGTACAGCTAGAGAAGACACCCCAGCTAAATGGATCGTTTTCTGCATGCCCATCATCTTCCATAGATGGAAGGATGCCAAGCAGTATTCAACATGACATCAGATTACCGATTGCCAATATGATCCACTTGTTTCTCATATTCATTTCCGTTTGTTACATTTTGTAATTTATTGGAAATAAAACAGCAGAAAATCAAAACTCCAGTACCATGGAAGGGACAAGTCTGAACTGAGGGAAGCAACTGGAAAACTGTCTGAAAAATGTTCGTCAACTAACCAAAACAACTACTGTTGGTTTATCGGTTAGTAAAATTAATCAATAATAATGATAAGAAATTCAATCACTCCATTCAATTTGCCCTCAGTATTTGAAATATCTGATGCCCATTATTTTACGCAGTCACTGCTAGTGTGAAACTTCAGCAACTGAGAACATTCAGGATGTTATTCATCAAATCTTACATTTATAAAGCGGGATCAATGGAGATAAGATGGAGTACGGTAATGAACTGGTTATGTTTCAGGACATCTAATCCAGAGAAGAGAGCGTTTACCAGTTTGAGAATTTAAATTCAAATTTCAAATTGAAATATTTAGAAATAAAAGCCTGGTATCAGTAAAGAACATTGTTGCAATACCTAATCCACATTAGGTTTGATCTCCACGTGACTGGTGTTCCACACCAATGTGGTCTTCTCTAAAATGGATAAGAAGAATGGAACCAGACAAGAAACTTGGCTGGGGCCTCGGTGATGGATTCAAACATGACGAAGGAGCATTCAGCCCAGTCAACACTACAAAGTCATTCTCATTGATGTCTGGGTACTTGTGTCAAATGGAGCTAGGTGGAAGATACATTTGTCAAGCAAGAATGTGACAATTATAGTTATAATATCATGTTTATTAGTCAACTTCCCAGATTCCTTCATCAACAGCAGAAGCAGAATGTGGTAGAGCTAAATGATCTCAGAACCAATGAATCAGATTAATGCTGCCCAGTCCTGTCAAATCCAATTCCAGAAGCTGCTGAACAATTGGCCAAATATGGCCATCATCGATCACATCATCTATCACATTCGCTCAGCTGAGGAATCAATAATCCCCCATATTAAACTCAACTTGGAGGTAGGACTGAGAGAAGCAAGTACAATGAATGGTTGGATAATTTCATGCTCCGTTTCCAAACAATTCCATTCACTCCATGAAATAAACAATTGCCTGAGAGCACTGGACAGAACAAAGGATAGGGACCCCGCCAGTATTCTGGCTGTAACTTTGAAGATTAGTTCTGGAGCTAATGGAACGTTCTGGAACGAGCCATGTCTCAATCCAAGTTGTTTCAGTACAGCCACAATATTGACATATCCCTGACAATATGGAGAATTGCTCAGTCATGCCCTGCACACACAAAGCAAGATAACCCTAAGCTCGCCAATTACTGTCCCACCAGCCTACTCTAAATCATCATTAAAGTCGTCAATAGTGTTATCAAGCACCACCTACTTACAATAAACTGCACCAATCGTTTGAAGACCTCATTTCAGCCTTGGTACAAAGATGGACAAAATAACTGAATTTCAGACAGGTGGTAAAAATGACTGTCTTTGACATCAACGCAGTATTCCACCAACGGTGGCACCGAGGAGCCCAAGTAAAACTGAACTTGATGGAGATAAGGAGAGAAAACGCTCCAGTGGTTTAATCCAAATCTTCCACAAATAAATGTTGCAGCGCTTGTTAAAGGCCATTCATCTCAGCCCGAGGACATCCCTGCAGGAATTCAATGGTGCACAGCCCCTGGACTTCACATCTGTAACCATATGCAGAAAGAACTAAGCATGAGCCAGACTTCTGCTGACCAATGACAAGTAGCACTTAAATCACCCAAGTGCCGAGGCCATTACCACAAGAAAATCTAACCGCCTCCCTCCTTCATTCATAGTACCATCGACATCATCACACCTAGTCTAATCCAAACTCAGCCACCATTAATAAGGTGGGGGCGGGGGAAGTGTGGAGGGGTTGTGAGCGGTGTGGGCGGGGGGTGGGGGGGGGGTGGAGGGGTGGTGAACTGAGGCACAAGCGGTAAGAATAAGAGGGAACTGTGATTTGCAATTGCACCTGACGGTTATAGGGCTGGAGGAGGTTACAGAGATCGGGAGTTCGAGGCCAGGAGCAATAGCTGAATGGGACAGGGAACAGGCAGGTGTTTTGAATGAGCTGAAGTTTACAGAGGGCAGAAGAACGTAGGCTAGCCATGGAATCATGTACCTAATTCAGCCTAAAAGTGAGAAAGATGCGGATGAGGCTGGCATAGGAGTGGAGACGGCAATGTTATGGAGGTGGGTGTATGTTATATTTGTGATGGAGCAGATATGGGATCAAAAGCTAAGTTTTGAGTGCAAATAGCAGGTTGAGGTTGTAAACAGATAGGTTCAGTTTAAGTAAGTTGGTAGGAAGCGGGATGAAATAAAATGGCATGGAGATAGAGCTTGTGCTCGCAGCAGAAGACGATCACTTAAGGCATCCCAATATCTAACTTTAGGACATTGCAAGCTAAATAAATGGGAAGATATAAAAATAATAGATTATAAATAGTGAAGGAAAAACAGACCTGATTTTGCAGTCAACGCCAGTCATTTAGCACCTTTGTCCATAGACTTTTTTGTTCTAATAGAAGTCCTCAGTCAACTCTTGAAAAAGCACAGCAGCTCCTGCAGAATACCTGGGGTGCATAGGAATCGGGCTAGCAATTGTGTGTCTCCTCAACCAAGAATCGTTAATGAGCATGGAAGATCTGAGCTGGGAAATGTGACTTGGAATATTCAATTCAGCATCAAATCAGACACAGAAAGTAGAAGAAAGGGAAGGAATGAAAGGTTACATATATGGAGAGGTAAAAGTTCAGAAAGCAAACATTACAACATTTTTATTATTTTCTTAAATCTCCAACTAATAAATCTGAACATCTGGAGATGTTGGAGTTACTGTTGTGGAGAGGGATTTTAAAACTTTAGGCTTTATTCCACTGCAAGTGAGCAGATTAAGTGAAACATTCATGGGCAGCTTCAGATCAAATAAATAACTAGGTTGGTTGTGTAGGAAATTAACGTTAATGGGTCGTAAATAGTAAAGATCAGACTGGGTTGCTTGGATTCCAACTTGGACAAGTGGAAGCTGATGTTGGCATCCTGCTAGTGTATTATTCCCATCTACTTCTGTTCCATTAAAGGGAACTGGCAGTATATTACAAGCTACTTGTATTGAAATTCCTGAAGTACTCTATCAGGGAGTGACTACCATCCGGATTGTGTCTCCTCCAAAGTTGGAATTGACCTCCGTTGATCTTCAGGGGAGAATAAACGCTGTACAGCAACGGGTTTTCAAGCCACCAAGCTTTGGCCACCTATCCTAACGTCTAACATCCTAATGTATGTGGCTCTGTGTCCTATTTTGCCTGATAACGCTCTTTCAAGAAGTTACCAGGAATGCGTTATTGCGTTAAAAAAAGGTTAAATACACGTGTATGATTGCTGTTCATGCACTCTCCTGGATGCACTCTCCTGGAATTCTTTAAAATAGCGGAGTCCAGAATTGCTTTTCTCCCGTCTGAAAAAGATTCAACTAGCAACATTTCACTCGGTTTTCTGTGGCAAAGGAGGACCTAACTTAAAAAGACTGGATCACATCTTTCCAAATGCTTATGGTAACATCCAATTAGTTACATTCACCTGCTCTTTCACCGTTAATGTTTCCTTTAAGTATTTAAGCGTTTCCTTTTTGAATTTTTTATGGAATCTCCTTCCGTAACCCTTTCAAACAGTTTATTCCAGATAATAACAATGTGCTGCATCAAACATTTTTTTTATATAATCATGTCGCCTCTGGTAATGTTGTTCTACACACCCAACACTCAATCCTCACTCCATATTTTTAGGACATTGTAACATTTTCATTGTTTCTTTTTGTTTAATACCAGGTGAATTCGTCTCTCATTACTTTGAAACTACCTCTCTTACTCCCTGCTAATAATCTTTCAATTTTATTTCTCCTGTTCCACAGTTCCGACAGGTTTTAAAATAAAATTACAATCTCGTTTCGTCAGCTGATGCCTTTCCTGCTTAATTCACCTATTCTATAAAACCATTGTTGTTGATCGGTCCAGATAGTTTTTGTCCCTTTCCTTCCCCCTGAACTCACTCAAGTGCTCCAAGAGCTTGAACATTGCTTTCCGCTGCTCGCACCGCAGCTTCACAGCGTCCAGCGACCCCGGGTTCAATTCTGGGTACTGCCTGTGTGGAGTTTGCAAGTTCTCCCTGTGTCTGCGTGGGTTTTCTCCGGGTGCTCTGGTTTCCTCCGGACTTGCAGGTTGATAGGTAAATTGGCCATTATAAATTGTCCCTAGTTCAGGTAGGTGGCAGGGGAAAAAAGGGACAGGTGGGGGTGTGGTAGGAATATGGGATTAGTGTAGGATTAGTATAAATGGGTGGTTGATGGTCGGCACAGACTCGGTGGGCCGAAGGGCCTGTTTCAGTGCTGTATCTCTAAATAAATAAAATAAATAAAAACTTGCCAAAGCTCTTTCTACAGCACCTTCCAAACACACGACCTCTACCACCTAGAAATACAAGGGCGACAAATGTATAGGTGCATCACAACTTGGACATTCCCCTTCACCCTGACTTGGAACTGTACCATCATTTCTTCACTGTCGCTGGGTCAAAATCCTGGCATTCCCTCCCTAACAGCACTGTGGGTGTATCTATCCCCTGGTGCTGCTGGCCCGCAGCATGGCCATGAACGCTGGCACATCAATTCACTGTCCTTCCATGGACCCTGTCGGGAAAGGAAGACACGACTCGCATTTAGACAGCACATTGCACATACTCAACAACATAAACCTGCACATTCATAGCGCCTTAACATAGGAAAATGTCCCAAGGTGCTTCACAGGAACATAAATCAAGCAGAAAATTGACACTGAGCCATATAAAGACAAATTAGGACAAGTGACAAAAAACTTGGACAAAGAAGTGGGTTTTAAGCAGAGTCGTAAATGAAAGGATAGAGAGAGATTACAGAGGTAGGGAGGTGTGTAGAGACTGGGGGAGGTTACAGAGATAGGGAGGACTGTAGGGGCTGGAGGAGGTTACAGAGATAGGCAGTGTGGGAGGGACTAGAGGAGGTTGCACGGATAGTGGCCGTTGAAGGGGCTGGACGACGTTAGACAGATCGGGAGTGTTATAGAGCTGCAGCTGGTCACAGAAATCAGGAGGGTTGTAGAGCTAGAGGATATCACAGGGATAATGAGAGATTTAGGGGATGGAGGAGGTTAGAGAGCTGGGGAGACTTCCCGGAGCTGGAGGATGTTACAGAGATATGGAGAGCGGTCGGGGCTGGAGGAGGTGACAGAGATGGAGATGTTTGTAGGGACTAGCGGAGGTTACAGAGATAAGGAAGGATGTAGGCTTGGAGGAGGTTACTTGGTAAGGAATGATGAACATTCCATTTTTAATGTTTCTACAGCCTCGCTGTAGTTTGGCCTGCCACCATGGTGATCACAATAACACCAACATTCTTTTCTCCTCATTTTCTCCCATTTTCCTCCTCAGCATGTGGGAAACCTTTCCACTAGCAAACTGTTTGTGTGCGACTCTGTGTGTGCGTGTGAGAGAGATCAAGAGCTGGGGTGTACGTGTGTATGTGTGATAGTGCCTGTGTATGTGTAGCTGTGTGTGTTTGTGTACGAGTGTTTGTGTACGAGTGTGTGTTTGTAAGTGTATGAGTGTGTGTATGAGAGTATGTGAGACCGTGTTTGTATGTATGCCTGTGTGTGTGTAATTGGATGTGTGGTGTTGGCCCTCTGGTCTCTGCATGATCAGCTGTATTGGCACAGATTCTGGAACAAGAATCCAAACGTTTTTCCACCTCAGAGTACTCACTAATTCAGTTCTGTTATTTTACTATATACTATTCCTGTCTTTTGCCACGTACTGTTCTTACAAGCTAACTGTGTGCTCCTCAGGACTAGCAACATATTTGCAGAGATGAGGAGGGTTGTAATTGTGGAGCAGTGAACTCCTATAGGAACGGTTGTAGCTGTGGAGGAGACTACAGAGGTATGAAAGGTTCGAGTGCTAGATTAGGTTCAAGAGATTGGATCGAGGACATAGATGGATTGAACATAGGAATACAGGAAATAGGAGCAGGCCATTTGGCCCCTCAAGCCTGCTCCACCATTCAAACAGAACATGGCTCAACGTCTAACTCAACTCTATTTTCCCGCTTTCTGTCCATACCCCTTGACACATCCACCGCCCTCTGGGTAAAGAATTCCAAGGATTCACCACCCAATGAGTGAAGAATATCCTCTTCATCTCAGTCCTAAGTGGTCAATCTTATTCTTCGAGTTTATCCCCTGCTTCACGGCTCCCAGCCAGAGGAAACATAATTCCTGCATCTACCCTGTAAGAATTTTGTATGTTTCAATGTGAATCGTCTCTCATTCTTATAAATTCTAGATAGTACAGGCACAACCTACTCAATATATCCTCATATCCCAGGAATTAGCCTGGTGAGCTCCTTCTGTGTCAAGCATATCCTTTCTTAGGTAAGGAGACAAAACTACACACAATACTCCAGGTGAGGTCTCACCAAGGCTCAATAAAAGTTAAGCCAGACATATTTACTCCAGTACTCAAATCCTCTTGCAATAAAGGCCAGCATACCATTTGCCTTCCTAATTGTTTGTTGCATCTGCATGTTAGCGTTCAGTGAAAGAAGACCAAGGAGACTATGGTCCCATTGGACATCAACACTTGTCAATCTCTCACCATTTAAGAAATATTCTGCATTTCCTTTTTTTTTCTAGCAAAGTGGTTAACTTCATATCTTTCCATATAATATTCCATCTGCTATGTTCTTGGCCACACACTTCGCCTGTCTAAATCTCCTTGAATTCTTTTTGCACCCTCCTCACACAACTCACATTCCCACAAAGTTTTGTGTCATCAGCAAACTTGGAAATAGTACCCTTGTTCCCCGCAGTGTAGGAATAGCTGGGGCCCAAGCACTGATCCTTGCGGCTCCCCATTCGCAACAACCTGCCAACTTGAGAATGATCTGTTTAAGCCTATTCTCTCTTTTCTGTCCGTTAACCAATACTCAATCCATTCCATTATAATACCCCCAATCCCATGTGCTCTAATTTTGCTGACTAACTTCTTCTTTGGGACTTTCTCGAAAACGTTCTGAAAATTATAATATAGCGCATCCACGAGTTTCCTTTTTTCTATTATGCTTGTTACATCCTCCAAAAACTCCAAAAGAATGAAACTTTTTAAATTGAGACAGTGCTTGCCTGGGACCCAATGAAGGTCAGCTCGCACAGGATGCTGGGTGAGCGGGACTTGGCACGAGTGAGGACACGGGCTGTAGCTTTTTGGAATGACATCAAGTTAATGGGGATTAGCATGTGGAAGGTTTGCCAGGAATGGATTGGAATAGTCCAATCTAGAGGTGAGAAAGTCAGGATGAAGATTTCAGCAGCAGATGAGCTGAGTCAGTGGTGAGGCGGGGCAATGTTAGGGAGCTGGAAATTGGCAGTGTTAGTGATGCCGTAAATATGTGAGTAGAAGTTCATCTTGGGTTGAAATATGACACCAGATTGTGAACAGTCGAGTTTATCTTGGTCTGTTGTCTGAGTGAGGGATGGGGCCATGGACAGATCCTTAGGGAACAGCAGAGATAACCGTGCAAAAGCAGGAGGAGAAGCCATTGGGAGTGGCACCATGACTACGATTAGATAGATCAGAATGATGTCAGGTGTGAGCAGTCCAACCACAGGGAAGAGAATGATTAATCATCGGTCCTCAACTGAGAGAGTGGACGGGGCCTTGGTTTAACAATCCAATTGAAAGACAACACATCTAGCAGTCCAGACTCTTTGCAGAGCTCTCCAGAGTATGACTTGAACCCATAAACTTCTGGCTCAGAGGCGAATATAATATTCACTGAAAGTCAGAAGGAAGAAAATGTAAATGTCAAATCCATATTTCCATTGACAGCTTCAATGACTTTTGCTGCATTTTATTTCCAGTTATCTTTAAAGAGAATTCAATTTTTTAAGCTGTGCTGGTAGGAATTGAACTCAGCTCTGTGGATTACTATTCTAGTGATGTAATCACTAAGTGTATGAATGCTGAGGTATACAGCATGAAAAATAATTTAGCGCTGGTGTACTAATCTGACTAGAACATTTGAAACATGAATGCCTGCTGTGCAAGAAGACACCTATACACTGAGACAATTCAGCATTTACCTACCTTTTAAAATCTGAACAATGAATGGGCTTCTCCGAGATATGGCTTAGGTGTCACGCCATAGTCACATCTGGGTTCCCAACCTGAAATTGACGCTGATGTTGAGGTCCCGACACAGCTGAGAAAATCCAGCCCACTCACACTGAATCACGCACAAACAGATAGACACACATAATCACACATACACAGATACACACACACACATATACACACAAAATCGCACAGATACACACACACAGAATTACAAATAGAATTACACATAAATACACATACACAAACCCACATGGTTAAAGTACTGATTCTGGAATGCTGTTGGAGCTGCTCCTAGAATACACGTCCCCCCAACCCCAAAGAAGGACGTGCCACTATTGGGACGGAGCAGGAGTGACTGGGTACTATGTCTGAAGGAAGTCACCTTGTGGCCCTAAGGTTTGGCGATGCCTCAATGGAGATTTTCCACCAGGCTGCAATGGAAAGGGGGGAGGTCCACCCACCTGACTAAACAAATGTAATGGCGATTGCAGAGGAAATGAGAAGCCATGGTGTCAGCCCATACAACTGCGTCCAGTGCAGGAAGAAAGTGATCAACTTCCTTTGTTTTGCCAAAGTGAGTCCTCCATACCTTTCTCCTCTTTGGGCTCATATGTGGCTAGGCAAGAGGCAGTGTGACATGGGGAGGGAATGACCACAAAGGCACTGAAAAGGAGGTTAGGCATAACCACATCCTGAAAAATGCTTAGCTGCATCTCGGCCACAGGCCGAGATTTATTCATTCTTATGCACTCATTCTTATGCATTCATTCTTAGCACCACAGCCTCACAGCTCCAGCAACCCGGGTTCAGTTCTGGGTACTGTCTTTGTGGAGTTCGCAAGTTCTCCCTGTGACCATGTAAGTTTCCATCCGGTGCTCCGGTTTCCTCCCACAGCCAAAGACTTGCAGGTTGATAGGTAAATTGGCCATTGTAAATTGCCCCTAGTGTAGGTCGGTGGTAGGAGAATGGTGGGGATGTGGTAGGGAATATGGGATTAACGTAGGATTAGTATAAAATAGTATAAAGACAGGGCTAAATTGTGGCGAGTCGAAGAGACTTAGTAGTTGGCAGGAAAAAAGACAGAGGCGCAAGGGGAGAGCCAACTGTCCAACAGCCCCAACAAACAAATTTCTCTGCAGCACCTGTGGAAGAGCCTGTTACTCCAGAATTGGCCTTTATAGCCACTCCAGGCGCTGCTTCACAAACCACTGACCACCTCCAGGCGCGTATCCATTGTCTCTCGAGATAAGGAGGCCCAAAAGAAGTATAAAATGGGTGGTTGTTAGTCGGCACAGACTCGGTGGGCCGAAGGGCCTGTTTCAGTGCTGTACCTGTCTATGTCTATGTGGGCGACGCTGGCTAGGCCAGAATTTATTGCCGTTGAGGAGGTGGTGGTGAGCTGCCTTCTTGAACTGCTGGAGTCCATGTGGGGTAGGTACACCCACTGTGCTGTTAGGAAGGGAGTTCCAGGATGTTGACCCAGCAACAGCCAAGTAATGGCAGTATAGTTCCAAGTCTGGATGGGGTCTGGCTTGGATGGGAACTTGCAGTTGGTGGTATTCCCATGCATCTGCTGCCCTTGTACTTCTAGGCGGCAGAGGTTGCGGGTTTGGAAGGTGCTCTCTAAGGAGCCGTGGTGGATTGCTCCACAAAAGAGAGTGAGGAATGGCTTCATTTGACCTGCAACACTTATGGAGATCTTATGGTTGGCATGACAAGATCTGCGCAGACTAATCCACAGATGTTGGTGTTCTCTCATGCAGGTCAGCATCTGCAGGAGCCTCCAGCGGAAGGGGGCAGCTGTCAAACTCTGAGGAGAAGATGCAGTCAGAGGATGCACCATCACATGATTCTCCAGTGTCTTTCACCAGAGCAGAGACGTTCACGTTGGTGGATGTGCGCTCGGCTTTAGATTCAGGGTCATGAACTGGTGAGAGTACCACAGACACACCTGGCTGAGGCTCAGACAGGCCAGGTCACAGTCGGAGGACTGTGGGTGTCCCGGCCCATGCTGAGCCCCAGCCTGATGACGAGCCTCTGATGTCGCCACCACTGGGTATGCTGATGCTGCAGAGAGAGGTAAGACATGTGATGGAGCTGCCAGTGGCAATGCACAGTCAGGGGAGAATAATGCAGGAGCCCATTCATACCATGAGTGCTGCCATATCTCAGAATATGAGCGCAGGGCTTCTTCCACTGAAAGGTTGGCAACACTCATATAGAGCCAGATTCCACTGATGGATTCTGGCCTGTACTCCATCACCTTGGCCATGAGCTCAATGCAGCAATGGAAAGACAAGAGTAGGATAAAGCGCCTGGTGTCTTCTCTTCATTCTCTGGTGAGCAGGAAGGTGGAATACAGCCTTGAAAGAATGGAGGAGAGGCTGACCTCCACATCTTGGGTATCACCTGCGGGGGCTCTAAGTGTGGACAATGGCTCCCCAGCCCTCCGCCAATGAGCCCAGCATGAATAAAACCTGTGCAGGAAACCATCAGTTAGCCGGGGCCCACCAGGCCTCAGATACCCAGAGGACAGCCGCAAAAGCCATCCCAGGAATGGGTAGCCTGATCAGCAGCCTGCCTGCAGCCCAGCTGCAGGGGAGGGCTCATATCTTGCAGAGGAACTCTTACACATATTAGGAAAATCCACGTAAGCACACTTGGGGTTCTTTTTCTTTCTATTTGCCATGTTTATTGCTTTATAAAGTTTTGTTGTTATTACGATTCACAATCATTGTTGCTAAATGGTCACTTTTTCATTACTTAATTGTGAGATACTGCCTTCACCCTTGCTTCCTCATTCGGCTGTCAGAGTAGGCACAGGCCGCGTTTGGTAGGTGCTCAGATGCTGACGGTGAAGCTGGGAGCTAGGCAAAGAATCCAGATAGAATGGAGGTGACAGGCAGATTACAGTGATGTAATACTTTATTAAGTTCACTTTGAAAGGACATGATTGTGTCAGGAACAGGTATATCTGAGATTGTCTCTTGCCACCCTGGCGTATCTCTCAATGTGCCTGGGCTCCTGAACAAGTGTTTCAATATCCAGTGTTGCCTGCTCATTAACAACCTCCACATCCTCCTCGTCAGTGGAGGACTGGTGATTAATCATGCCCCCCGGCCTGCTCTCAGTTGTTTTGCTTATTAATTAATTGAATAATTGAAGTAACTGGATATTTCAACATGCTTGTGACCTGTTCTCTGAACTTGGACTGAGTCGCTCCATAAATAAATGTGTTTGTGCAGCAACTTAAATTCCGCAGCATCCATCCAACATGTTTAAATATATATTCAGAATTATTGTAATCCCTGGGATTTGTTCCTGTCATGTTATAATATAAGAATTCTATAACATACACCAACCACAGAAGTATGAAGCTGCCGGATATGGTGAAGAGTAAAATCACAGACTTCTTTCTGCTCTGCATCTCTGGGTCACTGCGATTCTCTCCTTTGCTCTGACCCCTCAGTCCTTTACGAACTCGACTGGCCACTAAAATGTGTCTGACTGTCAAAATGTTGAGCAACACAATGTAAGTGAATGGGAGGAATGGTGTTAAAACTGTGTCAAACCAATCAAATCCTACCCATCCAGGCTGAGTATAATAGGTTGGAATTGGATAACAGAACCAAACAGCATTGTCAATTATCTCTACAGCTTCGTATGCAAAATAGAAGGGAACATTTTTTAAGCAGAGCACAATGCAGGTAGATGCGACAACTACAGCTGCAGTTCTCTTGGTGCAATATTTAGTTTTCAGCTTCTGGCAACAAATGACAACAACTCGATCCAAGGTGAAGGTGACGGTGAACCAGACAGAAAAGTCTGTGGCTGCACGAAGCAAGACAATGTCAACACTACAGACAGGGGGGATGCTCAGCAAATAATTATAACAGATCCTGAATAGTATGACCTGAGTGACAATGGACAGTAGATCCGCTGTTGCCATGGCCACCAGGTAGCGAGAGGTGCAGGTGGAGAGTCCGCACTTTCCCCGGGATAGGATCACAATCGCCAATAAATTAACTGGAAGAGAGAGACGGGAAAAGAGACTGGAAATTACTGATCAAGCATTCCCGATGTCAGACCCAAATAGTAAGGGCAGAATTTTAGCACCAAAACAAGTGTTTTTTTTGTGGGGGGGGGCGGGGGTCAGTGATTAACATTGTAAAAATTATCATACCTGGCCCCAACCCGCCTCAGACTCGTCCACTTCCAGGTTCAATGTTTGCTTCCTGAGCCGAACCTGACAGGACCCCACTCCCATGATCTGAGCCCCCCCCCTATCCCAGGTCCAGAAGCATTGAAAATCAGGTTCGTCCATCGTGTTTAGGATCAAGCACTCTCCCGCTCATTCCCCACTACTGGACTAGCGCCAATTCCAAGTAAAGGAGACCCTTCCCTGGGGATGGATACCATGCAGATGACATCCCAATGGAGACACATCACGTTCTATGATAGTAAACTCCTTTGTAAGATTGGGGATCAAAAATTTGCTCTTCCATTTCCCAGGAATGTTCTACATTTCAGAATAGAAAACTCTTCCCTGAGGTTGAGGATCAGACACTACACTTTTCCCTCCCCTCCTCTACTCCTCCTCTTCCCCCGTACATGAACCACATTCCAGGGTAGGAGACCCATCCCTGGGATCAACTACCAAACATTCCCGATCCAATCCCCGTTTCCAGATTCAGACTAGGCTCCAGTAAAGGAGCTCCTCCGTGATCTTGAGGATCAAAACCTCCCATTCCCTCTCCAGAATCAGACGACTCTCCAGGATAGGAAACAACTCCCTGGCGCTGGGAATCAGACTCTCCTCTCTCTCCCGCTCCCCCTCTCTGGACTCGGGTTATGCTGCAGGATAGTAGACCCCTCCACAGAGTTGGAGATCCGCAATCCATGATCGGAGATGTCAACACTCTCTCCCTCTCTGCTGTTGGCAATTGGACCCCTCCTGGTCTCAGGCCGCTCCACACTGTCCTCCCCTAGTAATGTAGGGTCAGGTTCTGGACCATCCCAGTCCTGAAGCATGTTCCAGAGCCCTCCCTGCCCGACTGGAAGCCAAACCTGTCCATCAAGTAGACCTCAGGATGGGGAAACTGTCAAGAGTAAAAGTCTGTGCGGGAAGGCGGTGGCGTAGTGGACTAGTAACTGGACTAGTAACCTCGCGTTTTATTCTGGGGACATGGGTTTGAATCCCACCACAGCAGAAGGTGGATTTTGAACACATGTAACAAAAAATCTGGGATTAAAATCTAGTCTAGTAATTGCCGTGAAACCATTGTCGATTCTTGAAAAAAAAAATCTGGTTTACTGATGCCCTTTAGGGAAGTAAATCTGATGACCTTACCTGCTCTGGCCTACATCTGACTCCAGAGCCACAGCAATGTGGTTGACTCTTACATGCCCTCTGAAATGGCCTAGCAAGCCACTCAGTTGTATCTAACCGCTATGAAGTCAGTAAAAATGAATAAAACCGGACCGACTACCCGGCATCGGCCGAGGCACTGGAAATGACGATGGCAAACCCAGCTCTGTCGACCCTGCAAAGTGCTCCCTACTAACATCTGGGGGCTTGTGTCAAAGTTGGGAGAACGTAGTCCAAAACTAACCACAGATTAGTCAAGCAACAGCCTGACATAGTCATGCTCACGGAATCGTACTTTACAGACAATGCCCCATGCAATGCCATCACTACCCACGGGTATGTCCTGTCCCACTGGCAGGACAGACCCAGCAGAGGTGACGGCACGGTGGTATGCAGGAGGAAGGGAGTTGCCCTGGGAGTCCTCAGCATCGACTCTGCACCCCATGAAGTCCCAAGGTATCAAGTCAAACATGGGCAAGGAAGCCACCTTCTGAATAGTACCTACCACCCTCCCTCAGCTGATGAGTCGGTACGCATAGATTTAGAAAGCACAGAAACAGGCCCTTCGGCCCATTGTGTCTGTGTCGGCCATCAAGTACCTAAGTATTCTAGTCCCATTTCCCAGCACTTGACCCGGATTGTTGGATGTTACGGCATTACAAGTGCTCATCTAAATATTTCTTCAATGTTGTGAGTGTTCCTCTCCACCACTTCTGGTAGTGTATTCCAGATTCCAATCACCCTCTGGGTGAATATTTTTCCTCAAATCCCCTCAAAACCTCCTACCCCTTACCTTAAATCTATGTCCCTGGTGCTTGAACCCTCCGCTAAGGGAAAAAGTCTCTTCCTATCCAACCTATTCATGCCCCTCATAATTTTGTATACTCCAATCATGTCCCGCCTCAGCCTTCTCTGCTCAAAGGAAAACAACCCAAGCCTTTTCAGTCTCTCTTCATAGCTGAAATGCTCCAGCCCAGGCAACATCCTGGTGAATCTCCTCTGCACCCTTTCCAGTGCAGTCACATCCTCCCGAGAGTGTGGTGCCCAAAACTGTACACAGTACTCCAGCTGTGACCGAACTAGTGTTTCATAAAGCTCCATCGTAACCTCCCTGCTCTTATATTCTATGCCTCGGCTAATAAAGGCAAATATCCCATGTGCCTTCCCAACCAGCTTATTGACCTGTGCTGCTGCCTTCAGTGTTGTATGGAGAAGCACACCAAGGTCCCTCTGACCTTCTGTACTTCCTCGGGTCCTAACATCTATTCTATATTCCCTTGCCTTGTTAGTTCCCCCAAAAGTCATCAACTCACACTTCTCAGGAGTAAATTCCATTTGCCACTGCTCCACCCATCTTACCAGCCCATCTATATCGTCATGCAATCAAAGGCTTTCCTTCTCATTATTCACATCTAATGCATTAATGTACACTACAAAGAGCAAGGGTCCCAGCACCTATCCCTGTGGTGCACCACTGGTTACAGCCTTCCACTCACAAAAACAACCCACGACCATTACCCTCTGTTTTCTGCCACCAAGCCAATTCTGGATCCAATTTGCCAAATTGCCCTGGATCCCATGGGCTGTTACCTTCTTAACCAATCTCCCATGCGGGACCTTATCAAAAGCCTTACTGAAGTCCATGTAGACTAATTCAACTGCTTTACCCACATCTACACTTCTAGTCACCTTCTCGAAAAATTCAATCAAGTTAGTTAGACACGAACTCTCCCTGGCAAAGCCGTGCTGACTAGCCCTGCCTCTCCAAGTGGAGATTAATTCTGTCTCTCAAACTTTTGTCCAACAGTTTCCCAACCACTGATGTTAGACTCACTGGCCTGTAATTACCTGGTCTATCCCTGCAACCCTTCTTGAATACTGGTACTACATTCGCTCTCCTCGCGTCCTCAGGGACTTTTTAAATTTAGAGATACAGCACTGAAACAGGCCCCTCCAGCCCACCAATTCTGTGCCAGCAATTACCCATTTATACTGATCCTATACTAATCCTATATTCCTTACCTACAATAGGGCAATTTACAACGGCCAATTTACCTATCACCTGCAAGTCTTTGGCTGTGGGAGGAAACTGGAGCACCCAGCGAAAACCCACGTGGTCACAGGAAGAACTTTCAAACTCTGCAGAGGCAGTACCTAGAATTGAACCCAGATCCCTTGAGCTGTGAGAGTGCGGTGCTGACCACTGCGCCACTGTGCCACCCCATTCTCCCATGATCAGAGAGGAGCTGATAATTTGTGTCAGAGCCCCTGCAGAGCCTTGCCTCATATAACAGCCTGGAATATATTTCATCTGGACCTGGGGATTTATCCACTTTTAATGCCGCTAAAGCATCGAATACTTCCTCCCTTTCAATGTTAATATGTTCAAGTACATTGCAATACCCCTCCCTGATCTCTACACCTACATCGCCGTTGTCCACAGTGAAAACAGATGAAAAATAATCATTTAAAACCTCACCTATGTCCTCTGGCTCCACACACAGATTGCCACTTTGGTCCGGAATGGGCCCTACTCTTTCCCTGGTTCTTCTCTTGCCCTTAATATACTTGTAAAACAGCTTCGGATATTCCTTTATATTGACCGCCAATGTTTCTTCATGTCCCCTCTTCGCTCTCCTAATTACTTCTTTAAGTACCCTGCTACACTTTCTATACCACTGTAATGCCTCCGCTGTTTTCTTCTCTCCGAATCTGCCACAAGCCTCCTTTAGTTTTCCTGACCCAGGACTCTATATCCCTTGACATTAAGGGTTCCCTGGACTTGATGGTCTTAGCCTTCACCTTAACGGGTACATGTTGGCTCTGAACTCTCACTATTTCCTCTTTGAATGACTCACACTGGCCTGATGTAGACATTCCTCCAAGTAGCTGCTCCCAGTCCACTTTGGCCAGATCCTGTTTTATCATATTGAAATCGGCCTTCCCTCAATTCAGTACTTTTATTTCCGGCCTGTCTTTGTCCTGTTCCACAAATACCATAGATCTTACAGAGTTATGGTCACTATCTCCAAAATGCTCCCCCATTGATTCTTCTACCACTTGTCCAGCTTAATTCCCTGGGATTAGGACCAGTATTGCCCCTTCTCTTGCAGGACTTCCTACGTACTGGTTCAAAAAGCTCTCCTGTAAACATTTTAAGAATTCCTACCCCTTTAAGCCTGTTACACTAATATTATCCCAGTTGAAGCGAAGTAAGTTGAAATCTCCTACTCTTATTACCCTATTATTTTTACGCCTCTCTGAGATTTGCCTACATATCTCTCCTCTATCTCTCCCTGACTGTTTGGAGACTTGCAGTACACTCACAGCCAAGTGATTTCCCAACTTTTGTTCTTACGTTTTCCCCATAAGGCCTCATTTAAGGAACCTTCTAAGATATCATCCCTCCTTATTGGATAATTGACTCCTTGATCTCGGTATCTGATTTGAAGGAGCAGTGTCTCAGTATCTGATTTAAAGGAGCAGTGTCTCGGTATCTGATTTAAAGGAGCAGGGTCTCGATATCTGATTTAGAGGAGCAGTGTCTCGGTATCTGATTTAGAGGAGCAGTGTCTCGGTATCTGATTTAGAGGAGCAGTGTCTCAGTATCTGATTTAGAGGAACAGTGTCTCGGTATCTGATTTAAAGGAGCAGTGTCTCGGTATCTGATTTAGAGGAGCAGTGTCTCGGTATCTGATTTCGAGGAGCAGTGTCTCAGTATCTGATTTAGAGGAGCAGTGTCTCGGTATCTGATTTCGAGGAGCAGTGTCTCAGTATCTGATTTAGAGGAGCAGTGTCTCAGTATCTGATTTAGAGGAGCAGTGTCTCAGTATCTGATTTAGAGGAGCATTGTCTCGGTATCTGATTTAGAGGAGCAGTGTCTCAGTATCTGATTTAGAGGAGCAGTGTCTCGGTATCTGATTTAGAGGAGCAGTGTCTCGGTATCTGATTTAGAGGAGCAGTGTCTCATTATCTGATTTAGAGGAGCAGTGTCTCAGTAGCTGATTTAAAGGAGCAGCGTGTCAGTATCTGATTTAAAGGAGCAGTGTCTCAGCATCTGATTTAGAGGCGCAGTGTCTCGGTATCTGATTTAGATGAGCAGTGTCTCGGAATCATATCTAAAGGAGCAGTGTCTCGGTATCTGATTTAGAGGAGCAGTGTCTCAGTATCTGATTTGGAGGAGCAGTCTCTCGGTATCTGGTTTAGAGGAGCAGTGTCTCAGTATGTGATTTAGAGGAGCAGCATCTCGATCTCAGATTTAAAGGAGCAGCGTCTCGGTATCTGATTTAAAGGAGCAGTGTCTCAGTATCTGATTAAGAGGAGCAGTGTCTCAGTATCTGATTTAGAGGAGCAGTGTCTCGGTATCTGATTTAGAGGAGCAGTGTCTCGGTATCTGATTTAGAGGAGCCGTGTCTCAGTATCAGATTTCGACGAGCAGTGTCTCGGTATCTGATTTAGAGGAGCAGTGTCTCGGTATCTGATGTAGAGTAGCAGTGTCTCAGTATCTGATTTAAAGGAGCAGTGTCTCGGTATCAGATTTGAAGGAGCAGTGTGTCGGTATCTGATTTAGAGGAGCAGTGTGTCGGTATCTGATTTAGAGGAGCCGTGTCTCGATATCTGATTTAGAGGAGCAGTGTCTCGGTATCAGATCTAAAGGAGCAGCGTCTCGGTATCAGATTTAGAGGAGCAGTGTCTCAGTATCTGATTTCGAGGAGCAGTGTCTCAGTATCTGATTTAGAGGAGCTGTGTCTCAATATCTGATTTAGAGGAGCAGTGTCTCGGTATCTGATTTAGAGGAGCAGTGTCTCGGTATCTGATTTAGAGGAGCCGTGTCTCGGTATCTGATTTAGAGGAGCAGTGTCTCAGTATCAGATCGAAAGGAGCAGCGTCTCGGTATCAGATTTAAAGGAGCAGTGTCTCAGTATCTGATTTAGAGGAGCAGTGTCTCAGTATCTGATTTAGAGGAGCAGTGTCTCAGTATCTGATTTAGAGGAGCAGTGCCTCAGTATCTGATTTAAAGGAGCAGTGTCTCAGTATCTGATTTCGAGGAGCAGTGTCTCAGTATCTGATTTGGAGGTGCAGTGTCTCAGTATCTGATTTAGAGGAGCAGTGTCTCAGTATCTGATTTAAAGGAGCAGTGTCTCAGTATCTGATTCAGAGGATCAGTGTCTCAGTATCTGATTTAGAGGAGCAGTGTCTCAGTATCTGATTTAAAGGAGCAGTGTCTCAGTATCAGATTTAGAGGAGCAGTGTCGCAGTATCTGATTTAGAGGAGCAGTGTCTCAGTATCTGATTTAGAGGAGCAGTGTCTCGGTATCTGATTTAGAGGAGCAGTGTCTCGGTATCTGAGTTAGACGAGCAGTGTCTCGGTATCAGATTTAGAGGGCAGTGTCTCAGTATCTTATGTAAAGGAGCAGTGTCTCGGTATCTGATTTAGAGGAGCAGTGTCTCCGTATCTGATTTAGAGGAGCAGTGTCTCGGTATCTGATTTCGAGGAGCAGTGTCTCAGTATCTGATTTAGAGTAGCTGTGTCTCGGTATCTGATTTAGAGGAGCAGTGTCTCAGTATCTGACTTAGAGGAGCAGTGTCTCAGTATCTGATTTAGAGGAGCAGTGTCTCAGTATCTGATTTAGAGGAGCATTGTCTCGGTATCTGATTTAGAGGAGCAGTGTCTCAGTATCTGATTTAGAGGAGCAGTGTCTCGGTATCTGATTTAGAGGAGCAGTGTCTCGGTATCTGATTTAGAGGAGCAGTGTCTCAGTATCTGATTTAGAGGAGCAGTGTCTCAGTATCTGATTTAGAGGAGCAGTGTCTCAGTATCTGATTTGGAGGTGCAGTGTCTCAGTATATGATTTAGAAGAGCAGTGTCTCAGTATCTGATTTAAAGGAGCAGTGTCTCAGTATCTGATTTAAAGGAGCAGTGTCTCAGTATCTGATTCAGAGGATCAGTGTCTCGGTATCTGATTTAGAGGAGCAGTGTCTCAGTATCTGATTTAGAGGAGCAGTGTCTCGGTATCTGAGTTAGAGGAGCAGTGTCTCGGTTTCAGATTTAGAGGAGCAGTGTCTCAGTGTCTTATGTGAAGGAGCAGTGTCTCGGTATCTGATTTAGCCGTGCAGTGTCTCAGTATCTGATTTAGAGGAGCAGTGTCTCAGTATCTGATTTAGAGTAGCAGTGTCTCAGTATCTGATTTAGAGGAGCAGTGCCTCAGTATCTGATTTAAAGGAGCAGTGTCTCAGTATCTGATTTAGAGGAGCAGTGTCTCAGTATCTGATTTAAAGGAGCAGTGTCTCGGTATCTGATTTAGAGGAGCAGTGTCTCGGTATCTGATTTCGAGGAGCAGTGTCTCAGTATCTGATTTAGAGGAGCAGTGTCTCGGTATCTGATTTAGAGGAGCAGTGTCTCAGTATCTGATTTAGAGGAGCAGTGTCTCAGTATCTGATTTAGAGGAGCAGTGTCTCAGTATCTGATTTAAAGGAGCAGTGTCTCGGTGTCTGATTTAGAGGAGCAATGTCTCGGTATCTGATTTAGAGGAGCAGTGTCTCAGTATCTGATTTCGAGGAGCAGTGTCTCAGTATCTGATTTAGTGGAGCAGTGTCTCGGTATCTGATTTATAGGAGCAGTGTCTCAGTATTTGATTTGGAGGAGCAGTGTCTCAGTATCTGATTTAGAGGAGCAGTGTCTCGGTATCTGATTTAGAGGAGCAGTGTCTCGGTATCTGATTTAGAGGAGCAGTGTCTCTTTATCTGATTTAGAGCAGCAGTGTCTCGGTATCTGATTTAGAGGAGCAGTGTCTCGGTATCTGATTTAGAGGAGCAGTGTCTCAGTATCTGATTTAAAGGAGCAGCGTGTCAGTATTTGATTTAAAGGAGCAGTGTCTCAGTATCTGATTTAGAGGCGCAGTGTCTCGGCATCTGATTTTGAGGAGCAGTGTCTCAGTATCTGATTTAGAGGAGCAGTGTCTCAGTATCTGATTTAGAGGAACAGTGTCTCGGTATCATATCTAAAGGAGCAGTGTCTCGGTATCTGATTTAGAGGAGCAGTATCTCAGTATCTGATTTAGAGGAACAGTGTCTCGGTATCTGATTTAAAGGAGCAGTGTCTCGGTATCTGATTTAGAGGAGCAGTGTCTCGGTATCTGATTTCGAGGAGCAGTGTCTCAGTATCTGATTTAGAGGAGCAGTGTCTCGGTATCTGATTTAGAGGAGCAGCGTCTCGGTATCAGATTTAAAGGAGCAGTGTCTCAGTATCTGATTTAGAGGAGCAGTGTCTCAGTATCTGATTTAGATGCGCAGTGTCTCGGCATCTGATTTTGAGGAGCAGTGTCTCAGTATCTGATTTAGAGGAGCAGTGTCTCAGTATCTGATTTAGAGGAGCAGTGTCTCAGTATCTGAGTTAGAGGAGCAGTATCTCAGTATCTGATTTAGAGGAGCAGTGTCTCAGTATCTGATTTCGAGCAGCATTGTCTCGGTATCTGATTTAGAGGAGCAGTGTCTCAGTATCTGATTTAGAGGAGCAGTGTCTCGGTATCTGATTTAGAGGAGCAGTGTCTCGGTATCTGATTTAGAGGAGCAGTGTCTCAGTATCTGATTTAGAGGAGCAGTGTCTCAGTATCTGATTTAAAGGAGCAACGTGTCAGTATCTGATTTAAAGGAGCAGTGTCTCAGCATCTGATTTAGAGGCGCAGTGTCTCGGTATCTGATTTAGAGGAGCAGTGTCTCGGTATCATATCTAAAGGAGCAGTGTCTCGGTATCTGATTTAGAGGAGCAGTGTCTCAGTATCTGATTTAGAGGAGCAGTCACTCGGTATCATATCTAAAGGAGCAGTGTCTCGGTATCTGATTTAGAGGAGCAGTGTCTCAGTATGTGATTTAGAGGAGCAGCATCTCGATCTCAGATTTAAAGGAGCAGCGTCTCGGTATCTGATTTAAAGGAGCAGTGTCTCAGTATCTGATTTAGAGGAGCAGTGTCTCAGTCTCTGATTTAGAGGAGCAGTGTCTCGGTATCTGATTTAGAGGAGCAGTGTCTCGGTATCTGATTTAGAGGAGCCGTGTCTCAGTATCAGATTTAGACGAGCAGTGTCTCGGTATCTGAGTTAGAGGAGCAGTGTCTCGGTATCTGATTCAGAGTAGCAGTGTCTCAGTATCTGATTTAAAGGAGCAGTGTCTCGGTATCAGATTTGAAGGAGCAGTGTGTCGGTATATGATTTAGAGGAGCAGTGTGTCGGTATCTGATTCAAAGTAGCAGTGTCTCAGTATCTGATTTAAAGGAGCAGTGTCTCGGTATCAGATTTGAAGGAGCAGTGTGTCGGTATATGATTTAGAGGAGCAGTGTGTCGGTATCTGATTTAGAGGGGTAGTGTCTCAGTATCTGATTTAGAGGAGCAGCGTCTCGGTATCAGATTTAAAGGAGCAGTGTCTCAGTATCTGATTTAGAGGAGCAGTGTCTCAGTATCTGATTTAGAGGAGCTGTGTCTCAGTATCTGATTTAGAGGAGCAGTGTCTCGGTATCTGATTTAGAGGAGCAGTGTCACGGTATCTGATTTAGAGGAGCAGTGTCTCGGTATCTGATTTAGAGGAGCCGTGTCTCGGTATCTGATTTAGAGGAGCAGTGTCTCAGTATCTGATCGAAAGGAGCAGCGTCTCGGTATCAGACTTAAAGGATCAGTGTCTCGGTATCTGATTTAGAGGAGCAGTGTCTCAGTATCTGATTTAGAGGAGCAGTGTCTCAGTATCTGAATTAGAGGAGCAGTGCCTCAGTATCTGATTTAAAGGAGCAGTGTCTCAGTATCTGATTTAGAGGAGCAGTGTCTCAGTATCTGATTTGGAGGTGCAGTGTCTCAGTATCTGATTTAAAGGAGCAGTATCTCAGTATCTGATTTAAAGGAGCAGTGTCTCAGTATCTGATTCAGAGGATCAGTGTCTCGGTATCTGATTTAGAGGAGCAGTGTCTCGGTATCTGATTTCGAGGATCAGTGTCTCGGTATCTGAGTTGGAGGAGCAGTGTCTCGGTATCAGATTTAGAGGAGCAGTGTCTCAGTATCTTATGAATAGGAGCAGTGTCTCGGTATCTGATTTCGAGGAGCAGTGTCTCGGTATCTGATTTAGAGGAGCAGTGTCTCGGTATCTGATTTCGAGGAGCAGTGTCTCAGTATCTGATTTAGAGTAGCAGTGTCTCGGTATCTGATTTAGAGGAGCAGTGTCTCAGTATCTGATTTCGAGGAGCAGTGTCTCAGTATCTGATTTAGAGTATCAGTGTCTCGGTATCTGATTTAGAGGAGCAGTGTCTCAGTATCTGATTTAGAGGAGCAGTGTCTCGGTATCTGATTTAGAGGAGCAGTGTCTCAGTATCTGATTTAGAGGAGCAGTGTCTCAGTATCTGATTTAGAGGAGCATTGTCTCGGTATCTGATATAGAGGAGCAGTGTCTCAGTATCTGATTTAGAGGAGCAGTGTCTCGGTATCTGATTTAGAGGAGCAGTGTCTCGGTATCTGATTTAGAGGAGCAGTGTCTCAGTATCTGATTTAGAGGAGCAGTGTCTCAGTATCTGATTTAAAGGAGCAGTGTCTCAGCGTCTGATTTAGAGGCGCAGTGTCTCGGTATCTGATTTAGAGGAGCAGTGTCTCGGTATCTGATTTAGAGGAGCAGTGTCTCGGTATGATATCTAAAGGAGCAGTGTCTCGGTATCTGATTTAGAGGAGCAGTGTCTCAGTATCTGATTTAGAGGGGCAGTGTCTCGGTATGATATCTAAAGGAGCAGTGCTTCGGTATCTGATTTAGAGGAGCAGTGTCTCAGTATCTGATTTAGAGGAGCAGTCTCTCGGTATCATATCTAAAGGAGCAGTGTCTCGGTATCTGATTTAGAGGAGCAGTGTCTCAGTATGTGATTTAGAGGAGCAGCATCTCGATCTCAGATTTAAAGGAGCAGCGTCTCGGTATCTGATTTAAAGGAGCAGTATCTCAGTATCTGATTTAGAGGAGCAGTGTCTCAGTATCTGATTTAGAGGAGCAGTGTCTCGGTATCTGATTTAGAGGAGCAGTGTCTCAGTATCTGATTTAGAGGAGCCGTGTCTCAGTATCAGATTTAGACGAGCAGTGTCTCGGTATCTGATTTAGAGGAGCAGCGTGTCAGTATCTGATTTAAAGGAGCAGTGTCTCGGTATCAGATTTGAAGGAGCAGTGTGTCGGTATCTGATTTAGAGGAGCAGTGTCTCAGTATCTGATTTAAAGGAGCAGTGTCTCGGTATCAGATTTGAAGGAGCAGTGTGTCGGTATCTGATTTAGAGGAGCAGTGTGTCGGTATCTGATTCAGAGGAGCCGTGTCTCGATATCTGATTTAGAGGAGCAGTGTCTCGGTATCAGATCTAAAGGAGCAGCGTCTCGGTATCAGATTTCAAGGAGCAGTGTCTCAGTATCTGATTTAGAGGAGCAGTGTCTCAGTATCTGATTTAAAGGAGCAGTGTCTCAGTATCTGGTTTAGAGGAGCAGTGTCTCGGTATCTGATTTACAGGAGCAGTGCCTCAGTATCTGATTTAAAGGAGCAGTGTCTCAGTATCTGATTTAGAGGAGCAGTGTCTCAGTATCTGATTTGGAGGTGCAGTGTCTCAGTATCTGATTTAGAGGAGCAGTGTCTCAGTATCTGATTTAAAGGAGCAGTGTCTCAGTATCTGATTTAAAGGAGCAGTGTCTCAGTATCTGATTCAGAGGATCAGTGTCTCGGTATCTGATTTAGAGGAGCAGTGTCTCGGTATCTGATTTCGAGGAGCAGTGTCTCGGTATCTGAGTTAGAGGAGCAGTGTCTCGGTATCAGATTTAGAGGAGCAGTGTCTCAGTATCTTATGAAAAGTAGCAGTGTCTCGGTATCTGATTTCGAGGAGCAGTGTCTCGGTATCTGATTTAGAGGAGCAGTGTCTCGGTATCTGATTTAGAGGAGCAGTGTCTCGGTATCTGATTTCGAGGAGCAGTGTCTCAGTATCTGATTTAGAGGAGCAGTGTCTCGGTATCTGATTTAGAGGAGCAGTGTCTCAGTATCTGATTTCGAGGAGCAGTGTCTCAGTATCTGATTTAGAGGATCAGTGTCTCGGTATCTGATTTAGAGGAGCAGTGTCTCAGTATCTGATTTAGAGGAGCAGTGTCTCGGTATCTGATTTAGAGGAGCAGTGTCTCAGTATCTGATTTAGAGGAGCAGTGTCTCAGTATCTGATTTAGAGGAGCATTGTCTCGGTATCTGATTTAGAGGAGCAGTGTCTCAGTATCTGATTTAGAGGAGCAGTGTCTCAGTATCTGATTTAGAGGAGCAGTGTCTCGGTATCTGATTTAGAGGAGCAGTGTCTCAGTATCTGATTTAGAGGAGCAGTGTCTCAGTATCTGATTTAAAGGAGCAGTGTGTCAGCGTCTGATTTAGAGGCGCAGTGTCTCGGTATCTGATTTAGAGGAGCAGTGTCTCGGTATCTGATTTAGAGGAGCAGTGTCTCGGTATGATATCTAAAGGAGCTGTGTCTCGGTATCTGATTTAGAGGAGCAGTGTCTCAGTATCTGATTTAGAGGAGCAGTGTCTCGGTATGATATCTAAAGGAGCAGTGCCTCGGTATCTGATTTAGAGGAGCAGTGTCTCAGTATCTGATTTAGAGGAGCAGTCTCTCGGTATCATATCTAAAGGAGCAGTGTCTCGGTATCTGATTTAGAGGAGCAGTGTCTCAGTATGTGATTTAGAGGAGCAGCATCTCGATCTCAGATTTAAAGGAGCAGCGTCTCGGTATCTGATTTAAAGGAGCAGTGTCTCAGTATCTGATTTCGAGGAGCAGTGTCTCAGTATCTGATTTAGAGGAGCAGTGTCTCGGTATCTGATTTAGAGGAGCAGTGTCTCGGTATCTGATTTAGAGGAGCTGTGTCTCAGTATCAGATTTAGACGAGCAGTGTCTCGGTATCTGATTTAGAGGAGCAGCGTGTCAGTATCTGATTTAAAGGAGCAGTGTCTCGGTATCAGATTTGAAGGAGCAGTGTGTCGGTATCTGATTTAGAGGAGCAGTGTCTCAGTATCTGATTTAAAGGAGCAGTGTCTCGGTATCAGATTTGAAGGAGCAGTGTGTCGGTATCTGATTTAGAGGAGCAGTGTGTCGGTATCTGATTTAGAGGAGCCGTGTCTCGATATCTGATTTAGAGGAGCAGTGTCTCGGTATCAGATCTAAAGGAGCAGCGTCTCGGTATCAGATTTAAAGGAGCAGTGTCTCAGTATCTGATTTAGAGGAGCAGTGTCTCAGTATCTGATTTAGAGGAGCTGTGTCTCAGTATCTGATTTAGAGGAGCAGTGTCTCGGTATCTGATTTAGAGGAGCAGTGTCACGGTATCTGATTTAGAGGAGCAGTGTCTCAGTATCTGATTTAGAGGAGCAGTGTCTCGGTGTCTGATTTAGAGGAGACGTGTCTCGGTATCTGATTTAGAGGAGCAGTGTCTCGGTATCAGATCTAAAGGAGCAGTGTCTCAGTATCTGATTTAGAGGAGCAGTGTCTCTGTATCTGATTTAAAGGAGCAGTGTCTCAGTATCTGATTTAGAGGAGCAGTGTCTCAGTATCTGATTTAGAGGAGCAGTGCCTCAGTATCTGATTTAAAGGAGCAGTGTCTCAGTATCTGATTTAGAGGAGCAGTGTCTCAGTATCTGATTTGGAGGTGCAGTGTCTCAGTATCTGATTTAGAGGAGCAGTGTCTCAGTATCTGATTTAAAGGAGCAGTGTCTCAGTATCTGATTTAAAGGAGCGGTGTCTCAGTATCTGATTCAGAGGATCAGTGTCTCGGTATCTGATTTAGAGGAGCAGTGTCTCAGTATCTGATTTAGAGGAGCAGTGTCTCGGTATCTGAGTTAGAGGAGCAGTGTCTCGGTATCAGATTTAGAGGAGCAGTGTCTCAGTATCTTATGTGAAGGAGCAGTGTCTCGGTATCTGATTTAGCCGTGCAGTGTCTCAGTATCTGATTTATAGGAGCAGTGTCTCAGTATCTGATTTAGAGGAGCAGTGTCTCAGTATCTGATTTAAAGGAGCAGTGTCTCGGTGTCTGATTTAGAGGAGCAGTGTCTCGGTATCTGATTTAGAGGAGCAGTGTCTCGGTATCTGATTTAGAGGAGCAGTGTCTCGGTATCTGATTTAGAGGAGCAGTGTCTCGGTATCTGATTTAGAGGAGCAGTGTCTCGGTATCTGATTTAGAGGAGCAGTGTCTCGGTATCTGATTTAGAGCAGCAGTATCTCAGTATCTGATTTAGAGGAGCAGAGTCTCGGTATCTGATTTAGAGGAGCAGTGTCTCAGTATCTGATTTAAAGGAGCAGCGTGTCAGTATTTGATTTTTAGGAGCAGTGTCTCAGTATCTGATTTAGAGGCGCAGTGTCTCGGCATCTGATTTAGAGGAGCAGTGTCTCGGTATCATATCTAAAGGAGCAGTGTCTCGGTATCTGATTTAGAGGAGCAGTGTCTCAGTATCTGATTTAGAGGAGCAGTGTCTCGGTATCATATCTAAAGGAGCAGTGTCTCGGTATCTGATTTAGAGGAGCCGTGTCTCGATATCTGATTTAGAGGAGCAGTGTCTCGGTATCAGATCTAAAGGAGCAGCGTCTCGGTATCAGATTTAAAGGAGCACTGTCTCAGTATCTGATTTAGAGGAGCAGTGTCTCAGTATCTGATTTAGAGGAGCTGTGTCTCAGTATCTGATTTAGAGGAGCAGTGTCTCGGTATCTGATTTAGAGGAGCAGTGTCACGGTATCTGATTTAGAGGAGCAGTGTCTCAGTATCTGATTTAGAGGAGCAGTGTCTCGGTATCTGATTTAGAGGAGCCGTGTCTCGGTATCTGATTTAGAGGAGCAGTGTCTCGGTATCAGATCTAAAGGAGCAGCGTCTCGGTATCAGATTTAAAGGAGCAGTGTCTCAGTATCTGATTTAGAGGAGCAGTGTCTCTGTATCTGATTTAAAGGAGCAGTGTCTCAGTATCTGATTTAGAGGAGCAGTGTCTCAGTATCTGATTTAGAGGAGCAGTGCCTCAGTATCTGATTTAAAGGAGCAGTGTCTCAGTATCTGATTTAGAGGAGCAGTGTCTCAGTATCTGATTTGGAGGTGCAGTGTCTCAGTATCTGATTTAGAGGAGCAGTGTCTCAGTATCTGATTTAAAGGAGCAGCGTCTCGGTATCAGATTTAAAGGAACAGTGTCTCAGTATCTGATTTGGAGGAGTGGTGTCTCGATATCAGATTTAAAGGAGCAGTTTATCAGTATCTGATTTAGAGGAGCAGTGTCTCAGTATCTGATTTAAAGGAACAGCGTCTCGGTATCAGATTTAAAGGAGCAGTGTCTCAGTATCTGATTTAGAGGAGCAGTGTCTCAGTATCTGATTTAGAGGAGCAGTGTCTCGGTATCTGATTTAGAGGAGCAGCGTCTCGGTATCAGATTTAAAGGAGCAGTGTCTCGATTTCAGATTTAAAGGAGCAGTGTATCAGTATCTGATTTGGTGGAGCAGTGTCTCAGTATCTGATTTAAAGGAGCAGCGTCTCGGTATCAGATTTAAAGGAGCAGTGTCTCAGTATCTGATTTAGAGGAGCAGTGTCTCAGTATCTGATTTGGAGGAGCAATGTCTCAGTATCTGATTTAGAGGAGCAGCGTCTCGATATCAGATTTAAAGGAGCAGCGTCTTGGTATCTGATTTAAAGGAGCAGCGTCTCGCTATCAGATTTAAAATAGCAGCCTCTTGGTATCAGATTTAAAGGAGCAGCGTCTCGCTGTCAGATTTAAAGTAGCAGTGTCTCGGTGTCTGATTTAAAGGAGCAGCGTCTCGCAATCAGATTTAAAATCGCAGCCTCTTGGTATAAGATTTAAAGGAGCAGCCTCTCCATATCAGATCTAAAGGAGCAGCGTCTCGGTATCAGATTTAAAGGAGCAGCGTCTCGCTATCAGATTTAAAATAGCAGCCTTTCGGTATCAGATTTAAAGGAGCAGGGTGGTGGTGATAGGAGATTTTAATTTTCCCAACATTGACTGGGACTCGCTGAGTGTTAGAGGTCCAGATGGAGCAGAATTTGTAAGGAGCATCCAGGAGGGTTTTCTAGAGCAGTATGTAAATAGTCCAACTCGGGAAGGGGCCATACTGGACCTGGTGTTGGGGAATGAGCCCGGCCAGGTGGTTGAAGTTTCAGTAGGGGACTACTTTGGGAATAGTGATCACAATTCCGTAAGCTTTAAAATACTCATGGACAAAGACGAGAGTGGTCCAAAAGGGAGAGCGCTAAATTGGGGGAAGGCCAACTACACCAAAATTCGGCAGGAGCTGGGAAATGTAGATTGGGAGCAGCTGTTTGAAGGTAAATCCACATGTGATATGTGGGAGGCTTTTAAAGAGAGGTTGATTAGCGTGCAGGAGAGACATGTTCCTGTGAAAATGAGGGATAGAAATGGCAAGATTAGGGAACCATGGATGACAGGTGAAATTGTGAGACTAGCTAAGAGGAAAAAGGAAGCATACATAAGGTCTAGGCGGCTGATGAAAGACGAAGCTTTGAAAGAATATCGGGAATGTAGGACCAATCTGAAACGAGGAATTAAGAGGGCTAAAAGGGGTCATGAAATATCTTTAGCAAACAGGGTTAAGGAAAATCCCAAAGCCTTTTATTCATATATAAGGAGAAAGAGGGTAACTAGAGAAAGGATTGGTCCACTAAAGGACAAAGGAGGAATGTTATGCTTGGACTCAGAGAAAATGGGTGAGATTCTAAACGAGTACTTTGCATCGGTATTCACCGAGGAGAGGGACATGACGGATGTTGAGGTTAGGAACAGATGTTTGATTACTCTAGGTCAAGTCGGCATAAGGAGGGAGGAAGTGTTGGGTATTCTAAAGGGCATTAAGGTGGACAAGTCCCCAGGTCCGGATGGGATCTATCCCAGGTTACTGAGGGAAGCGAGAGAGGAAATAGCTGGGGCCTTAACAGATATCTTTGCAGCATCCTTAAACACGGGTGAGGTCCCGGAGGACTGGAGAATTGCTAATGTTGTCCCCTTGTTTAAGAAGGGTAGCAGGGATAATCCAGGTAATTATAGACCGGTGAGCCTGACGTCAGTGGTAGGGAAGCTGCTGGAGAAGATACTGAGGGATAGGATCTATTCCCATTTGGAAGAAAATGGGCTCATCAGTGATAGGCAACATGGTTTTGTGCAGGGAAGGTCATGTCTTACCAACTTAATAGAATTCTTTGAGGAAGTGACAAAGTGGATTGATGAGGGAAGGGCTGTCGATGTCATATACATGGACTTCAGTAAGGCGTTTGATAAGGTTCCCCATGGCAGGCTGATGGAGAAAGTGAAGGCGCTTGGGGTCCAAGGTGTACTAGCTAGATGGATAAAGAACTGGCTGGGCAACAGGAGACAGAGAGTAGCAGTAGAAGGGAGTTTCTCAAAATGGAGACGTGTGACCAGTGGTGTTCCACAGGGATCCGTGCTGGGACCACTGTTGTTTGTGAACTACATTAATGATTTGGAGGAAAGTATAGGTGGACTGATTAGCAAATTTGCAGACGACACTAAGATTGGTGGAGTAGCAGATAGTGAAGGGGACTGTCAGAGAATACAGCAGAATATAGATAGATTGGAGAGTTGGGCAGAGAAATGGCAGATGGAGTTCAATCAGGGCAAATGCGAGGTGATGCATTTTGGAAGATCCAATTCAAGAGTGAACTATACAGTAAATGGAAAAGTCCTGGGGAAAATTGATGTCCAGAGAGATTTGGGTGTTCAGGTCCACTGTTCCCTGAAGGTGGCAACGCAGGTAAATAGAGTGGTCAAGAAGGCATACGGCATGCTTTCCTTCATCGGACGGGGCATTGAGTACAAGAGTTGGCAGGTCATGTTACAGTTGTATAGGACTTTGGTTCGGCCACATTTGGAATACTGCGTACAGTTCTGGTCGCCACATTATCAAAAGGATGTGGATGCTTTGGAGAGGGTGCAGAGGAGGTTCACCAGGATGTTGCCTGGTATGGAGGGCGCTAGCTATGAAGAGAGGTTGAGTAGATTAGGATTATTTTCATTAGAAAGACGGAGGTTGAGGGGGGACCTGATTGAGGTGTACAAAATCATGAGAGGTATAGACAGGGTGGATAGCAAGAGGCTTTTTCCCAGAGTGGGTGTTTCAATTACGAGAGGACACGAGTTCAAAGTGAAAGGGGAAAAGTTTAGGGGGGATATGCGTGGAAAGTTCTTTACGCAGAGGGTGGTGGGCACCTGGAACGCATTGCCAGCGGAGGTGGTAGATGCGGGCACGATGGAGTCTTTTAAGATGTATCTAGACAGATACATGAATGGGCAGGAAGAAAAGAGATACAGAACCTTAGAAAATAGGTGACATGTTTAGAGAGAGGATCTGGATCGGCGCAGGCTTGGAGGGCCGAAGGGCCTGTTCCTGTGCTGTAATTATCTTTGTTCTTTGTTCTTTGTTCTTTGTATCTGATTTAGAGGAGCAGTGTCTCAGTATGTGATTTAGAGGAGCAGCATCTCGATATCAGATTTAAAGGAGCAGCGTCTCAGTATCTGATTTAAAGGAGCAGTGTCTCAGTATCTGATTTAGAGGAGCAGTGTCTCAGAATCTGATTTAGAGGAGCAGTGTCTCGGTATCTGATTTAGAGGAGCAGTGTCTCGGTATCTGATTTAGAGGAGCCGTGTCTCAGTATCTGATTTAGACGAGCAGTGTCTCGGTATCTGATTTAGAGGAGCAGTGTCACTGTATCTGATTTAGAGGAGCAGTGTCTCGGTATCTGATTTAAAGGAGCAGTGTCTCGGTATCTGATTTAGAGGAGCAGTGTCTCAGTATCTGATTTAAAGGAGCAGCGTCTCGGTATCAGATTTAAAGGAGCAGTGTCTCGATATCAGATTTAAAGGAGCAGTGTATCAGTATCTGATTTGGTGGAGCAGTGTCTCAGTATCTGATTTAAAGGAGCAGCGTCTCGGTATCAGATTTAAAGGAGCAGTGTCTCAGTATCTGATTTAGAGGAGCAGCGTCTTGGTATCTGATTTAAAGGAGCAGCGTCTCGCTATCAGATTTAAAATAGCAGCCTCTTGGTATCAGATTTAAAGGAGCAGCGTCTCGCTGTCAGATTTAAAGTAGCAGTGTCTCGGTGTCTGATTTAAAGGAGCAGCGTCTCGCAATCAGATTTAAAATCGCAGCCTCTTGGTATAAGATTTAAAGGAGCAGCCTCTCCATATCAGATCTAAAGGAGCAGCGTCTCGGTATCAGATTTAAAGGAGCAGCGTCTCGCTATCAGATTTAAAATAGCAGCCTTTCGGTATCAGATTTAAAGGAGAAGTGTCTCGGTATCTGATTTAGAGGAGCAGTGTCTCAGTATCTGATTTAGAGGAGCAGCATCTCGATATCAGATTTAAAGGAGCAGTGTCTCAGTATCTGATTTAAAGGAGCAGTGTCTCAGTATCTGATTTAGAGGAGCAGTGTCTCAGTATCTGATTTAGAGGAGCAGTGTCTCGGTATCTGATTTAGAGGTGCAGTGTGTCGGTATCTGATTTCGAGGAGCCGTGTCTCAGTATCTGATTTAGACGAGCAGTGTCTCGGTATCTGATTTAGAGGAGCAGTGTCACTGTATCTGATTTAGAGGAGCAGTGTCTCGGTATCTGATTTAAAGGAGCAGTGTCTCGGTATCTGATTTAGAGGAGCAGTGTCTCAGTATATGATTTAAAGGAGCAGTGTCTCGGTATCAGATTTAAAGGAGCTGTGTGTCGGTATCTGATTTAGAGGAGCAGTGTGTCGGTATCTGATTTAGAGGAGCCATGTCTCGGTAACTGATTTAGAGGAGCAGTGTCTCGGTATCAGATCTAAAGGAGCTGCGTCTCGGTATCAGTTTTAAAGGAGCAGCGTCTCAGAATCTGATTTAGAGGAGCAGTGTCTCAGTATCTGATTTAGAGGAGCAGTGTCTCAGTATCTGATTTAGAGGAGCAGTGTCTCGGTATCTGATTTGGAGGAGCAGTGTCACGGTATCTGATTTAGAGGAGCAGTGTCTCAGTATCTGATTTAGAGGAGCAGTGTCTCGGTATCTGATTTAGAGGAGCCGTGTCTCGGTATCTGATTTAGAGGAGCAGTGTCTCAGTATCAGATCTAAAGGAGCAGCGTCTCGGTATCAGATTTAAAGGAGCAGTGTCTCAGTATCTGATTTAGAGGAGCAGTGTCTCGGTATCAGATCTAAAGCAGCAGCGTCTCGGTATCAGATTTATAGGAGCAGTGTCTCAGTATCTGATTTAGAGGAGCAGTGTCTCAGTATCTGATTTAGAGGAGCAGTGTCTCAGTATCTGATTTAGAGGAGCAGTGTCTCAGTATCTGATTTCGAGGAGCAGTGTCTCAGTATCTGATTTAGAGGAGCAGTGTCTCGGTATCTGATTTAGAGGAGCAGTGTCTCAGTATCTGATTTAAAGGAGCAGCGTCTCGGTATCAGATTTAAAGGAGCAGTGTCTCAGTATCTGATTTAGAGGTGTGGTGTCTCAGTATCTGATTTAAAGGAGTAGCGTCTCGATATCAGATTTAAAGGAGCAGTGTATCAGTATCTGATTTAGAGGAGCAGTGTCTCAGTATCTGATTTAAAGGAGCAGTGTCTCGGTATCAGATTTAAAGGAGCAGTGCCTCAGTATCTGATTTAGAGGAGCAGTGTCTCAGTATCTGATTTGGAGGAGCAGTGTCTCAGTATCTGATTTAGAGGAGCAGCGTCTCGATATCAGATTTAAAGGAGCAGCATCTCGGTATCTGATTTAAAGGAGCAGCGTCTCGCTATCAGATTTAAAATAGCAGCCTCTTGGTATCAGATGTAAAGGAGCAGCGTCTCGCCGTCAGATTTAAAGTAGCAGCGTCTCGGTATCTGATTTAAAGGAGCAGCGTCTCACTATCAGATTTAAAATAGCAGCCTCTTGGTATAAGATTTAACGGAGCAGCCTCTCCATATCAGATCTGCAGGAGCAGCGTCTCGGTATCAGATTTAAAGGAGCAGCGTCTCGCTATCAGATTTAAAATAGCAGCCTTTCGGTATCAGATTTAAAGGAGCAGCGTCTCGGTATCTGATTTAAAGGAGCAGCGTCTCGCTATCAGATTTAAAGGAGCAACCTCTTGGTGTCAGATTTAAAGGAGCAGCGTCTCGCTGTCAGATTTAAAGGAGCAACCTCTTGGTATCGGATTTAAAGGAGCAGCGTCTCGCTATCAGATTTAAAGGAGCAGCCTCTTGGTGTCAGATTTAAAGGAGCAGCGTCTCGGTATCTGATTTAAAGGAGCAGTGTCTCGATATCTGATTGAGTGGAGCAGTGTTCTGATGGTTTATAAATATTTGTCAAGATTGATGAACGGTTCTAAAGGATTATAAGGTAGTATGAAGTTTTACAAAGAGTTATAAAGGGTCGTAAAGAAATACCCATGTTTTAAAAGTGTTTTAGCAGATTATAAAGGTTTAACAAAAAATATAAATGTTATAAAAGATTGTAAAGTTTTTTTCATGATTATGTAGGGTTCTAAGTAATTAGAATGGGTTATAGATGATTATAAATCTTTCTAAAGTATTATAAAGTGTTCGAAATGCTTAGAAAGTTTTATAGAGCATGACAAAGTTTACGAATATTATAATCAATTTTGAAGGGTTGTCAAAGATTTTAAAGCATATAAAGTGTTATCTCCAATTATAACGGTGTATTTGAGGGAGGCTCTGGCGGAGTGCTAATGTCAGTAGACTTGCATTCAAGAGGCCAAGGCTAAGGCTCCAGGGACATGGGTTGACTCCCAACAAGGTAGATTGTGAAATTTGAATTCAATAAATAAATCTGGAATTAAAAGCTCATCTAATGGTGAACAAGAAACCATTGTCGTTTCTTGTAAAAAAAACCCGTCTGGATCACTAATGTGCTTTAGCCAAGTAAATCTGCAGTCCACACCTGGTCTGGTCTACATGTGACCTCAGACTGACCGCAAGGTGGTTGACTCTTAAATTCACTTTGTCGGAGCCACGCAGTTGTATCAAGTCGCCACAAGGTGTAAAACAAGGAATGAAACTGGGCAGACCACCCATCATCAACCTTGGCACTGGGAACGACAATAGCACACCCTGCAAAGATCTCCATACTCAAATCTCACACACTGGTCAAGTAAGCTCGAGGAACAGCATCTCATCTACCGATTAAGCACGCTACAGCCTGCCGGACTGAACATTGAGTTCAATAATTTCAGAGCATGACAGCCCCCCATTTTACTTTCATTGTTAGTTGTTTTTTTCTTTTTTACATTTTTTACAACCTTTTTTTTGCATTTATTTCATTTCATCTTAGTTTGTTCAGTTTGCTTACCCACTGTTTTTTTTTCATGTTTGCACTTGCTGCTGTTCAATATTCAGTCCGTTAACACCTTTTGTGTACTAATGCTTTGTCTTTTCACACACCATTAACATATTGTTTGCCTTTGCTCCATGACCTTTTGGTCAGCTATGTGGCCTTGTCCAATCTGCACCTTCTCCTTTGTTATCTCTTGCCCCACCCCCACCTCACTTGCTTGTAACCTGTGACCTTTTTAATATTTGTCAGTTCCGAAGAAGGGTCACTGACCCAAAACATTAACTCTGCTTCTCTTTCCACCGATGCTGCCAGATCTGCTGAGTGGTTCCAGCAATTCTTGTTTTTATTTCAGATTTACAGCATCCGCAGTATTTTGCTTTTATTTTAGTGTTTAATTCACTGCCACTTCTCTTCCAGGAATGCCTACCTTGAAGAAGTTCTGCTCTTCTCTCTGATGGGATTTTCGTTTGTCTCTTTTACCTTATTCACCTTCATTGCTTTCTATTTCCCTCCTGGTGTTTGATAAAGTTTCTACCAAAACTCATTTTCACAGCCACATCTCCTTCCTCAGTGACTGTCTCCGGCTCCGACTTATTCCACGTGGATTCCAACTGCAGTTTCACCCATCATGCTTTGAATCTACCCAGAATCACAGGTATCTCCGAGAAATACAACGTTCCTCGGACTGCTGTTCTCGCCGCATCCTGAGATCCACACTCAGTGCTATGCGCCGCCACATGCACACACTGGACCTCTCTCTCCAGCAGCACCGTCTCACCTTATCTCAAAGCTGTTCTACTCCACAGTTTCATTTCTTCTTTCGTCTCATCCGACGCATTAACAAAAAACTTTTTTTCTTCCTTTCAGGTGTCAAGGAATGCAAGCTCCAGCAGCTGATGGGGATGAATGCTCCTCCAGATCCTCCTTCCGCTTCACTTCCCTCTGACCTCCCCCTCTCTGATGCTGAACGTTCTGTCCTCAGCAAAGGTCTCAGTTTTATCCCCTTACACCCCCACCTCAATGAATTTCGCGCTTGGCATGACGTTGAGCTCTTCTTCCGTCGCCTCCGTCTGTAATTCCCTGCTTTCTCTCTCACTCTCTTCTTAAATAGTGGGATGGCATTTACTACCTTCCAATCTGCAGGACCCGTTCCAGAAACTATAGAATTTAGAAGGATCAAGGTGATTTGATCAAAGTTATTGAGATATTAAGGGGAACTGATGGGGTAGTTTGGAAGAAACTATTTCAGCAGCTTGGGAACATAGGAACAGGAGTAGGCCATTCAGCCCATCGAGCCTGCTCCACCATTCAATATGATCATGGTTGATCATCCACCTCAAAGTCTTTTCCCGGACTATCCTCATATCCCTTTATGTCATTGGTATTTAGAAATCTGTCAATCTCTGCTTTAAACATATTCAATGAAAGAGCTTCCACAGCATTCTGGGGTCGAAAATTCCAAAGATTCACAACTCTCTGAGTAATGAAATTACCCATTTATTCCTGCTCTTTGTTTTCTGCCTGTTAACCAATCCTGAATCCATGCCAGTATATTACCTCCTATCCCATCTGCTTTAATTTTGTTAACCAATCTCCTGCGGGAGACTTTATCAAAAGCTTTCTGAAAATCCCAAGTATACCATGTCCACCGACTCCCCTTCATCCTCAAAAAACTCCAAAAGGTTCATCTGACATGAATAAATCCATGTTGACTCTGCCCAATCAGATCATTATTATCCAAGTGTCCATTTATCACATCCTTGAGAATAGATTCTAGCCTTTTCCCAATGATTGATGTCAGGCTAACTGGTCGGAAATTCCCTGTTTTCTCTCTCCCTCCCTTCTTAAATAGAGGGATGGCATTTACTACCTTCCAATCTGCAGGACCCAATCCAGAAGCTATAGAATTTTGGCAGATGATCACCAATGCATCCACTATCTCCATAGCTCCCTCTTTCAACATTCTGGGATGTAGAATATCAGGTCCTGGGGACTTATCAATCTTCAGCCCCATTAATTTCTCCAATACAACCTTCTTACTAATACTAATTACCTTCAGTTCCTCATTCCCCCTAACCCCTTGTATCTCTAATTCTGGGAGATTTCTTGTATCTTCCTCAGTGAAGACAGACACAAAGTCATCATTTAGCTTCACTGCCATTTCTCTATTCCCCATTATAAATTCTCCTGACTCTGCCTGTAATGGACCCACATTTGTGTTAGCCAAACGTTTCCTTTTTACGTACCTATAGAAACTTCGACAGTCAGTTTTTATGTTTGGGGGACTCTGGGACTAGTGAGCATAGTCTCAAAATTAGAGGCAGACCTTTCAGGAGTGAAGTTAGGAAACGCCACTACAGACTAAAGGTGATGTTAGTTTGGAACAGTCTTCTGTAAACACCCATTGATGTTAAATCAATTGTTCATTTTTAAATCTAACATTGACCTTCTCGAATGGCTTTTGGAAATTGAAATATTCTTCTGTCACTCTCTGTCCCTTGGGCAGTCTGTTTCTGTGTGTGTGTGTGTGTGTGTGTGTGTGTGTGTGTGTGTGTGTGTGTCTGTCCGTCTGTGTGTTTGTCTGTGTGTGTATCTATGCCTGATTCTCTCTCAGAAACTCAGTAAAACTCCAGTTAGTACAGAGGCAGCGATTCTCTGTCAAAGCGTCAGTCCTGAAGGTGTGCTGCACTGTCGGAAAATCAGTAGTGAGGGATTGCTGCACTGTCAGAGGGTCAATACTGAGGGATTGCTGCACTGTCAGAGGGTCTATACTGAGGGATTGCCGCACTGTCAGAGGGTCAATACTGAGGGATTGCCGCACTGTCAGAGGGTCAGTACTGAGGGATTGCCGCACTGTCAGAGGGTCAGCACTGAGGGATTGCCGCACTGCCAGAGGGTCAGTACTGAGGGAGGGCCGCACTGTCAGAGGGTCAGTACTGAGGGATTGCTGCACTGTCAGAGGGTCAGTATTGAGGGATTGCTGCAATGTCAGAGGGTCAGCACTGAGGGATTGCCACACTGCCAGAGGGTCAGTACTGAGGGATTGCCGCACTGCCAGAGGGTCAGTACTGAGGGATTGCCGCACTGCCAGAGGGTCAGTATTGAGGGAGCACCGCACTGTCAGAGGGTCAGTACTGAGAGAGTGTTGCATTTGGGAGGGGCAGTACTGAGGGAGCGCTGCACTCTCGGAGTGTCGGTACTGAAGGAGTGCCACACTGTTGCCACAATAACCTCAACAGGAGAAAAGCACCAACAAATCCAACAACAACCTCAACAGTGGAAAAACATCAACAAATTCAACAACATCAGAAGGGGGAAAAATTCACACCGATAAGCAAAAGCTGTTGAGGGACAGGAAATGGTTAACGAAGGGCCAGAGTATCTGATCACACCCGGGATGGTGTAATTGTTAGCAACAAAGCCCGCTTCAGCCTGAAAATTCGAAAGGAGAGAGCAAAGCTGAGAGAGAATGAGTTGATTTTGACTGAGTTAATGAGGGGGCAATGGCCTCCTGCAACTCCCACAATGCGCCGCGACTGGGAAAGGCCCCTATCTGTGGTACAGGCCGCGCTGCACTCTGGGAGGAGCTTCCACACATGCGCATCTCCACAAGCGCGTTAACCGCCGCTTTTTTTCATTCTCCCGCGGCTCAGACTTTCAAGTTTCCTCCATTGAGATTGACGATTGAACCCGCTTCGGATTTTCCTTTAAGCTGCTTTTTGCGGAAACAAACGGTGGACAGGCGACGTCACGCAAACATGGCGACTGATGACGCCCCGTCCCAACCACTGTGTCCTGAGCTCTGATTGGCTGCGCTTCCCCACGTGTTTTGTGGTCAATGGGGTCAACTGGCGCTCCAGCCTCCGCGCAGCCGTGGTTTAAGCGACCTGTGACCCCTCCTGGGGTGGGGGAGGGGCCAGCACCAGATTCTTAAAGGGACCCAGCACCGCCAGAACTGGCCCAAACTCTTAAAGGGACCCAACATGGACAGACAGAGCAAGAGAGTTAGAGGGAAATAAAAGAGAGTGATGGAGAGAGAGAGAAATGAGATTGAAAGAATAATAGAGGGATGGAGAGACTGAGAGTAAATAGGTGATAGGGAGAGAGTGATAGAGCAAGAGATGGTGAGAAAGGGAGGGAGAATTTCCTCAATTGGACAGAGATGGAGAGAGAGTGATAGAGAGATGTGAAGAGAGATCAAAGAGAAAGGAAGGTGGGGAGTGAGGGAGAGGTAGAGTTTGAGAGTGAGGAAACAGATAAATGGAGAGATAAAGGTGAGGAGAGAGTAAAGGAGCGAAAGAGAGAGAGAGATGGAGAGAGAGTGGGAAGGTAAATGAGAAATTAGAGGAAAAGAGCAGACACAGGGTGTCCAGAAAGAGTGAAAAATGAATGAGAGATAGAGTGCCCGTCAGAGAGAGAGAAAGTCCGGGATAGACGTGGGCAGAGAGAGAGGCAGATAGTGTGTGTGTGTCTGAGTCTGTGTCTGTGCGTCTGCATCTGTGAGTGTGAGCGTGTCTGCGTCTGTGTGTGTGTGTGTGAGTGTCTGTCTGTGTGTCTGTCTGTCTGTGTGTCTGACTGGGTGTGCGTGTCTGTGTGTGCATGTCTGTGTGTGAGAGAGAGAGATCAGCACACGTTCACAGTAAAAAAAATGTCTTGCGGTGTCACACGCTCATTTAATTGGGTGCACAACCAGACAAAAGTAACTTTATCCCCGGGCGAATGAGTGGAGTCAGACATATAAAAAGAGATTGCAGGTTAATGCCCAGATAACCCAGATAAAAGTTGCAGAGAGAAATCACCCAGTCATCCTGGTTGTAACCCATTGGACTCAATACAATGATCCAAAAATATTATCACTGCCAATCAAACAAATTCATCAGCTCAACAGCGATTAGTGAAATGATCCATAAACTGCAGTGTTACATGATTCAAGGAAGATTACAGAGCATGATAGAGAACATGTAAACAGACATAAAGTATTTGTTTAGTTTCTCTGCCATTTTCCGATGATGAGAGGCGTAGTAAATTGGGCCTGTATTCTCTGGAGTTTAGAAGTATGAAAGGTGATCTCATTGAAACATATCAGATTCTAAAGGGACTGGATAGGGTCGACACTGAGAGATTATTTCCGCTGGTTAAGAAATGAAATTCTCCCTTATCCCTTCCTCACCAGCATATCCACCTGTCCTGTCAGCCTCAGGAATCAGTGAACATCAGAGAGCTTTACTCTGTATCCCTGGAATTTAGAAGGTTAAGGGGTGATCTGATCAAAGTTTAAAGTGGTGGATGGGGTGCCAATCAAGTGGGCTGCTTTGTCCGAGATGGTGTCGATCTTCTGCAGTGTTGCAGGTGCTGCACTCATCCAGGCAAGTGGAGAGATACCATCACACACCTGACTTGTGTCTTGTAGGCGGTTGAAAGGCTTTGGGGAGTCAGGGGTGAGCCACTTGTAGCCACAGTATTGATGTGATTTCTTCAGGTCAGTTCCTGGTCAATGTTTCCCCAGGATGTTGATGCTGGGGGATTCAGCGATGGAATAATGCTTTGAATGCCAAGGGGAGGTGGTTGGATTCTCTCTTGTTGCAGATGGTCATTGCCTGTCGGTGTTTTTTTCTGTGTGTGTGTTTTTCTGTGCTCTGGGACAAATTTTCTCATGGGGAGGTCATAATGGTGCCCCATACTTGACTAGTTAGTAAAATGAATACTCATGGAATGAATGGGACAGGGACAGAGTGGATACGACATTGGCTAAGGGACAGAACACAGAGAGTAGTGGTGAATGGTTGGTTCAGACTGGAGGACGGAGGACGGTATCTATGCCTGACAGAATCTTATACACTTCTATTCAATCTCCCCTCAATCTCCTTTGTTCTAAGGAGACCAAACCCAGCTTTTCCAACCTAACTTTGTAGCTAAAATCCTTGAACCCTGGAACCATTCTGGTAAATCTCCTCTGCAACCTCTCAAGGACCCTCACCTCCTTCCTAAAGTGTGGTGACCAGAACTGGACACAATTCTCCAGTTGGGGCCCAACCAGAGCTTTATAAATGTTCAGCATAACCTCCGTGCTTTTGTACTCACTGTATACAATGTACATTGTGGTTCAGGGGTATTCCCCAGGGGTTTGGATTAGGACCACTGATCTTTTTGATATATATCAATGACTTGGACTTGGGTTTGCAGGGCATAACTTCAACATTGTGCCAACTGCAATGTAATAAACAGGGAAGGGAATAGTAGTAGACTTCAGGAGGATAGAGGCAGTCTGGTGAAATGGTTAGACAGATGGCAGGTTAACTTCAATGCTGAGAAATGTCAAATGATGCATTTTGGAAGGAAGGCTGAGGAGAAGTGATATAAACTAAATGGTGCAATGTTAAAATGGGTGCAGGGACAGAGAGATCTGGGAATTTCATTTGTGTCACTTTTTACATCTAAAAGATTCAATTTGGGGCTTGCAATCTCTCAGTTGAATTTAGCTTCATCCTGAAAAGTGTTAGCAAACATGTTGGGAAATGTGTCAAAAGCTGTTTCCATTCAGACATTCCTGCATTGTGGAAGTGTGAGCTATCTTTGCAGAGACAGGAAATAGGGGTGTTTGAATGGATCTGCAGCATTTGGTTGATGCAATAAGGTGAGAATTTGAATTGTGTCCCTTGCAGATACACAGAATTGAAGGTATTTACAGAACACCACATGAAGTAGTTTACCAATGTCTGATAAACTTCAAAGACTTCAGACACATGGAAGAAGAGGAGAAGGGAACAATATTTAAAACCTGAGACAGTCAGACAACAGCAGTAGGGAAATGAATCTTTTTTATGGGTTTTAATTTGAAGGCCTGAGCTGATGATTGAAAAAGCAGGAGTTCAAATCCCACACTGGGCTGTTGTGAATTTGAATTCTGTTTTTTCCAAAAAAAAACATATCTCTGGAAGTTTACCAATGACACAAAAATAGGCAGCATTGTAAGCAGTGTAGCTGGAAGTATCAAATTACAAAGACATATTAATATCTGAAGTGAATGGGCAAAACTGTGGTAGATAGATTTCAATGTCAGTAAAAAAGACTAGAACAGAGTACTTTATAAATGGTGAAAAGATAGAAACACTGGAGGCCCAAAGAGACTTGGGGGTGGGGGGTGGGAGGCGGGCCCATGTCCATTTGGGTGCAGTGTAGATTTCCCAGAATGATAACTGGACTCCAAGGGTTAAATTACGAGGTGATATTACACAAACTAGGGATTTTTTCCCTGGAATTTCGGAGGATCAAGGTGATTTGATCAAAGTTGTTGAGATATTAAGGGGAACTGATGGGGTCGTTTGGGAGAAACTATTTCAGCAGCTTGGGAACATCGGAACAGGAGTAGGCCATTCAGCCCATTGAGCCTGCTCCACCATTCAATACTATCATGGCTGATCATCCACTTCAATGCCTTTTCCCCAGACCATCCTCATATCCCTTTATGTCTTTGAAAGATGCTCACCAATGCATTGACTATCTCCATAGCGACCGCTTTCAACACTCTGGGATGTAGAATATCAGGTCCTGGGAACTTCAGTCCCATTAATTTATCCAATCCAACCTTCTTACTAATACTAATTTCCTTCAATTCGTCATCACCAAGGCTGATTAAAAGTTGGAGTTTACCTCAGTGTTTTGGAAATATCAAACCCTGATCCCACACCCAGTAAAGTATTTTACATGATGGGACACTGCAAATATTGTTATATTCAGTACACACGGGACCTTCATGTTACAATAAGATGTTATAATCTCTATTCAGATAACTCTCATCCCACAGGGGCAAAATTCTACTGGGTCAACATTCTGACCAAACACTAAAACATTCCAGAAAGCGAGGCTCACAAATTCAACACAAGTTTCCTTTTCTGAGTCTCGCTGGTCTGTTCTGATTTTCTGTTGGGTGGCATCAGCCTAGATTTTATGTTGAGACCTGAACCCACAAACGTATAACTCAGAGGCAGGATTATTACCCACTGAGCTACATCTGGCTCCAATGTTCCCAGAAAATTTAGTTGTTGTGCAGGGCCAGTTATTTTTTCCGTGCCCTGTCCTTTTAAATTTTTAAGAATCTTTGCAGACATGTGTTATTTATCATGGAACAGGACCTGTGTGGTACCTTCCAGGCTGCTGCACACAGCTTTGCAGGAACACTGACCGACACTCTCCATCCCAATCTCTTCCTCTTTCTCTCTGGTAATCTCTCCCCATTGCTATCCTTCCCTCTCTCTGTTATTCTCTCTCTATATCTATCCCTGTCTTTCTCACTTTTACTCTCTCCATCTGGATGGAGGAGGAGAAAGAGAGGCAAATATAGAGGTAGCTTTACTCTGTATCTAACCCCACACCGCACCTGCCCTGGGAGTGTTTGATAGAACAGAGAAGACAGAGATTTACTCTGTAGATAACTTGGCTTGGCAGCATTTGATGGGAAAGTCTAGACAGAGCTTTACTCTGTATCCCTGGAATTTAGAAGGTTAAGGGGTGATTTGATCAAAGTTTACAAGATAATAAAGGAAACTGATTGGGTAGATAAGGAGAAAATCTTCTCACTAGTTGTGGGAGTCTTGGATGAGGGGCACAGTCGAAAAATCAAACATTAGTCGAAAACCCTTCCCAGGGTGAAATTTATTATCACTTCTACACACAAAGGATGGTGGAATTTTGGAATTGTCTTCCACAAATGACCCCTCCCTATCTCTGCAATCTCCTCCAGCTCCACAATCCACCAATATCTCTGATCCTCTAATTCTGGCCTCTTGAACATCCCCAATTTGAATCGTTCCACCATTGATGGGCGTGCCTTCAAGCTGCCAAGGCCCTAACTCTGGAATTCATTTCCTAAACCTCCCCTTCTCACTAACTCTCTTTCCTATTTAAAGACACTCCCTCAAAACAACCTCTGATCAAGTTTTTGGTCGTCTCGTCTAATATCCCCTTAAGTGGATCTGTGCTGAATTTTTATTTTTTAAAATTGATTCGAGTGACGTGTGTGTCACTGTCAAGGCCAGTATTTATTGTCCATCCCTAATTTCCCTTGAGAAGGTGGTGGTGAACCATGTTCTTGAACCACTGCAGTCCATGTGGGGTAGGTAGACCCACAGTGCTGTTGGGAAGGGAGTTCCAGGATTGTGACCCAGTGCAATATCGTTCCAAGTCAGGATGGTGAGTGACTTTTGTTGTTGTCCGTGGCCAGCTTTTTCAGTGCACTGTTGCTTTCAATTTGTGATATTATCGCAGTTAGATGTAAATGTTCTCCTACAATCTGCCTGTCCCTCACTCTTTCTGCCCATCTCTCCCTCCCTCTTTCTGCCCATCTCTCCCTCCCTCTCTCTCGCTCTGTCTCTCTGAAGACCAAGATCGCATATGTTTTACTAATTACTCTCTTACTATGTGCTGCTGCCTTCAAAGATCACTGCTCGTGAACCTCCAGCTCCCTCTGTACCTGCACACTCTTAGGAAATATGTCATCGTGTCATCAAACCAAGTCAACATGGTTTCACGAAAGGGAAATCTCCTTTTCATCTTCTCTGTTCTAAGGAGAACATCCCAGCTTCTCCAGTCTATCAGTGTAACTGTAATAATCTCATCCAGGAACTGTTCCAGTAAATCTCTTCTGTACATTCACCAAAGTCTCCATGTTCTTCCTAAAGTGTGGTCCCAGAATTGGACACAATACTGCAGCCGAGGACAAACTATTATTTTATAAAGGTTTAGCATCACTTCCTGACATTTACACTCGAGACCTGTTTATAAAGCTCAGGATCCCATCTGCTTTATTAACCCATCAGCAAAGACAGACATTCTCTCCATTGACCAGTTCCATTAGACATGAATCTATGAGTCGTTCCAAGGCTGGCGGGAGGGTTTCGGGGAGACCAGAGAGAACCCTGACCTGGTCAGCTTTTTTCAAACAGGAAACCATCAGTACATTGGCAGTGATATTACTAAATCCCTGAGGAAGAAAGAAGGAGGCCATTCGGCCCCTCGAGACTATCCTGCCCATTCACTCAGGTCATGGCTGATTTGCTCCTTTTCCACATTGAGCTGTCTCAGCTCCGTAAACATTAATACCCTTTCCTAACAAATCTCTGCTGACAATCAGGAATTAATGTCACTGCCTGTTAACACTGGGGAATTCCTTCCCTAAACCTCTCCATCTCTATCTCTCATTCCTGCTTAAAGACGTTCCTTAAAATTAACCTCTTTGACCAAACATTTGGTCATCATCCTTAATCTCTCCTCATGTGGATTTGGCATCAGATTTTGTTTTATAATGCACCCTGTGTAACACCTTTGGGACTTCTTATTCCTCCTCCTTCTCCCTCACCCATCTCTCTCTCTCTCTCTCTTCCTCTCACCATTTTATAAATAGAGGGGAAGAGTGATGTGTGTCTCTGTCACTAGTCCCATAATGTTACCCCAGGGTCTCCACACAGCCTGTCTCCCCGTCTCCCTGCTTCTAAAGTGTCTCAGGGTCTCCTGGCACTTTCTATCTCTCTGCTTCTGTCTCTATCCCTCACCATCTCTCTGTTCTCTCTCCGTTTCTATCTCTCCCTGTCTCTCTGTTACTCTACCTCTGTCCCTCTCTCTGTCTGTCACTCTCTCCCACCATGTTGGTTATCTTTTGGGGTTGAGTTAAATCACAGACAAAATAAACACTTCACCTGTCTGCCCCGTTATAAATAGCAAAATTTGTGGCTATTTTGTGTCTGTATTCAGACAATATAGACAGGAGTGTACATTATATGATGGGATGCTGCAAATCGATTTACACTCGTCCTGCCGGAAAAACAACTTAAAAACAATTATTCACAAGTCTAGTCCAACTGAACGACAGATTCGACCCGATGAGGTAATAAATGCCAACACTCTTGAGTTTGTTGCAGTACATTAAACTTTATTCTGTATGGTTTTCAGAAATTAAACATTACACATGCACTACAAGATTAAAGATTACACGTAGGTTAGGTTACATAGAATTCCAGTAAAGTCGCACGAAAATCCCAGTGAATATTCCTGGAAAAATCAATGCTGTAAATGATCCCCACAGACTCTCACCTAGTCTGTGTCTTTAATCTCACCAAGTTCCCACTGATTGATGATCAGTCGTTCAGGAGGGATCTTCTTCCAATAGCTGGCCCAGCTATCTGGACTGCAGTGTCAGATAAAGGAAAGGGACCCCCTTATATCCAGGACTGACCCTCACTCTCCCCTCGTGCACCATGTCACTGGGCTCAGTGTTAGGGTCTTTCCCTGCATGATCAATCACTGTGTGTGATCAATATCTTTTCCTATACTGCCTGGACCACCCCACACACACATTTGTTTCTACATTCCAAGCCTCACCCATACTTAGTTTCTTGTAATTAAAAGACTCCATTTTATTCTCCATATCCTGCCTTCTTGTAATTTCCAGGTCTTTGGTCATTTACTGTCCATATCTTGTCTTAGGAATGCAGCACATAGGACATTCCAGACCCATTTCTGTTGAGTGTTTACTTGTACAAGTGAATTGACCATTTAATATTTTTAACTTACTTAACCCTTGTGTTCCCACAAAGATCAAGCTAGCAAATTCAACAGTGTCCACTTTGACTTCATCACATCGTGTCTTATGTACATTCTCACAGGATAGCAGGTATAACTGTAGTCATAGTATTCAGCTGAAAATTGATCAGTTACATTGTGATTTCAGTCCATATTTACAGTACACACGGGACCTTACTGTTGTAATAAAGTCATATGGTATCTATTCATCCCACTGGGGCAAAATTTCACTGGCTCAACATTCTCACCAAATACTAAAACATTCCAGAAGGCGAGGCTCACAAATTCAACACAAGTTTCCTTTTCTGAGTCTCGCTGGTCTGTTGTGATTCTCTGAGGGATTACTGATGTTTATCCTCCACATGAGCAGTCGCCCTAATCCTGGGTGCCTATTCTGCCATGCTTTCCTTACGTTGCCTGAGTCTTAACATTGGATTATTTACGAGTTGGGTCATTGCGTGGGAAACCTTGAGTGTTTGACCTGACCCAGGATGACAGATTGTTCAATTTTTTTTGTTTGTTTGTAATTGAGCCATTCAAGTAATTACGAGATGATGATTGTTTAAGATAAAAGCAAAATGCTGCTAATTCTGGAAAGCTGAATTAGAAACACAGAATGATGGAAATACTCAGCAGGTCTGCCATCAGTTGTGCAGAGATAAACAGAGTTAACGTTTCAGGTCTGTGATCTTTCATCAGAGCTGTCAAATGATAGAAAGGTAATCGGTTTGTGAAAGTGATTGGGGTAAATCGGTCTCCATAGCATTTATTGTGTCAAGAAAACATAAGGAATTTTCGTGTGCCCAGGCATGGCAGCGATATTGTGTCACATTGAATGACATAATGTACCTGGGGCAGCGAGTATTACATGGAGATCACTCTTCTACGCAGTGTTTAATGGTATTACTGTTGTTCTTTGATATTGCTGTTCATTGCATTTGTGAGGTCATAATTGTAGTGAATAGAATATAACCACTGTTATATTCGAGTCACTTCAGAATTTGGAACAATAGTGCAAAAGAATAATTGAAGGGTAATTGACTCTCGCACCCTGACATCCAACAACTGACGAGCCGGTCAGGAATGATACGAAAGTTGCTTCTAATTTTAAAAATATATTCCAAATAAGCAGGATCTGAGGGCGCGTGACATAGGAAGTGAACCTTCAGGAGTGTAGATATTTGCACATCCAGTCGTTTACTGAATTGGTAAAAAAGAATGGCTGACTAGATGTAGGATTTGCTTCCTTTTCTTTCCTTCTCTGCCGCTTCTCTGTCTCATCATTAAAGCGTTTGGACACAAAGAATAACGCAGTTTGATGGACAGGTTGTCACCATGTTGAACCAGTCTCAGCAAGCTCCTCCAAGCCATCAATGTCAATGCTGCCGCATTTCAAAGAGAGCTTCAGATTTTCCTTGAAGGGTTCTTTTTGTCCTTCCATGGAACCTAGCCATTTGAGAGTTGGCAAAACAGGACCTGGCTGGGGAGACGCAGTTCAGTCATCTGTGCAGTGTCGAGCTCATCGAAGTTGGTTTTTCAGGAATTTTGCCTGAATGCTTGTGGATCTGGCTTCAAGAAGTACACGAGAGTTTGTCCAACTGTCCTCCCATTGAATCCAGAGTGTCTGACAAAGACATTTCAGCTGGAATTGCTCCAACACTCTTCTGTCCTTCTGCTGTATAGTCCAGGTCTCACTGCAGTACACGAGTGTGCTGTCAACTGCTCTGTGCACTAGGACTTTATCTGACTTGCAAAGGCCTTTGCTGTCAAACACCCCCGGCCATAGTTTCTAGAAGGCTGAGCTGGCGCAGCTGATCCGGTGTTTGATCTCCTCATCAATGGTGGCCTTTTGAGAAAGATGATTGCCAAGTTATGGGAAGTGCTCAACATTTTCCAAAGTCTCTCCTTCAAGTTAGATGGAAGGTGGATTATTTGGCCGACCAGGTGTCGGTAAAAAAAAGTCAGGTTTGTTTTGGTAAATTTCAAGGATAGGCCAAACCTCCTGCATACAGAATTGAAGAGATCAAACGCAGCTTGAAAATCTGGTGCAATGTGGGCAACGACACTGCAGTCATCCACAAACTGTGGATCTGCATGCTTATGGTGGTCACTTTTTAGTTTAAGCACGAAGGTGAGTGAGGTTAAAGAGTTTGCCATCTAGGTGGTATTTACTACTCACACTAGAGGGCAGCTGATATTTATTGAGGTGAATAGCCACAGTCAATAAGATTGCAAATAGTATGGGGACTATCACAGTACATCGCTGGAACCCAGTCCTTGGATTTGCCTGGCAACAAAGACCATGTTGGAGATTCCTCTGGAAAGTCGAGAGTAACATTTTGGCTCTGGGAAGATTTCCTCCATCACAGGAAGTAGATGATTCAGGCGAATGAGTGTCAGGATTTCCCCTGCTGTGCACAAGAGGGAAATACTGCAAACTTTCCACTGCATGATTTCTATCCCTTCTTGAAGATAGTTGTAATATCACATTCCTGAAGTTGTAGGGAGTTATTGTCCTCCCAAATCCGTAAGATGAGTGCATGGAGTTTTGATGTGAGCAACAACCCACCGGCTTTGAGGACACAGCTGTAATAACATCGAAGAGGCAAAACACTGAGCCAGGCATTATGGATTCAGGGTCATTGGCTCAGGGCTTAGATGTTTAGGGTCACTAGCCAAGGGCATCGAGTGTTACACGTATTGTGGTTCAGGGTCACTGATCCAGATCATTGACGTTTAGTCTCACTGACGAAGGGCATTGAGTTTTCACGATTACTGATCCAGGCTTTGTGGTTCAGGGTCAATGATCCAGAGCATTGAAGCTCATTGTAACTGACACGGGATAGTGTGGCCTCAGGGTCACTGACCCAGGGCACTGTACCTTCAGAATCACTGACCCAGGCCACTGTACCGTCAGAATCATTGACCCAGGCCATCGGGGGTTCAAGGACACTGAGCTGGACATTATCGCGTCAGAGTCACTGACCTAGGGCTTAGTTTCAGGATCACTGACCGAGGCATTGTTGGCGGAGAGTCACTGACTCATGCATTACAAGTTCAGCCTCACTTCTCCAGGCATTATAGGTTCAGGGTCATTGACCCAGGGCCTTGTTGGCGCAGGGTCATTGACCCAGGGCTTTACAGATTCAGCGTCACTGACTCAGACGTTACAGGTGCTAGTTGACTGACCCAGAGCCTTGTTGGTGCAGGGCCATTGATCAGGGAAGTGAGCGTTGAGGTTTAATGCCACAGGACATTCTGGTTTCGAGGCTAAATTCTCAGGGTATTCAGGTTCAGGGTCAGTGACCCAGGGCATTGAGTATTCTGGATCTTTGACTGGTGTGTTAGTATGTGTATCAATATTAATGTAAATCAATGGGCCCACAGGAAAGGACTCTTTCTCAGAATATAATGTCGGAATGAGTTCTGATGTTGAACGATTTTCAATTCTTCTCACATTTTAATGACTTTAACAATTAGTTTAAAGGGATACTTGACCACATCCTTCATCTGCTCCCTGATCTTAGTTTGCATCACGGCATAAATAAAAGTATTTGTGCAGCAACTCAGCTGTTGTAGCATGGACCCTAGTTGGGTTAATGTATCAGGTGGCCATATTTCATCATAGCCAAAAACAAACATTTGGTACCATATTGAATGCAATGCAAACACTGCCCATAACAATATGAAATTCCACGAGATAACAAACAATAAAATAATGGATTTCCTTCGACTCTCCATCTCTGGGTCTTTGGGACGGTCCCCAATGCTTTTCCCCCGGAGTCTCCTGCGAGCTCTGCTACTCACTAAAATGTTCCTGACAGTGAAAACATTGAGCAGCAGAATCAAAATAAATGGGAGAGCGGGGTTTAGAAGATGATGAATGGCTATCACTATTAACCAGAAGAAAGATCTCATAACAACAATTGGCATATAACAAAACCAGGGGAAATTGATAAATGGATAGTAATTTTTGAACACAAAATACCAGAAAATGTTGCTTAAACAACACAGTACAATCACTGTTCCCAGAACCACAGCCGCTATTCTCTCAGTACAATATTTTCTCTTCAGTTTCTGGCAAGAAATGGCTACAAAACGATCAAAGGTGAAAGTGACAGTGGCCCAGACAGAACAGTCAGTAATGGCATAAAGCAAGACGGCGTGGATATTACACACACGGATGTAATTCATGAAACGAAAATGTTCCCGATAAACAATTGGAATGTGCCTTAATATCAGGTCGAGGAAAACAACCAGTAAATCCATCACTGCCATGGTCACCAGGTAGCGAGTGACACATTTGGAAAGACCACACTTTCCTCGATACAGGATCACAATCGTCATCAAGTTAGCTGTGAGGATGGGAAATAAAAAGAGAAATTATACGTCAGGCTGGGAACCAGCTTTAGGCAAATGTTTTATTCTACCCATTGATGTATTGAAATGATTATACCTGTAAGAACACAGGGGAAGGTCAGGGATCTGGTGGACGGTAGGAGAAGTTAAATGGCAAATGAATGATACTGAAATTGTTGAACTTACTGTTGATCATCATCCTCCCGTCCACCTTTGGCTGCGTGTCCTACAAATTGTGACATCTCCATGTACTCCCAGTTCTAACACAGGGTCATCAACCAGAAACGTTATCTCTATTTGTATCTCCACAGATGCGGCTGGACCTGCTGATTATTTCCTGCATTTTCTGAATTTATTTCAGATTTGCAGATAACACAGCACTTTGCTCTCGTATAAAAAGACTGACAGAGAGATTCTCTGACCCGTGACAGTCATCATGGTTTCAAAAGAGTACTTTGCACGCCTGGTGCCTGGATAAAGGATGTACAGAAAGCATGCAGTACTTTCTACAATAGGAAGGGAATGAGGCAGATGTAATGATACACTTTGGTGCCAATGACACAGAGAGAGTAGGTATTGAAGTCCTAGGTCAGGAACTAGTTTGGAAGTTAAAGAGGAGGACCTCGAAGGCAAACATCACTGGCTTACTCCCAGTCCCACGTATTAGTGATAGTAGAAGTAGAAGTTTAGGTGTATCAATGCGTAGCTTGACGATGATGTAGGAGGGAAGGTTTCAAACTCTGAGGTAATTAGGACCAGTAATGAGGCAGGAGTGGTGCAGTGGTTAGCACTGCAGCCTCACAGCTCCAGCGACCCGGGTTCAATTCTGGGTACTGCTTGTGTGGAGTTTGCAAGTTCTCCCTGTGTCTGCGTGGGTTTCCTCCGGGTGCTCCGGTTTCCTCCCACATGCCAATGATTTGCAGGTTGATAGATAAATTGGCCATTATAAATTGTCCCTAGTATAGGTAGGTGGTAGGGAAATATAGGGACAGGTGGGGATGTGGTACGAATATGGAATTTGTGTAGGATTAGTATAAATGGGTTGTTGATGGTCGGCACAGACTCGGTGGGCCGAAGGGCCTGCTTCAGTGCTGTATCTCTTTAAAAAAAAAAGGAAGCACCTAATCACAAGGGACAGGTTGCACCTCAACTAGATTGGACCAACATCCTCGTGAGGAGATTCATTAATGTGATTGGGGACTGTTTAGACTAAATTGGCAGGGGATGGGCACTGACACATAGACGTAGAAAGGAGGAATCGGGTGCATATTGTGAGACTGTTGAACAGTAATATAGAAGGAAATGCTTCCGTCTTCGATGGGATTGGACTAAGAAGGACTATGAGGAATGTGAATCCAGGATTACAATGTAAGTTTGTAAACGCCAGACGTGTGGTAAATAAGGTTGGTCAATTACAAGCACAAAAAGCAGTTCGGAATAATGATGGTGTGGCAAAAATGGAAACATAATTTAGAAATGGTGAGGACCAGGCGCTTAATATGCAAGGATATAAAGTGTTCAGAAAAGTTAGGGAAGGAGTGAAAGAGAGGTGGGATGGCAGTAGTGATTGGGGGAGACATTGCAGTTTTGGAAAAGGAGGTTGTACTTGAGGGAGAAAGGACAGGCTTTATTTGGTTAGAATTAAGAAGCAACAAGTGTATGAACACACAAATAATGATACTCTATAGGCGTCCAAATAGTGAGATTGAGATAGGATTAAATTTGCAGGAAAATCACAAAATATGCAAAAATTATATATGGTGATATTGGGGGAATCAAATATCTATTAGCATAATTCGAGAGTGAAGGGTAAGGAGGCGGAGGAATTCCTGAAATGCGTTCAGGAGAAGTCCCTCGATTAGTATGTTCTCCACCCAACTAGAAAGGAGGCAATGTTAGATCTGGTGCTGCATAATGAGTGGGACAAGTGGACCAAGTGTCTTTAGGGGAGAACTTGGGTGAGAGTGATCATCACATGCAAGGATTTTGACCATTAATGCAGAAGCGCCGTGAACAAATTAAGGTAGAACGTCTGGAGTGGAAGAGGCAACGTTCAGTGAGATGAAAGGGATCCAGCCAGGCTCAAATGGAACCAAAAACTAACAGGCAGACAAAGTGTCGTCTTCAAGGAAGAGTGCCTTCAGCTACAATCTAGTCACATTCAAATAAGGCCAAGACGTTAGGAGACCAGCAACAAGGCTCCTTAGATGACGAGGGTGATAGAGATTATGATGAAATAATGAGTGGTTGTATGATATATGTCAGTTAAACTCATCAAGTGAGAAGCCGGCCAAATACAATCTATTGAGAGGGAAGATGACGAGGAAGGTCAGACTGTCAAACAGAGAATATGAGAATAGAAAAGCAGAACAATCTTCTACCGGCGTGTAAATGGAGAGTTGGTAGTAAGAGGTGGATTGGAGTGCTTAAGGACAGGGAGACTAATATCTGCCTGGAGGCGCAGCGACAGGCTAATTTATATAATGAGTACTTTGTATCAGTTTTCACTGAGGAAGTGGCATCTGACAAAACATCTGTCGAAGTAGAGAGGGATGAGGCGTTGGATTGGGTCAAAATTAAGAGGTGGGAGGACGAAAACAGCAGTCTATGCATATGGTAGATATGTCACCTTGTCTGGATGGCTTGCATCCAAGGTTAATAAAGGAAGTGGGGATGCAGAGAGCAGAAAGTCGTGCCATAACCATCCAATCTTCCTGGATGTGGAGGAGGTGCCTGATGATTGGAGATTGGAAAATGTGACTATCTTATTCCAGAAAAGGTGTCGCGACAGTCGCAGCAACTACAGGTCAGTTAGGTTTAACGTTAGTTACTTAGATCTTGAGTAGGTTAAAGATTCGGCATAACATCGTGGGCCGAAGGGCCTGTACTGTGCTGTACTGTTCTATGTTCTATGTTCTATGTTCTATGCTAGTGGTAAGTAAGTTATTGGAAACAATTATAAGGGAAGAAATCAACAGACACTTGGAGATGATAGTCAGCGAGGATTTGTAAAAGACAGATGATGCTTGACTGACCTAAATTAATTTCTGTTGAAATATGAGAGAAGATTGATGAAGGGAATGTGGTTGATGTTGTTTCTATGTATTTTGAGGAAGCTTTTGAGATGGTGCCATCTGAAAGGCTGGTTCACAAAATTAAGGTTGTTGGAATAGGAGGCTCACGATCATGTTGGATACAAATGTGACTCAAGGACAGAAGAAAAGCGAGTTGTAGTAAAACGTTTCTGCTCAGACTGAAGGATGGTACACAAGTCAGGAATGTGATGGAATACTCTCCATTTGCCTGGATGGTTGGAGCTCCAACAACACTCAAAAAGCTCGACACCTTCCAGGACAAAGCATACCGCTTTATTGGCACCCCATCTACATGTATTCACTCCCTCCACCACCGGCGCACAGCGCCAGCTGTGTGTACCATCTACAAGATGCACTGCAGCAATGCACCAAGGCTCCTTAGTCAGCACTTTCCAAACCCGCGACCTCAACCAACTGGAAGGACAAGGGCAGCAAATGCATGGGAACATCACCACATGCACGTTTACCTCCAAGTGACACACCAGCCTGACTTAGAACTATATCACCGTTCATTCACTGTCGCTGAGTCAAAATCCTGGAACTCCCTTCCTAACAGCACTGTGGGTGTACCTACCCCAAATGTACAGCAGCAGCTCAACCAGGCAGCTCATCACCACCTCTCAAGGGCAATTAGGGATGGGCAATAAATGGCCAGCGACGCCCAAATCCCATGAATGAATTAAAAAAACATGGCATCTGTTAACCTCCACACCACCAATATTTCGTGCTGCTCGATGCACTACACTTTCACACACATTCTAACTATGCCAGCCGGGCACCTACCTCTCACTAGCTCCACATGCCTCCAGTTAGTCACCAAAACTGTGCAAAACAAACACTGATATTATTCCCTCTCTCCTGCAGGGCAAAGTGGCCTATAATAGCAGGCAGCCAGAATGAACCAATGGGGGTCAAGCATAACTTCATCCCCGAGCCTGAGGGAGGAGATGGTTCTCTGCATTCTGAGGCCAGCTGTAATAGTGCACGTAACACTCAGCATCACCGAGAGCATTCAGGATGACGCCATGTTCCTGCATTATGCACTTCTAAAGCCCCAGCTCACCTTCATTCTGACATCTTGAATGATGTGCAAGTTGCCGATAGTAGAAGCATGAATATTTTGCTTCCTATCCCCAGTTCATCACACCAGCCCTTCCCTTCTGTATTTATTATTTTCATTGACAATCCTAAACTGTCATGTTCCTAGATGCATGAGCTCCAGGAGGCCGAAAGACAAAGAGATAGATAGATTGAGAGAGACGAAGTGACAGAGAGAGACAGAGGGAGAGAGAGAGAGAGAGAGCAATAACACAACACTGATGATGAAGCCCCGTCAAGTTGTCTGATGCTCTCAGCCATCAACTCAAATTGCATGTTCCTTAGAGGCCAGTATAGAGTTCGAATCTTCACGTGGTGTGGGACAGAGCACAAGTGGTGTGCAGACAGGCCGGAAGGAATGTATAGCTCGTGAGCCACTTCATCAGGGGACGATATCACAAGCGAATTTTAATACATGGGACTCAGGTGAGAAAAAAAAAACATCTGCTGTAGCTAAACAGGAGCATGGAGGTGTCCAACTCCAATGTGGCACAGGACATTGTTGTTGAGCCTATGCTCAGCTGATCCAAAATGTACCTCAAAAGCTGCTGAATCGCCTTTCCTAGTATGGAGGACCACCTGGGGCACGCTGGAAGTGAACAGCAGCATGCCCTGCACCATTAGATGTGTTTCCAGCTTTATAGCACTGACACCAGTGGATCTCCAGAGCCACAAATTGCGGCCAGGCTGAGCTACAGAGGAATCGAAATGTTCTTTACAAAACGAATTAGATAACGAGTGAAAGGAAACAAGCTGCAGGAATATGGGAATGGGAGTAACTGGAGGGTTGAGGCCATGGAAGCGGGTGAAAATATTAGAATTAAGGGATTTCCAGAGTGGAAACCTATGTAGTTCAGTGAGCATGGTGTTTTGAATGGGATTTGGCGCTCGTTAGGATATGGGCAGCAGCTTTGGATGAGTTTTGGTCTATTAAATGTTGCAAATGAAGGGTGGAACATTAGGGCAACCGAGTCTGGATTGGACAGAGGCACAAATGAGGGTTTATATTGCAGATGGGCGGAGGCAGAGGGCAATATTATGGAGGTGGTCGTCAGCATGATGGGTGAGGGAGAGAATGTTGAATCAGAACTCAGCTCAGGGTGAAAGAGTCCGTGAGTTTGTGAACAGTCAGGGTCAGCCTCAGACAACAGCCTGAGTGGGGAATAGATTCGGTAGACACGGAGCAGCGTTGGTTTTGGGAACTGAAGTTAATTTCATTTTTTCCAATGTTTACATGACAAGAGCACTAGTGTAGTGATATAAGATGTATCGATTTAATCGCTGGATATAGCGAATTACCAGGGACCCCAGAAACAGCAAAAATGCAGTAATAAAGTTAGAAATGATTTATAGCACTAATAGCTGCATACAAGGTCTTACCAAAAATACCAACTGCAACAAAGTGAGAGAATAAGTGACAAAAGCAGTAACATGGTTAAACCTTGTTTATAGAATTAATATCTGAATTGAAAGACTTACTAGGGACACCGATGATAGCAAGGATGGGATAGTAAATGTACTGAATCATTTTCAGTCCGAAATAGATCCGTCGATCTAATGATAGCCGATCATCATCTTCAGTAAATAGGTAAAACCAAACCAATATATTCCTGACGACTGTTGCACCATTCCAATCTATGGTTCTCAGCTTCTGATCCATCATTGTAACATTCCAATCCATTGTTTTGAAATTCCAGTCTATCCTCTCCCTCTCTCTGGAGCCGCAATCCCCGTTAGTGCTAGAGGTGATGTTCACGCTGACACATTGAAATAAGTCCCTTATTAATAGAAGTGGGAAATCCTCCAGTGACACAATGACTTGCCCGCGGAGATTGACATTAATTGCAGTCACTGAACAAACAGGTTTAGTTAACCCTTTTCAATTCAAAACCTTTTCTTTAATTTTATTAAGTCGAACTTTTATGCAATATGGTTGGGATGTATGAAGGTTGCTGAGGGAAAGAATGGTGGACATTGCAGTGACACTGTGATAATCTTTCAATCACCTTTTGGCAATGGAAGAGGTGCCAGAAGGCAGTGATTTACCAATGTTAAACCCTTTTTAGAAAAAAAACTGTATTAGGAAAACCCCATAACAAGGATAAATGTGTCTTTTTCCGAATGGCATGCAGTGACTGGTGGGGTACCACAGGGATCGGTGCTGGGACCCTAGCTATTCACAATATACAAAAATGATTTAGATCCAGGAACTAAATGTAATATCTCCAAATTTGCAGATGACACAAAACTGAGTGGGAGGGTGAGTTGTGAGGAGGATGCAGAGAGGCTTCAGGGTGATTTGGACAAGTTGAGTGAGTGGTCTAATGCGTGGTAGATGCAGTATAATGTGGATAAATGTGAGGTTATCCACTTTGGTAGCAAAAACAGGAAGGCAGATTATTATCTGAACGGCTATAAACTGACAGAGGGGAATATGCAGTGAGACCTGGGTGTTCTCATACACAGTCGCTGAAGGTAAGCATGCAGGTGCAACAGGTGGTAAAAAAGGCAAATAGTATGCTGGCCTTCACAGCGAGAGGATTCAAGTACAGGAGCAGGGATCACTTGCTGCAGCTACACAGCGCCTTGGTGAGGCCACATCTGGAATATTGTGGGCAGTTTGCATATCCTTATCTGAGGAATGATGTTCTTGCTTGAGAGGGAGTGCAGCAAAGTTTTACCAGACTGATTCCTGGTATGGCGGGGGTGACGTATGAGGAGATATTGAGTCGGTTAGGATTATATTCGCTGGAGCTCAGAAGAGTGAGAGGGGATCTCATAGCAACTTATAAAATTCTAGAAGGGAGGATTTCAGATATCTGGAGCATTGGGATCGCGTCAGTGACAGATGGGACCTGTACAAGAAGGACGGGTTGCATCTAAACTGGAGGGGCACAAATATCCTGACTGCGAGGTTCACTAGCGTCACTCGGGAGGGTTTAAATTAGTGTGGCAGGAGGGTGTGAACCAGAGCAGGTAAATAAGGCCAGTAAGACTAAGTGGAAAAGCAGGCATGGGGATGTTGCGGGCTGGTGGCCTGAAGTGAATTTGTTTCAATGTGAGAAGCATAACAGGTAAGGCAGATGAACTTAGAGCTGGGATCAGTGCTTGGAACTATGATGTTGTTTCTATTTCAGAGACACGGTTGCGAGAAGGACAGGATTGGCAGCTAAATATTCAAGGATTTAGAATCATCAGGCGGGATACAGGGGGATGTAAAAGGAGTGGGGGAGTTGCATTACATGTTAAGGAGAGTATCACAGCTGTACTGCGGGTGGACACCTCGGAGGCGTCGTGCAGCGAGGCAATATGGGTGGAGCTCAGGAATAGGCAGGGTGCAGTCACGATGTTCGGTGTTTTCTACAGTCCTCCCAACAGCCAGCGGGAGGTCGACAGATACGTGAACAGAATTTGGAAAGATGTAAAGGTGGGTAATTTTAACTTCCCCTATATTGACTGGGACTCAGTTAGTGCTGGGGGCTCTTATGGGGCAGGATCTCTATGGAGCATCCAGGAGGGCTTCTTGAAACAATATGTAGATAATCCAACCAGGGATGGGGCCGTACTAGACCTGGTATTGGGGAATGAGCCCAGCCAGGTGGTCAACTTTCAATAGGGGAGCATTTCGGGAACAGTGACCATAATTCCATACGTTTTAAGGTACCTGTGGATAAGGATAAGAGTAGTCCTTGGGTGAAGGTGCTCAATTGGGGGAAGGCTAATTATAATAATATTAGGCAGGAACTGAGGAATTCAGATTGGGGGCGGCTGTTTGAGGGTAAATCAACATCTGACATGTGGGAGTCTTTCAACCATCAGATGTATAGAATCCAGGACCAGCACATTCCTGTGAGGAAGAAGGATAAATTTGACAAGTTTCAGGAATCTTGGATAATGCGGGATATTGTGAGCCTAGTCAAAAGGAAAAAGGAGGCATTCTAAATATCCCCCAGGAACAGACTCCCATCTAAATACCTCCCCAGGAACAGACTCCCATCGAAATAACCCCCCGGGAGCAGACTCCCAACTGAATACCACCCCCCCCCCCCGGGAATGACCATCCCTCCATCATAAGAACAGAATTAGTGATGTTGACTGATGATTTCAGTTTTCCATACCATTCACAACTCCTCAGATACGAAAGCAGCCCATGTCCAGATGCAGCAAGAATTGGACAACATCCAGGCTTGGGTGGATTCATGCCACACAATTGCCAGAAAATGACCATCTCAAACAAGAGGGAATCTAACTCCTTGAAGTTCACTGGCGTCAGCATCACTGAATTCCACACTATCAACATCCTGGTCTTACCATTAATCAGAAACTGACCTGATGAACCACATAAATACCAAAGCAGGTCAGAGGTGGGGAATCTTGCAGTGAATAACTCAACTCATGATTCCTCAATGCCTGTCCATCATCTACAAGGCACAAATCAGGAGTGTGATGGAATACACTTCACGAGCCTGGATGAGAGCAGATCCAACAACACACAAGAAACTCGGCACCACCCAGGACAAAGCAGCCCTTTTGACTGGAAGCCCACTTACCACCTGCAACATTCACTCTGTTCACGACTGATGTACAGTGGCAACAGTCTGTACCATCGACAAGAAGCATTGCAGAAACTCATCAAGGCTCCTTAGGCAACAGCTTCCACCTAAAAGGGCAAGGGCAGAACATGTTTCCCTTCAAGCCGCACACCATTCTGACTTGGAACGATATCGCTGTTCCTTCACTGCCGCTGGGTGAAATTCCTGGAACGCCCTTCCTAACACATGTACCTAAACACCAGCACTTCAGCTGACCAAGATAGCCACTCACGGGTCACGGATGAATAAAATAAGCTATTGAGTAGGGTTTTAAAGTGTTATGAATTTAATTAAGTGTTATAAAAGATGATAAAGAGTACAATGTTTGCAGTCGATTATAAAAACAATACAAAAGTTCATGAAAGATTATGAAGTGTCATATCTTGTTATAAAGGTGTTTATATTATTATGAAGGATGATAAAGTTGATGAAGTTTCAAAGGATTATAAGGTGTTATAAAGGATGATGAAAGGTTACTGAGCATCATAAATACTATAACATTCTATTAAAAACTATAATCAATCAGAAAAAAATGGTTATAAAGGAGTACAAAGAATTGGGGCTCAGTCTTCACACCATCTTCGGTCTTCTTGGTTTTGTAGTTCTTTATGTTGCTGTCCTGGTCGAGATGGAGATCACCAATGGACAGGGCTGCTGGTGGTGCTTTTCCCTTATGCTTTCCACTGCATCATTGGCTGTGCATGGTGGGCGAAGCTGGAGAGCCTCAGGCGCTGCCACCGTCCATTGTGACATTGCCATGTGGAACAGCCTCTGCTACCACTTCACAGTCACCATGGGGAACAGACCCCGCCCAATCCCAGTCACAATGATGAAGAGACCCTGCTCCCACACATCCACTGTGATGTGAAACAGGCACCGCCCAGAATCTCCAGTCACCGTGGGGACCAGGCACCGACTCTCTCTTCATTGAGCAGGGCAACAGGCCTCGGCAAATCCCAGTCACCACGGGGAACTCTGCAAAGCTTCATTCCCCCGGCCACCATGGGTAATAGGTCCCCTCCCCACTCAATCTCCACCATGGGAAAGAAGCCCTACCACCACACCCCACCCACTAATAGAACAGGCTCTGCCGCCACTCCATCATAATCATGCCGAGCAGGCCTCACCTCCCCCCCCCCCAACCCCGCCCTCCCCCGGCTGTATCCATGGAGAATGGATCCTGCTACAAGTCCCTCATCACTATAGCGACTTCCCACAGCTCCCAATTATCCGTCACACTGGGGAACAGGCCCCGCCCACCCTGAGACGTCACCATGGGGGACAGGCCAAACTGCTTCTTCAACAAGGCGGACAGGGCACTCACAGCACTCTCATCATAGAGACACAAACCGCAACATCACCATAGCGGAAGAACATGATCCTGCTCTGTCACCAAAGTAACGGGCCCCGCCCCTAGCTCTGGCACCACAGCGATAGCCTCCACCCTCGATCTGGCATCATGGCAGCAGACTCTGGCAATGGTTGGTGGAAGTGTGAAAGAAAATGACAAGCTGCTGGTCATTTCTTTATTTAATTAATGGAACAATTTGAGAAAAGGGATATGTCAGCACATTCTTCAACTGCTCTCTGAACTGAGTCTGGGTCAGTGCATAAATCGCAGTGTTTGTGCAGCAACTCAGGAGCTGCAGCATGAAGCTAAATTGTATCAGATAAACGGGTACTGATGGAGCCACCGGCTCCAAATCCTGTATTCTTTGCCACATCGTATTCACCATTAACACAGCCCATAAGAGTATGAAATTGGCCGAGATAACGAGCAGCAAAATTATGGATTTCCTTCGATTCTCCAGCTCTGGGTCTCTGCGACACTCCCTTCTGCTGTGGGCTCGGAGTCTCCTGCGACCTCTGCTGCTCACTAAGATGTGTCTGATGGTGAAAGAATTGAGCATCAGAATCACCAAAAATGGGACACAAGGGGTTAGAATGTGATGGAGGAACTCGATTGTTGCCCAGACATGAGAGAAATAAACGTACATATTTGCATGGCAAAACCAGGGTCTGTTCGCCTTCGAGTACCAACCTGTCAACATAAAATACCAGAAAATGTTCTTTAAGCAGCTCAGCACATTCACAGTTCCCAGAACCACAGCCGCCGTTTTCTCGGTGCAATATTTACTTTTCAGCTTCTGGCAGCAAATGGCCACAAATCGATCAAAGGTGAAGGTGACCGTAAACCAAACAGAACAGTCTGTAGCTGCATGAAGCAGGACAGCATGGATATTACACATGCGTATGGCCAACAGGAATTGAAACTGTTTTGGATAAACAATGGGAATGTGCCTCAATATAAGGTCGAGGATAATGACAAGTAGATCCGCCACTGCCATGGCCACTAAGTAGCGAGTGACACATTTGGAGAGCCCGCACTTTCCCCGAGACAGGATCACAATCGTCATCAAGTTAACTGTGAGAACATAGAACATAGAACATACAGCACAGAACAGGCCCTTCGGCCCACAATGTTGTGCCGATCCTTTGTCCTCTGTCAAGGACAATTTAATCTATACCCCATCATTCTCCTTTATCCATATACCTATCCAAAAGCCTTTTGAAAGTCCCTAAAGTTTCTGACTCAACAACTTCCCCGGGCAAGGCATTCCATGCCTCGACCACTCTCTGGGTAAAGAACCTTCCCCTGACATCCCCCTTATATCTCCCACCCTTCACCTTAAATTTATGACCCCTTGTAACGCTTTGCTCCACCCGGGGAAAAAGTTTCTGACTGTCTACCCTATCTATTCCCCTGATCATCTTATAAACCTCTATCATGTCACCCCTCATCCTTCTCCTTTCTAATGAGAAGAGGCCTAGAATGTTCAGCCTTTCCTCGTAAGACTTATTCTCCATTCCAGGCAACATCCTGGTAAATCTCCTCTGCACCCTCTCCAAGGCTTCCACATCCTTCCTAAAATGAGGCGACCAGAACTGCACACAGTACTCCAAATGAGGCCTTACCAAGGTCCTGTACAGCTGCATCATCACCTCACGGCTCTTAAATTCAATCCCTCTGCTAATGAACGCTAACACCCCATATGCCTTCTTCACAGCCCTATCCACTTGAGTTGCAACTTTCAATGATCTATGCACATAGACCCCAAGGTCTCTCTGCTCCTCCACATGCCCAAGAACCCTACCGTTAACCCAGTATTTTGCATTCATGTTTGTCCTTCCAAAATGGACGACCTCACACTTTTCAGGGTTAAACTCCATCTGCCACTTTTCAGCCCAGCACTGCAACCTATCCAAGTCCCTTTGCAGACGACAATAGCCCTCCTCGGTATCCACAACTCCACCAACCTTTGTATCATCTGCAAATTTACTGACCCACCCTTCGACTTCCTCATCCAAGTCGTTAATAAAAATCACAAACAGGAGAGGACCCAGAACTGATCCCTGCGGCACGCCACTGGTAACTGGGCTCCAGGCTGAGTATTTACCATCTAAGACCACTCTCTGCCTTCTATCAGTTAGCCAATTCTTAATCCAACTGGCCACATTCCCCACTATCCCATGCCTCCTGACTTTCTCCATAAGTCTACCATGGGGGACCTTATCAAATGCCTTACTAAAATCCATGTACACCACATCCACTGGTTTACCCTCATCCACTTGCTTGGTCACCTGCTCAAAGAATTCAATCAGGCTTGTGAGGCAAGACCTACCCCTCACAAAACCGTGCTGACTGTCCCGAATCAAGCAGTGTCTTTCCAGATGCTCAGAAATCCTATCCCTCAGCACCTTTTCCATCAACTTGCCTACCACCGAAGTAAGACTAACTGGCCTGTAATTCCCAGGGTTGTTCCTATTCCCTTTCTTGAACAGGGGCACAACATTTGCCACCCTCCAATCACCTGGTACCACCCCCGTCAGCAGAGAAGATGAAAAGATCATTGCCAGCGGCTCTGCAATTTCATCCCTTGCTTCCCATAACATCCTTGGATATACCCCGTCAGGCCCGGGAGACTTGTCTATCTTCAAGTTATTCAAAAACCCCAACACATCTTCCCTCCTAACGAGCACTTCCTCGAGCTTACCAGTCTGCTTCCCACCGTCCTCTTCAGTAATACACCCCTTCTCATTCGTAAATACCGAAGAGAAGTACTCATTCAAAACCTCACTTATCTCTTCCGGCTCAACACACAGTCTCCCGCTATTGTCCTTGACCGGACCTATGGTCCCCCTAGTCATCCTCATATTTCTGACATACGCGTAAAAGGCCTTGGGGTTTTCTTTTATCCTACCCGCCAAGCATTTTTCATGCCCTCTCTTAGCTCTCCTAACCCTTTCTTCAGATCCTTCCTGGCCATCTTGTATCCCTCCAGAGCTATGCCTGTGCCCTTTTTCCTCAACTTTATATACGCATCCTTCTTCTTCCTAACAAGACTCTCAACCTCTCTTGTCAACCACGGTTCCCTCACATGACCATCCCTTCCCTGTCTGACAGGGACATGCTTATCAATGGCCCCTACTATCTGCTCCTTGAAAAAGTTCCACATTTCGACCGTGCCCTTCCCTGCCAGCATATGCTCCCAACTTATGCTCCTCAGTTCCTGCCTGACAGCATCATATCTACCCTTCCCCCAATTGTAAACCTTGCCCTGTTGCACATACCTATCCCTCTCCATTACCACAGTGAATGCTACAGAATTGTGATCACTATCTCCAAAGTGCTCGCCCACCAACAGCTCTATCACTTGCCCTGGTTCATTACCTAGTACCAAATCCAATATTGCCTCCCCTCTGGTCGGGCAGTCTACATACTGAGTCAGAAAAGCTTCCTGGACATACTGCACAAACACTACCCCATCCAAACTATTCGATCTAAAGAGTTGCCAATCAATATTTGGGAAGTTGAAATCCCCCATAATTACTACCCTGTGACTTCTGCTCCTTTCCAAAATCTGTTTCCCAATCTGCTCTTCCACCTCCCTGCTGCTATTGGGGGGCCTATAGAAAACTCCCATCAAGGTGACTGCTCCTTTCCTGTTCCTGACCTCAACCCACAGTGCCTCAGTCGGCAGATCCTCCTCGAAAATTCTTTCAGCAGTTGTTACACTATTTCTAACTAACAATGCCACCCCCCCCACCTCTTTTACCACCATTCCTAATCTTATGAAAACATCTATAACCAGGTACCTCCAAAAACCATTCCTCCCCCTCACCTATCCATGTTTCAGTGATGGCCACAACATCGTAGTCCCAAGTGCCCATCCACGCCTTCAATTCACTCACCTTATTCCTGATGCTTCTTGCGTTGAAGTATACGCACTTTAACCCTTCTCCGTGCCCATCTGTCCTCTGTGACAGTGCTACCTTCCCCAATACCTCACTACACTCTTTGTCTTTCTGAGTGGACCCACTGGTCCCTGGATTACAAGTCCGGTTCCCATCCCCCTCCCAAACTAGTTTAAACCCTCCCGAACAGTACTAGCAAACCTCCCTCCCAGGATATTGGTGCCCCTCTGGTTCAGATGCAGCCCGTCCTGTTTGAACAGGTCCCATCTTCCCCAGAATGCAGTCCAATTATCCAAGAACTGGAAGCCCTCCCTCCTACACCATTCCTGCAGCCACGTGTTCAGCTGTGCTCTCTCCCTATTCCTAGCCTCACTATCACGTGGCGCCGGCAACAAACCAGAGATAACAACTCTGTCCGTCCGAGCTTTCAGCTTCCAGCCTAACTCCCTAAACTCACTTCTAACATCTGTGCCACCCTTCCTTCCTACGTCGTTGGTGCCAATGTGCACCACGACCTCTGGCTGCTCCCCCTCCCCTTTAAGGATCCTGAAGACGCGATCACAAACATCACGGACCCTGGCACCAGGGAGGCAACAAACCATCCGTGCGTCTCGCCTGCGCCCACAGAACCGCCTGTCCGTACTCCTCACCATCGAGTCCCCGATGACTAGTGCTCTCCCATTCTCCCTCCTTCCCTTCTGAGCCACAGTGCAGGACCCCGTGCCAGAGGCCCGGTCACTGCAGCCTGCCCCCGATAGGCCGTCCCCCCCAACAGTATCTAAAACTGTATACTTGTTGTTGAGGGGAACGACCACAGGAGATCCCTGCACTGACCTCTTCCCACCTCTAACTGTTACCCAGCTGCCTTTGATTTGTGGAGTAACGACCTCCGTGTAGCTTCTATCTATCAACCCCTCAGCTTCCCGAATGATCCTCAGTTCATCCAGCTCCAGCTCCAATTCCCTAACACGGTCTGATAGGAGCTGGAGACGGATGCACTTCCAGCAGGTGAAGTCGGCAGGGTCACCGGAGGTTTCCCTCACCTCGAACATTCTGCAGGAGGAGCAAGACACTACACTGGCTGCCATTTCTTTTATTCAATTACCCCTTAGTTAAGTACAACTATAGATATTAACAAAAACAGTAAATAGCTTACCTGTTCAGTCCTTTTTGGCTAGAGGAGGAGGGTAAAAAGGGTCTTATTATTAGGTTAGAGGAGGAGGATGGGTGGGAGACACTACATGTGTAGTGGCTCGGGTTTACTCAGCTCCGCACCTTTAAGGAAAATACCCACCCAGGAGTCCTCGCTGCCGACCAGCTTCCGGTTTCTCCGGCGCCAAAAGAAACTCAAAGACAAGGAAAACAGTAAGTAAAACAGTAAGTACTTACTTTTAAAACACAGCTCCTGATGCCTTCACTCACCCACCGAAGAGTCGCTACCTTCTCCTGCTGCTCCGCCGGGAAATGAGGAAGTGAAACAAACTGAGAAATTATACATCAGGCTGGGAGCAAAGTTAACATTTTTGACTGAATACATATCGAGAGTTACAGATGTGTTCCTGTGCCCAATGGTGCATTTAAATGGGTATACGTAAAAAAACAAAACTGAATGGTTCTTATTGGCTGGAAGGCGGAAGAGATTAAATTGGAAAGGGGTTATGCTGAACTGAAATTGCTGAACTCAGTATTGATCAAAATCCTGCAATCCCTTCTTTCCCATGCCGAGTTTAAAAACAGTCCAAGTTCCAGCGAATTTCACTGATCTAAAACACATTTTCCTGTTTCTTTCTCCACAGATGCTGCCAGCCCTGTCGAGTCGTTTCAGCATTTTCTGTTATTATTCCAGATTTGTGGCTTCTGCAGCAATCTTGTACATAAAGTTAAATGTTGGACTGACTGAGAGATTCCCTCAACAGTGACAGGCAGCATATAATTCACTTATTCCAAAACAATAATTGGACATGAGTCCACTAAAAAAAAATCAACGAAACAATTAATCCGAATTGTCGCTAAATTAACTGTAAACTAGGGAGTAAAAATAACAGTTGAAAGGAGTTTAGTATGACATTTGAGCATCAGTGATCACGATCAGTGGCGGACCTTCTTTAGTTCCTGTGACAGAGCTTTCTGTTGGAGATAGGGTTTAAATGAAATAATCCTGATTTGTTTAGGAAATAGAGTTAAAATATGTATTGAATGTGGAATCAGGAATGGATTAATGGGAAATAAAATAGCAGTATTAAATTAAACATAAACACGATCGATGCTGGGACCCCTGCTACTTGTACTGCACATTAATGATTTAGATGTGAATATAGGAGGTATGGTCAATAAGTTCAAAGATGACACGAATATTGGTGGTGTCATAAATAATGAGGAGGAAAGCCTTAGATTGCAGGACGATATAAATGGGCTGGTAAGATGGGCAGAGCAGTGGAAAATGGAATTTAATCCTGAGAAGTGTGAGGTGATGCAACTTGGGGGAACAAAAAAGACAATGGAATATACAATGGGTGGTAGGACCCTAGGGAGTACAGAGGGTCAGGGGAACCTTGGTGTACTTGTCCATAGATCACTGAAGGCAGCAGCATAGGTAGATAAGGTGGTTAGGAAGGCATATGGGATAATTGCTGAGGCATAGAATATCAGAGCAGGGAGGTTATGATGGATCTGTATAAAACACTAGATAAGCCACAGCTGGAGTACTGTGTACAGTTGTGGGCACCACACTATAGGAAGGATGTGACTGCACTGGAGAGGGAGCAGAGGAGATTCACCAGGATGTTGCCTGGGCTGGAGCATTTCAGCTGTGAAGAGAGACTGGATAGGCTAGAGTTGTTGTCCTTAGAGCTACTTCACAATAAAACATCCACAATTTATTTACCATTGAACTCAAGCTTGTCTAGTAACGTATTGCTGCCAAAACAATAAAACAATTAATGACTTCAAAAGGAAATTGGTTGGCCACTTGAAGAAAATAGACCTGCAGGGCTATAGGAATTGAATGGGGCAGTGGGGACAGACTGATTAGCTCTGTGGAGAGCCGGCATGGAGTCGATGGGCCGACAAGTCTGCTTTTGTGCAGTAAAATATACTATCACTCAATGACAGCATAGCATTCTCCCTCGATAAGCAACATTCTGGTTCTCTCTGGAGGTGCAAAGATGGTGAGAATGGCTGACTGCCTCAGATTGAAGCTGCTGTAGCTACTGCCAGGATAGTGAACATTCAGCAACTTTCAGCAACGTTTGCACAGTCACAAATCAAGTGCACATTAATCGATAAGAGTTGTTCATTTCCTTTACCACTCCTCTTTGACATTGGATTCCGCAGAGCCACATGAACCATCTGGAACTCCACTGCTTTGGCAAAACCATGGGACTTCTGATCCTGTATTCTCTGTGAGGGATAAAACGATGTTTTCTACTCACCTGGCCTGGATGCCCTCTGTCATCTCCCGAATGCATCAATGTACACACATTGGGAGGTGTTGGATATGTTGCTCCCCCACCACCTGGAAAGATGTCGATGCAGAGAATGGTCTTATCTGCCACTGACAGCTCTGTCCTGGCTTTGGTGTGAGACTCCAGACTATGTTGATGGAGGCTGCACATCTCTGTGACCACCTCCTTGTTGAATCGGAGTTACCACGCGTACAAATCTTGTATTAGGTGTTGGTAGGAAACGTGCTCTTGAAAACCTCGGGTTGTCCGGCGCAGATTCCGCCAATGCCTTCCTCTTCACAGAGCTTTCCTTTTCTGCAGCTTCTGCTCCATTTCTTGTAGATCAATATGCGCTGTTAATGCAGTCTCCATATTTCATCCAGAGTTTGGTCAACACATCCTCAGCCCTCCCTAATTGTATGCAGCAGCTCACAAACTCAACCTCCAGAAAAAAATCTGCAGCACCTTAAATAACTTGGCATCAGCAGAGGGAAGTCAATAGCTCCTCACCTATAAGGGCATTTAAGTGGTCATTGGATAGACATATGGATGAAAATGGAATAGTGTAGGACAGATGGTTTCATAGGTCGGCGCAACATCGAGGGCTGAAGGGCCTGTACTGCGCTGTAATGTTCTAATTCTAATTCTTATAAGCTGGATGCCTGGAACATGCAGAGACAGACCAAATTTCAAAGAAGTGCGTCAAAGTTGTTAAAGGACCCTGCCCAACATGGATACCCACACGGAATACGCCAGGAGTGGCTGGCAGCTTGTCCTGCACCATATTGTGTTTTATAATCTTTGCAGCACCAGGAAAATAGATTCATCCTTCTGTGAGGCCCAGAATCATGGCCATGGAGAGATACAGATGAAAAGAAGTAATCTTTCAAAAGAGATTTGCGATAAATACTGAAAAGGAACAACTCACAGGGATATGGGAAATGGACAGAGGTTTTAGGAGTAATAGGAGGGGCGAGGACATGGAGGGGTTCAAACACAAGGATGGGAATAGGAAAATTGAGGTGCTGCTAGACCAGGAACCAATGCATTTCGCTGTGAACATGTGGATGGGTGCATGTGGTTTGGTGTGATTTAGTATTAGTGATTTGAATCTCCTGTGGTGTAAGAGAAGTTGTAACTGTGAGTCTCACCAGTATAGTTTTGGAATAGGCGAATCTGGATTTAAGAAAAGCAATGATAAGGGGTTATACAACGGATGGGCTGAGCAGGAGTGCGACATTGTGCAGGTAGTAGGAGTCAGTATTGATGGCGGCCATAATATGTGATTTGAAGTCAGCTTAGGGTCAAAATGATTGCCCAGGTTGCAAACAGCTGCTCCAGCCTCAGATATTGTCAAGTGAGGGGGATTGAACCTTTGGTTAACATGTTGATTTTGTACCAGGAATCAAAGAAATGACTTCCATTTCCTCTATATTGAAACAACAAAGATTTGTAACAGAATGAATCATGGTTTATAGATATAATAACTGGACTGAGAGACTTACCAGGGACACCAATTATAGCAAGGATGGGATAGTAAATGTGCTGAAAAATCACAAGTGCATATTTGATCCGGAATTCTAATGTTAGCCAATGATAATATGCAGAAAGAAAATAAAACAAATAGGTTATACTTCTGCTCATTGCTGCCGCATTCCAATCTTCCATTCTCAGATTCTGATCAACTGTTGTAACTTTCCAGACTTCTGATCCCAGATTCGGGTCCATTGTTGTCGCATTCCAGTCCATTGTTCCCAGATCCTGGCCCATTGTCGCAATAATCCAATATATTTTTCTCAGATCCTGACCTATCCTCTCCCACTCTCTGTAGCCACTGAACCCTGTTATCACCGGGGATGATGCTAACGTTGACACAATGGGATAACACATTGCAAAGAGTCCTTTATTAATGGAACATGGAATCCCCCCAGTGACACAATTAGTGACAATGGAGACAGATATTAATTACAGTCACTGAACAAACAAGTTCAGTTAATCTCTTTCAATGCAACACATATTCATCGAGTCGTAGAGATATACAGCACAGAAAGAGGCCCGTCGACCATTCGTGTCAGTGCTGGCCATCAAGCATATAACTATTTAAATTATATCATATCTCCCCTCAGCCGACTGTACTTTAAGCAAAACAACCCTAGCCTTTTCAGTCTCTCTACATAGCTGAAATTCTCCAGCCCAGGCAACATCCTGGAGAATCTCATCTGCACCCTCTGCAGTGCAATCACATCTTTCCTATGGTGTGGGGCCAAGAAATGAACAAAGTACCCCAGCTGTGGCCTAACTAGCGTTTTATACAGCTCCCTCATAACCTCCCTGCTCATATATTCTATGCCTGGGCTAATAAAGGCACACATACCATATGCTTTCCTCATCACCTTATCTACCTGTGCTGCTGCCTTCATTGATCTAAGGACAAGAATACCAAGGTCCCACTGACCCTCTTTACTTCCTAGGGTCCTAATACCCATTGTATATTCTCTTGACATGGTAGTCCTCCCACACTGCATCACCTCACACTTCTCAGGATTATATTCTATTTGCCACTGCTCCACCCATTTTACCAGCCAATCTATATCGTGTTGCATCTAAGGCTTTCCTCCTCACTATTTACAGCACCACCAATTTTCGTGTCATCTGTGAACATATTGATCATACCACCTGTATTCAAGCATAAATCATTAATGTACACTACAAACAGCAAGGGATCCAGCACCGATCCCTATGGTGCACCACTGGCCACAGTCTTCCACTCGTAAAGACAACGCTCGACAATAACCCTCTGCTTTCTGCCACTAAACCTATTTTGGATCGAATTTACCAAGTTGCTCTGGATACCATGAGCTCTTATCTCTTAACCAATCTCCCATGTGAGACCTTATCAAACGCCTTACTGAAGTCCATGTCGACTACAGCAACTGCTTTGCCCTCACCTACACATCTAGTCACATCCTCTAAAAATTCAATCAAGTTAGTTGACAAGATATCCCCTGACAAAGCCATGCTGACTATCCCTCATTAATCCTTGCCTGTCCAAGTGGAGATTAATTCTGTCCCTCAGAGCTTTTTCCAGTAGTTTCCCAACCACTGCTGTTAGACTCGCTGGCCTTTAATTACCTGATTTATCCCACGATGTTGTGCCGAACATTTAACCTACTCTAAGATCAAACTAACTACCTACCCTTAATTCTACCATCATCCATATACCTATCCAAGAGTAGCTTAAATGCCCCTAATGTATCTGCTTCTACTACCACCGCTGGCAGTGCATTCCACGCACCCACCACTCTCTGTGTAAAGAACCTACCTCTGACATCTCCCCAAAACCTTCCTCCAATCACCTTAAAATTATGCACTCTGGTGATAGCCCTTTCCAACCTGGGAAAAAGTCTCTGGCTATTCACTCTATCTATGCCTCTCATCATCTTGTACCCCTCTTTCAAGTCACCTCTCATCTTTCTTCGCTCCAATGAGAAAAGCCCTAGCTCCCTCAATCTTTCTTCATAAGACATGCCCTCTAGTCCAGGCAGCATCCTGGTAAATCTCCTCTGCACCCTCTCTAAAGCTTCCACATCCTTCCTATAATGAGGCGACCAGAACTGAACACAATATTCCAAATGTGGTCTAACCAGGGCCTTATAAAGCTGCAGCATAACCTCGTAGCTCTTAAACTCAATCCCCCTGTTAATGAAAGCCAACACACCATACGCCTTCTTAACAACCCTATCAACTTGGGTGGCAACTTTGAGGGATCTATGGACATGGACCCCAAGATCCCTCTGTTCCTCCACGCTACCAAGAATCCTGTCTTTAAGCCTGTATTCTGCATTCAAATTCGACCTTCCAAAATGAATTACTTCACACTTTTCAAGGTTGAACTCCATCTGCCACTTCTCAGCCCAGCTCTGCATCCTGTCAATGTCCCGTTGCAACCTACAACAGCCGTCCACACTATCCACAACTCCAGCGATCTTCGTGTCATCGGCAAACTTGCTAACCCAGCCTTCCACTTCCTCATCGAAGTCATTTATAAAAATCACAAAGAGCAGAGGTCCCAGAACAGATCCTTGCGGGACACCACTGGTCACCGAGCTCCATGCTGAATACTTTCCATCTACTACCACCCTCTGACTTCTATGGGCCAGCCAATTTTGTATCCAGACAGCCAACTTTCCCTGAATCCCATGCCTCCTTACTTTCTGAATGAGCCTACCATGGGGAACCTTATCAAACCTCTTGTACCACTCCTGTGAACAGAGAATATCTGAAAATTTCTGTCAGTGCCCCTGAAATCTCGTCCCTTGCCTTTCCTTTTGTCACTCAATAAAGTAAAATATTTGCCCAATCCACATGGGATGTATGACAGTTGCTCAGTGAAGGAATGGTGGAAACAGCAGAGTCACCAGATAGAAAATTTCAATCTTCCTTGGCTGTCGGAGGCAGCAGAGGACTGGAGGACTGGAGGAGAGAAGCAGAAGAACGGACAGCAAGCCGGCTACAGACGCATAAAACAGTGAGTATGAGGGAAAAGGTGTTACCTCATACTGGTGGAAGGTGGGGAGTGGTGTTCCACATTGACCAACGTTGGGAACAGTATCGTTCACCAGTTACATAAAAAATGAAGCACAATTTGCAACTTTGCTGACAAATCCACACTGAGAATATAGTTAATAAAGAGGCAGAATGCAACAAAGTAGCGAATTCATTAAAAAAATTATGTTCATATATTTTCATAATGGACAATTAAACAGCAAATTAATTTCAATATAATTATATGTGAGGACTTTTGGTCAGAAGAATCAGGTTCTGAAATGCACCTTAGGACATAAGTGCCTGAATAGGGTAGAGAGGAACAGGTAATCAGAGATAAAGAGTTCAAATTAAAATTTTAAAGAGCAAACATGAAAGGTCACAGACCTAAAAAGTTAACTCTGTTTCTCTCTCCATAGATGCTGCCAGACTTATTGAGTATTTCCAGGACTTTCTGTTTATAGAACTGGATTTCTCTTCGAAAGAAATGGAATTGAAAAAGCAGAGCTGATATTAAACTAATACAGAACCTTGGTTACAGAAAACTTAGCGTACTGTGTACAGTTCTGGTCTCCATGTTGCAAAAACGATATTGATGTACTGGAGAATATGCACTTATTTTAACCAGGATGATTCCAGAACTGAGAGAAGTGCGCTATTTATTTCATTGTTAACTCATTTATTAATGCTATCATTTATTTCCCTCTGTCTGATCTTTGCATTATGAAAACCAGTTATGTATACTCCTCAGTTATCTGTGACTCTTCTGACAGGGACACTCCGCACTGAGCTCAGAACAGTCAGTGGTACAGTTTACACGTGTAGAGACTCTGAATCATATGTAAAAATATATCCATCAAATCTTAAGCAGTTAGAGAATAGGTCGTTTCAATAATCACAGTCCAATATTCTTCCCATGTAATAGCAAGACAATAAAATTCATCACTCCTGACACACAGATTTTTATGACCCAGCTGGGGGGAAGGCGATACTCAGCAGTAAAGTAAATGTAGTGTTTACAGTAACTATACTTCGAGCAAGAAATTCATTGCACAGAGAATTAGAATGCTGTGACAATGCTATGTAATGTCAGTAATTAATTAACATCCGTTTCTGTCGGTGCAGTTTAATAGGTGTCTCAAACTCCGTTTTTTCATGGTTGTGCTTTCAGACAGAACTGTTCATGATATGAACATAGGAAAATGGGAACATAGAAGCAAGAGTAGGCCATTCAGCCCTTGGAGCCTGCTTCGCCATTCAATTAAATTTGGCTGATATTCTACTTTCCCGTGCTATCCCACATCCCTGAATATCATTTGCATCTAGATATCTGTAGATTTCTGTCTTCAGCATCCTCAATGATTGAGCTTCCACAGTCCTCTAGGGTAGAGAATTCCAAAGATTCATCACCCGCTGAGTGACGAACTTCCTCCTCATCTCAGTCTTAAATGGCTTACCCCTTATTCTGAGACTATGCCCCCTTGGTCTACACCCACCAGCCAGGCGAAATATCCAATCTACATCCACTTTTGTCACGCTGTTTAAGAATTTTGTAAGTTTCAATGAGATCACATTATATTCTTGGAAACTCGAGAGAATACAGGCTCAGTTCCCTCCATGGAAAGTAGATTGTTCCTCAGATGAGGAGATAAAAACTCTACACAATACACAAGATGTGGTCTCACCAAGGCTCTATACAAGTGCAGCAAGCCTTGCTTACTCCTCCACCAAAAACCCCCTTTGATTAAGCTGAACATACTATTTGCCTTCCTAATTGTTTGCTGCAGCTGCATGCAAGGTTTTAGTGATTCATGAAAAAGGACATCCAGGTTGCTTTGGACATCAACATTTCCCAATCTCTAATCATTTAAGAAATAGTCTGTTTTTTTCTGTGTTTTTCTACCAAAGAAAATAACATCACACTTATTCACATTACATTCGATCTGCCATGTTCTTGCCCATTCCCTTAGTCTGTGAAAGTCCCTTGAAGCCTCCTTGCATCCTCCTCACAACTCAAATTCCCACCTAGTTTTGTGTGATCAGCAAATTTGGAAATATTACATTCGGTTGCCATATCCAAATCATTTACATAGATTGTGAATGGCTGCGGCCCCAGCACTGATTCCTGTGGTATCCCATTAGCAACAAGCTGCCATCCTGAGAACGGCCAGTTTATTCTGTATTTTAACCAATTCCACATTCGTTGCAGTATATTGACCCTAATCCCATGTGTTCTAATTTTGTTTACTAACCTCCTGTGTGGGACAGTATCAAATACCTTCTGAAAATTCAAATACACCACATCCACTGGTTCTCCTTTATCTATGCTGCAAGTAAAATCCTAAAAAACTCCAACAGCTTTCTCAAACATGATCTCCCTCCATAAATTCATTTTGACTCTTTAAAATCATATCATGATTTATTAAGTGTCCAGTTGTCAGATCCTTTCGAATAGATTCTACCATTTTCCATACTACCAACGTCAAACTCACAGGTCTGTAGTTACCCGTTTTCTCTCTGCCTCCTTTCTTCAATGGTGCGGTTATATTTGCTACTTTACAGTCCGAAGGGACCTTTCCAGAATCGATAGAATATTGAAAGATAACCGCCAATGCATTCCCTCTCTTTTCGCCACCTCCATCAACACTCTGGGGTGTGGCTCATCTGATCCCGTAGATTTCTCAACCTTCACTCCGGTTAACCCTTCGAGTGCTAACTCTTCATTAATACTAATTTCTTTCAGTTCCTCATTTTTGAAAGTCCCTTGGTTTCCTAGTATTCTGGGACATTTTCTGTTTCTTCCTCCATGAAGACAGATACAAAGTAATTGTTTATTTTGCCTGCCCATTCCCTATTCTCCACTAACAATTCTCCTGTCTCCACCTGCAATAGGTCTGTCCTTGCTAATCTTTTCCTTTTCACATACCGAAATATACTTTTACCATCCACCTTTATGTTTCTTGCTATGTTGCATTCATATTATATTTTCCCTTTTCTTATCAATTTCTTGGTCATCATTTGCTGGATTCTAAATTGCTCACTATCCTCGGGTTTACCCATTTTTCTGACAGCCTGATAAGCCACGTATCTTGATCGAGGCAACCTTTAACTTTTACTAGCCACGGTTAATTTATCTTTCCTGTTTGGCTTTTGTGTCTTAGAGGAAAGTTTATTTGTTTTAGACCATGTAATGCATCTGCAAATTCTACCGTTACCATTCTCTGGACAAATGCTTTGCCTTTTAGTACGTCCATTCCTAATCCATTTGCCTTTCATCCCATGACATCTTTGTCATTTAATCTCTCCTTCCGTCCACCCTATCACACACCTTCCCTTTTGTTTTTCTTCCCCCTCCACCTTCACTCGCACAAACACAACTGCATTTCTCACCATTTCCAGTTCTGACAAAACGTCAGAGACCCGAAAGATAAATCTGTTTCTCTCTCCCCAGATATTGCCAGACATGCTGCGTATTTCCAGCTGTTTTTATTTCAGATTTCCGTAGTATGTTGCTTTTAGTTTACCTGAATAAATGATTTCGAAATAGAACCATGTTCTACCATTATATCCATACAACTCCACGGAGACAGATACTCCCAGTGGAACATGATAACTGGGATCACGTGCTCCACTCCGGCTAGTGACCCACTCTCAGTTCAGCTTAACAGTGACAGATACTCCAAATAATACATGACCACTGGGATCTTGTGTCCCACTATCGTTAGTGAACTTAACTCAATGCAATACTACAGAGCCAGATACTGTCAGTAATACATGGTCGTTGCAGTCAGGTGTTCCATTCTGGTTAGCGATCCACACTCAGTATGATTTTGCACTAACTGATATTCCCACTAAAAATCTTACTCGGAGAGTTACTGTCACTGAGCTCCAATTCAACATTACATGAAATTCTACAAAATGCCATAACTACATAATTCAGAGAGCCTGTCAAGTTACAAACAGAGGTTTTATCAACTCATGAAAATTCGAAGCTGCATTCTCCCAGCAATGAGGGTGTTCTTTCCATCACCCTTAGAGCCATCCCTCGCTCTCATTTTGTTTTAGCGAGGTCCTTCACTCCATTGTGGTTCAGAAGGGGAAGAGCAGATTGTGTCCATCATCCATCTGGGCCTTGAGCTGCAGGATCTCACTGCGATGTATGGAGAATTGGAATGGCAAGCGATGAAACTCTGAGGAGTCATTCACTGTCTCATTGGCGAGAGTCTTCAACTATTCCTGGGGATGGGAGAGTGAGGACGAGACAACATGCAAGGACAGTTTTAATCAGACATCGAGATTCACTGTCCATCGCCATGACTGACCAATCAGAGAAAACGCAGGAAAAGGAAGAGGCCATGAAACCCTCTTGAATCTGATAAACAGGAACAGGAGGAGGCCATTAATCCCCCGAGAGGATGTTACACAGGGACAGGAGGAGGTCATTCAGCTCCTCGAGCCTGTTATGCAGGAACAGGAGGAGTCCATTTGGCATCCTCGGGCCTTTCCGCCATTAGATGGCAGTTGTGGTGGGGAAGGTGGTAACTGGGCAATAGCTGATTGTTTTAACGTAGCAGAGGCTCTCTCAGCAGGAGACGGGGTCCTGGAAGAATTTATCTCCACCTAAGTGGGCAAACGGGACCTAGGCATAACCTGTCATCCAAACAAACAGCACGTCCAACATTGCAGTGCATCCTCAAAGCGCCTCTTCGACAGGACAGCATTCCCTCAGTAATGCTCCTCCAACAGCGGAGCACTGCCTCAGTACTGCCCATCCGATTGTGCCGCATTACCTTAGTATTGACCTTTCGACATTGCAGTGTTCCCTTAGTACTGCCCCATTAGCACCGTAGCACTCCCTCAGTGCTGCTCCTCTGATTGTCTCAAGCACTCCCTCAGTACAGATCCTCGGACAGTGCAGTGCTCCCTCAATGCTGCTCCTCCGACTGTTACAGCCCTCCCTCAGTGCTGATCATCCGACATTGCAGTGCTCCATCAGTACTGCTCCTCTGACAGTCTCGCCCTCCCTCAGAGCTGCCCATCCCACTGTGAAGCACTCCCACAATGCTGGTACTGCCAATAAATCCGAAACAGGGGATGCTTGTTCACAAGACATTCTGGCGGGGCAATTTGAGAGGGCTGATTAAAACATATACTGGATCCTGGGATCTATACAGAGAGGCACAGCCTACAATACATGGACATTGCACTAAACCTTTATAAAACGCTGATTAGATCCCAAATGGAATATTTTCTCCAGTTCTGGGCACCGCAGTTTCAGAAAGATGTCAAGGTATTAGACAGGGTGCAAGAGGTTATTTCCCAGAATAGCCACAGGTATGAGGGAGTTCTGTTAATTTGGAGAAACAAGAGAAGTTGGGATTGTTTTCCTTAAAGCACAGAAGCTTAAGAGTATATTTAATCAAGTCTTTCAAAGTCACACAATTTTTTGATAGAGTCAATATGCATAAATGTTTCCAGTGGCAGGAGGGTCTGTAACCAATTGACAAAGATTTATTATAATTGACTATGGCACCAGAGGGGGCAATGAGAAATGTTTTTACACCGTGAGTTGTTGTGATCTGGAATGCACTGCCTGAAAAGGTGCTGGAAGAAAATTCAAGAGTAACTTTTAAAGGAGAATTGGATAAATACTTGAAGGGAATGAATGTACAGAGCTATGGAGGAAGGTCGGTGGAGTGTGAGACTAAGTGGATCACTCTTAAAGAGCCAGCACAAGGACACTGGTCTGAATGACCTCCTGTGCTTTATGATTGTGAATTTAGGTGTATTACTCAGATTGAGAGAGTGCTCTGGGTTCATCACGAAGCATGCAGGGCAGCGACTGGAAAGCGCAGAATTCCAGGTGACACACTTGAAGGATACTTTGTGTTCAGCAGAATTGGAGGATGAAAGTAGCGTTTCCAGTAACATAAAGGCTAGAATAGATAATGAGTATATTGTATCAGTGTTTACTAAGGAAGATGAATCTAACAAAATATCAATAGAAGCGGAGAGTTGAGCCAATGCATATGGTAAAATTTGAGAGAGGCAGGTGCTGAAAAGGCTGGCTGTGATAGGGGTAGATAAGTCACCTGATCCAGATGGACTGCATGACAGGTTACTAAACAAAGTGGGGGTAGACATCGCAGAAGGGCGTGTCATAATCGTGCAATCTTCCCAGATATGAGGGAATTGACAGAGGATTAGAGAGTGGCAAAGTGAATCCCTTATTCAAAAAAGGGTGCAAGGACATTTCTGGCAACTGTAGGCAGTTGGCCTAACATCAGTGGTGGATAAAAGTTTAGAAATAAGACTCAGGGAAAAATCAACTAGCACTTGGAGAGGTTTCAGTTAATTCGTGATAGCCAGCACGGATTTGTAAAAGGCAGATCATGCTTGACTAATTTGATTGAATTGTATGATGTTTAACAGATAAGGTTGAGGAAGGAAATGCAATGAATGTTGTTGACATGGACTTTAAGAATGAGTTTGATAATGTAACACATAATAAGCTGCTTAACAAAATTGAGGCTCATAGAATAGGAGAACCAGTGTTCAACGGGATACAAAATTATCTAAAGGACAGAAAACAGCGAGCCATGCTAAATGGTTGTTTTTTTTTTTTGCAGACTGGCGGATGGTAGATAGTAATTTTTTCCCAGGGTCAGTGCTCGGAGCATTTTTATTTGCTTTATTTAAGTCTTACATCTTGGAATGCAGAATCTCGAAATTTATCAATGGCACAAATCTTGGAAGTGTGGCAAACAGTGAGGATGATATGAACAGCCTACAACAGTACATAGATGGGTTAGCATAATGGAATGACAAGTGGCAGATGGGAATTAATACAAGTGTGAGGTCATGCATTTTGGCAGAAGGAATAGGGAGAGGCAATATAGACCGAATGGCACAGTTCCAAAACGTGTGCAGAAACAGAGAGACCTGGGGATGCTTGTACATCGAACTTTGAAAACTGCAGGACATATTGAGAGAGTGGTAGCAAAACATATGGCATTGTCAGCTTCGTAAATAGATGTATTGAGCAAAGAGTCAGGGAAGATATGCTGAAACTGTCTAACAATCTGGTTATGCCCCAATTGGATTATTGCATGCATTTCTGGTCATCACACATTAGGAATGATATGAGGGTCCCTGAGACGGTGCAAAGGAGATTTACCAGAATGGTTCCAGAGAAGGGGGCTCCCAGCTGCAAGGTTAGGTTGGAAAACTTTTCTTTGTTCTCCTTGGAGCAAAGGAGATTGAGGGGAGAATTGATAGAGGTGTACAAGGTTATGATATTCTTAGATAAATTCGACAAGGAAAAGCTGTTCCTATTAACTAAATGTAGAAGAGCTGGCGAGTGCAAAGTGAAAGCTTCGAGCAAGAAATGCAGGGGGATGTGAGAAAGAACTTTTTTTTTTACACAGTGAGTGATAATAACCTGGAACTCGCTGCACATGAGTGTGGAAGAAGTGGAAACAAATAAAGATTTCTAATTAAATTGGATGGGCACTTGAACAAAATAGACTTGCAGGCTACGGTTATCAACCAGGGGAGTGGACGGACTGGATTGCTCCATGGAGAGCTGGCATAGACTCGATGGGCCGAATGTCCACATTCTATGCCGTAAATGGCTCTAGGACTATGCCCACCAGAATTATAGTCCAATTGGATAAAAAATATATAAAAGACAGAAAACAGTGAGCCATGCTAAATGGTTGTTTTTTTCTGCAGACTGGCGGATGGTAGATAATAGTTTTCACCAAGGGTCAGTGCGAGGAGCAATTTTTTTGCCATATATAAGTCTTACATCTTGGAATGCAAAATCTCGAAATGTGTCGATGGCACAAACCTTGGTGGTGTGGCAAACAGTGAGGATGATATGAACAGCCTACAACAGGACATAGATGTGCTAGAAAAATGGAAAGACAGGTGGCAGATGGAATTTAATACAAGTAAGCGGTCATGCATTTTGGCAGAAGGAATAGGGAGAGGCAATATAGACCGAATGGCACGGTTCCAAAACATGTGCTGGAACAGAGAGACCTGGGGATGCTTGTACATCGAACTTTGAAAGTTGAAGGACATACTGAGGGAGTGGTAGCCAAACATTTGGAATTGTTGACTTCGTAAATAGACGCATTGTGCAACAGTCAGGGAAGTTATGTTGAAACTTTATAACAATCTGGTTATGCCCCAATTGGATTAGTGTATGCATTTCTGGTCATCACACTTTTGGAAGGATGTGAGGATCCCTGAGAGGGTGCGGAGGAGATTTACCAGAATGGTTCCAGATGAGGGGATTGCGAGCTGCAAGGTGAGGTTGGAAAACTTTTCTTTGTTCTCCTTGGAGCAAAGGAGATTGAGGGGAGAATTGATAGAGGTGTACAAGGTTATGATATTCTTCGATACGTTAGACAAGGAAAAGCTGTTCCTATTAACTAATGGTATAAGAGCTAGCAAACGCAAAAAATGCAGAGGATGTGAGAATAACTTTTTTTTCCCCAGTGAGTGATAATAACCTGGAACTCGCTGCACTTGAGCATGGTAGAAGTGGACACAATCGAAGTTATCTAAAGAAATTGGATGGGCGCTTAAACAAAAGAGACTTGGAGTGCTGCGGTTATTAACCAGGGGAGTGGGACTGACTGGATTGCTCCATGGAGAGCTGGCATAGATTGGCTGGGCCGAATGTCTTCCTTCTATGCCGTAAATGGCTCTAGGACTGTGCCCGCCGATGCACCCCATTCCTAATGGGTATGATCCGATTGCATCATTTTTGTGATTTGATCTGCCATTGATGGATTTCCTTCTAATGGCCAATTCTCTCTCTCTCCCTCGCTTTCACTCTGATTCTCGTCTGTAGGTTTGTGCTGGGCCTCAGGCCAGTTCCAATGATCTTAACCAGCGCAAAATCCCAAAAAGACAGAAAATGGAATGGTTGCAGCCTAGTTCATCAACCACAATTTGTGGAACCTGGATTGTCTGCTCCTTGCAAGAAGAACAAACCACATGGTCCGGCCGCAACTATTGGCAGTGTTAAGGGGTAGCACAGAGCAGGAAATACCCAGCATTCACCCCACCCGCTCCTCATCTCACCCGTTCGACATATCCTTCTATTCCTTTCTGCCTCATGTGTTTATCCAGCTTCCCCCAAAATACATCTACACCATTTACTTCAACCACTGCCCGCGCTATTGAGTCCGAAATTCTCAACATTCACTGGGTAAGGAAGCTTCTCCTGAATTCCATTCAACCCCCTCGAGTCGGAGAGATGATCGGTTCATTCTGCACCAACCCCAAACTCTCTATAATGGTAGGTCCAGCGAGTCTGCTCTGCAAAGTAAATGACGGGGTGATACTGAATGAATCTACCGGTGACCAAACAGATTGAGAGCTGGTGTGTTAGTGAGAGGAGTTACGGGCCTGGAATAAACCCTCCTGCTTCGATACGAAAATAAAGTAAAATATTCTGTCGCTGAATGAGTTTTGGTTTATTGATTGCTCACCAGAATTCTCTCATTCATTTTTTCCATTCCGTGTGTTAACCGTTGCTTACTTGGGGCTGTGAGGTGTGTACTGAGCCCCGCATGCATAGAGCAGGAAGATCCCAGGCTTCATCCCGCCAGCCGATATTGAGTTATCCGATCTCGCCGTGTGAGGTACTGACTGATCAGCTCCTCTTCCTGTGTAACAAGCTCAAGGGGGTTGAATGACCTCCTGCTGTTGCTATTTAACAGGCTAGAGAGGGCTGAATGGCCTTTTCCAGTTCCAATGGGGTGCTGAGGGATTGTATCTACATACTTTAAATGTATATATGCGTGTGAGTGTTGCATGTGCAGCTCCTGCAAACCTCCATATCGCTGCAATTGTCTCCAGCACTTACAGCCCCCCGATCTGAGTATCCTCATCCAGCCCTGACAACCCACCATATCTCTGTAAACTCTTCCAGCTCCGACAAGCATCCCTATCGATGCAACACCCTGCAGCCCAACAAACCTCCAAATCACTGCAACCTCCTCAAGCTCCGACAACCCTCCCAGTCTATGTGACCTCCTGCAGCTCCTACAACCCACCATATCTCTTTAACCTCTTCTAGACCCTATAACCCTCCGATACATATAGCCACCTGCAGCTCGAACAACCATCCCTATCTATTTTACCTCCTGAAGCCTCTACAACTCTCTGTAACCTACTCCAGGTCCTACAACCCTCCCTATCTATGAAATACCCTGCAACCGTCCATGTCTCTGTAAAATTCTCCAGCTCCTACAACCGTCCCAATCTATGATACCTCCTGCATCTCTTGCAACCTACCATAACTCTCTATCCTCCTCCAGTCACTATAACCCTCCATATATTTGTAACCCCCTCGAGCTCCAACAACCATCACATGTATGTAACCTCATGCAGCCGCTACAACCCTCCATAAATCTATAATCTTCTCCAGCTGCGACAGCCCTCTCTATCTGTTTTACTCCCTGGAGTCCGACAACTCTCCATATCTCTGTAAAGTCCTCCAGCCCCTACAACCCTCCCAATCTCAGTGACCTCCTGCAGCTTCTGCAACCCTGGATATCTCTCAGACCCCATCCAGCGCCAACAACGCTCCATATTTCCTAACCCACTAGAGCTCTTACAACCCTCCCTGTCTATGTAACCCCCTGCAACGCCTACAGACCTCCATATCTCTGTAACCTCCTCCAGCTCCGACAACCCTCCCAATCTATGTAACCCGCTGCAGCGCTGACAAAACTCCACATTATTGCAACCTCCCCCTGCTCTTACAACCCTCCTTATCTATGAGACCTCCTGCAGCTCATATAACCCTGTATATCTCCGCAATCTCATCTGGCCTCTACAACTCTTCATATATATGCAACCTCCCCCAGCTCCTACAACTCTCCCAATCTATGGGACCTCCCGCAGATTCTGCCACCCTCCATATCTCTGTAACATCCTCCAGTCCCTACAACACCCCATTTAAATGTAAACGCCTACAACCATCCCTATGAATGTATCCACGTGCAGCCCGTAGGACCCTCCAAATCACAGCAACCTTCACCAGCTCCCACGACAGTCCCTATCTATGTAAACTCCTGAAGCCCCGACAGTCCTCCATATCTCTGCATCCTCCTCCAGCTCCTACAACCCTCTCTACCTCTGTAACCTCCTCCAGCCTTTATAATCCTCCAAATATATGTAAACCCCTGCAGCCTTACAAGCGTCCATATCTCTTTAACCTCTTGCAGCTCCGACAACATTCCCTATCTATGTAACTCCCCACAGCCCCTGCAACCCTCTATATCTATGCAACCTTCTCCAGCTCCTACAACCCGCCCCAATCCCTGTGACCTACTGCAGCTCCAAAGCCCCTCCATAACTCTTCAGCCTTCTCAAGACCCTATAACCATCCATATATATCTAAACCCCTGCAGCCCCAACAAACCTACATATCAATGCAACCTCCTCCATCTCCTGCAGCACTCCCAATCTACGGGACCTCATGCAGCTGTACAACGCTCTGTGTATCTATAACATCCACCAGCCCCAATAATCCTCCATTTAGATCTAACCACCTCCAGCTCCTACGAACATCCCTAGCTATTCAACCTCCAGCAGCCCCCACGACCATCCATATCTCTGTAACTTTCTCCCACTCCTACAACTCACCCTATCTTTGGACCCCCCTGCAGCCCCTGCAATCCTCTGTATCGCTGGAAAGTCGTCCAGCTCCTAAAAGCGTCCTTAGCTCTATAACCACCTCCAGATTCTACAAACATCCCTAACTATGTAACCCCCTGCAGCCCCTACAATCCTCCGTATCTCTGTAAGGCCCTCCAGCTCCTGCAACCCTCCCAATCTTTGGAACCCCCTGCAGCCCCGACAATCCTCCATATCTCTGTCATGCCCTCCAGCTCCAAGAAACCTCCCCATCTACGTAACCCTCGGCAACCCCTGCAGCCCTCCGTAACAAGGCAAACCTCTCCAGCTTTGAGAGCACCGCACCATCCCTCCCCACAAACATTGTGACCACCTGCTGCTCCGACAACACTCCATAACCCTGGAACCTCCTCCAGCCCTATAACCCTCCCTATCTCTTTAACTTCCTCCAGTCCATACAAACCTGCAGATATCTCTAATCTCATCCAGCCCCTATAACACTCCATACACATGTAACCTCTCCAGACCTACAACCCTCCCTATCTATGCACTCCAGCAGCCCCTACAGCCCTCCTTATCTCTGTAACCTACTCCAGCTCCTACAACCCTCGCTATTTATGTAAGCCCTGAAACCTCAGGAACCCTCCATTTCTCTCTTATCTCCTCCATCTCCTGTAACCCTCTGCAGCCCCAACAATGTTTCATATCACGGCAACCTTCTCCCGCTCATAAAACCCTCCTACTTTAAGGGATTTCCTGTAGCTCATAAGAGCCTCCACATCTCTGTAACCGCAACTAGCCTCTATAATCGTCCATATATATGTAAACCCCTGAACCCCTACAATCATCCAAATCACTGTGACCTCCTCCACTTCCTAAAACCCTCGCTATCTATGACACCCCTGCGGCCCTTCAACCATCCATATCTCTGTAATTTCCTCCAGCTCCTATAACCCTCCCGATCTATGCAACACCCTGCAGCCCCTGCTGCCGTCCATATTTCTGAAACCTTCTCCAGCTGCTACAACCCGCCATCTATGCGACCTCCTTCAGCCCCTGCAACCCTCCGTTTCTCTGTAACTTCCTCCAGCTCCTACAACCCTCCTTATCCATGTTAGACCCTGCAGCCCCTAGAACGTTCCATATTTCTGCAGCCTTCTCCAGCTCCTACAACCCCAGTATCTGTATGACATCTGCAGCTCCTACAACCTTCGACAGCCTTGTAACCTGTTCCAGCCATTATAACCCTCCCTATCGTTTAAACTTCATCCTGTCCCGACAACCATCCATATTTCTCTAAGCTCATCCGGTCCCTATAATTCCACATATACATGTAATCTCCTCCTGCCCCTACAACCCTCTGATCTATATAGCCACTTCAGCACCTGCAACCCTCCCTATTTATGCAAACCCCAGCAATCCCTAGAACCCTCCACATCTCCGTTCTCTTCTCCATCTGCGATAACCCTCCCAATCTATGTAGCACTCTGCAGCCCCTCCAAACTTCAATATCACTGCAACCTCCTCCAGCTCCTACAACCCTCCCACACTAAAGGACCTCCTGCAGCTCATACAACCATATATATCTAACCTCATCCAGCCCCTATAACATTCCATATCTGTGTAAAAGCCTGCACTCCTACAACAGTCCAAATCTCTGTAACCTCCTCCAGCTCCGACAACCCTCCAATCTATGTGCCACCTGCAGCCCCTGCGGCCCTCCATATCTCTGAAACGTTCTCCAGCTCCTGAAACCCCGCCCATCTATTTGACGTCCAGCAGATCCTACAACCCTCCCTATCTATGTAATACACTGCAGCCCCATAACTGTCCATGTCTCTGTAATCTCCTCCATCTCCTCCAACTCTCTCACTATAAGGGACCTCCTGCAGCTCATTCAGCTCTCCATATCTCTCTAAGCTCATCCAGCCCATATAACCCTCCATATATATGAAACCTCCTGCAGCCACTACAACCTTCCCTATCTGTGTAAACCCTTGCAGGCCCTGCAACTTTTCATATCATTGTAACCTCCTCTAGCTCCTATAAACCTCCCTATCTATGTAACCCCCTGCAGCCCTACAAACCTCCATATTCCTTCCATCTCCTCCAGCACCCACAAACCTCCCAATCTGTGGGAACTCCTGCAGATCATACAACCCTCCAAATCTCTCAAACCTCACAGAGCCTCTATAGCCACCCACATATATGTAACGTGCTGTTGATCCTGCAACCTTCCTTAACTATGTAACACTCTGGAACCCATACAACCCTCCATATCACTGCAAGCTCGTCCAGATCCTACAACCCTGCCCATCTCTGTGACCCTCTGCAGATGTTGCAACCCTGCATATTTCTCAAACCCATCCAAATCTTAGAACCCTCCCTATCTATGTAGCCCCCTGCAACCTCCAGAACCCTTCATGTTTGTGCAACTTCCTCCTGCTCCTACAACCCTCCCTATCTATGTAAACCCCAGCAGCGACTAAAACCCTCCATATCTCGGTTATCTCCTCCAGCTCCTGCTGCCCTCCCTACTTATGAAAACGACGGCAGCCCATGCAGACCTACACATTACTGCAACCGCCTCCTGCTCCTACAACCCTCACAATCAGTGGGACCTCCTGCAGCGCATAAAACCCTGCATATCTCTGTAATGTCATCCAACCCCTATAATTGTCCACATATATATGTAACCTCCGGCAGCACTTACAACTCTCCCTATCTCTGTAACCTCCGACAGCTTCTACAGCTCCCTCTATCTATGTAACACCCTGCAGCCCAACAATGCTCCACATCACTGTAACCTGCTCCAGCTCCTATAGACTTCCTTATCTATGCAAGCCCCTGCAGCCCTTAGGTCCCTCCATAACTCTGTAATCTCCTTCAGCTCCTACAAACATCCATATCACTACAACCTCCTGCATCTCTCGCAATCTGTGGGACCTGCAGCAGCTGTACAACCCACCATGTCTCTGTAACGTCCACCAGCCCCTATAACCCTCCATATCGATCTAACCCCCTCCACCTCCTACGACCATCCCTTTCTGTGCAACCTCCTGCAGCCCCTATGACCATCCATATCGCTGTAACTTCCTTCAGCTCCTGCAACCCTCCCTATCTATGCAACCCTCTGCTTCCCCTTGATTATTTGATTAGATTAGAGATACAGCACTGAAACAGGCCCTTCGGCCCACCGAGTCTGTGCCGACCATCAACCACCCATTTATACTAATCCTATACTAATCCCATATTCCTACCACATCCCCACCTATCCCTATACTTCCCTACCACCTACCTATACTGGGGACAATTTATAATGGCCAATTTACCTATCAACCTGCAAGTCTTTGGCATGTGGGAGGAAACCGGAGCACCCGGAGGAAACCCACGCAGACAGGGAGAACTTGCAAACTCCACACAGGCAGTACCCAGGATTGAACCCGGGTCGCTGGAGCTGTGAGGCTGCAGTGCTAAGCACTGCACCACTGTGCCGCCCTTCAGCCATCCATATCTCTGTAACCTCCTCCAGCCCCTACAACCCTCCCTTATCTATGTAAGCACCTATAGACCCTAGAACCCTCCATATCTCTGTTATGCCCTCCATCTCCTATAACCCTCCCGATCTATGTAACCCACTGCAGCCCTGACACAGCCCCATATCACTGCAACCTCCTCCAGCTCCTACAACCCTCCTACTTCAAGGGTCCTCCTGCAACTCATACAACCCTCCATATCTCTCTTACCTCATGCAAACTTTGTAATCCTCCATATATATGTAACATCCTGCACCCGACAATCATCCAAATCGCTGTAACGTCTTCCAGCTCCTACATCGCTCCCTATCTATGCATCCCCCTGCATCCCCTGCAGCTCTGTATATCTCTGAAACCTTCTCCAGCTCATAAACCCCGCACCCATCAATGTGACTTCCTGCAGCCCTTACAGCCTTCCTTATCTCTGCAATGTCCCCCAGCTCTTACAAACCTCCCACTCTCAGGGACCTCCTGCAGCTCATACAAACATCCATATCTCTCTAAGCTCATCCAGCCGTAAAAACCCTCCATCTATATGTGACCACTCCTCCAACCATTCCTATCTATGTAAACCCGTCCAGCTCAGACATCCTGCCACATCTCTGTAACCAGCTCCATTTCTTACAACCTTCCATATCTCTGTTATCTCCTCCAGCTCCTACAACCCGACCTATCTGCCTAACCTCCTGCAGCTGCTACAAACCTCCATGTCTGTAAATCAACAAAATAATAGTTTAATTAGAAAATGTAAATTTGTAAACACTACGAAGACATAAACAACATTTAAAAGAGAAAAATTACAGTCCTTGCAAATTTGCAGCCCAATGTTGCTTGAAGTCCTCACAGCCGTTGGATGGGGACAAAATAGGTTATTCAACAGTAAAACAGTCTGTCGTCGAAATCCAGTAGTAAGTGATGTTTTCCTTCTCCAGCGGTGACCACAGTAGATCAACAACTCACAACCACTTTCAATAGAATCAATCTGGCTTTAGAGTGCTTGTGGGATAAAAGATTGTCACAGTTTAACTTCCCTTCCTACTGTTTAAATTATCAGAGATATCTGTTTAGGCCTGATTTTCTTTTTAAATTTTGAGAGATAATAATAAATAAACAGACTAAATTCTCTTCCTCCTCTCTAAAATGGGCTAAGACTCTTCTTTCAGGTGCTAACACGTCGATGTCTGTCTGTTTCCTCTGTTAGAATACTCTGTTTGCACTCTAAGACAGTTCAAAATTAAGTTGTAACAAACGTGTCTCTCGATGCTCAGTATGAATGGCTGTTTCAAAGACAAGCGAATGCACTTTTTCAGTAACTCCGAAGGCCTGCTTGTTCTTAAAGCAGTATTGCTCCTTTGCTGTCTTAAGGACACACCACATATTTCCCCGAGAGAATAAAAAGGATCATGACAGTCTCCATAACCTCCTGCAGCTCCTACAACCCTCCCTGTCTATGTAACCTCCTCCAGCCCCAACAATCCTTCTTATCTCTAACCTACTCCAGCCCAGACCACCCTCCCTATCTCTGCGACCTCCTCCAGCCCCAGCACCCACCCTATACCTGTAAACACCAACAGCCTCTGCAACCCGCTGAAACCTCTGCGATCTTCTAATTCATGCTTCTTGCAAACCGCAAATGACCTCCACCAGCCCACCATCTGACTCAGTGAGAGAGTGAAAGAGAGAGTTGGCAGTGACCAAGCTGTGGGAAAGTAAGGGAGATGGACTAAGTAGTATTTCTCGGAAATGAAAGCAAATATTAGTGATGAACAGACAAGTGTAGATTTCCAGCATCTGCAGCATTTTGATTTTGGAACAGTAACTTTTGTTTTCAGCGATGGACCCAGTTGGTGTGCTGGAGAGACAGTAGCTGCTGATTCAACGTCTCTCCGGCGGGGGACGCTCTGACTCTCCTCCTGTCCCCTTTCTCTCCACTCCTCCAAAGGTCACCTCATTGCCTCTGAGCTGCTGCTTTTCGACATGTGTGACGCCCCTGCCCCCCTGCTATTGTATTTCTGGTCATCCAGCTGTCGGTCACCTCTTGCACATCGGGGATGAATATTGGATTCATGGGCTGCAAACACTGGGACTTGCCCCTGGTCTGCAGTCAGTTTTGTTTACTGATTAATTGAATAATTGATCTAACCGGACATCTCACCGCACTCTTGACCTGCTCTCTGAACTTGGCCTGAGTCGTCCCATAAATAAATGTATTTGTGCAGCAACTTAAATTCCGTATCATCAATCCGACTTGACGAAATATGTATTCCGAATCATTGTAATCCCTGTGACCGGTTCCTGATATGGTATAATATAAGTATTCGATAACAAACACCAACCACAGAAGTATGAAGCTGCCAGATATGGTGAAGAGTAAAATCACAGACTTCCTTCTGCTCTCCATCTCTGGGTCACTGCAATTCTCTCCCTTTCTTTGTCCCCTCAGTCCCTTGCGAACTCGACTGGCCACCAAAATTTGTCTGACAGTGAAAGCATTGAGTAACAGAATTAAAGCGATTGGGAGCAATGGGTTCAAAAACTTATCAAACCAGTCAAACCCCGACCATCCGGGATCAGTATAATAGCTTGGCTTTTGATAACAGAACCATGGTACTTTGCTGATGATCTCTGGAGGTTCATATGCAAAGTAAAAAGGGACGTTTTTTAAGCAGAGCAGAATGCCGGCTGTTGCTAGAACAGAAACTGCAGTTTTCTCAGTGCAATATTTTGTTTTCAGCTTCTGGCAACAAATGGCCACAAATCGATCAAAGGTGAAAGTGACGGTGAACCAGACAGAACAATCTGTGGCTGCATGAATCAGGACAATGATAACACTACACACAGGCGTGATGTAAATTAAAACTTCTGGGAAATAATAAAAATTGATCCTGAACAGTATGACCACAGTGATAATGACCAGTAGATCCGCCATTGCCATGGCCACCAGGTAGCGAGTGGTGCAGGTGGAGAGGCCGCACTTTCCCCGGGACAGGATCACAATCGCCAGTAAATTCACTGTCAGTGAGAGAATGAGAAAGTGATTGGAAGTAACTGAACAAACGCTCGAATTGTCTGACCCAGACAGTGAGCACAGACACAGACCATGCTCCGGTATCGGAGAAAAATGCTGCAGTTGCTGGAAATCTGAAATATAAGCAGAAAGTGCTGGAAATACTCAGCAGGTCGGGCAGAATCTGTAGAGCTGGAAGCAGAATTAACGTTTCCGGTCTGTGACGTTTCATCACAACTGTTCTGAGCAAAGAATAGTCCATGTATCAGATACAAAGGCAGCATATTTAGTACATGCGTCCACAGCATCAACATTTGAGTGTGAAATATTCCAATGTTTACACCACATGTCCACATGCCTAGCATACACAATAGTGTCCCTGCACAGGGGTCAGGATCAGGATACTCTGAGGATTTTCATTCCAAGAGCAGAGCTGCTGAGGAAGAGAGGAGAAACATGGGGAATGGTGAGTGAATGAAACAGCACAAATAAATTAGAAGTGAGGGCTCTCGGACCGATCCAGCAGGAGATGGTCAATGGATACTGTCTCGGAAACGGCTTCATGGTGTCTGCCAGGCAAGATCTCATTCATTGGGAGTTGAAGGACAGCTCGGCTTTACTGGACTTTGACATGTACAGAAATGTAAAAGAACCTCTGAGGCACAGCTCTGGAAGAACGTGTCGTGCACTGTGGGACAATTGGAGCAGAAAGACCCAGTGGATTAGGATTCGGTGCCTGAAGAAAGTAGAGGGATCTCTGAGGGGAGTAATTAATGTCAGTTAATGGTGAATACATTCGAAAAAACCTTCATGATATTTAAGGTAGAAAATGGGGAGATATTTGATAAGTTAATCGAAGAAAGGGCAAACTGTCCAGTTCAGATGGATTGCATCCGCACATACTTTGAAAGATGGGGAAGCGATAAGAGAGACACGATTATCTGTTCATTAATGTTCATCAGAGTGGGGAATAGTGCTGGAGAGCTGACGGACAGCTAATGTGATTGTTGTATTTAAGACGGAAGATATAACTTGTTGAAGGAACGATAGACAATTAAGCATAACGTTAGTCGTAGGAATAATCATGGAATACTTATTCAAAGATTTAACAGTGAAACATCCAGAAACACCTAGCAGTGTCGTATTATTATTAATTATCATTATTATAAACTTGTTTGAATAATATCAGAAAGAGTAGAGAAGTGTTAAACAGTCCATACAATTGATATTAATTTTCCAAAGGCCTTTGATAAGCAACCACACAGCAGACTCATGACTACTGTCAAAAATAGTTATGTTATGGGACAAGCAGCAGAATGGAGAGCAAGCTGACTCCAAAAATAGGAAACATGGAATATGGGTTAAAGGTAGTTCGTCAGATTGGCAGAAGTTGGGAAGTGGTTTCCACAAGGATCAGCCCTAGGAATACTGTCATTCAACAGTTACAGAAATGATATCAACTCGGGAAGCAGTAGCACAATTACAAAATCCGCAGAAAAATCCAAATTGAGAGGACAGTTAATGCAGAGGAAGAATGCAACAAAATAACTGAAAACATCATTAATAACAGTTAATAGATTTGCACAATGGGAATTTAAATAGCAAATGTTTTCACTGCAGCTAAGTCTGAGGTGTTGGATTTTGGTCAGAAAAATAAGCTTCCCAAATAATCTTTGGAAGATAAGAGACCAAATGGTTTCGAAGGGAAAAGGGGTTCAGGGGTTTAGATTCAGAAATCATATCCTGGGTTAACACGGCCATAAAATACTAACAAAGCATTGGATTTCATTTGCTGAGAAAGGAGTTGTAACAGCCGAGAACTGATATTAAACTCCTTTAGAAAGTTTTTTTTCATTCCACAATTAGCGTTCTATGTACAATCCTGGACTCCATGTGACAAAAAGGCTCTTGATTTATCCGAGAAGGTGCAATTTTTTAAAACCAGGACGATAGTAAAACAGAGAGAAGTGTACTATTTGTTTCATCATTAACAGTTCACTAATATTATTACTCAATGCCCCTGGTGTGATATCTGTCATGAAAATCTGATATGTGAGATACTTCGATATTGCTGTCTCTCCTCACTGGGACACAGCTGATTGAGCTCAGGGAAGCAATTGTTGCAGTTTCCATCTGTCGAGACGCTAAACCAGGCATAAGAACTGATTGAAAGAACCTTAGTCATTTGCAAAAGTGCATGTTTGAATAACTGGAATTCGATATTCATTCTGTGTATTAGCACGATCGTAAAAAGCAGCACTTTTGACAGACAGATTCTCAGAACCGTTTTGGGGCAATGCATTAATCAACACTAAAAATACTTAAGTGTTTACAATAAATATAATCAGAATACGAAACGTAATTTTACAGAGGATTAGAATGCTTTAATAATGCTTCTCTGCTGTGTAACTGTAAGGAAGTAGTTAATATCTGATTCTGTTGGGGCAGTTCAATGTATACACTTATTAGCAGACATCAGCGAAAATCGTCCCCATTGCTATCAATTACTTGCGTCAATCACACAGACAACTCCAAGGAAAGGAGAGATCAGTCACCGGACACAATGATTTCAGCACAGAATCGGATTGCACAATTGTACTCAGTACAAAACGACACTGAAAGATGCTCCCGGTAATACATGGTCACTGGGGTCAGGTGTTCCACTCCAGTTAGTGACCACACGCAGTACAATTCTACAGTGACAGTTACTCCCAGTAATACATTATCACTGGGATCAGGTGCTCCACTCCAGTTAGTAACCCACACTCAGTACAATTCTACAGTGACAGTTACTCCCAGTAATACATTAGCACTGGGATCAGGTGCTCCACTCCAGTTCGTAACCCACACTCAGTACAATTCTACAGTGACAGTTACTCCCAGTAATACATTAGCACTGGGATCAGGTGCTCCACTCCAGTTCGTAACCCACACTCAGTAAAATTCTACAATGACGGTTACTCCCAGTAAGAATTGGCCACTGGGTCTTGTTTTCAACTACAATCAGTGACCTACACTCATTTCGATTTTACACCAAGTGATACTCCCACTAGTACCTTCACTCTTAGAGTTGTTTTTACTGAGCTCCAAGTCAACATTGCACAATATTCCATAAATACAATAATATGATGACTGAGAGAGCCTGTCAGTTAGAAACCGAGGTTTATTGTCAGCTCAGACAATGAAATAAAACTAGAGGGATAATTTCGGATATTTGACAGAAGAAACTTATATTGCATATCAGATGTCTGTATATCGGTGACCACTAGATCAGTATGTAATATTATCTGACAAAGAGTAAAATCATAGGCCGGCTCACACTCAGATTTACAACTTACCAGGAACACCAATGATGCCAAGGATCAAGTAATATATTTTCAAGATACTATAAAATGTTTTAATCATTTTCTTTGTGAAGTGATCTGTTCCTTCTTGCTACAGGTAATCGCTCTGTATTAAACTGTAAGGCAATACTTTCGCAGAGCCTGTTATTTATAGTCTGTGGGATCTCCATGGAGTATTGATGTTGCCAGTTTGTTCAAACCGTTTGTTTTTAAATTGAACAAACAGATTACGACGTCAAGGTCAGTCTGTGTTGTGATAGAATATAATTATTTTGGAGATTGTATTGGCAAACCTCAAAGACTGGAAAATTCTCATCACATCATATAACTAATGAAAGTTTGATGTTGTATTCTCTGAGCAGCAAGGTTGTTCTTTCAAACACCATCTGTCACACCTCTAGATCGCATGTTGTTTCAATGCTGTCCTTAACTCAATTGTGGTTCGGGTGGTGAAGGGCAGGTAGCAGCCATCATCCATCTGGGCCTTCCTCACTGTAAAAATGGGGAGAAGTCTGACTGCTATGGCTAAAATTTCGGGGAGTCCTTCACCATCTCATTGGCAGCTGCCTTCAACTATTCCTGGGGAGAGGAGATGTAGGAGGAGACAAAGGTCAGGCAGAGGGTTAACCAGAGAGGAAAGTTCACTGCCACAGAATATCATAGCAAGCACAGAAACAGCAGGGTTCCAATCAGCCCCTCAAGCCGATTCCATCGGAACAGGAGGAGACCGTGCACCCTCTCAAGCCTGTTACACAGGAAATAAGAGGATGCCATTCAGTCCTCTCGAGGCTTTTGCACAGAAACAGGACGAGACAATACACCCTTGAATGTATTATGCAGGAACAGGAGGAGGTCATTCATTACCTCGAGCCGATTCTGTCTTTTCATGGACGTTTCACGGGAAAGAAGGAAGTTGGGGCATAGTTGGGGCGCCACAGTGCCGCAGTGGTTAGCATCACAGCTCCAGGGACGCGGGTTCAATTCTGGGTACTGCCTGTGCGGAGTTTGCAAGTTCTCCCTGTGATCGTGTGGGTTTTCGCTGGGTGCTCCGGTTTCCTCCCACAGCCAAAAGACTTGCAGGTGATAGGTTAATTGGCCATTGCAAATTGCCCCTAGTGTAGGTAGGTCGCAGGGAATATTGAATTACTGTAGGATTAGTATAAATGGGTGGTTGTTGGTTAGCACAGACTCGGTAGGCCGAAGGGCCTGTTTCAGTGCTGTATCTCAAAATAAAAAGATGAGAGCTTTAACGCAACAGAGGGCTGCTTGGTGGGGAGAGGGGCGTGGATTTGTTTGCATACAACTGAGAGGGGAAAAGGGATATCATTATAAGGTCTCATCCTAAACAGCATCTTAACACTGCTGCACTCCCTCATTACCTCCCCTCCGACACGGCAGCACTCCATCAATACTGACTCTGACCGTGCAGCACTCCCTTTGTACTAAGCTTCTGACAGTGCAGCGTTTCTTCAGTACTTACAGTCTGACAACGCAGTGCTCCCTCATTCGTGCCCTTCTGACACAGCATCACTTGCTTGTTGCACCTCCATCAGTGCTAGTCTCCCTTAATGTGGCACTCCCTCAGTACTGACCCTCCAGCAGTGCCACATTCACTGAATACTGGCTTCCGACAGCACATTCCCTCAGTACTGATCATCGGACAGTGCAGCATTCCCACAGTACTGGTACTCTCAGTAAATCTGAAAAGGGGGAGCTTTGTTCACAAGACTTTGCAAGTAGTGGGATGGGTTGAGAGTGCTGATCAAAAATGCCGACTGGATCCGAAGATTAATAAATAGAGGTCTTCTTTTGGGCCTCCTTATCTCGAGAGACAATGGATACGCGCCTGGAGGTGGTCAGTGGTTTGTGAAGCAGCGCCTGGAGTGGCTATAAAGGCCAATTCTGGAGTGACAGGCTCTTCCACAGGTGCTGCAGAGAAATTTGTTTGTCGGGGCTGTTGCACAGTTGGCTCTCCCCTTGCGCCTCTGTCTTTTTTCCTGCCAACTACTAAGTCTCTTCGACTCGCCACAATTTAGCCCTGTCTTTATGGCTGTCCGCCAGCTCTGGCGGATGCTGGCAACTGACTCCCACGACTTGTGATCAATGTCACACGATTTCATGTCGCGTTTGCAGACGTCTTTATAGCGGAGACATGGACGGCCGGTGGGTCTGATACCAGTGGCGAGCTCGCTGTACAAGTCTTTGGGGATCCTGCCATCTTCCATGCGGCTCACATGGCCAAGCCATCTCAAGCGCCGCTGACTCAGTAGTGTGAATAAGCTGGGGGCGTTGGCCGCTTCAAGGACTTCTGTGTTGGAGATATAGTCCTGCCACCTGATGCCAAGTATTCTCCGGAGGCAGCGAAGATGGAATGAATTGAGACGTCGCTCTTGGCTGGCATACGTTGTCCAGGCCTCGCTGCCGTAGAGCAAGGTACTGAGGACACAGGCCTGATACACTCAGACTTTTGTGTTCCGTGTCAGTGCGCCATTTTCCCACACTCTCTTGGCCAGTCTGGACATAGCAGTGGAAGCCTTACCCATGCGCTTGTTGATTTCTGCATCCAGAGACAGGTTACTGGTGATAGTTGAGCCTAGGTAGGTGAACTCTTGAACCACTTCCAGAGCATGGTCGCCAATATTGATGGATGGAGCATTTCTGACGTCCTGCCCCATGATGTTCGTTTTCTTGAGGCTGATGGTTAGGCCAAATTCATTGCAGGCAGCCGCAAACCTGTCGATGAGACTCTGCAGGCACTCTTCAGTGTGAGATGTTAAAGCAGCATCGTCAGCAAAGAGGAGTTCTCTGATGAGGACTTTCCGTACTTTGGACTTCGCTCTTAGACGGGCAAGGTTGAACAACCTGCCCCCTGATCTTGTGTGGAGGAAAATTCCTTCTTCAGAGGATTTGAATGCATGTGAAAGCAGCAGGGAGAAGAAAATCCCAAAAAGTGTGGGTGCGAGAACACAGCCCTGTTTCACACCACTCAGGATAGGAAAGGGCTCTGATGAGGAGCCACCATGTTGAATTGTGCCTTTCATATTGTCATGGAATGAGGTGATGATACTTAGTAGCTTTGGTGGACATCTGATCTTTTCCAGTAGTCTGAAGAGACCACGTCTGCTGACGAGGTCAAAGGCTTTGGTGAGATCGATGAAAGCAATGTAGAGGGGCATCTGTTGTTCACGGCATTTCTCCTGTATCTGACGAAGGGAGAACAGCATGTCAATGGTCGATCTCTCTGCACGAAAGCCACACTGTGCCTCAGGGTAGACGCGCTCGGCCAGCTTCTGGAGCCTGTTCAGAGCGACTCGAGCAAAGACTTTCCCCACTATGCTGAGCAGGGAGATTCCACGGTAGTTGTTGCAGTCACCGCGGTCACCTCTGTTTTTATGGAGGGTGATGATATTGGCATCGCGCATGTCCTGGGGTACTGCTCCCTCGTCCCAGCACAGGCATAGCAGTTCATGTAGTGCTGTGAGTATAGCAGGCTTGGCACTCTTGATTATTTCAGGGGTAATGCTGTTCTTCCCAGGGGATTTTCCGCTGGCTAGAGAATCAATGGCAGCACTGAGTTCCGATTCGTTTGGCTGTTTGTCCAGCTCATCCATGACTGGTAGTGGCTGGGCTGCATTGAGGGCAGTCTCAGTGACAGCATTCTCCCTGGAGTACAGTTCTAGGTAGTGCTCAACCCAGCAGTCCGTCTGTTTGCGTTGGTCAGTGATTATGTCCCCGATTTAGATTTGAGGGGGGCGATCTTCTTGATGGTTGGCCCAAGAGCTCTCTTCATGCCATCATACATTCCTCTGATGTTTCCAGTGTCTGAGGCCAGCTGAATATGACTGCATAGGTGTTGCCAGTAGTCGTTTGCGCAACGCCTAGCTGTTCTTTGTGCAGTACTTCTGGCTGCTTTAAGTGCTGCGGATGTTAAATCGCTGGGGGCTTTCTTGTAGTTCAACAGTGCAATGCGCTTAGCGGCTATGACAGGTTCCAGCTCTTCATTATGAGATTGAAACCAGTCTGCTTTTCTCTTCGCACTTTTGCTGCAGGTGGTCAAAGCTGACTCATAGATGGCGTCTCTGATGTGGGCCCACTTGGTCTCAGCATCCCCTGTGGGAGTGTTTTGAAGGGCTGTTACAAGTGAATTTAGAAATTTTTGTAACAGCTGTGGGTGAGAAATTCTGCTCGTGTTGATGCGCGGGTGGCCCTTCTGCTTGGAATGATGCAACTTCTTTGGTCTGAGTCTAACCTTGCTGCACACCAGGGAGTGGTCGGTGTCACAGTCCGCACTGTGGAAGCTGCGTGTGATTTGAACACTGTTTAAGGCTCGCCTTGTGACAATGAGGTCTAGCTGGTGCCAACGACGCGATCTTGGGTGCCTCCATGAAACCTGGTGACAGGGTTTAGTGTGAAAGAACGAGTTGGTGATGCAGAGGTTATGATAGGTAAACAACTCAAGCAGTCTCTGCCCATTCTCATTCATCCTTCCAACGCCATAGCGCCCAAGGCCGGAGGGCCATGAGTCATGGTCGGCACCAACCCTGGCATTAAAGTCCCCCAGCAGGAATAGGTGTCTCATGATTTTGTACACCTCAATCAGGTCCCCCCTCAACCTCCGTCTTTCTACTGAAAATGATCCAAATCTACTCAACCGCACTTCATAGCTAGCGCCCTCCATACCAGGCAACATCCTGGTGAACCTCCTCTGCACCCTCTCCAAAGCATCCACATCCTTTTTGTAATGTGGCGACCAGACATTGAAAGGGAAAAAGTTTTAGATTTTTTAGCGGGCTTAAAAGTGGTTAAATCCCAAGGCCAAGATGAGACGTATCCCAGGCTGTTATGTGAGGCAAGGGATGTGATAGCAGGGGCTGTAACACAAATTTTCAGATCCTCTCTGGCCACAGGAGAGGTGTCAGAGACCTGGAGGACAGCGAATGCGGTATCAGTATTCAAGAAGGGTAGCTGGGATAAAGCAGGGATAAAGCAGGTAATTACAGGCTGGTGAGTCTAACATTAGTGGTTGGGAAAATACTTGGAAAATATTCTGAGGGACAGGCTTAATCTCGATTTGGAGAGGCAGGGAATAATTAGGAATAGTTAGCACGGCTTTGTCAGGGGAGATAGAGTCTAACTAACGTGATTTAATTTTTTCTGGAGGTGACTACATGTGTAGATGAGGGTAAAGCAGTTGATGTAGTCTACATGGACTTCAGGGAGGCTTTTTATAAGGTCCCGCATGGGAGATTGGTGAAGAAGGTAAGAGCACATGGGATCCAGGGCAATTTGACTTGGTGGCAGGAAACAGAGGGTAATGGTCGAGGGTTGTTTTTGCAAGTGGAAGCCTGTGACCAGTGGTGTACCACAGGGATCGGTGCTGGGACCCTTGCTGTTTGTAGTGTACATTAATGATTTAGACGTGAATATAAGAGGTAGGATAAGTAAGCTCGCAGATGACACGAAAATGGTTGGTGCTGTAAATAATGAGGGGGAAAGATTACATGACGATATAGATGGGCTGGTAAAATGGGCGGAGCTGTGGCAAATGGAATTTAATTCTGAGAAGTGTGAGGTGATGCATTTGGTGATGACTAACGAGGCAAGGGAATATACAATGGCTGGTAGGACCCTAGGAAGTACAGAAGGTCAGAGGGACGTTGGTATACTTGTCCATAGATCACTGAAGGCAGCAGCACAGGTAGATACGGTGGTTATGAAGGCATATAGGATACTTGCCTTCATTATCCGAGGCATAGAATATAAGAGCAGGGAGGTTATGATGGAGCTATATAAAACGCTAGTTAGGCCACAGTTGGATTACTGTGTACAGTTCTGGGCACCACATTATAGGAAGGATGTGATTGAACTGGAAAGGATGCAGAGGAGATTCACCAGGATGTTGCCTCAGCTGGAGCATTTCATCTATGAAGAGAGACTGAAAAGGCTAGTGTTGTTTTCCTTAGAACAGAGAATGATGAGGGTGGACATGGTTGAGGTATACAAAATTATGAGGGGCATTGATAGGTTAAATTGGAAGATACTTTTTTCTTAGCGGAGGAGTCAATAACCAGGGGGCATACATTTAAGGTAAGTGGAAGGAGGCTTAGAGGGGATTTGAGGAAATATTTTTTTCACTCAGAGGATGGTTAGAATCTGGAAGACACTGCCTGAAGTGGTGGTAGAGGCAGGAACCCTCACAATATTTAAGAAGTATTTAGATCAGCACTTGAAACTGCATAGCGTACAAGGCTGCGGGCCAAATGCTCGAAAATGGGGCTAGAATAGTTAGGTGCTTGATGGCCGGCACAGTGTGGGCCGAAGGGCCTGTTTCTGTGCTGTGTAACTCTATGACTCTATGACTCTATGAGCCCCTATAACCCTCTATATATTTGGAACCTCCTGCAGTACGTACAACTATCCCTATCTATGTAACCAACTGCAACACCTATAACCCTTCATATCTCTGTAACCCCCTCCATATCCTAAAACCCTCTCTATCTATGTAACCCACTGCAGCCCAGACAAACCTCTGTACCACTGCAAACTCCTCCAACTCCTGCAACCCTCCGACTCTGCGGGACCTCCTCCAGCTCATACACCACTCTATACCTCTCTAAACCCATCCAGTCCCTATAGCCGTCCAAATATAGGTAGCCTCCTGCAGACCTTACAACCCTCCCTATCTATGTAACCGTCCTGCAGCCGCTACAACTTTCCATATCTCTGTAACCTCCTCCAGCCCGTGTAACACTCCATATATATGTAACCAGCTCCAGGTCCTACAAACCTCCCTATCTATGTAAACCCCCTGCAGCCCCTACAGCTATCCATATTACTGTAACATCCTCCAGCCTCTTTCACCCTTTATATATTGTTACGACCAATGGTTCCGGTACAAGTGCCCCTGTCTAAATATATGATTCTGATTGTGTTGGGAGAAACGCACTGTAAATTCAGTCCCGTCCCTCCACAGATCGCCTAACATATCATTTTAATGCTTCCAAATTAAAGAAAGACCCTACCAAATTGTACCATCTGTTCACCCCCCAATGAAGCTAACCAAACCAAGTGCCTTTAAATCAACAAAATAACAGTTCAATAAGAAAAAAAAATTCTTAAACACTACTAAGATATAAAAATTTTAAATAGATAGCTTTGCTGTCCAATGTTCCTTGAAGTCCTCACAGACGTCGGATGGGGACAAAATAGATTCTTCAACAGTAGAACAGTCCGTCCTCTAATTCCAGCAGTAAGTGATGTTTTCCTTCTCCAGCCATGACCACAGTAGGTCAACAACTCATAACCACTTTCAATAGAATTAATCTAGTTTTAGAGTTTTTGAGTCATAAAAGTCTAGCTTCACTTCCTTCTGTTTAAATTATCAGAGATATATGTTTACGCTTGATTTTTTTTAAATTTTGAAAGATAATGATAAATAAACAGGCTAAATTCTCTTCCTTCAATTTAAAATGGGCTGATATTTTTTCAGGTGCTAACACATAGATGAGTGTCTGTTTCCTCTGTTCGAATAGTCTGTTTGCACGATAAGACAGTTCAAAATTAAATTGTAACAAATGTGTCTCTCGATGCTCAGTCCGAGCGGCTGTCTCCAAGGTCACGAGAATGCACCTCTTTGGTAACTCCTGAGTCCTGCTTGTTCTTAAAGCAGTATTTTTCCTTGACTGTCTTAAAGACACACCACATGTTTCCCAGGGAAAGAAAAGACAGGATCATGATAGTCTACGTAACTCGATGAAGCCACTACAACCGTACATATCACTGTAACCTCCTTCCCTTCAACTCTCCATATCACTGTAACCTCCTGCAGCTCCTACAACCCTCCCTATCTATGAAACCTCCTCCAGCCTCCACAACCTCCACATCTCTGTAAACTCCTGCAGCCTGTACAACCCTTCATATATATGTAACATCCTGCAGACCTTACAGTTATTCATACCCATGTAACCTCCTCCAGCTCCTACAATCCTTCTTATCTCTAATCTACTCCAGCACAGACTGCCCTCTCTATCTCTGTAACCTCCTTCAGCCCCAGCACCCACCCTATATCTGTAAACACCAACAGCCCCTACAACCCACTGAGACCTCTGTGTTCTTCTAATTCATGTGGCTTGCGAACCACAAACGACCACCATCTTACTCAGTGAGAGAGAGAGACAGAGAGACAGAGTTGGCAGTGACCAAGTTGTGGGAATTTAAGGGAGATGGACTAAATAATATCTTTCGAAAATTAAAACAAGTAATAAAAATCAACTGGCAATTGTAGATTTCCAGCATCTGCAGCATTTGATTTTGTAAGAATAACTTTTGTTTTCAGCCATTGACCCAGTTGGGGTGCTGGAGAGACAGTAGCTGCTGATTCCACGTCGGGACGCTCTGACTCTCCTCCTGTCCCCTTTCTCTCCGCTCCTCCAAAGGTCCCCTCATTGCCTCTGCGATGCAGCCTTTAGACATGTGTGACGCCCTTGCCCCCGCTATTGTATTTCTGGTCATCTGGCTGTGGGTCACCTCTTGTCCACTGCTCCGATGCAGGTGGCGTGTGTGATCACACCCCACCGACCCACCCCACCTGCCCCCGGCTGCCAAGGTATTTCAGATCATCCAGCTGTCGGTTACCTCTTGCACATCAGGGATGAATATTAGATTCATGGGCTGCAAACACTGGGACTTGCTTCTGGAATGCAGTCATTTTTGTTTATCGGTTAATTGAATAATTGATCTAACCGGATATTTCACCGCACTCTTGACCTGCTCTCTGAACTTGGACTGAGTCGCCCCATAAATAAATGTGTTTGTGCAGCAACTTAAATTCATCATCATCAATCCGACTTGTCGAAATATATATTCCGAATCACTGTAATCCCTGTGATCCGTTCCTGATATGGTATAATATAAGAATTCTATAACAAATACCAACCACAGAAGTATGAAGCTGCCAGATATGGTGAAGAGTAAAATCACAGACTTCCTTCTTTCTATGACCCTTCAGTCCCTTGCGAACTCGACTGGCCACCAAAATGTGTCTGACAGTTAAAGCATTGAGCAACAGAATTAAAGCGATTGGGAGCAATGGGTTTAAAAACTTATCAAACCATTCAAACCCCAACCATCCGGGATCAGTATAATAGCTTGGCTTTCGAGAACCATGGTACTTTGCCGATGATCTCTGCAGGTTCATATGCAAAGTAAAATGGGACGTTTTTTAAGCAGAGCAGAATGCCGGTTGTTGCTAGAACAACAACTGCAGTTTTCTCAGTGCAATATTTTGTTTTCAGCTTCTGGCAACAAATGGCCACAAATCGATCAAAGGTGAAAGTGACGGTGAACCAGACAGAACAATCTGTGGCTGCATGAATCAGGACAATGATAACACTACACACAGGCGTGATGTAAATTAAAACTTCAGGGAAATAATAATAGTTGATCCTGAACAGTATGACCTCAGTGATAATGACCAGTAGATCCGCCATTGCCATGGCCACCAGGTAGCGAGTGGTGCAGGTAGAGAGGCCGCACTTTCCCCGGGCCAGGATCACAATCGCCAGTAAATTAACTGTAAGAGAGAGAATGGAAAAGAGACTGGAAGTAACTGAACAAATGCTCGAATTGTTTAACCCAGACAATAAGGAGAGACAGAGCCCACGCTCCAGGATAGTAGCAAAATGCTACAGAAGTTGGAAATTTATTTTTTATTTAGTGATACAGCACTGAAACAGGCCCTTCGGCCCACCGAGTCTGTGCTGACCATCAACCACCCATTGATACTAATCCCATATTCCTCCCACATTCCCACCTTCCCCCTACCTATACTAGGGGCAATTGATAATGGCCAATTTACCTACCAACCTGCAAGTCTTTGGCTGTGGGAGGAAACCGGAGCACCCGGAGAAAACCCACGCAGTTCACAGGGAGAACTTGCAAACTCCGCACAGGCAGTACTCAGAATTGAACCCGAGTCGCTGGAGCTGTGAGGCTGCGGTACTAACCACTGCATCATTGTGCCGCCCAAAATAGAAATGAAAGCAGAACGTTCTGGGAATACTCAGTAGGTCGGGAAAAATCTATAGAGATCGAAGCAAAATTAACATTTCAGGTCTGTGACCTTTCATCACAACTGTTCTGAGAAAAGTATAGTCCATGTATCAGATACAAAAGACAGCATTTCTAGTACATGCTGCCATGGCATCAACATTTGAGCGTTAAATAATCCAATGTTTACACCACATGTCCACATACCTAATATGTACAACAGTCTCCCTGCACAGGGGTCAGGATCAGGATACTGTGAGGATTCTCATTCAGAGAGCAGAACTGCTGAGGAAGAGAGGAGTTCAGTGGGGAATGGCGAATGAATGAAACAGCACAAATAAGTTCGAAGTGGGGCTCTCAGAACGATCCAGCAGGAGATGGTGGATGCATACTGTCCGGGAAAAGGCTTCATGGTGTCTGCCAGGCAAGATTCCTTTATTGGGATTTGAAGGGCAGCTCGGCTTTACTGGACTTTGGACCAGAGGGGGGAAGTCTGACATGTACAGAAATGTAAATGCTCTTCTGAGGCATAGCTCCGAGCTCTGAAGGGAAGAAGAAAGTATCCTGCACTGTGGGACAATTGGGGCAGAAAGACCCAGTGGATTAGGATTCGGTTCCCGAAGAAAGGCGAGAGACCTCTGAGGGGAAGAATTAATGTCAGTTAATGGTGAATACATTTGAAAAATAACTTCATGACATTTAAGGTAGAAAGTGGGGAGATATTTGATAAATGTAATCGAAGAAAGGGCAAACTGGCTGGCTCAGATGGATTTCATCCACACATACTTTGGAAGATAGGGAAGCGATAACAGAGTCATGATTATCTGTTCATTAATGATGATCAGAGGTGGGAATAGTGCCAGAGATGGACAGCTAATTTAAGACAGAAGATAGAATATGTTGAAGGAACAATAGACAATAAAGCATAACGTTAGTGGTAGGAAAGTTTATGGAATATTTATTGAAAGATTTAGCAGAAAATATATCTAGAAACATAGTAGTGGCCAACCTTATCAACGTACTTGAATAATATAAGAAAGTGTAGAGAAGTGTGAAACAGTCCATGCAATTTTCATTAATTTTCTAAAGGTCTTCGATAAGTATGCCACACAGCATACTCATGACTACGCTCAGAAATAGTTGTGTTATGGGATAAGCAACAGAATAGACAGCAACAAAAACAAGAAATGCTGGATTCACTCAGCAGGTCTGGCAGCATCTGTGAAAAGAGAAGCAGAGTTAACGTTTTGGGTCAGTGACCCTTCTTCGGAACTGACAAATATTAGAAAAGTCACAGGTTATAAGTAGGTGAGGTGGGGGTGGGGCAAGAGATAACAAAGGAGGTCGAGATTGGAACAGGCCACATAGCTGACCAGAAGGTCACGGAGCAAAGGCAAACAATATGTTAATGGTGTGTTGAAAGACAAAGCATTAGTACAGATTAGGTGTTAATACACTGAATATTGAACAGCAGCAAGTGCTATCCTGAAAAAAAAAAGTGGGTCAGCAAACTGAACAAACTAAGATGAAATGAAGAAGACCCCGAAGAAGGGTCACTGACCCGAAACGTTAACTCTGCTTCTCTTTTCACAGATGCTGCCAGACCTGCTGAGTGGTTCCAGCATTTCTTGTTTTTATTTCAGATTTCCAGCATCCGCAGTATTTTGCTTTTATTTTAGTGTTTAATTCACTGCCACTTCTCTTCCAGGAATGCCTACCTTGAAGAAGTTCTGCTCTTCCCTCCGACGGGATTTTCGTTTGTCTCTTTTACCTTGTTCACCTTCATTGCTTTCTATTTCCCTCCTGGCGTTTGATAAGTTATCTACCAAAACTCGTTTTCACAACCACATCTCCTTCCTCAGTGACTGTCTCCGGCTCCGACTAATTCCACGTGGATTCCAACTGCAGTTTCACCCATCATGCTTTGAAACCACCCAGGATCACAGGTATCTCCGAGAAATACAACGTTCCTCGGACTGCTACTCTCGCCGCATCCTGAGATCCACACTCAGTGCTATGCGCTGCCACATGCACACACTGGACCTCTCTCTCCAGCAGCACCGTCTCACCTTATCTCAAAGCTGTTCTACTCCGCAGTTCTGTACTCAGCAAAGGTCTCAGTTTTATCCCCTTACATCCCCACCTCAATGAATTTCGCGCTCGGCATGATGTTGAGCTCTTCTTCCGTCGCCTCCGCCTTTGACTTCTTTGACCAGGAGTCCTCCCCCCGACCAGCAGACCCATTCACCCGCCTCCAGCATTCTCCCTCTACCTGGACCCCTCCCCCTGGCGTCTTACCCGCTCTTGATCTCTTCATTGAAAACTGTCGGCGAGACATTGGTCATCTCAATTTCTCTGCCCCCCTCACTCACTCTAACCTGTCCCCCTCTGAACTTGAGGCACTCCGTTCACGCACTTCCTTCAAGTAAAAGGTGTCGCTATGGGTACCCGCATGGGTCCTAGTTTCCAAAGGGATCGTTCCCTTCGCGACACCCTGGTCTACTCCTCCATTACCCCCACCACCTCGTCCCCATCCCAGGGCACCTTCCCCTGCAATCGCAGGAGGTGTAATACCTGCCCATTTACCTCCTCTCTCCTCACTATCCCAGGCCCCAAACACTCCTTTCAGGTGAAGCCGCGATTTACTTGTACTTCTTTCAATGTAGTATACTGTATTCGCTGCTCATAGTGTGGTCTCCTCTACATTGGGGAGACCAAGCGCAGACTGGGTGACCGCTTTGCGGAACATCTCCGCTCAGTCCGCAAGCAGGACCCTGAGCTTCCGGTTGCTTGCCATTTCAACACTCCCACCTGCTCTCATGCTAACATCTCTGTCCTGGGATTGCTGCAGTGTTCCAGTGAACATCAACGCAAGCTCGAGGAACAGCATCTCATCTACCGATTAGGCACACTACAGCCTGCCGGACTGAACATTGAGTTCAATAATTTCAGAGCATGACAGCCCCCCATTTTACTTTCATTTTTAGTTATTTTTTCTTCCTTTTTTTTACATTCCTTTTTACATTTTTTACAATCTATTTTTGCATTTATTTCATTTCATCTTAGTTTGTTCAGTTTGCTTACCCACTGTTTTTTTCAGGTTGTTTTTCTTCAGGTTTGCACTTGCTGCTGTTCAATATTCAGTGTATTCACACCTAATCTGTACGAATGCTTTGTCTTTCAACACACCATTAACATATTGTTTGTCTTTGCTCCGTGACCTTTTGGTCAGCTATGTGGCCTGGTCCAATCTGCACCTTGTCCTTTGTTATCATCTGTGACTTTTCTAATATTTGTCAGTTCCGAAGAAGGGTCACTGACCCGAAACGTTAACTGTGCTTCTCTTTCCACAGATGCTGCCAGACCTGCTGAGTGATTCCAGCATTTCTTGTTTTTGTCCCTGTGGAACACCACTGGTCACACGTCTCCATTTTGAGAAACTCCCTTCCACTGCTACTCTCTGTCTCCTGTTGCCCAGCCAGTTCTTTATCCATCTAGCTAGTACACCCTGGACCCCATGCGCCTTCACTTTCTCCATCAGCCTACCATGGGGAACCTTATCAAATGCCTTACTGAAGTCCATGTATATGACATCTACAGCCCTTCCCTCATCAATCAACTTTGTCACTTCCTCAAAGAATTCTATTAAGTTGGTGAGACATGACCTTCCCTGCAGAAAACCATGTTGCCTATCACTGATAAGCCCATTTTCTTCCTAATGGGAATAGATCCTATCCCTCAGTATCTTCTCCAGCAGCTTCCCTACCACTGACGTCAGGCTCACCGGTCTATAATTACCTGGATTTTCCCTGCTACCCTCACTCCAAGGCCCCTCTGTTCACAATCTGAGAGATTGTTCAGTTAGATTGAAAGAGCAAATGTAAAACATAATATTTTGATGTAATCCTTCACTGAAGTATACACAGACATACGAGCGAGAGGCATGGAGTGTGAAACATCGGGGTAGAGGGAGAAAGATAGATGGAGATGGTAACAAATTGGAAAGGAGTGACGGGGACTGAGAGAGGTAATCTCTGGTAAACTCTCTTGCTGGTAATCTCTCTCCATCTCTATCTCTCTCTTCCCATCTCTTCTACTCTCTGAAACCCTATTTCTTCTCTCTGTTACTCACTTTCCAAGTCTATCTCTCCATTTTCTCTCTCTATCTCCCTCTGCACACTATCTCAATCTCTCCCTCTTGCTCTCAGGATGGGAAGAGGGAGAAAGAGAGGCAGAGAAAGGGTGTTGCAGGCAGTGAGAGATGAGGAGAAAGAGACAGAGGAACAGTGAGTCTGGCATTGGTAGATGGATCTTTACTCTGTATCTAACCCTGTGCGTACCTGCCCTGTGAGTATTCGATGGGGGCAGTCTCGGACCGGGGGGACTGTCGAAAAATCAAAAATTAATCGAAAGCCTTATCAAAGATGACATTTATAAACTCTTCTACATACAAAGGGTGGTAGAAGTTTGGAACTGTCTTCCAAAAATGACCCCTCCCCATCGCCGCAATCTCCTCCAGCTCCACAATCCACCAATATCTGTGATCCTCTAATTCTGGCCTCTTGAGCATCCCCAATTTGAATTGTTCCAACATTGGTGGCCGTGCCTTCAAGTTGCCAAGACCCGAACTTTGGAATTCCTTTCCAAAACCTCTCCATCTCACTAACTCTCTTTCCTCTTTGAAGACGCTCCCTCAAACCGACCTCTTTGACCAATTTTATGTTCGTCTCGTCTAATAGCTCCTTACGTGACTCGATGTCAACTTTTTATTTGCCGTATTTATTTGTTGGATGTGTGGGTTACTGGCCAGGCCAGCATTTATTGCCCATTCCTAATGGCCCTTGAGAAGGTGGTGTTGAGCCTCCTTCTTGAACCGCTGCAGTCCATGTGGGGTAGGTACACCCACAGTGCTGTTAGGAAGGGAGATCCAGGATTTTGACCAAGTGACAGTGAAGGAACGGCGATATAGTTCCAAGTCAGGATGGTGTGTGACTTTAGTTGTTGTGTGGACAGTATTTTCAGTGCGCAATCCATTTAAATTTTTAAATATTTTTTTTTTAACGTGGTTAGATGTAAACTTTCTCCTACAATCTGCCTGCCTCCCCGTATCTCCTCACTCTTTCTGCCCGTCTCTCCCTCCTGCTCTAAATCCACTGCTTTACTCTGTATACAAACTCACACTGTACCTGCCCTGGGAGGTCTCATTATGGTACTTAAGCAATGAGTTATACAGTTCCAGCATAACCTCCCTGCTCTTATATACTTTAACAGTCTTGTTGGGAATGTCACTGTAGTTTGAAAATATGAAACTCTGATCCAACATTCACCGCTAAAACACTCACACTAACCTCCAAAAAGAGGACTGGGCAGATAATGAGGATTGTTAATGATTGTTACAACTTGTCTCATCCTCTCTCTGTCTCTCCCTCTCATGCCTGTTTCTTCCCATCTTTCTCTCTCTCTCTCTCTCCCTCGTCCTCTCCCTCTTTCTCTGCCTCTTTCCATGACTCTGTCTCTAACACCATCTCTCTCTCCTTGGACAGAAATGTTTGTATTCATTTCTTGGTTAATTTTGAACCTGTAAATCTTGCCCTTGCTTGGAACATCACTGCAGTTTGAAAATACAAAACACTGTTCAACACTCGCCCCCTAAACTCTCACACTAAACCCCCAATACAGGACTGTGCAGATAATGGGGATTGTTACTGAGATTCTGTCAAAGTCCCCTCACACACTGTATCCCATTTCCCCTGCTTCTAAAGTTTGTCAGTGTTTAATACTATTTTTTTCAATAATATTAAATGTCACTTCAGTTTGAAAATATCAATCACTGATCCAACACTTGCCCCAAAAACACTCACACTAAACCCCTGATCATTCCTTTCAAAATTAGTTCTTATACACAGCCAGTTTTACTTTTTAATTCTATCTTTTTTCAACATTATTAGATGTAAAGTTTTTCCTATAATCTCGCACTCCATCTCTCTCTGTCTGTCTCTCCTTCTCTCTCTGTTTCTCCCTCTGTTTGTCTCCCTCCCTCTCTCTCTCTCTGTCCCTTTCTCCCTCTGCATCTGTCTCTCTCCCTCTGTCTCTGTCTCCCTCCCTTTCTCCCTGTCTCTCTCCCTCTGCATCTGCCTGCCTCCCTTTCTGTCTGTCTCACTCTGCATTTGCCTGCCTCCCTTTCTGTCTTTCTCCCTCTGTCTCTGTTTCTCCTTTTTTTCTCTATCATTCTAGCTCTGTCTCTCTCTCTCTCCCTTTCTCTGTTCCACTCTTTCTGTGTCTCTGTCCGTCTGCGTCTCACTCCCTCCATCTCTCTGTCCCTCTATACATGGACAGCAATGCTTTGAGCCATTTGTTTGGTTAATTTTGAATCTTTGACTCTTGCTTTTGTTGGGAATGCAGTTTGAAAATATCAAACACTCACCTAACACTCATCCCTAAAACCCTTACATTAAACCCCAAATACCGGACTGGGCAGACAATGGGGATTGTGACTGGGGTTCCGTCAAGGTCTCATTTCGCTATCTCTTCTGTCTCTCACTGTCTTCCACTTTGTCCCTCTCTCTCCATTTCCCCATTTGTTTCCGTTTCCCTCTCTCCTCTTTCCTTCATCGCCCCCAAATTTATAAATGGAGAGGGTGCTCCTCCCACTTTATAAATAAAGATGGAGCTCACTCCACTTTTACATAGCGAGGGAGCTCCCTCCACTTTGTCCGGAGAGGTGGAGCTCCCTCTACCTTATACATAGAAAGGGAGCTCCCTCTGTTTTATATAGCTGCCGTGGTGGGATTTGAACCCCTGTCCCCAGGCCATCTGGTTGGGCCTCTTGATTACGTGACCAGTGATATTATCACTACCCAACTGCCTCCCAAATGGATGCGTACAGTGTCTGTCCTGTAATATCACTCACAGTATGTTCTGGGCTGTAACCCTGAACATGGTCCCGAATCAGAGACTCAAATTTCACATTTTAACTGGGAAAAGGCAGGAACAGAGTGAAACGGGATTGCTTTTGTCCCTGGATTCAGTGTCCACTGCAGACAGATCAGTTACACAACATGAAAAGCCAGGAGTAAACATGGTCAATACAATAATATGGAAAATGTAAATGACGCCTCTCACAATTGAAGCATCCGTCCAGTATGAGTATAGATTTCAGGTTTATTCCCGAGAGAGGTCTTACTCAGAAAATGTCATTGACATTGAAATGATTGTGTTTTATCCACCACATTATTTACATCAGAGTCAAAGCTGCTGATGTAATGTGTTTGTTCAGGTGAGTGTAACTAATAGCAATGATCAGGGGCATAACCGTGTCAGTGGAGACTTATCCCCTGTATAAATCAGGACCCATTGGAATGGATCAGCTCAGAGTGCCTACTGGAGCTGTGGATTCCAGGCTAATAGAAATCTCTGCTTCTCATAGAAATGGGATATCCAGTAATGTTTCAGATAGAAGATATTTACTATCCTGTGCTTGCAGCAATTGGAGTTGCTGGTGAGCCAGTATCTCAGCTGTTAATGGTCTAAATCGATGTTAACTGTGCTGCTGTACTGGGTATTATTTCCCTCTGTGTGTGTTGCACAGCCGCCTGTTCTTTTCCAGCAATTTACTGATGGAATCTCCTTATTGTCTACTCTTTCATTCTTGTAGGAGTTGTGTTATGTATTTAATGGTATTGTTTTAAGTAACTGTGGCTTTGTTATTGGATTATTCTGTGTATTGAATGTATTGGAATGAGATGTTTCAGTTAGGATCTATAATCAGACCATTAGGACTTTTTAATATTTTCGTGATGTGGATCTAACCAATCCTGGAATATTTTTATGATTTTTTTTCAGTGATTGATAATGAGACATCTCACGGTCTCAGTGTTACAAGGGGACAGAACAAAATACTCCCTCCCCAATAACATGGCCCAGTTTAACTGTGATTTCAATGTATTTATTGATTATCACTGTTATCAAATATTGTTTCATTCTGTATGTGTCTGACGCTGGTTCAGAGGTCTGGCTACTGAACTGAGTTTGCTGCTGACACTTTCACTTCTCCTTCTCTGCTTCACTGTGAAACTTCACTGTCACTGGACTACATTGTAAAATAGAAAGTATTGATGTGATGTTTTACTGGTTTTCACTTTATCAGTTGGTATCAAGAGTCTTTCCATTTATCAGCTGCAGCGCTGATGTTGGTGTTTTATTAATGAAACAATCCCACATTATAACAGATTACTTTATAATTCCAGGAGAAGGAATTTCAATGATTGAGAGGTTTGTCTGGAAGTAGCTTTCGATCCTGCTTACTCCATGTATTGTAGATGAAGTGAAGAGTGTAGGTGAACAGGTTGAGACTTGAGTGTTCTGTAGAAACATTAAATTATTCACAGAGGTTTCACCATTGAATAAACTGACTCTGAGAATAGAATCATTGAACCTGGGGCTGGTGAACAGAACACAGACGCAGAATGTTAGGAATAAATCATATGTGAAAAGCAGCATTAAGTAACAATTTACAGGGTGTGAGTACTCCAGAGAGATAGGGAAGGAGAAAAGGAGCAGGGAGAATGAAACAGAGGGAAAGAGATTAGCAGAAGTAAAGAGAAAGAGAAAGAAGCAGCAGTGTAAATAATTCACTGTCATGAAGTGCTGGAATGTCCAGAACAATTTTGTGAGAGAAACTGTGAGTTGAAGTTGTCTGTTGTCAGATTGTGTTCATTTTCCTGTTGGACTTGATCCTCTGTGTTGATTTCTGTCAGGTCCTCATTTTGTTTTGTGGAATGTTCCTATTCCTTACTTAGTTACTGAATGAACTGAATAGAATCAGTTCTTCACTGATGGTAATTCATTATTTAAATACTGCACTTTAAAATCTCTGTGACTGCTGAATTCAATAATGAGCGAGGCTAATATCAGAAATATATTTAAATTTATATTTAATTGCCTGTACAAACGAAATATATTGACTATATTGTATTAACAATGAACTGTTCTCCAACACCAATAACCACAGGGATTATTGTTTGAATGTATGAATTGAGTTGTATTCCTGGGATCTATAGATTAGATTTCCTCTAACACTCTGCTGCAGTCTCTCCCTGTGAATCTCAGCCTCTCCTCTCACTGTATTGAATCCTCAGTCTCCTCATCCATTTCTTCAGTTTATCCACTTTCCCAAACCATCTGCTCCAGTCTCCCCTCCTGCTTCAACATGTCCTTTTCCTTCTCTCCCTCCCAATCTCACTCACTGGCTCCACCTCCAGCTGCCTTGTCCAACCTGATAGGAATACAGGAACATAGGAGCAGGAGGTGGCCATTCAGCCCTTCTCGCCTGCTCCACCATTCTAGATCATGGCTGTTAATCAGACTCAGCGCTGCAGTTTTCAGCATTTTCCCATGTGGGAACAGTCCCTGTCTGTTCCCTGAACCCAGAGCAACAAACCAGCTACACATCCCGCTCTCCCCAACCCTTCCCAACCAACAGTCTGGAGACACATCCCCAGTTAACCCATTGGATTCCATCTCTGTAAATCTCCTTCTCATTCCCCCACTGACACTGCATCCTCACTCAGTACTTCCAGTAGATCAGGTGCTGACTTCATTCACTTTCTGCATCAATTTCCCAATTCATTATTAATAATTGTGTTTTCAAACATTTCACTGTGACAAAACACTGCCCAGGTCAATGAATCAGTTTTCACTGCTCGATGCAGCAACAAAGCTGGAAATTTCAGCCCAGATCCTGTCAAACTGCTGCTTTGTCTCCAGGTCTGATCAGTAATTTCTCTGCTTCCTTTTCTCTCTCTCTTCCAGTTAACTTGGTGGCGATTGTGACCCTGTCCCGAGGAAAGTGCGGTCTCTCCAAATGTATCAGTGTCTACCTGGTGGGAATGGCAGTGTCTGATCTCCTGGTCGTTATCACTGATCCCATATTGAACTGGATTGTTGGAATTTATTTCCCATATTCATTCCTGAACATTACTCCTGTGTGTTCTCTCATTTTCCTTCTGCTTTGTGCATCCACAATTGTTTCTGTCTGGCTCACAGTCACTTTCACCTTTGATCGATTTGTGGCCATTTGTTGTGAGAAGCTGAAAACAAAATATTGCAGCGAGAAAAGGGCGGCTGTGGTTGTGGGAACAGTGAGTGTTCTGGGCTGTTTAGAGTCTCTCCCCTGGTACTTTACACAGGAACAACAATACATTATTTATAATGTTCCCATGGATTGTGTTAATAAACTGAATTTCTTTACTTCCCCATATGGAAGGCATTTGAATTGACTGACCTCATTTTAACCCCTTGTGTCCTGGTCTTTCTGATTTTGCTGCTCAATGTTCTGACTGTCAGGCGGATTTTATTCTCCAGTAAAGTCCGCAGGGGATTCCGGCGCCACAGCAATGCAGAGAATCACAAGGACCCAGAGATGGAGAATCGCAGAAAATCAATTATTTTACTCTTCAGTATATCGGGCAGTTTTATCCTGTTATGGGTGACCCAGGTTGTGTTTATCATTTATACTCGAATTACAGATAATTATTATTATTCCTCCTACACTGACCCTCTCTTTATCACAGGTCAAACATCACAGATGCTGCAGATTCTCAGTTCCTGCACCAACACATGTATTTACATTGTGACCCAGACTAAATTCAGACAGGAGCTGAAGAAGGGGGTGAAATACCCTCTCAATCTCATTGTTAAATTAGTGAAATCATAGAAAGAGCTGAAGGGTTTCAAACACTGGAACTAAATCCCATTCCCCCTCCTCCCCGCCACCCCCCCAGACCCCCAGCTCCACCTCCCACCCTCCACCCACCTTTGTGATTATTTGACCGGCGCCATCTTTAGTCCTGGCAGCTGCCTGAGCGTCGGCAGACCCTGACTTTAACTGGAACAGGATACGTTTGCGCATGTGCCAGTGCAGCGCCACCTAGTGGTTGCTTTGTCAACAAACGCCGCCAGTGGACAAAGCTGCAAATCGCAGTGATTGTGAGGTGGTGAGAGTGGGGCAGTAACTGCAGTGAGGCAGGGGCACCAGCAGATGGAGATGGTGAGAAAGGGAGACAGTAACTGCAGTGAGACAGGGACACCAGCAGATGGGGATGGTGAGAGGGGAGACAGTAACTGCAGTGAGACAGGGACACCAGCAGATGGGGATGGTGAGAGGGGAGACAGTAACTGCAGTGAGACAGAGACACCAGCATTTGGAGATGGTGAGAGAGGGACATTAACTGCAGTGAGACAGGGACACTAGCAGATGGGGATGGTGAGAGGGGAGACAGTAACTGCAGTGAGACAGAGACACCAGCATTTGGAGATGGTGAGAGAGGGACATTAACTGCAGTGAGATGGTGACACCAGCCGATGGAGATGCTGAGCCATTACTGATGGGAGATTCCCTTGCTGAGTTTGAAAGTTTCCACAAGTCTGAAGAATTTACTTTATTGAAAACTTGAGACGCTGAATAAAATAATTTAATGCAACTGTTGGAAAATGGCTATTTTTCTACTATGTGAACACTTATAAAATGAAACTCATTCCTGTTTGGAAAGTTATATTGAATGATTAAAGGTAATGTATAAATAAAACAACAGGATCAAATAAAACTCATTCATTTATAAATAAAAACTCTCCATATAAGTTGTGTTGAGTTCTTGACCACCTACGTTATGACATCTCTCTCTCTCACACACTTCTCTTTCGATGCTGGTATCTTCTCTACTATAACTAAGAGTAGTTGAAATTTTACTCCAATTGTTTTCTGATAATTAATATTTAATCTGCTTTCAGAAACCTGTCAGACATTGAATTCCAGACCAGAACAACTCCCTGCCTATTTGTTTCACCCCTCTGCTAGTGTAAACAGTCTCTCCTCATGTCTCCAAAACGAAGGAAAGATTTTTAATGCAATTAATTTCTGCAGGACAGCAGCTGCAGAGGAGCTCGAACCTCCTGAATTTGGACAAGCGATGAACAAAAATCTCTCTGAATCCCCCAGGAGAACAGAGGATAGAAACAGTCTGGAAGCAAATGGAAGCAAGTGACACTTTATTGCAGCAGTAAAAACTCTTTGTCAGAATGTAGAGGTCGTTATTGCTGAACTTTATATAAACTGGAGGTGAAAATTGGAAGATCTTTAACACCATTTGTGATAAATGGCCATTTCCCAGCTTTGTTTCTTTCGATTGATTACAGGCTAATACATAAATACAGCAGCATCAAATACAGTGCAAAGAATCATTGACTAATATAACTGTAAATATGGGTAAGAATTGTTGTGTGAAATGTCACTGGTTATAAAAGTTCTCTTGGTTGCATCATTAACCTGGCTCTAGTTTCAGTCTTTGTCACACAGTGGAAGTGAAAATCTGAATAAAAACTGCTTATTTATACTGCAGTCAAACCGGCCTCTCCAGCAAAAACTCTTTGTCACAATTTCAAGGTAACTGCAATGAGTCATTTTCTGAACTTTCTGTAAACTGGAGATGAATAGTGAAAGACATTTAATACAATGAGTGTTAAATGGTCATTATCCAAACCGACCCCTCCAGGTTTTAAATTACAGCAGCTTTTCTGCTCTGTTAATGAGGATTTTGTGGGAGGGAGAGAGAGAGACAGACAGACAGGTTTCTGTCTGGAATGGTCCATTTGGGATATGGCTGGAATATCCTCTTCCCCCATTCCCTGTTTACACAGAGACTCACCTTGGACTGTTCCATACCTGGGAGGAAGTGCCCAGATGGAGGAAGCTGAGAGCTGGTTGGATTAGCTGAATTTGGGGTGGACTGTCTGTTTTGAGTGACAGGTTCTGGGATATATTAGGACAACATCAGCCTCTATTCATTCTTTCCTTGCGACTAGTTTGTGAAAGTGAGTTTCTGTGTCTCAGTTTCGCTGTCTCTGTGCCCAGGTGAATTGGAACTGATTACAGTGTGTGTGTGAGAGAGAGTCCAGTCTGAATCCCCCACTCTCTCTGTCCCAGTCCTGACGCTTATCTCCAAATCCCACTCCAGTGTCCCTGTCCAGGATCTTTTCCCCATGGATGAGCTGATGGAGGGAAGGTGTTAGAGTCCAACGATGGAACGCAGACAGTGTGGGATGGTGAGTATCACATCTTTACTGTCACACTCTGCCTTTCTCCCTCCTTCTGACTCAGTCTCTCTCACTCAGTCTCTCTCACTGAATCTCTCTCTCACTGAATCTCTCTCTCACTGAATCTCTCTCACTGAATCTCTCACTGAATCTCTCTCTCACTCAATCTCTCTCACTCAATCTCTCTCTCACTCAATCTCTCTCTCACTCAATCTCTCTCTCAATCAATCTCTCTCTCACTGAATCTCTCTCTCTCACTGAATCTCTCTCTCACTCAATCTCTCTCTCACTCAATCTCTCTCTCACTCAATCTCTCTCACTCTATCTCTCTCTCACTGAATCTCTCTCTCACTCAATCTCTCTCTCACTCAATCTCTCTCTCACTCAATCTCTCTCTCACTCAGTCTCTCTCACTCCATCTCTCTCGTGCTGAATCTCTCTCTCACTCAAACTCTCTCTCAATCAATCTCTCTCTCTCACTGAATCTCTCCCTCACTCAATCACTCTCTTACTGAATCTCTCCCTCACTCTATCCCTCTCTCACTGAATCTCTCTCACTGAATCTCTCTCTCACTGAATCTCTCTCTCACTCAATCTCTCTCTCACTCAGTCTCTCTCACTCCATCTCTCTCGTGCTGAATCTCTCTCTCACTCAATCTTTCTCTCAATCAATCTCTCTCTCACTGAATCTCTCTCTCACTGAATCTCTCTCTCACTGAATCTATCTCTCACTCAATCTCTCTCTCACTGAATCTCTCTCTCACTGAATCTCTCTCACTCAATCTCTCTCTCACTCAATCTCTCTCTCACTCCATCTCTCTCTCACTCAATCTCTCTCTCACTCAATCTCTCACTGAATCTCTCTCTCACTCAATCTCTCACTCAATCTCTCTCTCACTCAGTCTCTCTCACTCCATCTCTCTCGCGCTGAATCTCTCCCTCACTGAATCTCTCTCTCAATCAAACTCTCTCACTCAATCTCTCTCTCACTCAATCTCTCTCTCACTCAATCTCTCTCTCACTGAATCTCTCTCAATGAATCTGTCTCTCACTGAATCTCTCCATTTCGGAATCTGGTCCATTTGGGATATGGCTGGAATATCCCTCTCTCCCCCACTCCCTGCTTACACAGAGACTCACCTTGGACTGTCCCATACCTGGGAGGCAGTGTCCAGATAGAGGAAGCTGGGAGCTGATTGGGTGAGCTGTATTTTGGGTGGACTGTCTGTTTTGAGTGACAGGTTCTGGGATATATTAGGACAACATCAGCCTCCATTCTTTCTTTCCATGTGGCAGGTTTGTGAAGATGAGTTTCTGTGTCCAGGTGAATTGCAAGCTGATTACAGTGTGTGTGTGTGAGAGAGAGAGAGTCCAGTCTGAATCCCCCATTCTCTGTCCCAGTCCTGACCCTTTCTCCAATTCCCACCCCAATCTCCCTCTCCAGGATCTTTTGCCCATGGACGAGCTGATGGAGGGAACGTGTTAGAGTCCAACGATGGAGGCAGACCGTGTGGGATGGTGAGTATCACATCTTTATTGTCTCTCTCTGCCTTTCTCCCTCCTGCTGACTCAATCTCAATCTCTCTGTGTGTTTTTCTCTCTCTCTCTCTGTTTTTTTTCTCTCTTTTTCTCTTTTTTTCTCCCTCTTTTTCTCTGTTTTTTTTCTCTCTGTTTTTTCTCTCTCTTTTTCTGTTTTTTCTTTTTCTCTGATTTTTTCTCTCTCCCTTTATCTCTGTTTTTTCTCTCTCCCTTTTTCTCTGTTTTTCTTTCTCTCTCTTTGTGTATTTCTCTCTCTCTCTCTCTCTGTTTTTCTCTCTCTCTCTTTTTGTTTGTTTATTTCTCTCGATTTTTCTTTGTTTTTTCTCTCTCTTCTTTTTTTTTTCTCTCTCTCTCTCTGTGTTTTTCTCTCTCTCTTTTTCTGTTCTTTTCTTTTTCTCTGTTTTTCTCTCTCTTTTTCTCTGTTTTTCTCTCACTCTCTCTTTGTGTGTTTTTCTCTCTCTCTCTTTGTGTGTTTTTCTCTCTCTCTTTGTGTGTTTTTCTCTCTCTCTCTCTCTTTGTGTTTCTCTCTCTCTCTTTTTGTGTGTTTTTCTCTCTTTTTCTTTGTTTTTTTCTCTCTTTTTCTCTTTTTTCTTCTCTCTCTCTTTTTCTCTTTTTTCTTCTCTCTTTGTTTTTTCTCTCTATCTCTGTTTTTTCTCTCTCTCTCTCTGTTTTCTCTCTCTCTCTCTCTGTTTTTTTCTCTCTCTCTGTTTTCTCTCTCTCTCTCTCACTGCTTTTTCCTCTCTCTCTCTCTCTCTCTGCTCTTTCCTCTCTCTCTCTGTTTTTCCTCTCTCTCTCTCTGTTTTTTCCTCTCTCTCTCTCTGTTTTTTTCCTCTCTCTCTCTCTGTTTTTTTCCTCTCTCTCTTTTTCTGTTTTTTTCTTTTTCTCTGTTTTTCTCTCTCTTCCTTTTTCTCTGTTTCTCTTTCTCTTTTTCTCTGTTTTTCTCTCTCTCCCTCTTTTTCTCAGTTCCCCCCCCCTCTAAATTCCACCCCCCCCCCGGGAACAGACTCCCCCCTCTAAATACCCACCGATAACAAACTTCCCCCACCCCCCACTCTAAGTACCCGCCCCCGGGAACAGACCCCCATCTAAAAATACCCCGGGAACAGACCTCCCCCAACCCCCCCACCCTCTAAATACCCCCCGGGAACAGACCTCCCCCCTCTAAATGCCCCCCGGGAACAGACCTTCCCCCTCCAAAAATACCCCGGGAACAGACCTCCCCCTCTAAATACCCCCCCCAGGAACAGACTCCCCCTCTAAATACCCCCCGGGAACAGACCTCCCCCGCTAAATACCCCCCGGGAACAGACCTCCCCCTCTAAATACCCCCCCGGGAACAGACCTCCCCCTCTAAATACCCCCCGGGAACAGTCTCCCATCTAAATATCCCATTCAGCCCTTTGATCCTGTCCCACCCCATGTTAGATCATGACTGATCTGTCCCTTCCCCCATTGGGCCACAAGGAGACAGGCAGAGACAGTCGGGGAGCAGATACACAGAGAGGCAAAGAAACACTGGGCTGGACTCGGACTTGGTGCCAATGGTGCAAACCAGGGTAGAGGGGAGGAGGGTGGTTGTGAATCAGCTGTCCGTTCAGCATCTCGCCCCTGTTTTTATCTCAATGAGAGCAAAACTGGGCAGAGATGGAAAGCAGGATCCCGGTTCACAATCGCCCTGTAAAAACACCAAGGCAGCGAGTTCAAATCCACCCCCAGACAGAGGCACATAGACACAGAAAACAGATTAGGACAGAACAGAGAGAGAGAGAGAGAAATAAATGGAAAGGGAGATGGAGAATGAGATGCAGGGAGTCCAAAACCAGTGAGAGAGAAACTGAGAACAGAGGGTCAGAAATACCGAGAAGGGCAGAGAGAGAGAGAGAGATACAAAGAGATGTAGATATTGAGAAAGATCCCTTACAAAGAGAGATGCAGAGACAGAAAGAAGTGGAGGGGCAGAGATACAAAGTAAGATGCGTTCACAGAATAGAGAGGGCTGTCCCAGGACAGCGGGGGAGAAAATGCAGTGATAATCTTGCAGGAAATGGGGAGCAGAGATGGAAAGATTCAGGGATTTGGAAGTGAGTGAGTGAGTGAGTGAAGAAATTGACTGAGAGAGAGACAGATAAAGACGCAGAGAGTCGCAGAAAGAGAGTGACAATGGAAACCTGTGTGACTCTAGAGAGAGGCAGAGATAGAAAGGATGTTGAGAGATACAGAGATAGGGTTTTAAAGATGTGAAGAAACAGAACTAGGAACAAGGAGGAAGGTGCAGGGAACAAGTTGCAGCAAGAGATGGAGAGAGGGAAATCTACAGGATTACATTGACTGTTCTGGAGCAGCGCTTCCCAAACTATTCCCTTCGGAGCACCCTCCAGCCCTCTCCCTTGTGGTAAAAATCCACAGACCCCCAAAAAGTTTCAATCTCAGTCTCTCCCTCTTGCAGCAGTCACAGCGCATGCAGCCTCCAGCCTCTGGACACAGCAACAGTCAGTTGCACCTCGTTGTTGCACGCAGCACCTCCAATTAGCCAGCAGCCAACCACAGTGCTGTACCTGTCCTGGGAGTTGAGTTTCGCTCAGTTTAGAGATACAGCACTGAAACAGGCCCTTCGGCCCACCGAGTCTGTGCCGACCATCAACCACCCATTTATACTAATCCTACACTAATTCCATATTCCTACCACATCCCTACCTGTCCCTATATTTCCCGACCACCTACCCATACTAGGGGCAATTTATAATGGCCAATTAACCTACCAACCTGCAAATCTTTGGCATGTGGGAGGAAACCGGATCACGTAGACGAAACCCACGCAGACACAAGGAGAACTTGCAAACTCCACACAGGCGGTACCCAGAATTGAACCCGGCTCACTGGAGCTGTGAGGCTGCAGTGCTAACCACTGCGCCACTGTGCCGCCCTGTTTGATGGGACATTGTCGAGTGAGCTTTGCTCAGTATCTAACCCCGTGCTTTAGCTTTCCTGGGTGTGTTTCATGGGGACAGTGTGGAGGGTGGTTTACTCTGTACCAATCACGTGCTGTAACTGCCCTGGGAACAGATTTAACTAAGATGGTTGCAATTCCCCATGCGTAGAATTTCTAGGCATTAAACTCTGTGACAGTGGTTTGTCTTGGCCAGTTCTGTTATTATAAAACACTTTCTGTTTCCGTCTGTCGCTTTGGTCTTTTTCCTTGGGTATTTTCTTCATTTTTCAGTGCTTATTTGCTTCCATATAATGAAGGGAGCAGTCACTACCATTTGTCATCATGACCTCCCTTAACTGGCCCAATGCACTGACTCCATCCCACTCTCCGGCCAGTGTCTGAGACTGAACCAGCCTGTTCAAATCCTAGGCTTCCTATTGGGCTCTGAGCTCATCTTCCAACGCCATCACCCAGACTGCCTCCCTCGGAGTCTTTGTCCATCTCTGTCTCTGCCTCAGCTCCTCTGCTGCTAATTCTCTCATTCATTCCATTGTTAGCTCCACACTCGACTAATACAATCTACTTATCTATTGCCTCCCAGCTTGTCCCCTCCATAATCTTCAGCTAATCTAAAACTCTGCTGCTCACATCCTACATCACAGTAAGTCCTGTTCACCCTTCAGCCCTGTTCCTCCTGAGCTTTTTTGGCTTCTGGTCTGGTAATTCCTCAATTTTAAAATTCTTATCCTCGTGTTCAGGCCCAACTCATTAAACATTTTCCAGTGACGAAACTGCGTCCTCAAAATGGCAATTGTTAAGTTGTTTATGTTTATTATTTTACCCTAAGTACTTTTAACCCCAACGTGGCATTTTGTTTCCATACAAATGGCACAAAGGGAACAGAAGACATAGGGGAGGAGGTAGAAATCAGCTTGGACTCTGATGCAAAACACCATCACCAATACATAGAACATAGAACATTACAGCGCAGTACAGTCCCTTCAGCCTTCGATGTTGCGCCGACCTGTGAAACCATCTGACCTACACTATTCCATTTTCATCCATATATCTATCCAATTAACACTTAAATGCCCTTAAAGTTGGCGAGTCCACTACTGTTGCAGGCAGGGCATTCCACGCCCCTACTACTCTCTGTGGAAAGAAACTATCTCTGACATCTGTCCTATATCTATCACCCCTCAACTTAAAGCTATGTCTCCTCGTGTTTGCCATCACCATCCGAGGAAAAGGGCTCTCACTATCCACCCTATCCAACCCTCTGATTATCTTTTCTGTCTCTATTAAGTCACCTCTTCTCCTCCTTCTCTCTAACGAAAACAACCTCAAGTCCCTCAGCCTATACCAGGCAACATCCTAGTAAGACTCCTCTGCACCTTTTCGAAAGCATCCACATCCTTCCTATAATGCGGTGACCAGAACTACACGCAATACTCCAGGTGCGGCTGCACCAGAGTTCTGTACAGCTGCAGCATGACCTCGTGGCTCCGAAACTCGATCCCCCTACTAATAAAAGCTAACAAACCATATGCCTTCTTAACAGCTCTATTAACCTGGGTGGCAACTTTCAGGGATTTATGTACCTGGACACCAAGATCTCTCTGCTCATCTACACTACCAAGAATCTTCCCATTAGCCCAGTATTCTGCAATCCTGTTACTCCTTCCGAAGTGAATCACCTCACACTTTTCCGCATTAAACTCCATTTGCCATCTATCAGCCCAGCTCTGCAGCCTATCTATGTCCCTTTGTAACCTACAACATCCTTCGGCACTATCCACAACTCCACCGACCTTCGTGTCATCTGCAAATTTACTAACCCACCCTTCTACACCCTCATCCAGGTCATTTATAAAAATGACAAACAGCAGTGGCCCCAAAACAGATCCTTGCGGTACAACACTAGAAACTATACTCCAGGATGAACATTCACCATCAACCACCACCCTCTGTCTTCTTTCAGCTAGCCAATTTCTGATCCAAAGCACTAATTCACCTTCAATCACATACTTCTGTATTTCCTGCAATAGCCTACCGTGGGGAACTTTATCAAACGCCTTACTGAAGTCCATATAGACCACATCCACGGCTTTACCCTCATCCACCTGTTTGGTCACCTTCTCAAAAAACTCAATAAGGTTTGTGAGTCACGACCTACCCTTCACAAAACCGTGCTGACTATCGCTAATGAACTTATTCTTTTCAAGATGATTATAAATCCTGTCTCTTATAACCTTTTCCAACATTTTACCCACAACCGAAGTAAGGCTCACAGGTCTATAATTACCAGGGCTGTCTCTACTCCCCTTCTTGAACAAGGGGACAACATTTGCTATCCTCCAGTCTTCCGGCACTATCCCTGTCGACAATGACGACATAAAAATCAAGGACAAAGGCTCTGCAATCTCCTCCCTGGCTTCCCAGAGAATCCTAGGATAAATCCCATCTGGCCCAGGGGACGTATCTATTTTCACACTTTCCAAAATTGCTAACACCTCCTCCTTGTGAACCTCAATCCCATCGAGCCTAGTCGTCTGTATCTCAGTATTCTCCTCGACAACATTTTCTTTCTCCACTGTAAATACTGACGAAAAATATTCATTTAACGCTTGCTCTATCTCCTCTGATTCCACACACAACTTCCCACTACTATCCTTGATTGGCCCTAACCTATCTCTAGTCATTCTTTTATTCCTGATATACCTATAGAAAGCCTTAGGGTTTTCTTTGATCCTATCCGCCAATGACTTCTCGTGTCCTCTCCTTGCTCTTCTTATCTCTCCCTTTAGATCCTTCCTGGCTAGCTTGTAACTCTCAAGCGCCCTAACTGAGCCTTCACGTCTCATCCTAACATAAGCCTTCTTCTTCCTCTTGACAAGCTCTTCAACTTCTTTAGTAAACCACGGCTCCCTCGCTCGACAACTTCCTCCCTGCCTTAAGTACATACTTTACAAGGACACGCAGTAGCTGCTCCTTGAATAAGCTCCACATTTCGATTGTGCCCATCCCCTGCAGTTTCCTTCCCCATCCTACGCATCCTAAATCTTGCCTAATCGCATCATAATTTCCTTTCCCCCAGCTATAATTCTTGCCCTGCTGTATATGCCTGTCCCTGCCCATCGCTAAGGTCAACCTAACCGAATTGTGATCACTATCACCAAAGTGCTCACCAACTTCTAAATCTAACACCTGGCCGGGTTCATTACCCAGTACCAAATCCAATGTGGCATCGCCCCTGGTTGGCCTGTCTGCATACTGTGTCAGAAAACCCTCCTGCACACACTGGACAAAAACAGACCCATCTAAAGTACTCGAACTATAGTATTTCCAGTCAATATTTGGAAAGTTAAAGTCCCCCATAACCACTACCCTGTTACTCTCGCTCCTGTCAAGAATCATCTTTGTTATCCTTTCCTCTACATCTCTGGAACTATTTGGAGGTCTATAGAAAACTCCCAACAGGGTGACCTCTCCTCTGCTGTTTCTAACCTCGGCCCATACTACCTCAGTAGACGAGTCCTCAAATGTCCTTTCTGCCGCTGGAATACTTTCCTTGATTAACAATGCCACACCCCCCCCCCCTCTTTTACCATCTTCTCTGTTCTTAGTGAAACATTTAAATCCCGGAACCCGCAACATCCATTCCTGTCCCTGCTCTACCCATGTCTCTAAAATGGCCACAACATCGAGATCCCAGGTACCAACCCATGCTGCAAGCTCACCCACCTTATTCCGGATGCTCCTGGCGTTGAAGTAGACATATTTTAAACCAAGCTCTTGCTTGCATCTAGATGTGGAAATATATCACCGTTCCTTCATGGTCACTGGGCCAAAAGTCAGAAATACTATCTGTATAGTATTGTGGGAGCATCTTCACTAAACGACTGCAGTGGTTCAAGTTGAAGGCCCAACATTTCATCATGGAAACCAGGGATAGAAAAGTTATGCCAGTCTTGTCAGTGTCACCCATATCCTGAGAACAAATGTATATGGAACAGAATATAAATAAAATCATTGAGTTTGTATTTAACTGATTGAAACCAGGCTTGGACTGTGATAAGAGCAGGACATCTTCTTCTTTGGCCTCCTTGTCTCGAAAGACAATGTGTAAGCGCCTGGAGGCAGTCAGTAGTTTGTGGAACAGCGCCTGGAGTGGCTATACAGGCCAAACCTAGAGTGACAGGCTCTTCCACAGGTGTTGCAGATAAAATTGGTTGACGGGGCTGTTGAGCAGTTGGCTCTCTCCTTGCGCTTCTGTCTTTTTTCCTGCCAACAGCTAAGTCTGTTTGACTCGCCGCACTTTAGTCCCGCCTTTCTGACGATCACTGGCAACTGACTCCCACGACTTGTTATCAATGTCGCAGGACTTCATGTCACGTTTGCAGGCGTCTTTAAAGCGGAGGCATGGACGGCTGGTGGGTCGATAACAGTGACGAGCTCGCTGTACAATGTGTCCTTGGGGCTCCTGCCATCTTCCATCCACCTCACATGGCCAAAACATCTCAAACGCCGTTGGCTCGGTAGGGTGTATATGCTGGTGTTGTTGGCCCCCTCGAGGACTTCTGCGTTGGCGATACGGTCATGCCACCTGATGCCAAGGATTCTCTGAGGCAGCGAAGATGGAATGAATTGAGACGTCGCTCTTGGGTGACATACGTTGTCCAGACCTCGCTGTCATAGGGCAAGGTACTGAGGACACAGGCTTGATACACACAGACTTTTGTGTTCCATGTCAAAGTGTGCCATTTTCTCTCTTGGCTAGTCTGGATGCAGCAGTGGACGCCTTTTCCATGTGCATGTTGATTTCTGCATCAAGAGACAGGTTACTGGTGATAGTTGAGCCTATGTAGGTGAACTCTTGAACCACTTCCAGAGCGTGGTAGCCGATATTGATGGATGGAGCATTTCTGACGTCCTGTGTCATGATGTTTGTTTTCTTCAGGCTGATGATTGGGGCAAATTCGTTGCAGGCAGCCGCAATTCTGTCGATGAGTCTGCCATAATCCGACAACGTACTCTGATAAACATTCCGTCAACTTAGTTGGCCTCAATGGCCCTTTGTGTTTGATGTTCTGCTGTTACCTTTATTCGAGTGCAAGTAACAATGAGCCACTGGCTCAAAAACTGCCGGACACCAATTGTAAACATGAAATAATGAATCAATGGCTTGTTTTACTACCGAATCGGAGAATCACGCAGCATGGAAACAATTCATTTAGTCTATCGTGCCTTTTCCATTTTTTAAAGAGCTTTATATTTTGTTCTTATTGCCTATTCTTTTCCCATACATCTGCAAATCATCTCTCGACCTCCGCCAGTATTCATCCAGTTCCCTTTTGAAACTTACTTGTGAATTGATTCATTCATGTCTTCAGACGGTGCATTCCAGATTGTAATAAATCACTGTATATATAAAAAGTTATCTTTTTATTCCCTCTTGTTCTTTTGCCAAGTATTTGAAATCCTGTTTCCGACCCTGGTTCCAGTGGAAATAGTTTATCCTTACTCTGTTAAAATTCCACATCATTTTGAACGCGGATATTAAATGTCCCCTTGACAGTATTTGCTCTAAGGAGTGCAATCCCAGCTTCTTCAATCTTCCACATAGTTGAAATCACCCAGCCATACCATTATTCCAGTAAATTTCCCCTGTACCCTCTGCAAGGCTTTGACATCCTTTCTAACATGTAATGTCCAGAATAACTCACAACTGTTCAGCTGAGACCTAATCAATACTTCATCAAGTTGTCGCGTAGTTTTCTTGCGTTTTCATTCACTGCCTCTATGTATAAAACCAAATATCCTATATGCATTTTAACAAGCTTAGCAACGTGTCTTCTCACATTCAAAGACTTGTGTACATGTGCCTGCACCTCTGTTAACATTGTATCATTTAATTCTGTTGCCTCTCCTCATTCTTCCTGCCAAGTGTATCCTTCACACTTCTTCGCAGATAGGATCAACAAAAACCCTAAAGCTTTCTATAGGTATATCAGGAATAAAAGAATGACTAGAGTTAGATTAGGGCCAAAACAAGGATAGTAGTGGGAGTGTGCATGTGGAATCAGAGGAGATGGGGAAGCGTTAAATGAATATTTTCCGTCAGTATTTACAGTGGAGAAAGAAAATGTTGTCGAGGAGAATACTGAGATACAGACTACTAGGCTAGATGGGATTGAGGTTCACAAGGAGGAGGTGTTAGCAATTTTGGAAAGTGTGAAAATAGATAAGTCCCCTGAGCCAGATGGGATTTATCCTAGGATTCTCTGGGAAGCCAGGGAGGAGATTGCAGAGCCTTTGTCCTTGATCTTTATGTCGTCATTGTCGACAGGAATAGTGCCGGAAGACTGGAGGATAGCAAATGTTGTCCCCTTGTTCAAGAAGGGGAGTAGAGACAGCCCTGGTAATTATAGACCTGTGAGCCTTACTCCGGTTGTGGGTAAAATGTTGGAAAAGGTTATAAGAGACAGGATTTATAATCATCTTGAAAAGAATAAGTTCATTAGCGATAGTCAGCACGGTTTTGTGAAGGGTAGGTCGTGCCTCACAAACCTTATTGAGTTTTTTGAGAAGGTGACCAAACAGGTGGATGAGGGTAAAGCCGTGGATGTGGTGTATATGGATTTCAGTAAGGCGTTTGATAAGGTTCCCCACGGTAGGCTATTGCAGAAAATACAGAAGTATGGGATTGAAGGTGAATTAGTGCTTTGGATCAGAAATTGGCTAGCTGAAAGAAGGTGGTGGTTGATGGCAAATGTTCATCCTGGAGTTTAGTTACTAGTGGTGTACCGCAAGGATCTGTTTTGGGGCCACTGCTCTTTGTCATTTTTATAAAAGATCTGGATGAGGGTGTAGAAGGGTGGGTTAGTAAATTTGCGGATGACACGAAGGTCGGTGGAGTTGTGGATAGTGCCAAAGGATGTTGTAGGTTACAGAGGTACATAGATAGGCTGCAGAGCTGAGCTGAGTGATGGCAAATGGTGTTTAATGCGGAAAAGTGTGAGGTGATTCACTTTGGAAGGAGTAACAGGAATGCAGAGGACTGGGCTAATGGGAAGATTCTTGGTAGTGTAGATGAGCAGAGGGATCTTGGTGTCCTTAAATCCCTGAAAGTTGCCACCCAGGTTAATAGGGCTGTTAAGAAGGCATATGGTGTGTTAGCTTTTATTAGTAGGGGGATCGAGTTTCGGAGCCACGAGGTCATGCTGCAGCTGTACAAAACTCTGGTGCAGCCGCATCTGGAGTATTGCGTGCAGTTCTGGTCACCGCATTATAGGAAGGATGTGGAAGCTTTGGAAAGGGTGCAGAGGAGATTTACTAGGATGTTGCGTGGTATGGAGGGAAGGTCTTACGAGGAAAGGCTGAGGGACTTGAGGTTGTTTTCGTTCGAGAGAAGGAGGAGGAGAGTTGACTTAATAGAGACATATAAGATTATCAGAGGGTTAGATAGGGTGGATCGTGAGAGTCTTTTTCCTCGGATGGTGATAGCAAACACGAGGGGACATAGCTTTAAGTTGAGGGGTGATAGATATAGGACAGATGTCAGAGGTAGTTTCTTTACTCAGAGAGTGGTAGGGGCGTGGAACGCCCTGCCTGCAACAGTCATAGACTCTCCAACTTTAAGGGCATTTAAGTGGTCATTGGATAGACATATGGATGAAAATGGAATAGTGTAGGTCAGATGGTTTCACAGGTCGGCGCAACATCGAGGGCCGAAGGGCCTGTACTGCGCTGTAATGTTCTATGTTCTATGTTCTATGATCAGGGATGATTTAGAATTAACATATCCAGGCAGCTTGTCATTTACAAACTCATGTTTTGCTTTTTTTCCCCCAAGCCACAAAAAATTTGTCCCAGATTATAGAATCGAAACATCTCTCGAACGTTTCACCGACGTTAGAATGAATGACCTGTAAATTACAGGGTTACCCATTTGTCCTTTTTCAGACAGGGTGTGACATTTGTAACCACCAGTACACTGTCACCATTGCCATGTCAAAGTAGGATTGAACAATTCTGGCCAGTGCTTCTGATTTTTCCACATATCTTTCCACCAGCAACCCACAGACATCCCATCCTGATCGAGTAAAGCATATTCTTTATTGTCCTTCAAAAAGTGTTGGATCGAAATGGGTTAACTGAGCCTGTTTTCTTTCAGTGCTTGGAATTGGTGTTAGTCTCCATGGACTGTAGTTGTGAGGGTTTCCTCTGGAGGGTTTTCTTCTTCTATTAATAGTGCACGTCCTTCAAAATGCTAAGCTATTAACACCTAGTGTCAGCGGGAGTATCAGCCCCGGCACTAACAGGGATCTGCGGCTGCAGAGAGAAGGAGATGATCGATCAGAAACTGAGAACAATGGATTGGAATGTTACAACAATGGATCAGAATCTGAGAGCAATAGATTGGAATGTTACAAAAACGGGTCAGAATTTGAGAACAATTGATTGGGAGGTTGTAACAATGGGGAAGGGTTTATCTTCTTCGTTTCAGGCACTTATTGCAGATTATGATTGGATAACAGTAGCATGGCGAATTTATTGCGCTCTTTATGTGATTCAATACTTTTATTATCCAATACTCGCTATTCTTGGTGTTCCTGGTAAGTCTGGCTGTTCAGCGATTAATTCTGTAAACCGTGCATTCTAACAGCATTATTGTACTGCCATTTATTCTGCCCTCTTTGCTGTTGCTATTGTTGTTTGTGCTGGTTAGTCTCTGTACCCAGCTATTAACTCTACAAACTGATTTGATTTACTTTTCCTTATTTTTGCTGCTGCTGGTGTCTGTGGTATGTATGCTGTCACATGTGCAGACCAAGATTCAATGCAGTGCTGCTTTTGATGTTTAAACATCGGCAAAATGGAAGCCATGATTTTCGTTCCCCATCACAACAAAGAACAAAGAACAAAGAAAATTACAGCACAGGAACAGGCCCTTCGGCCCTCCAAGCCAGCGCCGATCCAGATCCTCTGCATAACCCTGTCGCCTATTTTCAAAGGGTCTGTATCTCTTTGCTTCCTGCCCATTCATGCATCTGTCTAGATACATCTTAAAAGATGCTATCATGCCCGCGTCTAACACCCCCGCTGGCAACGCGTTCCAGACACCCACCACCCTCTGTGTAAAGAACTTTCCACGCATATCCCCCCTAAACTTTTCCCCTCTCACTTTGAACTCGTGACCCCTTGTAATTGAATCCCCCACTCTGGGAAAAAGCTTCTTGCTATCCACCCTGTCTTTTCCTCTCATGCTTTTGTACACCTCAATCAGGTCCTCCCTCAACCTCCGTCTTTCTCATGACAATAATCAGAATCTACTCAACCTCTCTTCATAGCTAGCGCCCTCCATTCCAGGAAACATCCTGGTGAACCTCCTCTGCACCCTCTCCAAAGCATCTACATCCTTTTGGTAATGTGGCGACCAGAACTGCGCGCCGTATTCCAAATGTGGCCGAACCAAAGTATTATACAACTGTAACATGACCTGCCAACTCTTGTACTCAATACCCCGTCCGATGAAGGAAAATATGCCGTATGCCTTCTTGACCACTCTATTGACCTGCATTGCCACCTTCAGGGAACAATGGATCTGAACACCCAAATCTCTCTGTACATCAATTTTCCCCAGGACTTTTCCATTTATTGTATAGTTCACTCTTGAATTGGATCTTCCAAAATGCATCACCTCGCACGTGCCCTGATTGAACTCCATCTGCCATTTCTCTGCCCAACTCTCCAATCTATCCATATTCTGCTGTATTCTCTGACAGTCCCCTTCACTATCTGCTACTCCACCAATCTTAGTGTTGTCTGCAAACTTGCTAATCAGCCCACCTATACTTTCCTCCAAATCATTTATGTATATCACAAACAACAGTGGTCCCAGCACGGATCCCTGTGGAACACCACTGGTCACACGTCTCCATTTTGAGAAACTCCCTTCCACTTCTACTCTTTGTCTCCTGTTGCCCAGCCAGTTCTTTATCCATCTAGCTAGTACACCCTGGACCCCATGCGTCTTCACTTTCTCCATCAACCTACCATGAGGATCCTTATCAAACGCCTTACTGAAGTCCATGTATATGACATCTACAGCCCTTCCCTCATCAATCAACTTTGTCACTTCCTCAAAGAATTCTATTAAGTTGGTAAGACATGACCTTCCCTGCACAAAACCATGTTGCCTATCACTGATAAGCCCATTTTCTTCCAAATGGGAATAGATCCTATCCCTCAGTATCTTCTCCAGCAGCTTCCCTACCACTGACGTCAGGCTCACCGGTCTATAATTACCTGGATTATCCCAGCTACCCTTCTTAAACAAGGGGACAACATTAGCAATTCTCCAGTCCTCCGGGACCTCACCCATGTTTAAGGATGCTGCAAAGATATCTGTTAAAACCCCAGCTATTTCCTCTCTCGCTTCCCTCAGTAACCTGGGATAGGTCCCATCCGGACCTGGGGACTTGTCCACCTTAATGCCTTTTAGAATATCCAACACTTCCTCCCTCCTTATGCCGACATGACCTAGAGTAATCAAACATCTATCCCTCACCTCAACATCCGTCATGTCCCTCTCCTCGGTGAATACCGATGCAAAGTACTCATTTAGAATCTCACCCATTTTCTCTGACTCCACGCATAATTTTCCTCCTTTTTCCTTGAGTGGGCCAATCCTTTCTCTGGTTACCCTCTTGCTCCTTATATATGAATAAAAGGCTTTGGGAGTTTCCTTAAGCCTGTTAATGACCCCTTTTAGACCTCTTAATTGCCTCAATGCCCTCAATGCTGCCCTCAATGCAGCCCAGCCTCTACCAGTCATGGATGAGCTGGACATACAGCCAACCAAATCGGAACTCAGTGATGCCATTGATTCCCTAGCCAGCGGAAAAGCCCCTGGGAAGGACAGCATTACCCCTGAAATAATCAAGAGTGCCAAGCCTGCTATACTCTCAGCACTACATGAACTGCTATGCCTGTGCTGGGACGAGGGAGCAGTACCCCAGGACATGCGCGATGCCAACATCATCACCCTCTATAAAAACAAAGGTGACCGTGGTGACTGCAACAACTACCGTGGAATCTCCCTGCTCAGCATAGTGGGGAAAGTCTTTGCTCGAGTCGCTCTGAACAGGCTCCAGAAGCTGGCCGAGCGCGTCTACCCTGAGGCACAGTGTGGCTTTCGTGCAGAGAGATCGACTATTGACATGCTGTTCTCCCTTCGTCAGATACAGGAGAAATGCCGTGAACAACAGATGCCCCTCTACATTGCTTTCATTGATCTCACCAAAGCCTTTGACCTCGTCAGCAGACGTGGTCTCTTCAGACTACTAGAAAAGATCGGATGTCCACCAAAGCTACTAAGTATCATCACCTCATTCCATGACAATATGAAAGGCACAATTCAACATGGTGGCTCCTCATCAGAGCCCTTTCCTATCCTGAGTGGTGTGAAACAGGGCTGTGTTCTCGCACCCACACTTTTTGGGATTTTCTTCTCCCTGCTGCTTTCACATGCGTTCAAATCCTCTGAAGAAGGAATTTTCCTCCACACAAGATCAGGGGGCAGGTTGTTCAACCTTGCCCGTCTAAGAGCGAAGTCCAAAGTACGGAAAGTCCTCATCAGAGAACTCCTCTTTGCTGACGATGCTGCTTTAACATCTCACACTGAAGAATGCCTGCAGAGTCTCATCGACAGGTTTGCGTCTGCCTGCAATGAATTTGGCCTAACCATCAGCCTCAAGAAAACGAACATCATGGGGCAGGATGTCAGAAATGCTCCATCCATCAATATTGGCGACCACGCTCTGGAAGTGGTTCAAGAGTTCACCTACCTAGGCTCAACTATCACCAGTAACCTGTCTCTAGATGCAGAAATCAACAAGCGCATGGGTAAGGCTTCCACTGCTATGTTCAGACTGGCCAAGAGAGTGTGGGAAAATGGCGCACTGACACGGAACACAAAAGTCCGAGTGTATCAGGCCTGTGTCCTCAGTACCTTGCTCTACGGCAGCGAGGCCTGGACAACGTATGCCAGCCAAGAGCGACGTCTCAATTCATTCCATCTTCGCTGCCTTCGGAGAATACTTGGCATCAGGTGGCAGGACTATATCTCCAACACAGAAGTCCTTGAAGCGGCCAACATCCCCAGCTTATACACACTACTGAGTCAGCGGCGCTTGAGATGGCTTGGCCATGTGAGCCGCATGGAAGATGGCAGGATCCCCAAAGACACATTGTACAGCGAGCTCGCCACTGGTATCAGACCTACCGGCCGTCCATGTCTCCGTTATAAAGACGTCTGCAAACGCGACATGAAATCGTGTGACATTGATCACAAGTCGTGGGAGTCAGTTGCCAGCATTCGCCAGAGCTGGCGGGCAGCCATAAAGACAGGGCTAAATTGTGGCGAGTCGAAGAGACTTAGTAGTTGGCAGGAAAAAAGACAGAGGCGCAAGGGGAGAGCCAACTGTGCAACAGCCCCAACAAACAAATTTCTCTGCAGCACCTGTGGAAGAGCCTGTCACTCCAGAATTGGCCTTTATAGCCACTCCAGGCGCTGCTTCACAAACCACTGACCACCTCCAGGCGCGTATCCATTGTCTCTCGAGATAAGGAGGCCCAAAAAGAATTCCTCGATTCAGATTGGTCCTACATTCCCCATATTCTTCCAAAGCTTCGTCTTTCCTCAGCCGCCTAGACCTTATGTATGCTTCCTTTTTCCTCTTAGCTAGTTTCAGAATTTCACCTGTCATCCATGGTTCCCTAATCTTGCCAATTCTGTCCCTCATTTTCACGGGAACATTTCTCTCCTGCACGCTAATCAACCTCTCTTTAAAAGCCTCCCAATATCAAATGTGGATTTATCTTCAAACAGCTGCTCCCAATCTACATTCCCCAGCTCCTGCCGAATTTTGGTATAGTTTGCCTTCCCCCATTTAGCACTCTTCCTTTCGGACAAGTCACGTCTTTGTCCATGAGTATTCTAAAACTTATGGAATTGTGATCACTATTCACAAATAGTCCCCTACTGAAACTTTAAACAAGACTCCCGCGAGATTAACAGTGAAATCTTGCAGAACTCCAGTCACTGGTGGGCTCTGGTGGTTGATATATGAGATGGTTGTGGTTGTTGGAGGTCAATCATCTGAGCTCCAGGACATCACTGCAGGAGTTCATCAGGGTCGTGTCCTAGGCCCAAACATCTTCAGCTGCTTCATCAATGACCTTCCTTCAATCATGAGGTCAAAAGGTGGGATGTTCACTGAGGATTGAACAATGTTCTGCACCATTTGCAACTCCTCAGATACTGAAGCAGTCCATGCAGAAATGCAGCAAAACTTAGACAATATGCAGGCTTGGGCTGATAAGTGGCAAGTAACATACGCGCCACACAATTGCCAGGCATTGACCATCTCCAACAAGAGAGAATCCAACCAACTCCCCTTGACATTCAATGTCATTTTGATTGCTTAAGTCCCCACTATCAGCATCCTGGGAGTTACCATTGACCAGAAACTGAACTGGAGTAGCCATATAAATGCCATGGCGACAAGGGCAGGTCAGAGGCTAGGAATCCTGCGGCGAGTAACTCACCTCCTGACTCCCCAAAACCTGTCCACCATCTACAAGGCACAAGTCAGGAGTGTGATGGAATACTCTCCGCTTGCCTGGATGGGTGCAGCTCCAACAACACTCAAGAAGCTCTACACCATCCAGGACAAAGCAGACCGCTTGATTGGCACCCCATCCACAAACATTCACCCCCTCCACCACAGACACACAGTGGCAGCAGTGTGTACCATCCACAAGATGCACTGCAGCAATGCACCAAGGCTCCTTAGACAGCACGTTCCAAACCCGCGGCCTCTACCACCTAGAAACCTAGGCAGCAGACGCATGGGAACACCATCACCTGCAAGTTCCCCTCCAAGTCACACACAATCCTGACTTGGAACTATATCGCCGTTCATTCACTGTCGCTGGGTCAAAATCCTGGAACTCCCCTCCTAACAGCACTGTGGGTATACCTAACCCACATGGACTGGTTTTTTTCAGGTTTTTTTCAGGTTTGCACTTGCTGCTGTTCAATATTCAGTGTATTCACACCTAATCTGTACTAATGCTTTGTCTTTCAACACACCATTAACATATTGTTTGCCTTTGCTCCGTGACCTTTTGGTCAGCTATGATGCCTGGTCCAATGTGCACCTTCTCCTTTGTTATCTCTTGCCCCACCCCCACCTCACTTGCTTACAATCTGTGACTTTTCTAATATTTGTCAGTTCCGAAGAAGGGTCACTGACCCGAAACGTCAACTCTGCTTCTCTTTCCACAGATGCTGCCAGACCTGCTGAGTGACTCCAGCATTTCTTGTTTTTGTTCCACATGGACTGCAGCAGTTCATGAAGGCAGCTCACCACCACCATCTCAACGGCAATTAGGAATGGGCAATAAATGCTGACCTAGCCAGCAACATCCCCATCACAGGAGTGAATAATAAAAAAACACAAACATACATACAGACACACTCTGAGACACAAACAGATACACACAAACACAGAAGTACACACACTCAAGACACAGAAACTGAGGCACAGATGCACCAAGATATACAAACAAACACAGTCACAGTCTCAGAGACACACACACTATGAGATACAAACAAACAGATACACATAGGCACATAGAAAGACACAGAGACATGGACACACACTCAGTGACACATACTCACAGAGACTGAGACACATAAACACACAAGCACAGAGGCACTCAGAGACACCGAAACTGATAATCAATCACACTGATACACAAAGACACAGAAACACTCAAACTCATATATACATAGACACTGCGATAAAACACACAGAAACACACCATGAGAGACAAGCAGGCAGGTATATATAACATATAAGTAAACAAACATGCACAGACACACACACACACACACACAAACAGACATAAACAAGCAGGTATACACTGACACATAGTGGAACACACACACACACACACACACAAACACACACACTGAAACGCAAGGAGATACACAAAGACACGTAAAAATAAGCAGACATACTTGGAGACACACACACTGAGACACAATCAAACAGAAAAACACATACACAAGCACGTACAGGTCGAGGGTTTGGAAGGTGCTGTCTGAGGAGCCTTGGTGCGTTGCTGCAGTGCATCTTGCAGATGGTACACACTGCTGCCACTGTGCGTCGGTGGTGGAGGGAGGGAATGTTTGTGGATGGGGTGCCAATCAAGCAGGCTGCTTTGCCCTGGGTGGTGTCCAGCTTCTTGGGTGTTGTTGGAGCTGCACCCATCCAGGCAAGTGGAGAGTATTCCATCACACACCTAACTTGTTCTTTGTAGATGGTGGACAGGCTTTGGGAAGTCACGTGGTGAGTTACTCGCTCAGGATTCCTAGCCTCTAACCTGCTCTTGTAGCCACGTTATTTATATGTCTGCCCCAGTTCAGTTTCTGGTCAATGGCCGCCCCTAGGATGTTGATAGTAGGGGATTCAGCGATGGTAATGTGATTTAATGTCAAGGGGAGTTGGTTAGATTCTCTCTTGTTGGAGATGGTTATTGCCTGGCACTTGTGTGGCGCGGATGTTACTTGCCACTTATCAGCACAAGCCTGGATATTGTCCAGGTCTTGCTGCATATCTACACAGAGTTCTTCAATGTCTGAAGAGTCATGAATGGTGCTGAACATTGTGCAATCATCAGCGAACATCTCCACTTCTGACCTTATGATTGAAGTAAGGTCATTGATGAAGCAGCTGAAGATGTTTGGGCCGAGGACACTACCCTGAGGAACTCCTGCAGTGATGTCCTGGAGCTCAGATGATTGACCTCCAACAACCACAACCATCTTCCTTTGCGTCGGGTATGACACCAGCCGGCGGAGGGTTTTCCCCCTGATTCCCACTGACCTCAGTTTTGCTAGAGCTCCTTGATGCCATACTCGGTCAAATGCTGCCTTGATTTCAAGGGCAGTCACTCGAAGCTCACCTCTTGAGTTCAGCTCTTTTGTTCATGTTTGAATCAAGGCTGTGATGAGGTCAGGAGTTGAGTTGCCCTGGCATAACCCTAACTGAGCTTCTGAGCAGGCTATTGCTAAGCAAGTGCCGCGTGATCGCAGTGTTGATGACACCTTCCATCACTTTACTGATGATTGAGATGGGGCGGTAACTGGTCGGGTGGGACTTTTCCTGCTTTTTGTGTACAGGACATACCTGGGCAATTTTCCACATTGCAGGGTAGATGCCACTGTTAGACCTGCACTGAAACAGCTTAGCTTGGGGCGTGGCAAGTTCTGGACCACAGGTCCTCAGTACTATTGCCGGAATATTGTCAGGGCCCATAGCCTTTTCAGTATCCAGTGCCTTCAGTCGTTTCTTGATATCACAAGGAAAGAATCGAATTGGCTGAAGTCTGGCATTTGTGATGCAGAGGACTTTAGGAGGAGGCTGAGATGGATCATCAATTCGGCACTTCTGGCTGAAGATTGTTGCAAATGCTTCAGCCTTGTCTTTTGCACGAAAGTGCTCCGCTCCCACTTCATTGAGGATGGGGATATTTGTGGAGCCACCGCCTGCAGTTAATTGTTTAATTGTCCACCACAATTCACGGCTGGATGTGGCAGGACTGCAGAGCTCAGATAGATACTCAGAGTTACTGCTTACAGACACAGGAACTGAGACACAAACAAACAGATACACTCAGACATACAAACACAAACGTACATACACACACACCCAGAGACAGAGACTGATACACAAACGAACAGATACACTCAGACATAGAAACACAAACGTACATACACACATATACCCAGCAACAGAGACATAAACAAACAGATACACACAGACACATAAACACAAACTCATACACACGCAGAGACACACACCCCGACACCCAAATAAGCAGATATATAAAGATGCATAAGGAACAAAGAACAAAGAACAGTACAGCACAGGAACAGGCCATTCGGCCCTCCAAGTCTACGCCGATTTTGATGCCTGCCTAAACTAACACCTTCTGCACTTCAGGGCCCATATCCCTCTATTCCCTTCCTATTCATGTATTTGTCAAGATGTCTCTTCAAGGTCGCTAACGTATCTGCTTCCACCACCTCCCCTGGCAGCAAGTTCCAGGCACTCACCACCCTCTGTGTAAAACAATTGCCTCGTACATCCCCTCTAAACTTTGCCTCTCTCACCTTAAACCTATGTCCCCTGGTAACTGACTCTTCCACCCTGGTAAAAAGCTTCTGACTATCCACTCTGTCCATGCCGCTCATAACTTTGTAAACCTCTATCATGTCGCCACTCCACCTCCGTCGTTCCAGTGAAACCAATCCGAGTTTTTCCACCCTCTCCTCATAGCTAATGCCCTCCAGACCAGGCAACATCCTGGTAAACCTCCTCTGTCCCCTATCCAAAGCCTCCACGTCCTTCTGGTAGTGTGGCGACCAGAATTGCACGCAATATTCTAAGTGTGGCCTAACTAAGGTTCTGTACAGCTGCAGCATGACTTACCTATTTTTATACTCTATGCCCCGACCGATGAAGGCAAGCATGCCGTATGCCTTCTTGACTACCTTATCCACCTGCGTTGCCACTTTCAGTGACCTGTGGACCTGTACGCCCAGATCTCTCTGCCTGTCAATACTCCTCAGGGTTCTGCCATTTACTGTAAAGCTCCCATCTGCATTAGACCTTCCAAAATGCATTACCTCACATTTGTCCAGATTAAACTCCATCTGCCATTTCTCTGCCCAAGTCTCCAACCGATCTATATCCTGCTGTATCCTCTGAAAATCCTCATCACTACACGCAACTCCACCAACCTTTGTGTCGTCCGCAAACTTACTAATCAGACCAGCTACATTTTCCTCCAAATCATTTATATATACTACAAACAGCACTCAGTTACACACTCAGAAAGAGCTACAAAAGAGCGTGAAAACACATGTGTTAGTTCATATGTGTTCTAAAACATGTGCACAGAACCAGACACAGTAACGCACATTGACACACAGAAAGCCCACACACACACACAGATGTACATACACACATATACTTCTCTAAATGTTGTGGTGAAGCAGAGATATGTACGAGTCCAAGTGCAGGAATCACTAAAACCTAGTAGGCAGATGCAAAAAGTAATGAAGAATATTATTAGGATGTTGGCCTTTATCTGGAGGGCTGGATTACAAAGGGAAGTGAGTGGTGCTTCAGCTGTACAGAGCTCTGGTTAGACTCCATCTGGAGTATTGCTATCGGGTTTGGGTCATCCATCTCAGAAAGGATGTATTGTCCTTGAAGTGAGTGCAGCCCAGAACGATACCAGAATAATACTGGAGATAAAAGGGTTAAATTCTAAGGACAGGAAGCATAGACCAGATAAACATTCACTTCCGTAGAATACATTAAGAGGTGATATAATTCTGGTGTTTAAGATCACAGAATCACAGAATATTACTGCACTGAGGGAGGCCATTCAGCCTTTCAAGGTTCTGCCAGCTGTTTCGAAGAGCAATTATGTTTGTTGGACTGTTCCAATCTTCCCCATCTCCCAGCAATATTTCCTCCTTCACAGATTTATACAATTCCCTTTTGAAATCTACATTTAAATCTTTTTCCACCACCAGACCATCAAGTAGTACATTGGAGATGCTAACGATTCATTCACAAAAACGTTTGTTCTCATGCTCCCACTGGGTATTCTGACAGTCACCTTAAACCTGTGTCATCTGCTCATTGATCCTCCAGTCATTGGAAACAGTTTCTTTTTAGTGAATCTGTCTGAATCTATTACTTCTGTCACAACTCTGTCATTACCTATGAATTGCTCTTGTTCATTCTTCAGTGACTCTGCTCCCATTCTGATTTACATGTTGTTATTTATTTCTCTGTAAAATACTTCACTATTTCTTTTCATATTACTTGACAATTTAAATTTGCAGCTCCTCTTTGACTTCATTTATTTTGGTTTCCTTCCTCATTTCTTTGATTTTACTTTCTCACATCCTCACATTTATTGTCAATGGACTTTCATTTTAGTTTCAATTTGTGCTTCTTCATTTATTCATCCATGGTGTCTCATTATTGGGCAGTCTGTTCTTTTTTAGCAGAATAAATATCTTCTGAAGTCCATTCATCACTTTTTGAAATATTTCCCACTGCTGTTCTATTTGCTTGTTCATCAATATTCTGTTCCAATTTACCTTTCTACATTGCAGACTTACCATTCAAAATCAGCTTTTCTAATTTATTATTTTTGGCTTTTCTTCTTTAAATCTTTCTCAATCATTGCCTTAAAGTTTGTTATGTTGTGATTGATATTGCCTCGATTTTCATCAAAGTTTTGATTTCACATCAGCTCTGGTTTATTTTCAATGACTGGATCCATCACCACTGCCTTGATGGATCTCCTATCTACTGGGTACGAATTCCATCCTAAACACATTGTAAATATTCCTTTCCCTTTGCCCCATTCCCTACCTCTTCTTTCCAGATTATTAGTTGTGGTTGAAATCTCCCATGATTAATACACGATGAATTTGATTCACTTCATATTTTCCTCTAATTCCCATCCACTATTAGCTGACCTGTAGAATGGCCATTTTCATATGATTTAACTTGGCTACGATCCACATTCCCCTGAGACATTTGTATCCAATATGGAAAATACACTCAGCAGATCAGCAGCTATTGCTTGCCAATTATTCAAATGTTCAAGATGAATTTGGAAGTTGACCAAACAGCTTCCGTGACAGAGACAGACTGTCAAAAATAAGGAAAAACAAGTCCCGGAAGACTTACAAAGTCTTACTTACAAAGCACATCTTCTTAGGCCTCCTTATCTCTTGAGACAATGTGTAAGCGCCTGGAGGTGGTCAGTGGTTTGTGAAGCAGCGCCTGGAGTGGCTATAAAGGCCAATTCTAGAGTGACAGGCTCTTCGACAGGTGCTGCAGAATAATTTGTTTGCCGGGGCTGTTACACAGTTGGCTCTCCCCTTGCGCTTCTGTCTTTTTTCCTGGCAACTGCTAAGTTGCTTCGACTCACCACACTTTAGCCCCACCTTTATGGCTGCTCGCCATAAACAAGTCCCAGAAGACTTACAAAGTAAAGCACATCACAGGCATAAGAACATAAGAAATAAGAAGAGGAGTAGATCATTCGGCCCTTTGGTTCTGCTCTGTCATTCGATATGATAATGTTTGATCTATTATCATAACTCCACCTTCCTACACTATCCCCATCTGCCTTATTATCCAAGAAATTATCAATGTCATTCCTGAATATATTCAACAGCTGAGCATTCACTATCCTCTCGGTAGAGAATTCCAAAGATTCATTCCCCTTTAAGTGAAGACATTTCCCCTCATCTTAGTCCTAAATGGCCAACCCTTATTCCTAGTCTGTGTTCTCTAGTTCTAGATTTCCCAACCAGCATGCAGACATAAGCCAGCAGATATTCCAAGTGAAATGAAATGTCAGAAAATGTGTTCAAGAATGTGGCTGGGTGAGATGGGGGCACAGATTTGCAGCAGAGGTCAAAACTAAAAGTAATCTTGCTTCTCGATTAACAGAAAAATCTTATAGAACTCGAAGTCACTGATGAAGCTTGACATATCCAGAGTCGCTCAATTGAAAACTGGGAGTGTGGAAGTTCAGTTCAGCTCATACATTGTGTTCAGTGGTATTGCTGGGCTGTGTGAAAGTGATTGTGTTGGGACATAAATTACACAGCAAATCTCTTGACTCAGATAGTAGGCACAGGGAGAGAGAGAGAGGCAGAGAAACAGCAGCAAAGAGGAAACATACAGAGGGAAATAAGTGAGACAGACTGAGAGAGAGACGTGGAGTGAGAGGTTTACAGTGCGTCGGGGAAAAGAGAGAATGAGGCAGAGAGTGTGAGTATAATTATGTCATGTTCATTTACCTAGTTAAAAACTGAGGCTCAGTGATTTTCCATTATTTCTGCTAGTTTACTGCCATTACCTAACTTTACCTTATGCATCCCTTAGTGAGCCTGTCCCGATCCTGATTTTACTTTTGTTATTTGTGTCTGTAGAAAACTTTACTAATTTATTTTTATTATTCCCTGAAAATTTCATTTCCTCGGTCCTCTTTGCCTTCTTTTTTCACTTTGTTCCTAACTTCTTCCAATTCCTTTTTGTTGCCTTATTCTGTCTTGTAAATGGAATTAACGTTTACCTTTTACTTTCATTTCAATTTCAATGTCCTTATCAAATTATCCGCCTATGGTGTTTTATCATTGACTGGTTAGTTCTTGTTATTTAGCAGAATATATTTATACTGAAATCTATTGATCACTTTTTGAAATATTTCACACTGCTCTTCTATCTCTTCGCATGTCAATATTTTTTCAGCATTCCTTTACTAGTTCCATTCTCATTCCCTAAAAATCAGCTTTTTCCCCAATCTATTAACATTGGCTTTCCCTTACTTACATCTTTTTCAAACATTATCTTCAATCTTTTAATCTGATCACTATTTCCAAGATTTTCACCTAAGACTACCTTTCCTAACAGCTAGGCTTCATTTCTAACGTTAGATCCTATATAGGTCCTTTCTTCCTGGGCTTCCTCCGTACTGGGGAGGAAAGGAGATCTGATTGGCCATTAAATATTCCATTCCCTTTTCCCCTTCATCCATGTCGTCTTTCCAGTTTATGTGGAGGTAGTTAAAATTCCCCTGATTTTTATGCTATGCATTTATGGAATTTCAAAGATTTGTTTGCATGTTTTCCCTCAACTTCTCTTCCACCATTAGGTGGTCTATAGGAGAATCTTATTGGAATAATTTGAACCTGACTGTGATCCCTGTTCTCCAGAGGCATCTGTGTCCTGGATGGATATAAGCTCAGCACAGCTGTGACAATTCCTTGTCAATTATTCAAATGTTTCAGATGAATTTAGAAATTGACCAAATGTCTTCAGTTCCAGAGACAGACTAACAAAACAAATGAAAAACAGAAACAGAATGAATGCATAGAGAATGTACAGATAAAGAAGAGAGTGGGTATGTCATTGGAAGATGAAATGTAATAAAATGAGTTGAGGAATGGGGCTGCGTGAGATGTGGAGTCAGAGATGAGATTAGAAACACAAACAGGATTCGCCCGAGATTATCAGTGAAATCTTGCAGGATTCCAGTCAGTGTTGGGGTCTGGTGGTGGTTGTGTAAGATGGTTGTGGTTGCTGGAGGTCAAACATCTGAGCTCCAGGACATCACTGCAGGAGTTCTTCAGGGTAGTGTCCTACGCCCAAACATCTTCAGCTGCTTCATCAATGACCTTCCTTCACTCATGAGGTCAAAAGGTGGGATGTTCACTGAGGATTGAACAATGTTCAGCACCATTCACAACTCCTCAGATACTGAAGCAGTCCGTGCAGAAATGCAGCAAGACTTGGACAATATGCAAGCTTGTGCTGTTACGTGGCAAGTAACATTCGCGCCAGACAAGTACCAGGCAATGACCATCTCCAACAAGAGAGAATCTAACCATCTTCCCTTAACATTCAATGGCATTCCCATCGCTGAATCCCCCACTATCAACATCCTAAGGGCTGCCATTGACCAGAAACTGAACTGGAGTAGCCACATAAATAACGTGGCTACAAGAGCAGGTTAGAGGCTAGGAATCCGGTGATGAGTAACTCACCTCCTGACTCCCCAAAGCCTCTCCACCACCGACAAGGCACAGGTCAGGAGTGTGATGGAATACTCTCCACTTGCCTGGATGGGTGCAGCTCCAACAACACTCAAGTTTGACACCATCCAGGCTAAAGCAGCCTGCTTGATTAGCACCACATCGAGGAACATTCCCTCCCTCCATCACCGATGCACAGTGGCAGCAGTGTGTACCATCTACTGGGTGCACTGTATCAATGCACCAAGGCTCCTGAGACAGCACCTTCCAAACCCCCGACCTCTAACAACGAGAAGGATTGGAGGACAGCGAATGTGGTACTATTATTCAAGATGGGTAGCAGGGATAAACCAGGTAATTACAGGCTGGTGAGTCTAACATCAGTAGGAGAGAAACTATTGGAAAAAGTTCGAAGGGACAGGATTTATCTCCACTTGGAGAGGCAGGCATTAATCAGGGATAGTCAGCATGGCTTTGTCAAGGAGAGATCATGTCTAACTAACATGATTGATTTTTTTGGGGAGGTGAATAGGTGTGTACATGAGGGTAAAGCAGTTGATGTAGTATACATGGACTTCAGTAAGGCTTTTGATAAGCTCCCACATGGGAGATTGTTTAAGAAGGTAAGGGCCAATGGGATCCAATGCAATTTGGCAAATTGGATCCAAAATTGGCTTAGTGGCAGGAGGCAGAAGGTGATGGTTGAGGGTTGTTTTTGCAAGTGGAAGCCTCTGACCAGTGGTGTAACACAGGGTTCGGTCCTGGGGCCCTTGTTGTTTGTCGTGTACATTAATGATTTAGACATGATTACAGTAGGTATGATCAGTAAATTCACAGATGGCATGAAAATTGGTGGTGTTGTAAATAGTGAGGAGGAAAACCTTAGATTGCAGGACGATAAACATGGGCTGATAAGATGGGTGGAGTTGTGGCAAATGGAATTTAATCCTGAGAAGTGTGAGGTGATGCTTTTGGGAGGACTAACAAGGCAAGGGAATATGCAATGGATGGTATGACCCTAGGAAGTACAAAGGGTAAGAGGGACCTTGGTGTACATGTCCATAGATCACTGAAGGCAGCAGCACAGCTAGATAAGGTGGTTAGGAAGGCATCTGAGATACTTGCCTTTATTAGCCAAGGCATAGAATATAAGAGCAGGGAGTTTATGATGGAGCTGTATAAAACGCTATGATACAGGATGAGTAGAGCGCCCCATGTCTGTGTATCACATACTCAGGGGATGAGTAGACCGCCCCCTGTCTCTGCATCACAGACTCAGGGAATGAGCAGACTGCCCCTTGTCTCTGTATCACAAAATCAGGGGATGAGTAGACCGCCCCCTGTCTTTGTATCACAGACTCAGGGTATGTGTTGACTGACCCTGTCTCTGTATCACAGACTCAGGGGATGAGCTAACCGCCGTTGTCTCTGTATCTTATACTCAGGGGATGTGTAGACCGCACCCTGTCTCTGTATAACAGATTCAGGGGATGAGTAGACCGCTCCTGTCTCTGTATCACAGACTCAGGGGATGAGTAAACTGGCCCTGTCTCTGTATCACCGACTCAAGGGATGAGTAAACCGCCCTTGTCTCTGTATTTCATACACAGAGGATGAGTAGACCGCACGCTGTCTCTGTGTCTCATACTCAGGGGATGAGCAGACCACTCCCTGTCTCTGTATCACACACTCAGGGGATGATTAGACAACCCCCGGTCTGTGTATCACAGACTCAGGGGATAAGTAAACCGCCCTTGTCTCTGTATCTCATACTCAGGGGATGAGTATATCGCCCCCTGTCTCTGTATCCCCGAATCAGGGGATGAGTAGACCGCCCCCTGTCTCTGTATCACCGACTCAGGGGATGAGTAGACCGCACCCAGCCTCTGTATCACCGACTCAGGGGATGAGTAGACCACCCCATGTCTCTGCATCACAGACTCAGTGGATGAGTAAACTGCCCCTTTTCTCTGTATCTCAGAATCAGGGGTTGAGCAGACCACCCTCTGTCTCGGTATCTAAGACTCAGGGGATGAGTAGACCGCCATCTGGCGCTGTATTGCAGACTCAGGTGATGAGTAGACCACTCCCTGTGTCTGTATCGTACACTCGGGGGATGAGTAGACCGCCCCCTGTCTCCGTATCACACACTCAGGGGATGAGTAGACCACCAGGGGATGAGTCATATGCTCATCGAGATACAGAGCGTGGCCATTCGGCCCACTGAGTCCATTCACTCTCTTCGCAGATAAATCCAGACAGTCCCATTCCGACTCTCAACCCATGGAGCCCAGAAACTTTCTTCCCTCGAAGAGCCCATGCAATTTCTTTGCAAGTCATTGATCACCTCCGTTTCCAACATCCACGTGGGCAGCAACTTCGAAGTCATTATCACTCGCTACATAAGCATTTCTTCTTCACATTCCCATTGCATCTCTTGCCCAAGATTTTCAATCAGTCTCCCCTTGTCCTTGTACCATCATTTAATGTGAACCGTTTTCATTTGTCTACATTATGCATGCCTGTCATAATCTTGCACATCTCTATCAAATCTTCCTCAATATTATTTGCTGCAGGGAGACAAACCCCAGGTTTTTAAAGTAAATCTTTTAACTAAAATCCCCACCCTCGAATCATTCGGCTAAACGTCTTCTGCACCCTCTCCAGGACCCTCATATCTATTCTAAAATGTGGTGACTAGATTGGACGCAATATTTTCGCTGTGGCCCAACCAGTGCAAAAACCTTCATAAAAGGGTAGGTAGGGAGAGTAGGTCCCTTTAAGGATCAGTGTGGTAATCTATGTGTGGACCCACGGCAAATGGGCGCGGTCTGAAATGAATATGTCTGCCTGTATTTAACGTGGAGGAGGTCATAGAAGCTAGTGAGCTCAAGGGAGGGAACACCGATATCTGGCAGCATATCAGCATTACAAATGAGGAGGTGTCGGAGGTTTTGAAGTACATTAATGTGGGTAATTCCTCGAGGCCTGACCAGGTGTATCCTCGGATGCTCTGGGAAGCAAGAGAGGAGATTGCTGTGGCCCTTGCAGAGATTTTTGTATCATCGTTAGCCACGGGTGAGGTACCAGAAGACTGGAGGATAGCTAATGTTCTGCCTTTATTTAAGAAGGGCAGCAGAGATATGCCAGGGAACTATAGGCCGGTGAGCCTTACATCAGTGGTGGGAAAGTTATTGCAAGGGAATCTGAGAGACAGGATTTATATGTATTTGGAAAGGCATTGTCAGATTATGTATAGTCAGCGTGGCTTTGTGCTTGGGAACTCATGTCTCATGAATTTTATTGAGTTTTTGAGGAGGTGACCAAGAGGATTGACGAGGACAGGGCGATGGACCTTGTCTACATGAACTTTAGCAAGGCTATTGAAAAGGTCCCGCATGGTAGGCTGGTCCAGAAGGTTCGAACACATGAGATCCAGGGTGTGCTAGCAAATTGGATACAAAATTGGCTTGGTGATAGGAGGCAGAGGGTGGTAGTGGAGGGTTGCTTTTCAGATTGGAGGCCGGTGACCAGTGGTGTGCTGCAAGGATCGGTGCTTGGCCCTTTGTTGTTTGTCATATATATTAATGACTTTGATGTGAATATAGGGTCAATGATTAGCAAGTTTGCAGATGACATCAAAATTGGTGGTATAGTGGACGGAGAAGAAGGTTGTCTAACGTTACAACAGGATATAGATTAACTGGGAAAGTGGGCAAGGGATTAGCAAATGGAATTTAACACAGACAAGTGTGAAGTAATGCATTTTGGGAAGCTAAACCAGGGCAGGACATATACAGAGAATGACAGGTCCTGTAGAGTGTTGTTGAGCAGAGAGACTTTGGGGTGCAAGTACATAGTTCCCTGAAAGTGGCAACACGTTAGACAGGGTGGCGAAGAAGGCGTATGGCATGCTTGCCTTCATCGGCTGAGGCACTGAGTACAAGAGTTGCGACGTCATGTTACAGTTGTACATAACGTTGGTTCGGCCGCATTTGGAGTACTGTGTGCAGTTCTGGTCGCTGAACTACAGGAAATGTGTGATTAAACCAGAGAGGGTGCAGAAAAGATTCACAAGGATGTTGCCTGGTTTGGAGGGCTTGAGTTATAAAGAGAGATTGGACAGGCTGGGTCTGTTTTCCCTGGAGTGAAGGAGGCTGAGAGGGGGCATGATCGAGGTATATAAAATTATGAGAGGCATTGATAGGCCAGAGTCTGTTTCCCATGGTAGGGGTGACTAAAACTAGATGGCATAGATGTAAGGTGAGATGGAGGAGGTTTAAAGGGGATCAAAGGGGTAAATTTTTCACACAAATAATAGTGGGTACCTGAATGAGCTTCCAGAGGAGGTGGTGGAGGCAGGAACAGTAGCAACATTTCAGAGGCTTCTGAACAGGTACTTGAATGAGCAATGCATAGAGGGATATGGAATTAATGCAGGCAGGTAGGATTAGTATGGATAAGCATTCAGGTTGCCATTTATACGGTGGGCCGAAGGGACTGTTTCTATCCTGTATGACTCCATAACTTTCTTGCTTTTGAAAACTATTTCCCTATTTATGAAGCCCTATATGCCCCATGCTTTACTAACCACTCTATTTTTTAACGCCTTCAAAGTTCGATGCACGTGCATCCCCAGGTCCCTCTGTTCCTGCACATTCTTTAGAACTGTGCTTTGAAGTCTCTGTTAACTTCCTATCGTTTAAAACGGAATGCATCACCTCACACTTATCTGAATTAAAATTCACTGGTCGCTTGCCTGCCCATTTTGCCAACTTATCTATGTTCTGCGGCAGGTGGTGCATATCTTTCTCATTGTCACTGTCCAAGTTTGGTATCATCAGCAAATATTGAAATGCTACTGAGTAGGCCAAGATCCAAGTCATTATATCCCGCAGAAGGAAAACAAAATACACAGTGGACCGAACACTGACCCTTGGCGAACATCACTGTCTACCAACGTGCATTCATTAAAGCCACCATTTACCGCCCTTAAGCCAATTTCAATCCAATTGGATAAATAACCCTCCGATTCCACGAGCCTGAATTATGTTAACCAGACTTTTACGTGGTATCTCAACAAATCATCAAATGCTTTCTTCGTGTCCATATGAACAACGTCCATCGCATTCCCTTCATCAACCTTCTCTGTTACTGCATGATCTGCCCTTTAAAAATCCATGAAGGTTATTGTTAATTCGCTCAAGCCTCAAGAAGTGCCTATTGATTGTTTCCCTGACTTGTTTCTAAAACCATAAACTTCACGCATGTTAAACCAACTGCTCTCTAGTTTTTAGGAGTATCCTTACACCCTTTCATAATTTGCCCCTCTCCAGTCATCCTGCAACTCCCCCATATCTAGGGAATATTGGATGATTGTGGAAAGCCCTTCCATTATCTCCACCTCACCTTCCTTTAACAACCTGGGTTTCAAGCAATCAGGAAAGTTTACTAATCTACCCTAAGCACAACCAGCCGAACTAGTACCTTCCCTTCTCATTTATTACCCTATCAATTGCCTCTATTCTCTCTGCTTCGACCGATACTTTGCCAGACTCCTCTTCCTTAATAAAGACAAATACAAAGTACTGATTCTGTATTACATCATATATACCAGAAATGTTGGACATACTCAGCAGGTCTGGTGGCATCTGTGGAGAGAGAAGCAGTGTTAATATTTCAGATCCGTGACCCTTCATCAGTTCTGAGTTTTTGCAGCATTTCTTGCTTTTTTTTCAGATTTCCAGGATCTCCATTATTTTGCTTTTATTACTCATTGTGTATTCCAGCCTTGCCACATGCCTCCAAATATAATTCTTACCCTTCGTGTCGCTAATACGTTCTACATCACTTCCCACTACCTGCTTCATATTTGTATGCAGTACAAGATTGGTGGAATCCCTATTGGAATACTTTGGGTTACCTTTTGTTTTGAATGGGAGTGAATGTACAAGGTGGTGCCGATCAAGTGGGTGGCTTTGTCTTGAATGGTTTCGCGATTCCTGATTGCTGTTGGAGCTGTACTCAGGCAGGTAAGTGGAAAGTATTCCATCACACTCCTGACTTGTTTGGTGCGAAGAATACATGCCCATTATCAGCACAAGCCAGAATGCTGCCCATGTCTTGGGGCATGCGGTCATGGACTGCTACAGTGTCTGAGGATTTGCATATGGTACTGAACACTGTCATCGTTTCTGTTAATTCATGTATGGCATGTGGGCCAGCATTTATTTACCATCCCTAATTTCCTTGAGAAGTTGGTGGCAAGATGCCTTCTTGAACCACTGCAGGCAATGTCGTGTAAGTGGACCCACAGCGCTGTAAGAAAGGGAGTTCCAGCATTTTGACCCAGCGACAGTGAAATAACAGTGATATAATTCCAATTCAGAATGGTGTGTGGCTTGGAGAGGAAATTGCAGGTGCTGGTGGTGTTCTCATGTATCTGCTGCCCTTGCCCTTTTAGGTGGTAGAGATCGCGGGTTTAGAACGTGCTGTCGAAGGAGCCTTGGCGAGCTGCTGCAGTGCATCCCGTAGAAGATACACACTGCTGCCACTGTGCGTCAGTGGTGAAGGTAGTGAAGGTTCATGGTGGTGGATGGGGTGACAATCCTGCGGCTTGCTTTGTCCTGGATGTTGTCGAGTTTCTTGAGTGTCGTCGGAGCTGCACCGGTCCAGGCAAGTGGAGTATATGACGTCACATTCCTGAAGTGTGCTTGTAGTTGGTGGACAGGCTTTGGGGTGTCAGGATGTTAGTTACTCGCAGTAGAATTCCTAGCACTGGACCTGCTCTTGGAGCCATAGCATTTAATTGGCTGTTCGAATTCAGATTCTGGTCAATAGTGATGCCCAGGATGCTGATCAAAGAGTCATAGAGCTATACAGCAGAGAAGCAAGCCCTTCAGCACATCGCTTCTGTGCCCACCATCAAGCATTGATCCATCCAAATCCCATTTTCCAGCACTTGGCCCTTAGCCTTGTATGCTATGGCATTTCAAATGTTCATCTAAATACTTCCTAAATGCTGTGAAGGTTCTTGCCTCAACCATCCCTTCAGGCAATGTGTTCCAGATTCTAACCATCCTCTGGGTGAAAAAAAACCTCAAATCCTCTCTAAGCCTCTTGCACCTGACCATAAACATATGATCCATGGTTATTGACTCCTCTCATGGAAAATGGTTCGTCCTATCAATGCCCCTCCTAATTTTGTAAACCTCAATCCGGTCCCCTCTCACCCTTCTCTGTTTTAACGAAAGCAACACTCGCCTATCCAGTCTCTCTTCACAGCTGAAATTCTCCAGTCCAGGCAACATCCTGGGGAATCTCCGCTGTACCCTCTCCAGTGCAATCACATCCTTACTATAGCGTGGAGAGCGGGACTGTACACACTACTCTAGCGAGGCCTAACTAGCATTTTATACAGCTCCATCATAATCTCCCTGCTCTTATATTCTATGCCTCCACCAATAAAGGCAAGTTTCCCAGATGCCTTCCTAACCACCTTATCTACCTGTGCTGCCGACTTCAGTGATCTATGGAAAAGTACAACAAGGACCCTCTGACCCTCTGTACTTCCTAGGGTCCTCCCATCCATTGTATATTCCCTTGCCTTGTTATTCCTCCCAAAATGCATCACCTCATACTTCTCAGGATTAAATTCCACTTGCCACAGCTCTGCCCATCTTACCAGCCCATCCATATCATCCTGTAATCTAAAGCTTTCTTCCTCACTATTTATGACACCACCAAATGTTGTGTCATCTGCGAACTTACTGATCATACCTCCATTATTCACGTATAAATCATGAATATACGCTACAAGCAGCAAGGGTGCCAGCACCGATCCCTGTGGTACTCCACTGGTCACAGGCTTCCAAACACAAAATACACTCTCGACAATCACACTCTGCCTCCTAGCACAGAGACAATTTTGGATCCAAATTGCCAAATTGCCCTGGAACCCGTGGGCTCTTACCTCCTTAACCAATCTCTCATGCGGGACCTTATCAAAAGTCTTATTGAAGTCCATCTCGACTAAATCAACTGCTTTACCTTCATATACACAACTAGTTACATCCTCGAAAAATTCAATCAAGTTAATTAGACACGATCTCCCTCTGACAGAGCCATGCTGACTATCCCTGATGAATTCCTGCCTCTCCGATGGACATTAATCCTTCCCCTCAGAATTTTTTCCAATGGTTTCCCTACCACTGATGTTAGACTCACTGGCCTGCAATTACCTTGTTTATCCCTGCAACCCTTTTTGAATACTGGTACCACATTCGCTGTCTTCCATTCACTCTGGTACCTCTGCTGTGGGCAGAGAGGATTTGAAAATTGTTGTTAGAGCCCTTGCTATCCCCTCCCTTGCCTCACATGACAGCCTGGGATACATCTGATCTGGGCCTGTGGATTTATCCACTTTTAAGCCCGCTAAGACAGCTAATGATTCCTCTCTTTCAATGATAATTTGTTCAACTGTATCACCATCCCCTTCCCTTGTCTCTACAACTACAACGCCCTTCTCCATCGTGAACTCAAATGAAAAGCAATCATTTAATACCTCAGCTATGCCCTCCGGCTCCACACACATTTCCATTTTGGTCCCTAATAGGCCTTACTGTTTCCCTGGTTACCTTCTTGCCCTTAATAGACTTATAACACGCCTTGGGATTTTCCTGTATTTTGGCCGCCAGAGATTTTTCAAGTCACCTCGTTGCTTTCCTAATTACTTTTTTAAGTACCCCCTTACACTTTCTAAAATCCTCTAGTGCCTCCGCTGTTTTCAGTGCTCTGAATCTGCCATAAACCTCTTTTTTCCCCTTATCCAATCCTCTATATCCCTTGACATCCTGGGTTCCATGGACTCATTGGTCCTACCCTTCACCTTTACCAGAACATGTTTGCCCTGAACTCTCACTATTTCCTTTTTGAATGAATCCCTCTGGCCTGATGTAGACTTCACTACAAGTAGCTGCTCCCAGTCCACCTTGACCAGATCCTGTTTTATCACATTGAAATCGACCTTCCTCAATTCAATACGTTTATTTCCGGTCCCTCTTTGTTCTATTCCACAACTATTTAAATCTTGCAGAAATATGGGTACTATCACCGAAATGTTCCCCCACTGGCACTACTACCAATTGTCCAGTTCATTCCCTAGGATTAGGTCCAGTACTGCCCCTTCTCATGTAGGACTACAGCTGTCCTGTATGCACTGTAGGAATTCTGCCCCCTTTATTTTTTTTGCACTAAGACTATCGCAGTTGATATTGGTAAGTTGAAATCCCCAACTATTATTGGCGGATTGTTTTTTACACCTCTCTGAGATTTGCCATCACATCTGCTCCCCGATCTCTCCCTGACTATTTGGAGGCCTGTTGTACACTACCAGCCAACTGATTAACCCCTTTTTGGTTTTATGTTCTAGACATATGGCCTTTTTTGAGGAATCTTCATCCCTCCTTACTGTCGTAATTGACTCCTTGATCAACAGTGCAATGCCACCTCCTCTTTTACTCCCTCCCCTGCCATACCTGAAGATTCTATACCCTGGAATATTGAGCTGCCAGTCCTGCCCTTCGCTCAACCATGTCTCTGTGACAGCAATAATATATTTACATGTGTTTATCAATGCCATCAATTCATCTGCCTTACTAGTAAGACCACTTGCGTTAAAATAGATACAATCCAGCCTTGTATTATTTGCTTGTGCCTTAAAAGGTCTATATTTTCTCTGCCTTCCAGATTGACTTAGTGTATCTCCTAATTTTGACTGTGCATCACCCCGCACAGTAGCTACACGCTGCATCCCATTTCCCTGTCAAATTAGTTTCACCCCTCCACCCCACACCCCCGCCCCCCACGCGACCGCGCCCCTGAACAGCACGAGCAAACTTCCCAGCAAGGATGTCGGTCCTGTTCCAGTTCAGTGCAATCCGTCCAACTTGTACAGATCCCACCTTCGCCAAAAACAGACCCAGTGGTCCAGGAACCCAAAGCCCTCCCTCCTGCACCATCTCTTCAGCCACGCATTCATCTGCTCTATCCCTGCATTCCTCTACTCACTAGCACGTGACACTGGGAATAATCCAGAGATTACAAACTTTGAGGTCCTGCTTTTTAATCTGCTTCCTCGCTCCATAAATTCCTGTTGTAGGACCTCATCCCTCTTTCTACCTATGATTTTGGTGCCAATGTGAACCATGACTTCTGACTGTTCACCCTCCCCTTCAGAATGGCCTGCAGCTGCTCCGTGACATCCTGGACCTAGTACCAGGGAAGTCACTTACCATCCTGGACTCACGTTTGCGGCCACAGAAACGCCTATCTGTAACCATTACGATATAATCCCCTATCACTATAGCTCTCCCACGATTGTTCCTCCCCTCCTGTGCAGCTGAGCCACCCGTGGTGCCACAGACCTGGCTCTTGGCACATTCCCCTGAGAAGCTATATTCCACACTTGTATCCAAAGTGGAAAATCTGTTAGATCGGGAAATGGGCCCAGGGGTTTCATGCACTACCTGCCTTGTACTTCTACTCTGCCTTGCAGTCACCCATTACTTTTCTGCTTGAGCAGTCTTTCCCTCCGGTGTGGCCACCTCCATGAGGATCTCAGCCTTGCGGATGCTCCAATGTTTCCAGCCGCTGCTCCAGATCTGAAACGCGGATTTTAAGTAGCTGCAGCTGGAGACACTTCCTGTACAAGTGTTACCCTGGACTCTGGAAGAGTCCCTGACTTTCCACATTGCACAGGAGGAGTACTCCATGCTGCCAAGCTGCCCTGCCATGACTTATCCATAATTTACTCACTTAAATTACCCAACAAATTGATTATATACACGAGGGACCTTGATTCCCTAAATATCAAACTCCTCAATACTGAAGTAGTCCGTGTAGAAATGCAGCAAGACTTGGATAGTATCCAGGCTTGGTCTGATAAGTGGCAAGTAACATTCGCGCCACACAAGTGTCAGGCAATGACCATCTCCAACAGAGAGAATCTAGCCATCTGCCCTTGACATTCAATGGCATTACCATCGTTGAATCCCCTACTTTCAACATCCTAGGGGCTACCATTGACCAGAAACTTAACTGGAGTAGCCCATATAAACACCGTGGCTACAGGAACAGGTGAGAGGCTCGGAGTCCTGCGGCGAGTAACTCACCTCCTGACTCCCCTAAGAATGTCCACCATCGACAAGGCACAAGTCAGGAATGTGATGGAATACTCTGCACTTGCCTGGATGGTTGCAGCCCCAACAACACACAAGAAGCTTGACACCATCCAGGACAAAGCAACACGCTTTATTGGCACCCCATCTACAAACATTCACTCCCTCCACCACCGATGCACATTGGCAGATACGTGTACCATCAACAAGATGCACTGCAGCAACGCACCAAGGCTCCTTAGACAGTAACTTCCAAACCCGCAAACTCTGCCAAATAGAAGGACAAGGGCAGCAAATTCATGGGAACACCACCACCTGCAAGTTACCCTCCAAGTCACACACCATCCTGAGGTGGAACGACATCGCCGTTCCTTCACTGTCACTGGGCCAAAACCCTGGAACCCCCTTCCTAACAGCACTGTGGGTGTACCTACCCCACAAGACTGCAGCAGTTCAAGAAGGCACCTCACCAGCAACTTCTCAAGGGCAATTTGGGATGGGCAATAAATGCTGGCCAGGCCAGCGACGCCCACCTCCGATGCATGCATAAAAATACTATACTAAAAAACTGTAGCTCTTTCACTTAATTTGTTTACTTACGCAGCTATTTCAAGTTATTCCCTAACAGCAGTTACTCACCAACTAACCAACTTGCAGCTTCCCTGTGATGTCACTTTTGACTTTTTTTCAAAACTCAGGTGCGCATGGACTGCTGTCCTCTCCCAGAAGGTAAGTGAATGCCCGCAGCCTCGTGCTGAATTTATCTACTCTCGTTCTCGGCTTTCCCAAACAGGTCCGATTGCTCTCCACCCCTGAAGTTATGTCTCCTTTACTGAAGGTCAGATGATATGTAGACATCTTCTCTTTTGACCTTATGATTGAAGCATGGTGCTTGATGAAGCAAGTGTAGATAGTTGCGTCTCGGACACTACCACAAGGAACTCCTGAAGTGATGTCCTGCAGCTGAGATTGTTGACCTCCAACAATCACAACCATCTTCCTTTGCGTTAGGTATGACTCCAACCAGCAGAGAGTTTTCCGCTCACCTGTAGAGTTCAGCTCTTTTGCCCATGTTTGAACCAAGGCTATAATGAGGTCAGGAGCTGAGTGGCTGATAAGGGTAATGATGTTGAAGTGGTGTACATAGACTCCCAAAAGGCATTTGATAAAGTGTCACACAACAGGTTTGTCAGCAAAGGGAGAGCCCATGAATAAACAGGACAGTTGCTGCATCAATTGGAAATTGGCTGAGCAACAACACAGTGTAGTGGTGAATGTTTTTTTTGTTTTCCCTAGGGCTGGAGGAAGTAGCCAGTGGGTTCCCCGGGTGTCGGTATCAGCACCAGTGCTTTTCTTGATCTATATGAATGGCCTGGCTTTGGATGTGTAGGGCATGATTTTGATCGACGACACAAAAGGTGGAAGTATTGTGAATTATGAGGATAGCGATAGGCTTCAGGCGGACGTCGACAGGCTGGGAGAATGGGTGGTAAGAAAGCAGATGAAATTTAATAATGGGAAGTGTGAAGTGATTCATTTCGGTAGGAAGAACGAGGAGGTACAGTATAAAATACTGAATACAATTCTACAGGGGTGCAGGAGCTGAGGGACCTGCGGGTATATGTGCTCATTTTGTTGATAGTTGCAGGGCAGAGAAAGCCTTTAATGAGGCCTACACGATCCAAGGATTTATGAAGAGGGTCATATAGTACAAGATCTATGAAGCTGTGACAAACCTGTATAAAATATGGTTCCGTCTCAACTGGAGTATTGCGTCTAATCCTGGTACCGCAATTTAGGAAAGATGTGAAAGCTGTAGACAGGGTGGAGAAAATATTTTCAGACACGTTGCAGGATGAGGGACTTCAGTTGACTGGGTCGATTGGAGAAGCTGAGGTTGTTCTCCATACAGACGAGAACGTCGAGAGGAGATTTGATAGAAGTGTTTAAAATTATGAAGGGTCTGGAGAGTGTAGCTCGGGATAAGTAGTTCCCATTGGCCGACAGTTCCATAAGCAAAGGACATTGACTTAAGGTGATTGGCAAAGAAGCAAAGGTGCAGCGAATGGTTAGGATTTGGAATGCAAAGCCTTAGACATTGGTGGAGGCGGATTCAACCGTGCAATTCACAGTGGAATTGGAAAATTATCTGAACAGAAAAAAAACACATAGCTAGGGAAAGTCCAGGGGCTGGAGGGGACTAGCTGAATTGCTCTGCAGTGTCCAGTACAGACACGACAGGCTGCATGGCCTTCTTTTGTACTGTACCAATCCTGACTCTATGATACTATAAACGAACACGTGAACATTCCGACTCTTTACCAGCCTCTAAGGTACATGCAGTGCAAGCTTTCAGCAGATGACTGCGCCTGTCAGACCAAGTGATGGTGCGACATCATCAATGCTGTGCTGTTGCTCTCTCTCTCTCTGTCTATCTGCTGGAGCTGCCGTGCCTGGGAAGCTGACAGTTTTGGATTATCATTGGAAAGTATGAAATCAGAAGGCGAGGGTTGAATTCAGGGATTGTTGCTGGGATGGAAAGCAGGAGATCCATGGTCCCACCACCGGTAGCTTGCACATCATCCCAGACAGCACTGATGAGGGGGAGGTGGAAGTTAAGAAGGGGCATAAGGCAGACACATAGCATCATCCTGAATGCTCTCGGTGATGCCGGATGCTACGGGTTCAGTCATAGCTGGTGTCATGATGTGGAGAACCGTCTCCTCCATCAGTCTCTGGGGATGAAGGTATGCCTGGCCCCCATCAGTTTAGTGCTGCGCCCTGAGATTATAGGCAACATATCCTGCAATAGCGTGGCCATAATCTCAGTGATTGTATTTCACTGTGTTTGGGTGATGTTCCTGCCATACCTGAATAGCTGGTGGTATGTGGAGGCAGCGAGAGATAGTTATGAGACGGCTATCAGTGATGAGGTGGAGTATGTGAATGTTAGGTGTGGGTCCTGATTGTTTGAGATTGCTGATGGGTGAGTAATGGGGGTGTAGTGAACATTGAGCAGTGTGATAAGTTGGTAATGATGGGGGTAGGAGATGCCATATGGAGATGAATTCACTGATATTGACATGGAGAAGGGCGATGTAGGTGTCGAGGTCAGGGTGGGGGTTTGTGATATACCTGAGTATATTAACATTGAAAGAGAGGAAGCATTAGCTGGTTTACCGGGCTTTAAAGCGGATAAATCCCCAGGCCCAGATGAATGTATCCCAGGCTGTTATGTGAGGCATGGGAGGAGATAGCAGGGGCTTTGACACAAATGTTCAAATCCTCCCTGGCCACAGGAGAGGTACCAGAGGACTGGGGGGCAGCGAATGTGGTAGCAATATTTAAGAAGGATAGCAGGGATAAGCCATTTAATTACAGGCTGGTGAGTTTAACATCAGTGGTAGGAAAAATTTTGGGACAAATTCTGAGGGACAGGATTAATCTCCACTTGGAGAGAAATGGATAAATCAGGGATAGTCAATACGGCTTTGGATTTTTTGAGGCGGTGACGAAATGTGTAGATGAGGGTAAAGCAGCGAATGTAGTCTTTCTGGACTTCAGTAAAACCTTTGAAAAGATCCCGCATGGGAGAATGGTTAAGAAGGTAAGAGCACGTGGGATTCAGGGCCATTTGACAGATTGGATCCAACATTGGCTTTGTGGGAGGAGGCAGAGGATAACGGTCGAGTGTTGTATTTGCGAGTGGAAGCCTGTGACCAGTGGTGTAACGGAGGGATCGGTGCTGGGACCCCTGCTGTTTGTAGTGTACATTAATGATTTGGATGTGAATATCGGAGGTATGATCAGTAAGTTCGCGGATGACACGAAAATTGGTGGCATTGTAAAAAGTGAGGAGGAAAGCCTTAGATTACAGAACGATATAGATGGGCTGGTAAGGTGGGCGGAGCTGTGGAAAATGGAGTTTCATCCTGAGAAGTGTGAGGTGATGCATTTCTGCAGGGCTAACAAGGCAAGGGAATATACAATGGATGGCAGGACCCTAGGAAGTACAGAGGGTCAGACAGTCCTTCGTGTACTTGTACATAGATCACTGAAGACAGTAGCACAGATAGATAAGGTGGTTAGGAAGACATATTGGGATACTTGCCTTTATTATTCAAGGCATAGAATATGAGAGCAGGGAGGTTATGATGGAGCTGTATAAAACACTAGTTAGGCCACAGTTGGAGAGCTGTGTACAGTTCTGGGCACCACATTATAGGAAGGATGTGATTGCTCTGGAGAGGATGCAGAGGTGATTCACCAGGATGTTGCCTGGGTTGAAGCATTTCAGCCATGAAGAGAGACTGAAAAGGCTTGGGCTGTTTTCCTTAGAGCAGAGAAGGCTGAGGGGAGATATGATTGAGGTGCACAAAATTATGAGGGGCTTTGATAGACTAGATAGGAAGAAACTTTCTTTCCCCTTAGCAGAGGGGTCAATAACAAGGGCGCATAGATTTAAGGTAATGTGCAGAATGCTTATAGGGGATTTGAGGAAAAATGTTTTCACCCAGAGGGTGGTTGGAAATGGAGCACGCTGCCTGAAGAGGTGGTAGAGGCAGGAAACCACACAATATTTAAGAAGTATTTAGATGAGCACTTGAGATGCCATAGCATGCAAGACTAATGCCCAAGTGCTGGAAAATGGGATGAGAATAGTTAGGTGCTTGATGACCAGCACAGTCACGATGGACCAAATGGCCTGTTTCTGTGCTGTATAACTCTATTTCCCTATGACCCGTGTGAGCTCATTTAATTTCTTCTGGCACTGCTGCCATGTCCTCGGATCCAGGCATCCTGCATTGACCTCCCTCGTCCCCAGCTCCCATTCCTTTCAGTGGGTTTTTTCTTGAGGTTCTGCACTCCCTCCCGACGGAAACATGGCCTCTGTCCTCCTCCTGGCCTCCATGAAAAAGGCTTCAGCACCACATCCATGTGCCCTAGCATTAGGTGATTAAAATTCAGATTTTCCATGTATGATCTGCTGGGACGTGCCCTACCTTTTAATGTAGGTTTAGCATACATTTCCCACTTTTATTCTCTGTATATCTATTTAAAAAGCCTAGGATCTCATTATTTCCTGCTTTGGTAACCTGTTTGGAGACCTTCAAAGATTTAAGCACAAATAAGCCCCTTGTCTCTGTCCTTGTACTCGCTTTAAAGTTGTATCTGTTAGCTTGTATTATCCCTCCACATATAGCCTTCTAAACTGCATTACCTCACACAAATGCTGTGTCAGTTAACAATTCTGAAGATTGAAGCTGTTGTTTTCAGTTCCAGCACCAAAGTCCATTTACTGTCTACTGATTCCATCCCTCTCCCTTTCAACTGTGTGATACTAAACCAGACAGTTCACAGCTTTGGTGTCATATTTGAACCTGAGAAGAGATTCCAACCACATATAAGCACCTTCATTAATATAGCATATGTTCACCTCTGTAACATGATTCGACTTCGACCCTTTCTCAGCTCCTCTGCTCAAAACCTTCATTCATGCCTTCTTAACCTCTAGACTTGACTATTCCAATGCCTGTCTGATGATATCCCACATTCTACTCACTGCAAACTTTAAGTCGTTCAAAACTCTGCTGCTGATGTGTCAACTCACAGGAACTCCCATTCACGTATAACTCTTGTGCTCGCATGACCATCATTGTCTTTCGATTAACAAGGCTCTTGATTTTAAAGCTGTCTTTCTTGTTATCAAATTCCTTCATGGTCTCTTCTGCTGATCTGGATTTTATGTGCACCCCTGAGTCATGGTCGGAAGGGAGGGGAGGGGGAGGTGCAAATAGAATCATGTTGAGTGATGGGGCAGATGGCCCATCACCAACCCACCGCAAAACAATGTTGCCTGGGGCAGGATCGGGCGATTGAGGCCCTAAAGTGGCCCATTCGCAGTAGTTTAAGCGCTTCTTCCCACCACTGCTGGGATCTAACCAGCAGCAGGGGTACCTATGCGATTTGAGGAGGATGCCTTGTATAATGGGGCGCCCTTTCGGTGGGCTTGGGCTCCCTCCTCTGTGGGCAATCTATGGCCCATGGAGTGCCCTGTCCAGGAAACAATGAAACTCCCAGGAATCCCTCCCCCCTGGGCTTCACGACCAATCTCCAATTGCCGTCACTTGGGGCCGTCCAGATTGCCTCTGACGACATCCCTTCATCACAAAACCAAGAAGTGCTGGGAACACTCATTAGGTCTGGCAGCATCTATGGAATGAGCAGCAAAGTTAATGTTTCAGGTTAGTGACCTTTCATCAGAACTGGCAAAGGTTAGAAGTTTATTTATTTATTTAGAGATACAGCACCGAGTCTGTGCCGACCATTAACCACCCATTTATACTAATCCTACACTAATCCCATATTTCTACCACATCCTCACCTGTCCCTACATTCCCCGACCACCTACCTATACTAGGGGCAATTTATAATGGCCAATTTACCTATCAAGTCTTTTGTTGGTGGAAGGAAACCGGAGCACTCGGCAAAAACCCATGCTGATTTGCAAACTCCACACAGGCAGTACCCAGAATTGAACCCGTGTCGCTGGAGCTGTGAGGCTGCGGTGCTAACCACTGCGCCACTGTCCCGCCCTAATGTAATAGGTTTTAAGCAAATCAAGTGGAGGTGGGGCAAAAGAGAACAAATCAGAAGGTATTGATCGCACAAAGGGTCACAGAGAATAACTAACATGGAAGTCATTGGGCAAAAGCAAATACAAAGAGTGTGTTAATGGTGTGGTGAAAGACAAAGCGTTAGTACAGAGAGGGTGTTAAATGGCAGAATAATGAAAGCTCTAGCCACATGCAAGAATATGAGGGAAACAAAAGTGGGCAGGCACATGGCAATAAAACATTGTAATGATGGAACAAACTAAAATAAAATGAAATTTAAAAAAATCAAAGTAATACTAAAATAGAAAGGGTTCTATGCATGCTCTGAAAGTATTGAACTCAACGTTCAGTCTGGCATGCTGTAGTGTGCATAATCAGTCAATGAGGTGCTGTTCCTTCAGGTTGTGTTGATGTTCACTGGAACACTGCAGCAATCCCAGGGCACAGATGTGAGCATGAGAGCAGGGAGGTGGTGTGTTGAAATGGCAATCAACAGGAAGCTCGGGGTCGTGATTTCGGACTGAGTGGAGGTGCTCCGCAAAGTAGTTGCCCAATCTGTGTTTGCTCTCTCCAATGCAGAGGAGACCTCATTGTGAGCAGCGAATACAGTACCCTAACATCTTCTGGGAAACAGGATCAGAGGCGAAGGGACCCAATCGCATTGTGCCTAATGCGACCTTCCTACCCAAAGTGAAGAGAGCCCCCTTTAGGTGGAATTACACGAGCAGTTAGTGGGAGCCCCGCCACTTGTGCAGGCCATCCAGTGAAACAAGGTCGTCTCTTGCAGGCTTGGGGCCTCCTCCACGGGTAATCTGTGCCCCCTCAGCAGCAAAGGCAGCACCTCTGGTAAACATCCTGCACTCAACACGCAGCCTCGTCCATCTGCTGGGAACTACTGGACTGCCACCGGTGACCCTGCAACACCTACATTGGGTCTGGGACTCTAAAGCTGCTCCTGCTCCCAGGCCTCGTGCGATAGCAGCAGTGCCCCCCGCTTCCTTATTGGCCCAGGCAAAGCTGCTATACTTACTTTGGCTATGAGTCTCTAGTTGTGGCCCTGGTACCCGGACAACTGAGGTACTGACAATGGTCCCCAGACGCTGACTGATCATTCATACCCAAACACATTTAATTGGGCTCCAACCTCCTGTAATGGTCCGTGCCCAAGGACTGGTTTATTACCATCAGTGCCCTTCTAGTCCCTCACAGATCCCAGAGGACACCACCCCACACTTACCTGGAATCTAGAGCTCCTGCAATCCTTCCAGGCCTAGTTAGTATCGGCATTGACCCGTGCTCTGTGGCAGGCCCCAGCGAACCTGCCACATTTAACTGGGATGTGGGGCTCCAGCAATGCATCTGGTCCCAGACTTGGTGTAGTACCAACAGTGGCTCCTCCTTCCTGAATGGCCCCGTGATCCCCCAAACTTACCTTGGGTCTAGGACTCCAGTGATGGCCCTGGTTCCAGGAATGAAGTTCTTCCGGGAGAGGCTCCACTCCCAAGCAGGCCCCAGTGACTAGCAAAATCTTATCTGGTGTTCAGGGTATCCAAGAATGGGCCTGAACCCAGTGCTGGTGTAGTACTGGGGGTGGCCTCCACTGCCTCAATGACCCTCATGAAAGGTCACAGACCTGAAACGTTCACTCTGCTTCTCTCTGCACAGATGCTTCCTGAGCTGTTGAGTAATTCCAGGGCTTACTATTTTTTTAATCTTTATATTTGGCTTCCAATTGAGGGAGGAGTGAGGAGATAGTCCTTATTTCTCATTATTGTATATATTGATTTCTAAACCCGATAATAACAATCAGTTCCCCACATTTTTTTTTCAAATTAAAACAAAATGCCGTTTGCTTCGGACATTGTAAGGCTTGTAGTTTAAGAGAACATTTTTACTTTATTTTTCGTTGTATGTCAGCATTTGGTGGTTTTAGCTGTATTGTTGCCATGCCAATCTGATATAAAACAGGCTGGCTGATGCCCATGAACCACCCCATCACCAAGATAAACAAAATAAATGGCTTTCCCATTACCCCACCAAAAAAAAACCGTACATTTAATATGTGACCTCCCCTACAGCTGCACAACGTGCAGAGGTCACACATTCCCCTCCCCACAATACACATGTAGAGTTAACTCGCCAACCCCCAACACGCCCCCGCACTATAATAAAAATACTAAATTGCCCCCTCACTACCTCGATGGTGCCAGCTTTCCCTGGACGGGAAACAGAAGGCGTATCAGTGCCAGCCGCCACGCGCAAGGTCACAGACAGTTGGCAAGTTCGCAGTGAAAGGAACATTCATTTATTCATATCCTTTATTGCAATATTTAAAGTTGGGACCCACCGCTGAGTGGGGTTTGGATCGGCCATGGAGCCTCACTGCCACCAAGAAGATTGAGACTAGTAATGCTGGCATTGAACTCATCAATATTCTGCCCAGTGTTTCAGCCCACTGACCCTTGGTCTGAAATGTGAGAGATGAAAGTTTGAACAGATTTAAAGGAGTTGGGGGGCATTATGATCAGCATTGACCTTAACAATTTCACAATCAGACTTTTGACATTTAAACTCTCCTGGCTTCTACCATATCACAGATCTTCCTGTTTGTTCTTTCAGGTCTAATTATTTCACTGCATCACTGAATACAGCAACATATTTGTCATTCTCAATAAGTCCTCAAAGTAACAGGGGTGTGGGGCTCCAGCAATGCATATGGTCCCAGGCGTACCTGGGAGTGGAGCCTCTCCTGGAAGTACTCCATCCCTGGAACCAGGGCCATCACTGGAGTCCTGGACACAAGGTAAGTTTGGGGGGTCAGCGGGCCAGTCAGGGAGGCGGAGCCACTGCTGGTACTACACTGAGTCTGGGACCAGATGTATTGCTAGAGCCCCACACCCCAGTTAAGTTGAGTCCTTGTAACTTTGCTCCAAGCCTGATGTCTGACTTCCCTGTTTATTTCCCTTCCTCACAGCTAACTTGCTGACGATTGGGATCCTGTGTCGAAGAAAGTGTGGCCTCTCCAAATGTGTCACTCGCTACCTGGTGGCCATGGCAGTGGCGGATCTACTGGTCATTATCCTTGACCTGATATTGAGGCACATTCCCATTCGTTATCGGGCACAATTTCTGTTCCTGTTGTCCGTCCCCATATGTAATATCCATGCTGTTCTACTTTACGCAGCCACAGACTGTTCTGTCTGGTTCACTGTCACTTTCACCTTTGATCGATTTGTGGCCATTTGTTGCCAGAAGCTGAAAAGTAAATATTGCACCGAGAAAACGGCGGTTGTGGTTCTGGGAACAGTGACTGTGCTGAGCTGTCTGAAGAACATCTTTTGGTTTTTTATGTTAACAACTCGCTATCAGCTGTTGAACCAATCTACGTTTTGTTACATAACAATGGCAGGTCTGACCAAGTGGTTCTGGGGAGCAACGAGTTCCTCAATCATAGTCTAACGGTGCTTGTTCCCTTTGTGGTGATTCTGTTGCTCAATGCAATGACCGTCAGGCACATTTTAGTGAGCAACAGAGGTCGCAGGAGACTCCGGGTTCAGAGCAATGGGGAGAATCACAGAGACCCAGAGATGGAGAGCCGAAGGAAATCCATCATTTTACTGTTAGTTATCTCAGCCAATTTCATCCTGTTATGGACAACGTTGATGGTGTATTGGCTGTGGAACCGGATGTTTTGGTTGGGGTATCGGTCTGTCCCTGGTCTTGTGCGGGAAGCGGGCTTTATGCTGCAGCTCCTGGGTTGCTGCACAAACACTGCGATTTATGCTGTTACCCAGACTCAGTTTCGGGAGCAGGTGAAGAATGTGCTGAAATATCCATTTACTCGAATTGTTAAATTAATTCAATGATGTGAGGGATTGAATCATTGACCCATCCCAACGCTCTTGGGGGCGGGATCTGTCGCTCTGGTGGCACAGCAGGGTCTGAGCCTGTCGCTATGTTGACGGGGGAGTTGGGCGAGGGCTAAATGGGGTTGAGGTCTGTCACTATGTTGACAGAGCGGGGGCGTTGCCTGTTGCTATTGTTTTGGAGTGGGATCTGGGCCTGTCTGGATGGTGACAGGGCGAGGCCAGACCTGATCACCACGGTCACGTAGAGTGGTGGCGAGGACTGTTCCATATTTTGACGTGAGAGTTGGGGCATACAGACATGCAAACATCCGGACATACGAATTCGGAGAAGGAGTAGGCGACTCCACCCTTCGAGCCTGCTCCTCCATTCAATAGGTTCATGACTGAACTGATTACTCCACATTTCTGCCTAACCCCGATAACCTTCCACACCTGGGGCGGGGCCTAATTTACATGGGGAGGGGCTGACGGGGCGTGGCCTGTTCCTCATGGTGATGGCCAGGAGTGGGGAGTTCAGGCCTGATCCACATGGTGATGGGCAGTGTGGACAAGGCCTGTCGCCTTGAAGCAAGGAGTTGGCTGTTCCAAAGGTGACGCTGCAATGACAGGTTGCAGTGCCTGACGTCCAGCGGCCCCGCTCACTGCTTCGCCGATTGGAAGATAGAGGGCTCGAGAGGAAAGCATCACCAGTGGCCCCGCTCTCCGGCGCTCTCTGTGGCAACCAGGGCAACAAGTACCGGAAGAGAAAAATGGTGTGAAGCTTCAGCCTGAATATTTCAAAATAATGTGCGGCCCTGTTGAACCCTGTATGATCCTTAATAATCCTTTTCACACATTAAATGGTTTTAGATCATTTGTAATACATTATAACTCTTCCAAATCATCTATAATTATTTGGAACCCTTTATAGTTCTTAGCAATATTTTATAACCCTGTATAATGTTTTATAATCTTTCATAAACCTTCATAAAACTTCCTAATATTTCGAACATTTGTAATAATCTATATGTCTCTATAATTCTTCATAATGCTTAATAATCCTTTCTACTCCTTTATAATGGTTTCCAATTCATTATAATTATTTATGATACTTTATAACCCTCTATAATGCTTTGCAATTCTTTATAAACCTTCATGATCCTTAAAAACCTTCATAACACATTATAACCGGTTATAATACTTCCAAATCCTACAAGGCACGTTATATCTCTTTTCAATCTTTATATCCCTTTATGAGCCTTATAATCAGTTATTATCCTTTATAGTACTTGAAAATGAACAGTAAGACTTGATAATCCTTTTAACTGCTTTATAATACTTTCTAATCTCTTGTGAACTCACAGGACAACGTTCTTGCTTGCAGTGTGTCCTTGCTGAACTGCACTTGTGATGCTGCCTGCAGTGTCAGCATTATGGTAGAGGTCACATGACCAGGAGGCACAGTAGTACAATATTGCATTTCCATCCCAAACAGTCCAGTTTTCATACAGAAATAACAACAGTGAATTGCACAAATTATTATTTACACTGTGAGTTGCCCACTTCACCCATTACGCACACAACCGCTCCAATGCATTAACAGATCCTTATTCCCGTGACACTCTGCACATGCATCGCTCGCAGAGGGCTGAATTGTATATTCCTGCTGCCAAAACCGGCGGCGGGCAAAAACAGGTGGCGCATCGCTGAGCCGCCATGATCCTAATTTCGATGGTTCATTTAAATAGCTGGGACGGGTTGCCCCCACCCCACAGCCCGACAACGTGGAGGGGGCCGGCTGTCCATCCCTGGCAATGGTATCAGCAGCTTGTGTGCAGGAGCTGACGTTATTTTTAATGGGCTTTGAGCCCTGCTGTCGCATTTCAAGTTTTAAAGGTGCAGTTATTAAAACAAAAATGCATTTATTTTGCCCCTCTCTCAGCCCCAATAACCATAAACTTAATTTGTCAGTCACTCCTGTTAATACTTCTGGCTTCTGTCGTATGTTTGCTATTGGAAGCGTAGTTTGGCTGCAGCATGATCTTTGTACCGGACTACTTTCCATGCCTTCAATAGGTGTGTTTCTCCACTCAAGTATTGGCTGGTAAACATCTATGCCGGGTTTGCTCGCTTTCCTTATGATTCCTTTGGCGATTTTCATGGTTGCCTCAGCCTCTTCATTTGATGGGGGATAGTGAGGGGATGATATATGGTGTTGAATTTTCCAATCCTTTATGAAGCAGCGGAATTATTCACTCGTGAACTGAGAGCCATTGTCGTTCATCACAATGTCTGGAACGCCAGAGCAACTGAAGTCTGCTTTCAGGCAGTCAACAATCTCACCGACAGTCTTTGAAGTCAGCTGGTTTATCCTCCCAGTAGTCAGAATAGTTGTCAATGGTGACAATATATTCAGTACCTGTGGGAGTAAAGAGGCCTACTCCCATCTACACCCATAGTCCATCTGGGATGTCATGTGTCATCAGCGGTTCTTTGGCTTGCTTAGCTTGGTACACGTTACATGCACTGTACAGGCTGATGTGTTTCTTGTTTTCATTTCTCATGTTTGACCAGTTGAGCACTTCTATTGCCTTCCTCACACTTGACAAAATTCCTTACTGGTTTGCATGGATGCGCTTTAGCGGCTCTCCTCTCAACTCCTGAGGAATAATGAATTTATTTCCTTTGTAAAAGATGCCATTTTAGCCTGTCAAGTCATCTCTGTCTGCCCAATAAGCTGTTGTAACCACAGGACTGTCTTTGATCCTTTCAGGCCATCTTTTCCTCACTACTTCTTTCAAAGCATGGACAGCTGCATCTTGTTGGGTTGTTCATTTGATTTGAGTAAGGAGCTTGTCAACCAGATTCAATGTCTCTGCTCTTCCAGAGCATGTAACGCTGAAGCTTCACGTTAGATCTGGAAGATTTCACACTCTGTTGTAGCATCCTCTACTTTTTTCATTGGGAGTGCTGCTCTCGGCAGCATGTCAGTGATGTGCATTTGCTTCCCTTGCTTGTATTTCACGTCCAGATGATATCTCTGTAACCGAATAACATACTTTGAAGATGCTTTGGAGCAGATAGTAGTGGCTTAAGGAAAACACGTTGAAGTGGCTTGAGGTCAAAATCGACTGTTACTGTATCTCTTCAAAGTAGGTATTGATAAATTTTTCACAAGGAAAGACAATGGCCAAGCAGTGTTTCTCGATCTGAGCACAGCGTCGTTCCTTCTTCGTTTATGCCCTGGATGCAAATGCAACCAATTGTTCTGACAGCGTTAAGTTTGCCCCAAGTCCTATCTCACTGGCATCAGACTGCAGGGTTAATTCATCACCTACATCATAGTATTTCAACAGTGGCATTCCCATCACTAGTTTCCTGATTTTAGTGAATGTTGCTTCTTGCCCTGTGACCCAATATGTGGGCAAAGATGTTGTGTTTGCCCTCACAGGAGAAGACTCAAGTTCCATACCATAAATCGACCTTAACCGAGGGACAAAAGAGGGTGAGGAAATTAAGGAAATTGATAGCAGCTGAGAAAAAGTATTGGAGAAACCTGGGGGACCAAAATCTGACAAGTCCCCAAGACCGGATGCCCTACACACTAGAGTTCTAAAGAGATAGCTGCAGAAATAGTAGATGTCTTGTCTATGGTTTTCCAGAATCCCTTAGACTCAGGACTGGATCCGTCATATTGGAAATTGGCAAATGTTATAACGCGTGTTAAGAAAAGAAGTACAGAGAAAACAGGGAACCACATGCCAGTTAGCCAAACATCAGTCATTGGGAAGATGCTGGAAACTATTCTTAAACAAATATTAACATTTCATTTGGAAAAACAAAGAATGTTGAGAACAAGTCAGCTTGCTTTTACTAACGGGAGATCCAGTTTGGCAAATTTATTAGAATTTTTTGAGGATGTAAATAGTATGCCACACGGCCGGGTCCACGATGGCCTGTCTGACATGGGACTCCAGGTCGAGCATCCAATCTCGGATTCCTGCCTATTGGTCGATCCCTTTGCATACTCCTGACAGAAGACACGGGTGTGAATATAAAGAACAAAGAACAGTACAGCACAGGAACAGGCCATTCGGTTCTACAAGCATGCGCCGATCTTGATGCCTGCCTAAACTAACACCTTCTGCACTTCAGGGGCCCATATCCCTCTATTCCCTTCCTATTCATGTATTTGTCAAGGTGTCTCTTCAACGTCGCTATCGTATCTGCTTCTACCACCACCCCCGGCAGCAAGTTCCAGGCACTCACCACCCTCTGTGTAAAAAAATTGCCTCGCACATCCCCTCTAAACATTGCCCCTCGCACCTTATACCTATGTCCCCTAGTAACTGACTCTTCCACCCTCGGAGAAAGCTTCTGACAATCCACTCTGTCCATGCCGCTCATAACTTTGTAAACCTCTATCATGTCGCCCCTCCATCTCCGTCGTTCCGGTGAAAACAATCCGAGTTTTTCCAACCTCTCCTCATGGCTAATGCCCTCCAGACCAGGCAACATCCTGGTAAACCTCCTCTTTACACTCTCCATAGCCTCCACGTCCTTCTGGTAGTGTGGCGACCAGAATTTCACGCAATATTCCAAATGTGGCCTAACTAAGGTTCTGTACAGCTGCAACATGGCTTGCCAATTTTTATACTCTATGCCTCGACCGATGAAGGCAAGCATGCCGTATGCCTTCTTGACTACCTTATCCACCTGCGTTGCCACTTTCAGTGACCTGTGGACCTGTATGCCCAGATCTCTCTGCCTGTCAATACTCCTGAGGGTTCTGCCATTTACTGTATACCTCCCACCTGCATTAGACCTTCCAAAATGCATTACCTCACATTTGTCCGGATTAAACTCCTTCTGCCATTTCTCCGCCCAAGTTTCCACCGATCTATATCCTGTTGTATCCTCTGACAATCCTCATCATTATCTGCAACTCCACCAACCTTTGTGTTATCCGCAAACTTACTAATCACAGAAGCTACATTTTCCTCCAAATCATTTATATATACTACAAACAGCAAAGGTCCCAGCACTGATCCCTGCAGAACATCACTAGTCACATCCCTCCATTCAGAAAAGTACCCTAACACTACTAACCTTTGTCTTCTATGACCAATTTCCTCCCTAACTTCCCCCCAACAGTGAACCCCTTATTCAGGGCCAGGGACACCTTCCTCTCGGTCTTGAGGAAAAACACTGCCTTCCCACACATTTTTGAGGGTGGAACAATGGGGATGGTAGCTGACAACCTCGGCCAGTGCCTTTACGCGTGTCATATTTGGGTGGGTGTCAATCTTCACCCTATGCTGTCTTGTTAAAAGCTTAAAAGGCGCTAGATTAACAGGAACGGCTGCAGCAGCTGCTGCAGCATAGGAAGGCCCCGCCACGGAGGGAACTGAGAAGACTTGGAGTAGAAGACTTACACCCACCATGTGTTGAGAGTGAGAGAGGAAAAGCAATTATCAAATATAGCAATAACTTGATAGGATAAGCAGTCAGAGGCTGAGGCGAAGAGGCTGAGGGAGAGGAAGGCAAGGAGGAAATAGTATTTTACAGCTGCAAAATTACAGAGCTGTCTTAATGCCTGTCCTCTGGTTGGAGGGGGCCGATGTCATCACCTGGAAGAGCTGAAGTTCCCCAGGCACACACTTTTCCAGATATCATGAAGCAACAATGAAGACTCTTCCCCTGGGCAGCTTCCACTGTCACACACCACAGGGTGGGGAAGGAGCTCCCGATTCGATGCTAACAACTCAGAAGCCCCATATTGAAACAGGCAAGAGCTGGATAATATCCAGGCTTAGGCTGATAAGTGGCAAGTAACATTCGCGCCATACAAGTGCCAGACAATGACCATCTCCAACAAGAGAGAATCCACTTGACATTAAATGGCATTACCATCGCCGAATCCCATACTATTAACACCGTAGTGGCTACCATTGACCAGAAACTGAACTGGAGTAGCCTTATAAATATACTGGCTGCAAGAGCAAGTCATAGGCTTGGAATGCTGTGGCGAGTAACTCACCTCCTCACTCCCCAAAGTTAGCCCAACATCTGCAAGGCACAAGTCGGGATGTGAAAGAATACTCTACTCTTGCCTGGATGGGTGCCACTCCAACAACACTCAAGAAGCTCGACACGATCCAGGATAAAGGAGCCCACTTGATTGGCACCCCAGCCACAAACATTCACTTCCTCCACCACCGTCGCACAGGGGCAGCAGTGTGCACCATCTACAAAATGCACAGCAGCAACGCACCAATCCTCCTTAGTCAGCAACTTCCAATCCTGCGATCTCCACCAACTAGAAGGACAAGGGCAGCAAATGCATGGGAACATCACCACCTGCAAGTTCCCTTTCAAGTCACACACCATCCTGACTGGGACCCATATCGGCCACTCCTTCACTGTCGCAGGGTCAAAATGCTGGCGTTCCTTCTTAACAGCACTGTGGGTGTACCTAACTCACATGGACTGCAGCGTTAAAGAAGGCAGCTCACCACCACCTTGTCAAGGGTACATAGTGTTGAGCAATAAATGCTGGCCTACTAGCGACGCCCACATCCCATGAATGAATAAAAAAACAGCCCAACGTTAGTTATTCTTCCTTTTTCTCGTTCCCCCCTCCAACAATTAAATACGAAAGGACTGCAATGCTGAAACAAACTCATGGAAGAGCTTTCAGTTCCTTCATCTTCCTGCTCCTTTTCCTTGTTTACAGAATAAATGGAAAACATCTTCCTTTCAGTCTCGTTCTCTCTCCCCCTGCAGCAGTTGTACTTGCACAACCTCCAGTCTCCCGCCTCAGCACACTGTCCACAATCAGAAATCAGCCGAAAATCCTTGTGCACCCGGAAGTCAGTGGTCCAAATTGGGCAAGAGCCAACACCAGTGCTTTACCTGTCCTGGGAGCGTTTGATGCGACAGTGTAGACGGAACTTTACTCCGTATCTAACCTTTTTTTTCTCTTTCGAGGAAGTGTTGCACTGTGTTTAATCCATGCTCTAGTGGCCCTGGAGAGTTTGATAGGGACTGTGTCGAGGGTGATTTAGTCCGGATCGAAGCAGTGCTTTACGTCCTGTAAGTGTTGACGGAATCAATTTGGAGGCAGATTTAGTCGTTATCTAACCGTTTTTACTGGGTGTGTTTGATGGTACAATGTAGAGGGAGGTTGACGCTGTATCTAACCCGTGCTGTACCTGCATGGGAACGTTTTATGGGGACTCTGCAGAAGGAGGTTTATGCTGTGTCTATCCCGGTGCTGAAACTGCCCGAGGACTCTTTGATGGGGACAGTGTAGAGGGACGTTTACTCTGTATCTAACCCGTGATTTACTTGTCCTGGGAGTGTTTGATGGGGACAGTGCAGAGGGAGGTTTACTCTGTACCTAACCCGTGCTGTAGCTGCCCTGGGAGCATATTAAACGAAGCTGATTGCTATTCCCCAAGCGTGAATTTCTAGGCATTAAACTCTGAGACAGTGTTTGTGTTGGTCAGTTCTGCTTTCATAAAATCCGTTCTGTTTCTGTCTGTCGCTTTGGTCCTTTTTTCATGAGTATTTCCTTCATTTTTCAGTGCTTATTTTTTCCATTTAATGAAGGGAGCAGTCACTACCAGTTGCCATCATGATCTCCCTTAACTGGCCCTTGCACTGACTCCATCCCACTCCCTGGCTGATATCTGGACTGAACCAGCCTGTTTACAACCTAGGCTTCCTATTCGGCTCTGAGCTCAGCTTCCAACGCCATCACCCAGACTTCCTCCCTCCGAATCTTTGTCCATCTCTGCCTCTGCCTCAGCTCCTCTGCTGCTAATTCTTTCATTCATTCCATTGTTAGCTCCACACTCGACTAATACAACCTACTTATCTTTTGCCTCCCAGCTGGTCCCCTCCATAATCTTCAGCTCATCTAAAACTCTGCTGCTCACGTCTTACATCACAGGAAGTCCTGTTCACACTTCACCCCTGTTCCTGCTGACCTATATTGGCTTCTGGTCTGGTAATGCCTCAAATTCAAAACTCGTATTCTCGTGTTCAGGCCCAACTCATTAAACATTTTCCAGTAGCGAAACTGCATCTTAAAAATGGCAATTGTTAACATGTTTATGTTTATTATTTTGCCCTAAGAAACTTTAACCCCCAGTGTGGCAGTTTGTTTGCATACAAATGTCACAAAGGGGACAGAAGAGACAGGGGAGGAGGTAGAAATCTGCTTGGACTGTAATGCAAAACACTATCACCTCTACATTCCCATTTTCCAAGTTACACACTATCTAGATATGGAAATAGATCACCATTCCTGCATCGTCACTGGGTCAAAAGTCTGAGATCCTTTCTGTACAGTATTGTGGTAGCATCTTCACCACACGACTGCAGTGGTTCACGATGAAGACCCAACATTTCATCATGGTAACCAGGGATGGACAAGTAATGCCAGTCTTGTCAGTGTCACTCATATCCTGAGAACAAGGAGCAGACAATCCAGGTTCCACAAATTGTGGTTGATGAACTGGGCTGCAACCATTCCATTTTCTGTCTTTTGGGGATTTTGCGCTGGTTAAGATAATTGAAACTGGCCTGAGGCAAAGCACAAACCGACAGACGAGAATCAGAGTGAAAGCGAGGGAGAGAGAGAGAATTGGCCATTAGAAGGAAATCCATCAATGGCAGATCAAATCACAAAAATGATGCAATCGGATCATACCCATTAGGAATGGGGTGCACCGGCGGGCACAGTCCTAGAGCCATTTACGGCATAGAAGGAAGACATTCGGCCCATCGAGTCTATGCCAGCTCTCCATCGAGCAATCCAGTCAGTCCCACTACCGTGGTTAATAACCGCAGCAATCCAAGTCTCTTTCGTTTAAGCGCCCATCCAATTTCTTTAGAAAACTTCGATTGTGTCCACTTCTACCACGCACAAGTGCAGCGAGTTCCAGGTTATTATCACTCACTGGGTAAAAAAAAGTTATTCTCACATCCTCTGCATTTTTTGCTCAAAGCCTTCACTTTGCGTTTGCTAGGTCTTATACCATTAGTTAATAGGAACAGCTTTTCCTTGTCTAACGTATCGAAGAATATCATAACCTTGTACACCTCTATCAATTCTCCCCTCAATCTCCTTTGCTCCAAGGACAACAAAGAAAAGTTTTCCAACCTCACCTTGCAGCTAGCAATCCCCTCATCTGGAACCATTCTGGTAAATCTCCTCCGCACCCTCTCAGGGATCTTCATATCCTTCCGAAAGTGTGATGACCAGAAATGCATACACTAATCCAATTGGGGCATAACCAGATTGTTATAAAGTTTCAACATAACTTCCCTGACTGTTGCACAATGCGTCTATTTACGAAGTCAACAATGCCATATGTTTGGCTACCACTCCCTCAGTATGTCCTTCAACTTTCAAAGTTCGATGTACAAGCATCCCCAGGTCTCTCTGTTCCTGCACACGTTTTGGAACCGTGCCATTCGGTCTATATTGCCTCTCCCTATTCCTTCTGCCAAAATGCATGACCGCTTACTTGTATTAAATTCCATCTGCCACCTGTCTTTCCATTTTTCTAGCACATCTATGTCCTGTTGTAGGCTGTTCATATCATCCTCACTGTTTGCCACACCTCCAAGGTTTGTGCCATCGACACATTTCGAGATTCTGTATTCCAAGATGTAAGACTTATATATGGCAAAAAAATTGCTCCTCGCACTGACCCTTGGTGAAAACTATTATCTACCATCCGCCAGTCTGCAGAAAAAAACAACCATTTAGCATGGCTCACTGTTTTCTGTCTTTTATATATTTTTTATCCAATTGGACTATAATTCCGGTGGGCATAGTCCTAGAGCCATTTACGGCATAGAATGTAGACATTCGGCCCATCGAGTCTCTGCCAGCTCTCCATGGAGCAATCCAGTCCGTCCACTCCCCTGGTTGATAACCGTAGCCTGCAAGTCTATCTTCTTCAAGTGCCCATCCAATTTCCTTAGAAATCTTTATTTGTTTCCACTTCTTCCACACTCATTGCAGCGAGTTCCAGGTTATTTTCACTCACTGTGTAAAAAAGAAAGTTCTTTCTCACATCCCCCTGCATTTCTTGCTCGAATCTTTCACTTTGCACTCGCTAGCTCTTCTACATTTAGTTAATAGGAGCAGCTTTTCCCTGTCGAATTTATCTAAGAATATCATAACGTTGTACACCTCTATCAATTATCCCCTCAATCTCCTTTGCTCCAAGGAGAACAAAGAAAAGTTTTCCAACCTAACCTTGCAGCTGGGAGCCCCCTTATCTGGAACCATTCTGGTAAATCTCCTCTGCACCGTCTCAGGGACCCTCATACCCTTCCTAATGTGTGATGACCAGAAATGCATGCAAAAATCCAATTGGGGCATAACCAGATTGTTAGACAGTTTCAGCATATCTTCCCTGACTCTTTGCTCAATATATCTATTTACGAAGCTGACAATGCCATATGTTTTGCTACCACTCTCTCAATATGTCCTCCAGTTTTCAAAGTTCGATGTACAAGCATCCCCAGGTCCCTCTGTTTCTGCACACGTTTTGGAACTGTGCCATTCTGTCTATATTGCCTCTCCCTATTCCTTCTGCCAAAATGCATGACCTCACACTTGTATTAATTCCCATCTGCCACTTGTCATTCCATTATGCTAACCCATCTATGTCCTGTTGTAGGCTGTTCATATCATCCTCACTGTTTGCCACACCTCCAAGGTTTGTGCCATTGATAAATTTCGAGATTCTGCATTCCAAGATGTAAGACTTAAATATAGCAAAACAAAATGCTCCGTGCACTGACCCTGGGAGAAAATTACTATCTACCATCCGCCAGTCTGCAAAGAAAAACAACCATTTTGCATGGCTTGCTGTTTTCTGTCCTTTAGATAATTTTGTATCCAGTTGGACACTGGTTCTCCTTATTCCATAAGCCTCAATTTTGTTAAGCAGCTTATTATGTGGTACATTATCAAACTCATTCTTAAAATCCATATCAACAACATTCATTGCATTTCCTTCCTCAACCTCATCTGTTAAACATCATACAATTCAATCCAATTAGTCAAGCATGATCTGCCTTTTACAAATCCGTGCTGGCTATCACAAATTAACTGAAACCTCTCCAAGTGCTGGTTGATTTTTCCCTGATTCTTATTTCTAAACTTTTATCCACCACTGATGTTAGGCCAACTGCCTACAATTGCCAGAATTGTCCTTGCACCCTTTTTTGAATAAGGGATTCACTTTGCCACTCTCTAATCCTCTGTCACTTCCCTCATATCGAGGGAAGATTGCACGATTATGACACGCCCTTCTGCGATGTCTACCCCCACTTTGTTTAGTAACCTGTCATGCAGTCCATCTGGATCAGGTGACTTATCTACCCCTATCACAGCCAGCCTTTTCAGCACCTGCCTCTCTCAAATTTTACCGTATGCATTGGCTCAACTCTCCGCTTCTATTGATATTTTGTTAGATTCATCTTCCTTAGTAAACACTGATACTCATTATCTATTCTAGCCTTTATGTTACTGGAAACGCTACTTGCATCCTCCAATTCTGCTGAACACAAAGTATCCTTCAAGTGTGTCACCTGGAATTCTGCGCTTTCCAGTCGCTGCCCTGCATGCTTCGTGATGAACCCAGAGCACTCTCTCAATCTGAGTAATACACCTAAATTCACAATCATAAAGCACAGGAGGTCATTCAGACCGTTGTCCTTGTGCTGGCTCTTTAAGAGTGATCCACTTAGTCTCACACTCCACCGATCTTCCTCCATAGCTCTGTACATTCATTCCCTTCAAGTATTTATCCAATTCTCCTTTAAAAGTTACTCTTGAATTTTCTTCCAGCACCTTTTCAGGCAGTGCATCCCAGACCACAACAACTCACTGTGTAAAAACATTTCTCATTGCCCCCTCTGGTGCCATAGTCAATTATAATAAATCTATGTCAATTGGTTACAGACCCTCCTGCCACTGGAAACATTTATGCATATTGACTCTATCAAAAAATTGTGTGACTTTGAAAGACTTGATTAAATATACTCTTAAGCTTCTGTGCTCTAAGGAAAACAATCCCAAATTCTCTCGTTTCTCCAAATTAACAGAACTCCCTCATACCTGTGGCTATTCTGGGAAATAACGTCTTGCACCCTGTCTAATACCTTGACATCTTTCTGAAACTGCGGTGCCCAGAACTGGAGAAAATATTCCATTTGGGATCTAATCAGCGTTTTATAAAGGTTTAGTGCAATGTCCATGTATTGTAGGCTGTGCCTCTCAGTATAGATCCCAGGATCCAGTATATGTTTTAATCAGCCCTCTCAAATTGCCCCGCCAGAATATCTTGTGAACAAGCATCCCCTGTTTCGGATTTATTGGCAGTACCAGCATTGAGGGAGTGCTTCACAGTGGGATGGGCAGCTCTGAGGGAGGGCGAGACTGTCAGAGGAGCAGTACTGATGGTGCACTGCAATGTCGGATGATCAGTACTGAGGGAGTGCTGTAACAGTCGGAGGAGCAGCATTGAGGGAGCCCTTCATTGTCGGAGGGGCAGCACTGAGGGAGCACTGCACTGTCCGAGGATCCGTACTGAGGGAGTGCTGAGACAATCAGAGGAGCAGCACTGAAGGAGTGCTACAATGATAATGGGGCAGTACTAAGGGAGCACTGCATGGTCGAAAGGTCAATACTAAGGTAATGCGGCACAATCGGATGGGCAGTACTGAGGCAGTGCTCCACTGTTGGAGGAGCATTACTGAGGGAATGCTGTCCTGTCGAAGAGGCGTTTTGAGGATGCACTGCAATGTTGGACGTGCTGTTTGTTTGGATGACAGGTTATGCCTCGGTCCCGTTGGCCCACTTAGGTGGAGATAAATACTTCCAGGACCCCGTCTCCTGCTGAGAGAGCCTCTGCTACGTTAAAGCAGTCAGCTATTGCCCAGTTACCACCTTCCGCACCACAACTGCCATCTAATGGCGGAAAGGCCCGAGGATGCCAAATGGACTCCTCCTGTTCCAGCATAACAGGCTCGAGGAGCTGAATGACCTCCTCTTGTCCCTGTGTAACATCCTCTCGGGGGCTTAATGGCCTCCTACTGTTCCTGTTTATCAGTCTCAAGAGGGTTTAATGGCATCTTCCTTTTCCTGCATTTCCTCTGATTGGTCAGTCATGGCGATGGACAGTAAATCTCTATGTCTGATTAAAACTGTCCTTGTATGTTGTCTTGTCCTCGCTCTCCCATCCCCAGGAATAGTTGAAGACTCTCGCCAATGAGACAATGAATGACTCCTCAGAGTTTCACTGCCTGCCATTCCAATTCTCCATACATCGCAGTGAGATCCTGCAGCTCAAGGCCCAGATGGATGATGGACACAATCTGCTCTTCCCCGTCTGAACCACAATGGAGTGAAGGACCTCACTAAAACAACATGAGAGCGAGGGAGCGATCTCAGGGTGTTGGGAAGAACACCCTCATTGCTGGGAGAATGCAGCTCCGCATTTTCATTCGTTAATAAAACCTCTGTTTGCAACTGACAAGCTCTCTGAATTATGAAGTTATGGCATTTTGTGGCATTTCATGTAATGTTGAATTGGAGCTCAGTGAATGTAACTCTTCGAGTAAGATTTTTAGTGGGAATACCAGTTAGTGCAAAATCATACTGAGTGTGGATCACTAACCAGAGTGGAACACCTGACTCCAAAGATCATGTATTACTGACAGTATCTGGCTCTGCAGAATTAGATTGAGTTAAGTTCACTAATGATAGTGGTACAAAGAACAAAAGAATACAGAAAATTACTGCACAGGAACAGGCCCTTCGGCCCTCCAAGCCTGTGCCGATCCAGATCCTCTATCTAATCATGTCGCTTATTTTCTAAGGGTCTGTATCTCTTTGCTTCCTGCCCATTCATATATCTGTCTAGATACATCTTAAAATACGCTATCGTGCCCGCGTCTACCACCTCTGCTGGCAACGCATTGCAGGCACCCACCACCCTCTGCACAAAGAACTTTCCACGCATATCCCCCCTAAACCTTTCCCCTCTCACTTTGAACTCGTGACCCCTAGTAATTGAATCACCCACTCTGGGAAAAAGCTTCTTGCTATCCACCCTGTCGAAAGCTCTCATGATTTTGTACACCTCAATCAGGTCTCCCCTCAACCTCCGTCTATCTAATGAAAATAATCCTAATCTACTCAACCTCTCGTCATAGCTAGCGCCCTCCATACCAGGCAACATCCTGGTGAACCTCCTCTGCACCCTCTCCAAAGCAACTACATCCTTTTGGTAATGTGGCGACCAGAACTGCACGCAGTATTCCAAATGTGGCCGAATCAAAGTCTTATACAACTGTAACATGACCTGCCAACTCTTGTACTCAATACCCCGTCTGATGAAGGAAAGCATGCCGTATGCCTTCTTGACCACTCTATTGACCTGCGTTGTCACCTTCAGGGAACAATGAACCTGAACACCCAAATCTCTCTGTACATCAATTTTCCTCAGGACTTTTCCATTTACTGTATAGTTCACTCTTGAATTGGATCTTCCAAAATGCATCACCTCGCATTTGCCCTGATTGAACTCCATCTTCCATTTCTCTGCCCAACTCTCCAATCTATCTATATTCTGCTGTATTCTCTGACAGTCCCCTTCACTATCTGCTACTCCAGCAATCTTAGTTTCGTCTGCAAACTTGCTAATCATACCACCTATACTTTCCTCCAAATCATTTATGTATATCACAAACGACAGTGGTCCCAGCACGGATCCCTGTGGAACACCACTGGTCACACGTTTCCATTTTGAGAAACTCCCATCCACTGCTACTCTCTGTCTCCTGTTGCCCAGCCAGTTCTTTATCCACCTAGCTAGTACACCCTGGACCCCATGCGACTTCACTTTCTCCATCAGCCTGCCATGGGGAACCTGATCAAACGCCTTACTGAAGTCCATGCATATGACATCTACAGCCCTTCCCTCATCAATCAACTTTGTCACTTGCTCAAAGAGTTCTATTAAGTTGGTAAGACAAAGATCCCAGTGGTCATGTATTAATAGGAGTATCTGTCACTGTTAAGCTGCATTGAGAGTGGGTCACTAGCCGGAGTGGAACACCTGATCCCAGTGATCATGTACTACTGGGAGTATCTGTCTCCGTGGAGTTGTACGGAGTATAATGGTAGAACATGGTTCTATTTCGAAATCATTTATTCAGGTAAACTAAAAGCAACATACTATGGAAATCTGAAATAAAAACAGCTGGAAATATGCAGCATGTCTGGCAGCATCTGGGGAGAGAGAAACAGATGTATCTTTCAGGTCTCTGACGTTTCGTCAGAACTGGAAATGATTAGAAATGTAATTGGGTTTGTGAGAGTGAAAGGGGAGGGGGAAGAAAAACAAAATGGAAGTTGTGTGTTAGGGCGGACGGAAGGAGAGATTAAATGACAAAGATGTCATGGGATGAAAGGCAAATGGATTAGGAATAGACGTACTAAAAGGCAAAGCATTTGTCCAGAAAATGGTAACGGTAGCATTTGCAGATGCATTACATGGTCTACAACAAATAAACTTTCCTCTAAGATACAAAAGCCAAACAGGAAAGATGATTTAACCGTGGCCAGTAAAAGTTAAAGATTGCCTAGATCAAGATAAGTGGCTTATCAGGCCGTCAGAAAAATGGGTAAACCCGAGGATTGTGAGCAATTTAGAATCCAGCAAATGATGACCAAGAAATTGATAAGAAAAGGGAACCGATGATACGAATGCAACATAGCAAGAAACATAAAGGTGGATGGTAAAAGTATATTTAGGTATGTGAAAAGGAAAAGATTAGCAAGGACAGACCTATTGCAGGTGGAGACAGGAGAATTGTTAGTGGAGAATAGGGAATGGGCAGGCAAAATAAACAATTACTTTGCATCTGTCTTCATGGAGGAAGAAACAGAAAATGTCCCAGAATACTAGGAAACCAAGGGACTTTCAAAAATGAGGAACTGAAAGAAATTAGTATTAATGAAGAGTTAGCACTCGAAGGGTTAACCGGAGTGAAGGTTGAGAAATCTACGGGATCAGATGAGCCACACCCCAGAGTGTTGATGGAGGTGGCGAAAAGAGAGGGAATGCACTGGCGGTTATCTTTCAATATTCTATCGATTCTGGAAAGGTCCCTTCGGACTGTAAAATAGCAAATATAACCGCACTATTGAAGAAAGGAGGCAGAGAGAAAACGGGTAACTACAGACCTGTGAGTTTGACGTTGGTAGCATGGAAAATGGAAGAATCTATTCTAAAGGATGTGACAACTAGACAATTAATAAATCATGATATGATTTGAAAGAGTCAAAATTAATTTATGGAGGGAGATCATGTTTGACAAAGCTGTTGGAGTTTTTTTAGGATTTTACTTGCAGCATAGATAAAGGAGAACCAATGGATGTGGTGTATTTGAATTTTCAGAAGGTATTTGATACTGTCCCACACAGGAGGTTAGTAAACAAAATTAGAACACATGGGATTAGGGTTAATATACTGCAATGAATGTGGAATTGGTTAACATAAAGAATAAACTGGCCGTTCTCAGGATGGTAGCTTGTTGCTAATGGGGTACCACAGGAATCAGTGCTGGGGCCGCAGCCATTCACAATCTATGTAAATGATCTGGATATGGCAACCGAATGTAATATTTCCAAATTTGCTGATCACACAAAACCAGGTGGGAATTTGAGTTGTGAGGAGGATGCAAGGAGGCTTCAAGGGACTTTCACAGACTAAGGGAATGGGAAAGAACATGGCAGATCGAATGTAATGTGAATAAGTGTGATGTTATTTTCTTTGGTAGAAAAACACAGAAAAAAACAGACTATTTCTTAAATGATCAGAGATTGGGAAAGGTTGATGTCCAAAGCTACCTGGGTGTCCTTTTTCATAAATCACTGAAACCTTGCATGCAGCTGCAGAAAACAATTAGGAAGGCAAATAGTATGTTCAGCTTAATCAAAGGGGGTTTTAGGTGGAGAAGTAAGCAAGGCTTGCTGCAATTTTCTAGAGCCTTGGTGAGACCATACCTGGTGTATTGTGTCGTTTTTATCTCCTCATCTGAGGAACAATATACTTGCCATGGAGGGAACTGAGCCTGTATTCTCTCGAGTTTCGAAGAATGAGATGTGATCTCATTGAAACGTTAAAAAATCATAAACGGCGTGCCAAAAGTAGATGCAGATTCGATATTTCGCCTGGCTGGTGGGTGTAGACCAAGGGGGCAAAGTCTCAGAATAAGGAGTAAGCCATTTAAGACTGAGGAGGAAGTTCGTCACTCAGCGGTTGGTGAATCTTTGGCATTCTCTACCCTAGAGGACCGTGGAAGCTCAATCATTGAGGATGCTGAAGACAGAAATCTACAGATATCCAGATGCAAATGACATCCAGGGATGTGGGGATAGCACGGGAAAGTAGAATATCAGCCAAATTTAATTGAATGGCGAAGAAGGCTCCAAGGGCTGAATGGCCTACTCTTGCTTCTATGTTCCCATTTTCCTATGTTCATATCATGAACAGTTCTGTCTGAAAGCACAACCATGAAAAAACGGAGTTTGAGACACCCATTAAACTGCACCGACAGAAACGGATGTTAATTAATTCCTGACATTACATAGCATTGTCACAGCATTCTAATTCTCTGTACAATGAATTTCTTGCTCCGAGTACAGTTACTGTAAGCACTACATTTACTTTACTGCTGAGCATCGCCTTCCCCCCCCCCCCCCCCCAGATGGGTCATAAAAATCTGTGTGTCAGGAGTGATGAATTTTATTGTCTTGCTATTACATAGGAAGAATATTGGACTGTGTTTATTGAAACGACATATTCTCGAACTGCTTAAGATTTGATGGATATATTGTTACATATGATGAAGAGTCTCTACACGTGTAACCTGTACCACTGACTGTTCTGAGCTCAGTGAGGAGTGTCCCTGTGAGAAGAGTCACAGAGAACTGAGGAGTATACATATCTGGTTTTCATAATGCGAAGATCAGACAGAGGGAAATAAATGATAGCATTAATAAATGCTGAACAATGAAATAAATAGCGCATTTCTCTCAGTTCTGGAATCATCCTGGTTAAAATAAGTGCATATTCTCCAGTACATCAATATCGTTTTTGCAATATGGAGACCAGAACTGTACATAGCACGCTAAGTGTTGTGTAACCAAGGTTCTGTATTAGTTTAATATCAGCTCTGCTTTTTCAATTCCATTTCATTCGAAGAGAAATCCAGTTCTATAAACAGAAAGTCCTGGAAATACTCAATAAGTCTGGCAGCATCTGTGGAGTGAGAAAAAGAGTTAACTTTTTAGGTCTGTGACCTTTCATGTTTGCTCTTTTAAATTTTAATTTGAACTCTTTATCTCTGATTACCTGTTCCTCTCTACCCTATTCATGCAATTATGTTCTAAGGTGCATTTCAGAACCTGATTCTTCTGACCAAAAGTCCTCACATATAATTATATTGAAATTAATTTGCTGTCTAATTGTCCATTCTGATCGTTTATAAACAACCTTTTTCAATTAATTCGCTACTTTGTTGCATTCTTCCTCTTTATTAACTATATTCTCAGTGTGGATTTGTCAGCAAAGTTGCAAATTATGCTTCATTTTTTATGTAACTGGTGAACGATACTGTTCCCAGCGTTGGTCAATGTGGAACACCACTCCCCACCTTCCACCGGTATGACATAACACCTTTTACCTCATACACACTGTTTTATGTGTCTGTAGCCGGCTTGCTGTCCATTCTTCAGCTTCTCTCCTCCAGTCCACCAGTCCTCTGCTGCCTCCTACAGCCAAGGACGATTGACATTTTCTATCTGGTGATTCTGCTGTTTCCACCATTCCTTCACTGAGCAACTGTCATACATCCCATGTGGATTGGGTAAATATTTTACTTTATTGAGTGACAAAAGGAAAGGCAAGGGACGAGATTTCAGGGGCTCTGACAGAAATTTTCAGATCCTCTCTGTTCACTGGAGTGGTACAAGAGGTTTGATAAGGTTCCCCATGGTAGGCTCATTCAGAAAGTAAGGAGGCATGGGATTCAGGGAAAGTTGGCTGTCTGGATACAAAATTGGCTGGCCCATAGAAGTCAGAGGGTGGTAGTAGATGGAAAGTATTCAGCATGGAGCTCGGTGACCAGTGGTGTTCCACAAGGATCTGTTCTGGGACCTCTGCCCTTTGTGATTTTTATAAGTGACTTCGATGAGGAAGTGGAAGGCTGGGTTAGCAAGTTTGCCGATGACACGAAGATTGCTGGAGTTGTGGATAGTGTGGAAGGCTGTTGTAGGTTGCAACGGGACATTGACAGGATGCAGAGCTGGGCTGAGAAGTGGCAGATGGAGTCCAACCTGGCAAAGTGTGAAGTGATTCATTTTGGAAGTTTGAATTTGAATGCAGAATACAGGCTTAAAGACAGGATTTTTGGTAGTGTGGAGGATCAGAGGCATCTTGGGGTCCATGCCCATAGATCGCTCAAAGTTGCCACCCGAGTTGATAGGGCTGTTAAGAAGGCGTATGATGTGTTGGCTTTCATTAACAGGGGGATTGAGTTTAAGAGCCACGAGGTTATGCTGCAGCTCTATAAGGCCCTGATTCGACCACACTTTGAATATTGTGTTCAGTTCTGGTCGCCTCATTGTCGGAAGGATGTGGAAACTTTAGAGAGGGTGCAGCAGAGATTTACCAGGATGCTGCCTGGACTGGAGGGCATGTCTTATGAAGAAAGATTGAGGGAGCTAGGGCTTTTCTCACTGGAGCGAAGAAGGATGAGGGGTGACTTGATAGAGGGGTACAAGATGATGAGAGGCATAGATACAGTGGATAGCCAGAGACTTTTTCCCAGGTTGGAAAGGGCTATCACAAGAGGGCATAACTTTAAGGTGATTGGAGGAAGGTTTCGGGGAGATGTCAGAGGTAGTTTATTTACACAGAGAGTGGTGGGTGTGTGGAATGCGCTTCCAGCGGTGGTAGTAGAAGCAGATACATTAGGGGCATTTAAGCTACTCTTGGATAGGTATATGGATGATGGTAGAATGAAGGGTAGGTAGCTAGTTTGATCTTAGAGTAGGTTAAAGGTTCGGTACAACATCGTGGGATAAATCAGGTAATTAAAGGCCGGTGAGTCTAACATCAGTGGTTGGGAAACTACTGGAAAAAGCTCTGAGGGACAGAATTAATCTCCACTTGGACAGGCAAGGATTAATCAGGGATAGTCAGCATGGCTTTGTCAGGGGATATCTTGTCTAACTAACTTGATTGAATTTTTAGAGGAGGTGACTAGATGTGTAGGTGAGGGCAAAGCAGCTGCTGTAGTCGACATGGACATCAGTAAGGCGTTTGATAAGGTCTCACATGGGAGATTGGTTAAGAAGATAAGAGGTCATGGGATCCAGAACAACTTGGTAAATTCGGTCCAAAATAGGTTTAGTGGCAGAAAGCAGAGGGTTATTGTCGAGGGTTGTCTTTCCGAGTGGAAGACCGTGGCCAGTGGTGCACCATCGGGATCGGTGCTGGATCCTTTGCTGTTTGTAGTGTACATTAATGATTTATGCTTGAAGACAGGTGGTATGATCAATATGTTCACAGATGACAAGAAAATTGGTGGTACTGTAAATAGTGAGGAGGAAAGCCTTAGATGCAACACGATATAGGTTGGCTGGTAAAATGGGTGGAGCAGTGGCAAATAGAATATAATCCTGAGAAGTGTGAGGTGATGCAGTGTGGGAGGACTACCATGTCAAGAGAATATACAATGGGTAGTAGGACCCTAGGAAGTACAGAGGGTCAGTGGGACCTTGGTATTCTTGTCCTTAGATCAATGAAGGCAGCAGCACAGGTAGATAAGGTGATTAGGAAAGCATATGGTTACGTGCCTTTATTAGCCCAGGCATAGAATATATGAGCAGGGAGGCAATGAGGGAGCTGTATAAAACGCTAGTTAGGCCACAGCTGGGGTACTTTGTACATTTCTTGGCCCCACGCCATAGGAAAGATGTGATTGCACTGGATAGGGTGCAGATGAGATTCTCCAAGATGTTGCCTGGGCTGGAGAATTTCAGCTATGTAGAGAGACTGAAAAGGCTTGGGTGTTTTCCTTAAAGCACAGTAGGCTGAGGGGAGATATGATATAATTGAAATAGCTATATGATTGATGGCCGGCACTGACACGAATGGTCGACCGGCCTCTTTCTGTGCTGTATATCTCGACAACTCGATGAAAATGTGTTGCATTGAAAGAGATTAACTGAACTTGTTTGTTCAGTGACTGTAATTAATATCTGTCTCCATTGTCACTAATTGTGTCACTGGGGGGATTCCATCTTCCATTAATAAAGGACTCTTTGCAATGTGTTATCCCATTGTGTCAACGTTAGCATCATCCCCGGTGATAACAGGGTTCAGTGGCTACAGAGAGAGGGAGAGGATAGGTCAGGATCTGAGAAGAATATATTGGATTATTGCGACAATGGGCCAGAATCTGGGAACAATGGACTGGAATGCGACAACAATGGACCCGAATCTGGGATCAGAAGTCTGGAAAGTTACAACAGTTGATCAGAATCTGAGAATGGAAGATTGGAATGCGGCAGCAATGAGCAGAAGTATAACCTATTTGTTTTATTTTCTTTCTGCACATTATCATTGGCTAACATTAGAATTCCGGATCAAATATGCACTTGTGATTATTCAACACATTTACTATCCCATCCTTGCTATAATTGGTGTCCCTGGTAAGTCTCTCAGTCCAGTTATTATATCTATAAACCATGATTCATTCTGTTACAAATCTTTGTTGTTTCAATATTGAGGAAATGGAAGCCATTTCTTTGATTCCTGGTACAAAGTCAACATGCTAACCAAAGACTCAATCCCCCTCACTTGACAATATCTGAGGCTGGAGCAACTGTTTGCAACCTGGGCAATCATTTTGATCCTCAGCTGACTTCAAATCACATATTATCGCCGCTATCAATACTGACTCCTACCAGCTGCAAAATATCGCAATCTACCTCAGCCCATCCGTTGTATAAACCCTTATCATTGCTTTTCTTAAATCCAGATTCGCCTATTGCAAAACTATACTGGTGAGACTCACAGGTACAACCTCTCTTACACTACAGGAGATTCAAATCACTAATACTAAATCACACCAAACAACATGCACCCATCCACATGTTCTCAGCGAAATGCATTGGTTCCTGGTCTAGCAGCACCTCAATTTTCCTATTCCCATCCTTGTGTTTGAACCCCTCCATGTCCTCGCCCCTCCTATTACTGCTATACCTCTGTCCATTTCCCATATCCCTGTGAGTTGTTCCTTTTCAGTATTTATCGCAAATCTCTTTTGAAAGATTACTTCTTTTCATCTGTATCTCTCCATGGCCATGATTCTGGGCTTCACAGAAGGATGAATCTATTTTGCTGGTGCTGCAAAGATTATAAAACACAATATGGTGCAGGACAAGCTGCCAGTCACTTCTGGCGTATTCCGTGTGGGTATCCATGTTGGGCAGGGTGCTCTCACAACCTTGACGCACTTCTTTGAAATTTGGTCTGTCTCTGCATGTTCCAGGCATCCAGCTTATAAGAATTAGAATTAGAACATTACAGCGCAGTGCAGGCCCTTCAGCCCTCGATGTTGCGCCGACCTGTGAAACCATCTGTCCTACACTATTCCATTTTCATCCATATGTCTATCCAATGACCACTTAAATGCCCTTGTAGGTGAGGAGCTATTGACTTACCTCCGTTAATGCCAAGTTATTTAAGGTGCTGTAGATTTTTTTCTGGAGGTTGAGTTTGTGAGCTGCTGCATACATTTAGGGAGGGCTGAGGAAGTGTTGACCCAACTCTGGATGAGATATGGAGACTGCATTAACAGCGCATATTGATCTACAAGAAATGGAGCAGAAGCTGCAGAAAAGGAAAGCTCTGCGAAGAGGAAGGCATTGGCGGAATCTGCGCTGGACAACCCGAGATTTTCAAGAGCACGTTTCCTACCAACACCTAATACAAGATTTGTACGCGTGGTAACTCCGATTCAACAAGGAGGTGGTCACAGAGATGTGCAGCCTCCATCAACATAGTCTGGAGTCTCACACCAAAGCCAAGACAGAGCTGTCAGTGGCAGATAAGACCATTCTCTGCATCGACATCTTTCCAGGTGGTGGGGGAGCAAGATATCCAACACCTCCCAATGTGTGCACATTGATGCATTCGGGAGATGACAGAGGGCATCCAGGCCAGGTGAATAGAAAACATCGTTTTATCCCTCACAGAGAATACAGGATAAGAGATCCCATGGTTTTGCCAAAGCAGTGGAGTTCCAGATGGTTCATGTGGCTCTGCAGAACCCAATGTCAAAGTGGAGATTTAAAGGAAATGAACAACTCTTATCGATTAATGTGCACTTGATTTGTGACTGTGCAAACGTTGCTGAAAGTTGCTGAATGTTCACGATCCTGGCAGTAGCTGCAGCAGCTTCAATCTGAGGCAGTCAGCCATTCTCACCATCTTTGCACCTCCAGAGCGAACCAGAATGTTGCTTATCGAGGGAGAATGCATTGCTGTCATTGAGTGATAGTATATTTTACTGCACAAAAGCAGACTTGTCAGCCCATCGACTCCATGCCGGCTCTCCACGGAGCAAATCAGTCTGTCCCCACTGCCCCATTCAATTCCTATAGCCCTGCAGGTCTATTTACTTCAAGTGGCCAACCAATTTCCTTTTGAAGTCATTAATTGTTTTATTGTTTTGGCAGCAATACGTTACTAGACAAGCTTGAGTTCAATGGTAAATAAATTGTGGATGTTTTATTGTGAAGTAGCTCTAAGGACAACAACTCTAGCCTATCCAGTCTCTCTTCACAGCTGAAATGCTCCAGCCCAGGCAACATCCTGGTGAATCTCCTCGGCTCCCTCTCCAGTGCAGTCACATCCTTCCTATAGTGTGGTGCCCACAACTGTACACAGTACTCCAGCTGTGGCCTAACTAGCGTTTTATACAGCTCCATCATAACCTCCCTGCTCTTATATTCTATGCCTCAGCAATTATCCCATATGCCTTCCTAACCACCTTATCTACCTATGCTGCTGCCTTCAGTGATCTATGGACAAGTACGCCAAGGTCCCCCTGACCCTCTGTACTCCCTAGGGTCCTACCACCCATTGTATATTCCATTGTCTTTTTTGTTCCCCCAAGTTGCATCACCTCACACTTCTCAGGATTAAATTCCATTTTCCACTGCTCTGCCCATCTTCCCAGCCCATTTATATCGTCCTGCAATCGAAGGCTTTCCTCCTCATTATTTATGACACCACCAATATTCGTGTCATCTTTGAAATTATTGATCATACCTCCTATATTCACATCTAAAACATTAATGTGCAGTACAAGTAGCAGGGGTCCCAGCATCGATCGTGTTTATGTTTAATTTAATACTGCTATTTTATTTCCCATTAATCCATTCCTGATTCCACATTCAATCCATATTTTAACTCTATTTCCTAAACAAATCAGGATTATTTCATTTAAACCCTATCTCCAACAGACCGCTCTGTCACAGGAACTAAAGAAGGTCCACCACTGATAGTGATCACTGATGCTCAAATGTCATACCAAACTCCTTTCAACTGTTATTTTTACTCCCTAGTTTACAGTTAATTTAGCGACAATTCGGATTAATTGTTCCGTTGATTTTTTTTTTTAGTGGACTCATGTCCAATTATTGTTTTGGAATAAGTGAATTATATGCTGCCTGTCACTGTTGAGGGAATCTCTCAGTCAGTCCAACATTTAACTTTATGTACAAGATTGCTGCAGAAGCCACAAATCTGGAATAATAACAGAAAATGCTGAAACGACTCGACAGGGCTGGCAGCATCTGTGGAGAAAGAAACAGGAAAATGTGTTTTAGATCAGTGAAATTCGCTGGAACTTGGACTGCTTTTAAACTCGGCATGGGAAAGGAGGGATTGCAGGATTTTGATCAATACTGAGTTCAGCAATTTCAGTTCAGCATAACCCCTTTCCAATTTAATCTCTTCCGCCTTCCAGCCAATAAGAACCATTCAGTTTTTTTTTTTTTACGTACACCCATTTAAATGCACCATTGGGCACAGGAACACATCTGTAACTCTCGATATGTATTCAGTCAAAAATGTTAACTTTGCTCCCAGCCTGATGTATAATTTCTCGGTTTGTTTCACTTCCTCACAGTTAACTTGATGACGATTGTGATCCTGTCTCGGGGAAAGTGCGGGCTCTCCAAATGTGTCACTCGCTACTTAGTGGCCATGGCAGTGGCGGATCTACTTGTCATTATCCTCGACCTTATATTGAGGCACATTCCCATTGTTTATCCAAAACAGTTTCAATTCCTGTTGGCCGTACGCATGTGTAATATCCACGCTGTCCTGCTTCATGCAACTACAGACTGCTCTGTTTGGTTTACGGTCACCTTCACCTTTGATCGATTTGTGGCCATTTGCTGCCAGAAGCTGAAAAGTAAATATTGCACCAAGAAAACGGCGGCTGTGGTTCTGGGAAGTGTGAATGTGCTGAGCTGCTTAAAGAACATTTTCTGGTATTTTATGTTGACAGGTTGGTACTCGAAGGCGAACAGACCCTGGTTTTGTCATGCAAATATGTACGTTTATTTCTCTCATGTCTGGGCAACAGTCGAGTTCCTCCATCACAGTCTAACCCCATGTGTCCCGTTTGTGGTGATTCTGCTGCTCAATGCTTTCACCATCAGACACATTTTAGTGAGCAGCAGAGGTCGCAGGAGACTCCGAGCCCACAGCAGGAGGGAGTGTCGCAGAGACCCAGAGTTGGAGAATCGAAGGAAATCCATAATTTTGCTGCTCTTTATCTCGGCCAATTTCATACTCTTATGGGCTGTGTTAATGGTGAATACGATGTGGCAAAGAATACAGGATTTGGAGCCGGTGGCTCCATCAGTACCCGTTTATCTGATACAATTGGGCTTCATGCTGCAGCTCCTGAGTTGCTGCACAAACACAGCGATTTATGCACTGACCCAGACTCAGTTCAGAGAGCAGTTGAAGAATGTGCTGACATATCCCTTTACTCAAATTGTTCTATGAATTAAATAAAGAAATGACTGGTTATTTCCAGCAGCTTGTCATTTTCTTTTACACTTCCACCAACTATTGCCAGAGTCTGCTGCCATGATGCTGGATCGAGGATGGAGGCTATCGCTGTGGTGCCAGAGCCAGGGGCAGGGCCCGTTACTTTGGTGACAGAGCAGGGTCATGTTCTTCCACCAAGGTGATGGAGCAGTTGCGGTTTGTGTCTCTATGATGAGAGTGCTGTGAGTGCCCTGTCCGCCTTGTTGAAGAGGCAGTTTGGCCTGTCCCCCATGGTGACGTCTCAGGGAGGGCAGGGCCTGTTCCCTAGTGTGACGGATAATTGGGAGCTGTGGGAAGTCGCTATAGTGATGAGGGACTTGTAGCAGGGCCCATTCTCCATGGATACAGCCGGGGGAGGGCGGGGGGTGGGGGGGGGGCGGTGAGGCCTGCTCGGCATGATTATGATGGAGTGGCGGCAGAGCCTGTTCTATTAGTGGGTGGGGTGTGGTGGTAGGGCTTCTTTCCCATGGTGGAAATTGAGGGGGGAGGGGACCTATTACCCATTGTGGCCGGGGGAATGAAGCTTTGCAGAGTTCCCCGTGGTGACTGGGATTTGCCGAGGCCTGTTGCCCTGCTCAATGAAGAGAGAGTCGGTGCCTGGACCCACGGTGACTGGAGATTCTGGGCGGTGCCTGTTTCACATCACAGCGGATGTGTGGGAGCAGGGTCTCTTCATCATTGTGACTGGGATTGGGTGGGGTCTTTTTCCTATGGTGACTGAGAAGTGGTATCAGAGGCTGTTCCACATGGCAATGGCACAATGGACGGGGGCAGCGTCTGAAGTTCTCCAGCCTCGCCCACCATGCACAGCCAATGATGCAGTGGAAAGCATAAGGGAAAAGCACCACCAGCAGCCCTGTCCATTGGTGATCTCCATCTCGACCAGGATAGCAACATAAAGAACAACAAAACCAAGAAGGCCGAAGATGGTGTGAAGACTGAGCCTGAATTCTTTGTACTCCTTTATAACCATTTTTTCACATTGATTATAGTTTTTAATAGAATGTTATAATATTTATGATGATTGGTAACCTTTCAACATCCTTTATAACACCTTATAATCCTTTGAAACTTCATCAACTTTATCATCCTTCATAATAATATAAACACCTTTATAACAAGATATGACACTTCGTAATCTTTCATGAACTTTTGTATTGTTTTTATAATCGACTGCAAACATTGTACTCTTTATCATCTTTTATAACACTTAATTAAATTCATAACACTTTAAAACCCTACTCAATAGTTTATTTTATTCATCCGTGACCCGTGAGTGGCCTTCTTGGCCTGCTGAAGTGCTGGTGTTTAGGTACACGTGTTAGGAAGGGCGTTCCAGGAATTTCACCCAGCGGCAGTGAAGGAACAGCGATATTGTTCCAAGTCAGAATGGTGTGTGGCTTGAAGGGAAACATGTTCTGCCCTTGCCCTTTTAGGTGGAAGCTGTTGCCTAAGGAGCCTTGATGAGTTTCTGCAATGCTTCTTTTCGATGGTACAGACTGTTGCCACTGTACATCAGTGGTGAACAGAGTGAATGTTGCAGGTGGTAAGTGGGCTTCCAGTCAAAAGGGCTGCTTTGTCCTGGGTGGTGCCGAGTTTCTTGTGTGTTGTTGGATCTGCTCTCATCCAGGCTTGTGCAGTGTATTCCATCACACTCCTGATTTGTGCCTTGTAGATGATGGACAGGCATTGAGGAATCATGAGTTGAGTTATTCACTGCAAGATTCCCCACCTCTGACCTGCTTTGGTATTTATGTGGTTTGTCAGGTCAGTTTCTGATTAATGGTAAGACCAGGATGTTGATAGTGTGGAATTCAGTGATGGTGACGCCAGTGAACTTCAAGGAGTTAGATTCCCTCTTGTTTGAGATGGTCATTTTCTGGCAATTGTGTGGCACGAATCCACCCAAGCCTGGATGTTGTCCAATTCTTGCTGCATCTGGACATGGGCTGCTTTAGTATCTAAGGAGTTGTGAATGGTGTGGAAAACTGAAATCATCAGTCAACATCACTAATTCTGATCTTACGATGGAGGGATGGTCATTCCCGGGGGTGGGGGTGGTATTCAGTTGGGAGTCTGCTCCCGGGGGGTTATTTCGATGGGAGTCTGTTCCTGGGGGATATTTAGAATGCCTCCTTTTTCCTTTTGACTAGGCTCACAATATCCCGCGTTACCCAAGGTTCCTGAAACTTGTCAAATTTATCCTTCTTCCTCACAGGAATGTGCTGGTCCTGGATTCTATACATCTGATGGTTGAAAGACTCCCACATGTCAGATGTTGATTTACCCTCAAACAGCCGCCCCCAATCTGAATTCCTCAGTTCCTGCCTAATATTATTATAATTAGCCTTCCCCCAATTTAGCACCTTCACCCAAGGACTACTCTTATCCTTATCCACAGGTACCTTAAAACGTATGGAATTATGGTCACTGTTCCCGAAATGCTCCCCTATTGAAAGTCGACCACCTGGCCGGGCTCATTCCCCAATACCAGGTCTAGTACGGCCCCATCCCTCGTTGGATTATCTACATATTGTTTCAAGAAGCCCTCCTGGATGCTCCATAGAGATCCTGCCCCATAAAAGCCCCCAGCACTAAGTGAGTCCCAGTCAATATAGGGGAAGTTAAAATTACCCACCTTTACATCTTTCCAAATTCTGTTCACGTATCTGTCGACCTCCCGCTGGCTGTTGGGAGGACTGTAGAAAACACCGAACATCGTGACTGCACCCTGCCTATTCCTGAGCTCCACCCATATTGCCTCGCTGCACGATGCCTCCGAGGTGTCCACCCGCAGTACAGCTGTGATACTCTCCTTAACATGTAATGCAACTCCCCCACTCCTTTTACATCCCCCTGTATCCCGCCTGATGATTCTAAATCCTTTAATATTTAGCTGCCAATCCTGTCCTTCTCGCAACCGTGTCTCTGAAATAGAAACAACATCATAGTTCCAAGCACTGATCCCAGCTCTAAGTTCATCTGCCTTACCTGTTATGCTTCTCGCATTGAAACAAATTCACTTCAGGCCACCAGCCCGCAACATCCCCATGCCTGCTTTTCCTCTTAGTCTTACTGGCCTTATTTACCTGCTCTGGTTCACACCCTCCTGCCACACTAATTTAAACCCTCCCGAGTGACGCTAGTGAACCTCGCAGTCAGGATATTTGTGCCCCTCCAGTTTAGATGCAACCCGTCCTTCTTGTACAGGTCCCATCTGTCCCTGACGCGATCCCAATGCTCCAGATATCTGAAATCCTCCCTTCTAGAATTTTATAAGTTGCTATGAGATCCCCTCTCACTCTTCTGAGCTCCAGCGAATATAATCCTAACCGACTCAATATCTCCTCATACGTCACTCCCGCCATCCCAGGAATCAGTCTGGTAAAACTTTGCTGCACTCCCTCCATAGCAAGAACATCATTCCTCAGATAAGGATACGCAAACTGCCCACAATATTCCAGATGTGGCCTCACCAAGGCGCTGTGTAGCTGCAGCAAGTGATCCCTGCTCCTGTACTTGAATCCTCTCGCTATGAAGGCCAACATACTATTTGCCTTTTTTACCACCTGTTGCACCTGCATGCTTACCTTCAGCGACTGGTGTACGAGAACACCCAGGTCTCACTGCATATTCCCCTCTCTCAGTTTATAGCCGTTCAGATAATAATCTGCCTGCCTGTTTTTGCTACCAAAGTGGATATCCTCACATTTATCCACATTATACTGCATCTACCACGCATTAGACCGCTCACTCAACTTGTCCAAATCACCCTTGTATATAGTGAATAGCTGGCATCCTAGCACCGTTCCCTGCGATACCCCACCAGTCACTGCCTGCCATTCGGAAAAAGACGCATTTATCCTTGTTATGGGGTTTACCGAATACAGTTTTTTTTCTAAAAAGGGTTTGACATTGGTAAATCACTGCCTTCTGGCACCCCTTCCATTGCCAAAAGGTGATTGAAAGATTATCTCAGTGTCACTGCAATGTCCACCATTCTTTCCCTCAGCAACCTTCATACATCCCAACCATATTGCATAAAAGTTCTACTTTATAAAATTAAAGAAAATGTTTTGAATTGAAAGGAGTTAACTAAACCTATTTGTTCAGTGACTGCAATTAATGTCAATCTCCGTGGGCAAGTCATTGTGTCACTGGAGGATTTCCCACTTCTATTAATAAGGGACTTATTTCAATGTGTCAGCGTGAACATCACCTCTAGCACTAACGGGGATTGTGGCTCCAGAGAGAGGGAGAGGATAGACTGGAATTTCAAAACAATGGATTGGAATGTTACAATGATGGATCAGAAGCTGAGAACCATAGATTGGAATGGTGCAACAGTCGTCAGGAATATATTGGTTTGGTTTCACCTATTTACTGAAGATGATGATCGGCTATCATTAGATCGACGGATCTATTTCGGACTGAAAATTATTCAGTACATTTACTATCCCATCCTTGCTATCATCCGTGTCCCTAGTAAGTCTTTCAATTCAGATATTAATTCTATAAACAAGGTTTAACCATGTTACTGCTTTTGTCACTTATTCCCTCACTTTGTTGCAGTTGGTATTTTTGGTAAGACCTTGTATGCAGCTATTAGAGCAATAAATCATTTCTAACTTTATTACTGCAGAGGTAATTTGCTCTTTCATTTTTGCTGTTGCTGGGGTCCCTGGTAATTCGCTATATCCAGCTATTAAATCGATACATCTTATATCACTATACTAGTGCTCTTGTCATGTAAACATGGGAAAAAATGAAATTAACTTCAGTTCCCAAAACCAACGCTGCTCCGTGTCTATCGAATCTATTCCCCACTCAGGCTGTTGTCTGAGGCTGACCCTCACTGTTCACAGACTCACGGACTCTTTCACCCTGAGCTGAATTCTGATTCAACATTCTCTCCCTCACCCATCATGCTGACGACCACCTCCATAATATTGCCCTCTGCCTCCGCCCATCTGCAATATAAACCCTCATTTGTGCCTCTGTCAAATCCAGACTCGGTTGCCCTAATGTTCCACCTTTCATTTGCAACATTTAATAGACCAAAACTCATCCAAAGCTGCTGCCCATATCCTAACTAGCGCCAAATCCCATTCAAAACCCCATGTTCACTGAACTACATCGGTTTCTGCTCTGGAAATGCCTTAATTCTAATATTTTCACCCGCTTCCATGGCCTCAACCCTTCAGTTACTCCCATTCCCATATTCCTGCAGCTTGTTTCCTTTCACTCGTTATCTAATTTGTTTTGTAAAGAACATTTCGATTCCTCTGTATCTCAGCCTGGCCGCAATTTGTGGCTATGGAGATCCACTGGTGTCAGTGCTATAAAGCTGGAAACACATCTAATGGTGCAGGGCATGCTGCTGTTCACTTCCAGCGTGCCCCAGGTGGTCCTCCATACTAGGAAAGGCGATTCAGCAGCTTTTGAGGTACATTTTGGATCAGCTGAGCTCAACAACAATGTCCTGTGCCACATTGGAGTTGGACACCTCCATGCTCCTGTTTAGCTACAGCAGATGTTTTTTTTCTCACCTGAGTCCCATGTATTAAAATTCGCTTGTGATATCGTCCCCTGATGAAGTGGCCCACGAGCTATACATTCCTTCCGGCCTGTCTGCACACCACTTGTGCTCTGTCCCACACCACGTGAAGATTCAAACCCTATACTAGCCTCTAAGGAACATGCAATTTGAGTTGATGGCTGAGAGCATCAGACAAATTGACGGGGCTTCATCATCAGTGTTGTGTTATTGCTCTCTCTCTCTCTCTCCCTCTGTCTCTCTCTGTCACTTCGTCTCTCTCAATCAATCTATCTCTTTGTCTTTCGGCCTCCTGGAGCTCATGCAGCGAGGAACATGACAGTTTTGGATTGTCAATGAAAATAATAAATACAGAAGGGAAGGGCTGGTGTGAGGAACTGGGGATAGGACGCAAAATATTCATGCTTCTACTATCGGCAACTTGCACATCATTCAAGATGTCAGAATGAAGGTGAGCTGGGGCTTTAGAAGTGCATAATGCAGGAACATGGCGTCATCCTGAATGCTCTCGGTGATGCTGAGTGTTACGTGCTCTATTACAGCTGGCCTCAGAATGCAGAGAACCATCTCCTCCCTCAGGCTCGGGGATGAAGTTATGCTTGACCCCCATTGGTTCATTCTGGCTGCCTCCTATTATAGGCCACTTTGCCCTGCAGGCGAGAGGGAATAATATCAGTGTTTGTTTTGCACAGTTTTGGTGACTAACTGGAGGCATGTGGAACTAGTGAGAGGTAGGTGTCCGGCTGGCATAGTTAGAATGTGTGTGAAAGTGTAGTACATCGAGCAGCATGAAATATTGGTGGTGTGGAGGTTAGCAGATGCCATGTTTTTTTAATTCATTCATGGGATTTGGGCGTCGCTGGCCATTTATTGCCCATCCCCGATTGCCCTTGAGAGGTGGTGATGAGCTGCCTGGTTGAGCTGCTGCTGTACATTTGGGGTAGGTACACCCACAGTGCTGTTAGGAAGGGAGTTCCAGGATTTTGACTCAGCGACAGTGAATGAACGGTGATATAGTTCTAAGTCAGGCTGGTGTGTCACTTGGAGGTGAACGTGCAGGTGGTGATGTTCCCATGCATTTGCTGCCCTTGTCCTTCCAGTTGGTTGAAGGTTTGGAAAATGCTGACTAAGGAGCCTTGGTGCATTGCTGCAGTGCATCTTGTAGATGGTACACACAGCTGGCGCTGTGCGCCGGTGGTGGAGGGAGTGAATAGATGTAGATGGGGTGCCAATAAAGTGGTATGCTTTGTCCTGGAAGGTGTCGAGCTTTTTGAGTGTTGTAGGAGCTCCAACAATCCAGGCAAATGGAGAGTATTCCATCACATTCCTGACTTGTGTCCCATCCTTCAGTCTGAGCAGAAACGTTTTACTGCAACTCGCTTTTCTTCTGTCCTTGAGTCACATTTGTATCCAACATGATCGGGAGCCTCCTATTCCAACAACTTTAATTTTGTGAACCAGCCTTTCAGATGGCACCATCTCAAAAGCTTCCTCAAAATACATAGAAACAACATCAACCACATTCCCTTCATCAATCCTCTCTCATATTTCAACAGAAATTAATTTAGGTCAGTCAAGCATCATCTGTCTTTTACAAATCCTCGCTGACTATCATTTCCAAGTGTCTGTTGATTCTACCCTTATAATTGTTTCCAATAACATACTTACCACTAGCATAGAACATAGAACATAGAACATAGAACATAAAACAGTACAGCACAGTACAGGCCCTTCGGCCCACGATGTTATGCCGAATCTTTAACCTACTCAAGATCTAAGTAACTAACGTTAAACCTAACTGACCTGTAGTTGCTGCGACAGTCGCGACACCTTTTCTGGAATAAGATAGTCACATTTTCCAATCTCCAATCATCAGGCACCTCCTCCACATCCAGGAAGATTGGATGGTTATGGCATGCCTTTCTGCTCTCTGCATCCCCACTTCCTTTATTAACCTTGGATGCAAGCCATCCAGACAAGGTGACATATCTACCATATGCATAGACTGCTGTTTTCGTCCTCCCACCTCTTAATTTTGACCCAATCCAACGCCTCTACCCTCTCTACTTCGACAGATGTTTTGTCAGATGCCACTTCCTCAGTGAAAACTGATACAAAGTACTCATTATATAAATTAGCCTGTCGCTGCGCCTCAAGCAGATATTAGTCTCCCTGTCCTTAAGCACTCCAATCCACTTCTTACTACCAACTCTCCATTTACACGCCGGTAGAAGATTGTTCTGATTTTCTATTCTCATATTCTCTGTTTGACAGTCTGACCTTCCTCGTCATCTTCCCTCTGAATTGATTGTATTTGGCCTGCTTCTCACTCATTGTTTCATCATAATCTCTATCACCCTCGTCATCTAAGGAGCCTTGTTGCTGGTCTCCTAACGTCTTGGCCTTATTTGAATGTGACTAGATTGTAGCTGAAGGCACTCTTCCTTGAAGACGACACTTTGTCTGCCTGTTAGTTTTTGGTTCCATTTGAGCCTGGCTGGATCCATTTCATCTCACTGAACGTTGTCCTCTTCCACTCCAGACGTTCTACCTTAATTCGTTCTGGGCGGTTCTGCATTAATGGTCAAAATCCTTGCATGTGATGATCACTCTCACCCAAGTTCTCCCCCAAAGACACTTGGTCCACTTGTCCCACTCATTATGCAGCACCAGATCTAACACTGCCTCCTTTTTAGTTGGGTGGAGAACATACTAATCGAGGGACATCTCCTGAACGCATTTCAGGAATTCCTCCGCCTCCTTACCCTTCACTCTCGAATTATGCTAATAGATATTTGATTCCCCCATATCACCATCTATAATTTTTGCGCATCTCTGTGATTTTCCTGCAAATTTAATCCTATCTCAATCTCACTCTTTGGACGCCTATCGAGTATCATTATTTGTGTGTTCATACACTTGTGGCTTCTTAATTCTAACCAAATAAAGCCTGTCCTTTCTCCCTCAAGGGCATCCTCCCTTTCCTAAACTGCCATGTCTCCCCTAATCAATGCTGTCTCCCCACCTCTCCTTCACTCCTTCCCTAACTTTTCTGAACACTTTATATCCTTGCATATTAAAGTGCCTGGTGCTCACCATTTCGAAATCATGTTTCCATTTTTGCCACACAGTCTTATTCCCGAACTGCTTTTTGTGCTTGTAATTGACCAACCTTATTTACCACACGTTTGGTGTTTACAAATTTACATTGTAATCCTGGATTCACATTCCTCATAGTCCTTCTTAGTCCAATCCCATCGAGGACGGAAGCATTTCCTTCTATAGTACTGTCTAACACTCTCACAATATGCACCCTATTCCTCCTTACTACGTCTATGTGTTAGTGCCCATCCCCTGCCAATTTAGTCTAAACAGTCCCCAATCACATTAATGAATCTCCTCACGAGGATGTTGGTCCACTCCAGTTGAGGTGCAACCTGTCCCTTGTGATTAGGTGCCTCCTTTTGTTTTAAAGAGATACAGCACTAAAACAGGCCCTTCGGCCCACCGAGTCTGTGCCGACCAACAACCACCCGTTTATACTAATCCTACACAAATTCCATATTCGTACCACATCCCCACCTGTCCCTATATTTCCCTACCACCTACCTATACTAGGGACAATTTATAATGGCCAATTTACCTATCAACCTGCAAATCTTTTGCATGTGGAAGGAAACCGGAGCACCCGGAGGAAACCCGCGCAGACACAGGGAGAACTTGCAAACTCCACACAAGCAGTACCCAGTATTCAACCCGGGTCGCTGGAGCTGTGAGGCTTCAGTGCTAACCACTGCACCACTCCTGCCTCATTACTGGTCCTAATTACCTCAGAGTTTGAAGCCTTCCCTCCTGCACCATCGTCAAGCTACGCATTGATACACCTAAACTTCTACTTCAACTCTCACTAATACGTGGGACTGGGAGTAAGCCAGTGATGTTTGCCTTCGAGGTCCTCCTCTTTAACTTCCAAACTAGTTCCTGACCTAGGACTTCAATACCTACTCTCTCTGTGTCATTGGCACCAAAGTGTATCATTACATCTGCCTCATTCCCTTCCTATTGTAGAAAGTACTGCATGCTTTCTGTACATCCTTTATCCAGGCACCAGGCGTGCAAAGTCCTCTTTTGAAACCATGCTGACTGTCACGGGTCAGAGAATCTCTCTGTCAGTCTTTTTATACGAGAGCTAAGTGCTGTGTTATCTGCAAATCTGAAATAATACCAGAAAATGCAGGAAACAATCAGCAGGTCCAGCCGCATCTGTGGAGATACAAATAGAGATAACGTTTCTGGTTGATGACCCTGCGTTAGAACTGGGAGTACATGGAGATGTCACAATTTGTAGGACACGCAGCCAACGGTGGACGGGAGGATGATGATCAACAGTAAGTTCAACAATTTCAGTATCATTCATTTGCCATTTAACTTCTCCTACCGTCCACCAGATCCCTGACCTTCCCCTGTGTTCTTACAGGTATAATCATTTCAATACATCAATGGGTAGAAGAAAACATTTGCCTAAAGCTGGTTCCCAGCCTGATCTATCATTTCTCTTTTTATTTCCCATCCTCACAGCTAACTTGATGACGATTGTGATCCTGTATCGAGGAAAGTGTGGTCTTTCCAAATGTGTCACTCGCTACCTGGTGACCATGGCAGTGATGGATTTACTGGTTGTTTTCCTCTGATATTAAGGCACATTCCAATTGTTTATCGGGAACATTTTCGTTTCATGAATTACATCCGTGTGTGTAATATCCACGCCGTCTTGCTTTATGCCATTACTGACTGTTCTGTCTGGGCCACTGTCACTTTCACCTTTGATCGTTTTGTAGCCATTTCTTGCCAGAAACTGAAGAGAAAATATTGTACTGAGAGAATAGTGCAGGTCAGAGGCTCCCAGTCCTGCGGCAGATAACTCACCTCCTGACTCCCCAAAGCCTGTTCACCATCTACAAGGCACAAGTTAGGAGTGTGATGGAATATTCTCCACTTGCCTGGACGGGTGCAGCTCCAACAACACTCAGAAAGCTCGACACCATCCAAGACAAAGCATCCCACTTGATTGGAACCCCAGCTACAAACATTCACTCCCTCCACCACCGACAAACAGTGGCAGCAGTGTGTACCATCTGCAAGATGCGCTGCAGCAGTGCGCCAAGGTTCCTTAGACAACACTTTCCAAACACGTGACCTCCACCAACTAGAAGGACGAGGGCAGCAAATGCATGGGGGTACCACCACCTGCAAGTTCCCCTACAAGTCACACACCATCTTGGCTTGGAACTAAATCGCAGTTCCTTCACTGTCGCTAGGTGAAAATCCTGGAACTCCCTTTCTAACAGCACTGTGGGTGTACCTACCCCACATGGACTGCAGCGGTTCAAGAAGGCAGCTCACCACCACCTTCTCAAGGGCAATTAGGGATGGGCAATAAATGCTGGCCCAGCCAGTGACACCCACATCCCATGAATGAATAAAAAAAGGGAAGTTGGACAAAGAGAGATTCATTGTCAGTGACAGGAAAATCAGGCGACTAAGTTTCCTGAGGTTTTTTGCTTCGTTTTATATCCGACAGATATCCGACACATATCCGTTTTATATCCGGTCAGTCTGCTTTTCAGTTAGATCATGGCTGATTCTCGGCTTCAACTCTGCTTGCACACCCACTCCCCATATCCCTTGAATCCCCAAAAGACAAACATCTGTCGCTCTAAAACTTATATATATTCAATGATGGAACATCCACAACTCTCTGAGGTAGAGAATTCCAAAGATTAATAACCCTTTGGCTGAAGACATTTCTCCTCATCTCAGTCAGAAATGATAGGCCCCTTATTCTGAGACATTGTCCCCGTATTATAGATTCCCCAGCCAGCAGAAACAACCCCTTCAGAATCTTGCATGGTTCAATGAGATCACATCTCACTCTTTTAAACTCCAGAGAATATCGACCCAATTTGCTCAGCTTTTCATCATAGGAGAACCCTGTCATCTCACCGGCCAATCTCGTGAACCTTCGTTATAACACCTCCAATGCAAGTATATCCTTCCTTAACACTGGAGATTAAAAAAACTGCACACTATATTCCAAAGCCCTATACAATTGCAGCAAGTTGTTACCTATTCTTGTACTCCTTGCACTAAAGGCTAACATTCCATTTGCTTTCCTAACTACTTGATGTACTTGCCTGCTAACTTTTCGTGTTCCTTGTATAGGTAAACCCAAGACCCTCTGAACATCGACATTTCGAAGTTGCAGATCTTTGAAGAAATATTCTGCTTTTGCACGCTTACTATTCGGTGAATAACCTCACACTTCTCCGCATTCTACTCCATCTGCCCACTTGCTGCCCACATACTTAACCTGATTATATCTTGTTGTAGGCTCTTTCTGTCCTCCTCGCAGCTATCTCTTTGTCTAAGTCATTAATATAGATTCTAAGTAGCTGAGGCCCCAGCGCTGATTCTAGTCTCACTCCACTAGTCGCAGCCTGGCAACTTGAAAATGCCCAATTTATCCCTATTGTAAGGCCGAAGGATGGTGAGGCAGGGGATCTGGAAGACATCATGTATGCATGAGTAACCTCAAGCTGTCCAACAGCATGAGTTGACCACGCAGTCCCCCAATGTCTAGTAACGCATTTCATTGGTTCGACTAATCAATGCATATAATTTGTAATCGCTATGATTGGACCGTGTCCAGCCGGGATGGGCTGAATAACTGTTTGAAACTGTATAAGTATTGATGATTTTCCTTTGTTCGGTGGAGAGGAATCTGGATTGCCAAGTGACCTGCTCCCCGCCGCGTAACCCAATAAACTACTTGACGTTTGGAGCAGACCCGAGTGTCGAGTGATTCTTTCAGATTCATTCCCACTAACAGCGACCACGACTAAAGTTAATATTAAATTGGACACGATAAGCATTATGCAGGGAGCTACTGTTGCATTTCATTGTTCAATTAATTATAATAATACACTGGCTAATAAAAGGGGCGGCACAGTGGCGCAGTGGTTAGCACCGCAGCCTCACAGCTCCAATTGCTATTGTATTTGATAATGCACAGGGTTATAATTTTACAATTAATTGTTTAACTGGGCATTATACCCAACAATGAAGGGAATAAATATACTGTTAATTGGGAAATTGGAAACGATAACTAGCACACAAGAAAAAAAAGTATAGTTTATTGTTGCATTGGATTTTATAAAATATACAAGCCAATAATGTCAAAATTAATTGTGAAACTGTCCCTGAACACTAGTATACCAGGGAATAAAGTTACAACAAATAGTTTAATTGAACATTAGAACCTATGCAGGAGAATAAAGTTACAGTTAATTCCAAAATTGGTATTGATAACGATTCACAGGGAACAAGGCTGCAATTAATTGCGCAATTGGACTCGATAATCAATACACAAGGGTATAGAAGTACAACTAATTGTAAAATCGGACATGATAACTAGTACACAGGAAATAACATGACAATTAATTGTTGAATTGGGCTTGAAAACTAATAAACAGGGGAATAGGTCACTTTTAATTCTTTATTTGTTGAGGATAGCCAATACCCAAATTAATGCAGGAAGAGCGAATCTTTATTTTATTTTTTTAGAGATACAGCACTGAAACAGGCCCTTTGGCCCACCGAGTCTGTGCTGTCCATCAACCACCCATTTATACTAATCCTACACTAATTCCATATTCCTACCACATCCCCACCTGACCCGATATTTCCCTACCACCTACCTATACTAGGGGCAATTTATAATAGCCAATTTACCTACCAACCTGCAAGTCTTTTGGCTCATGGGAGGAAGCCGGAGCACCCAGAGAAAACCCACGCAGACACAGGGAGAACTTGCAAACTGCACACAGGCAGTACCCAGAATTGAACCCGGGTCGCTGAAGCTGTGAGGCTGCGGTGCTAACCACTGTGCCGCCCTAGGGACCTGGGTTCGATTCTGGGTACTGTCTGTGCGGAGTTTGCAAGTTCTCTCTGTGACCGTGTGGGTTTTCACTGGGATGTTCCGGTTTCCTCCCACAGCCAAAGACTTGCAGGTGATAGGTAAATTGGCCGTTGTAAATTGTCCCTCGTGTAGGTAGGGAATATGGGATTACTGTGGGGTTAGTGTAAAAGGGTGGCACAGTGGCGCAGTGGTTAGCACCGCAGCCTCACAGCTCCAGCGACCCGGGTTCAATTCTGGGTATTGCCTGTGTGGAGTTTGCAAGTTCTCCCTGTGTCTGCGTGGGATTTCGCTGGGTGCTCCGGTTTCCTCCCACAGCCAAAAGACTTGCAGGTTGGTAGGTAAATTGGCCATTATAAATTGGTATAGGTAGGTAGGGAAATATAGGGACAGGAGGGGATGTGGTAGGAATATGGAATTAGTGTAGAATTAGTATAAATGGGTGGTTGATGGTCGGCACAGACTCGGTGGGCAGAAGGGCCTGTTTCAGTGTTGTATCTCTAACAAAATAATAATAAAAAATAATAACACACATTCCAGGTGGGATTTTTCCAAAGCAGCAAGGTAGGATTTTCCCAGCTGAGCTTCATCTGTGAATGGAGATACTAAGATGCGGGACTTCTGGCAACTTCAGAATATCAGAGATGGACGGCCAGCGGGACCAGGTAACACTAAGAAAAATTAACATATTGTAATTAGGTCCCCGTCGCCAAGCGGCGGGGAGGGCGCTCCAAGGTTTCACCACAACCGGTAATATGGGGCAGAGACTTCCCGGCGTGAAGGCATGGTGTGGGCCTCTCCTGGATGTATTTTCTTCCACCCCCGGCCACGACCCCCAACATCGGTGGGGAGGCGGGGGGCGGGTGGCGGTGAGGGAGGGGGTTGGTGCTGCTAACATCCAGCCCTATATTGGATTCAAACTTAATTTTTAAATTTGTCCTAATACCGAATATACATGAGATAAAGGAAGTTCTAGTTGTTACATTGGGCTTGATAACAGTGCAACAGTGGAATAAAGATACATTTAATTGCCAAATTCGGCATGATAAGTGATCCAGAATAAAATAAAGTTCCAGTCATTGCTTAATTTGGCCTGGTATCTGATACACAGAGTATGAAGTTACTGTTAATTGCTATATTATGTTTAATAACAATTCACAAGGGAGTAAGATTACAAATAATTGTTAATTTGGAAATGATAACCAATGCTGAATGCATAAAGGCAGTTATTTGTAAAATTGAGCATTATAATTAGCATATAGTGGACAAAATGTTGCAATTAATTGCTGCAATGGACTTGAAAGAATGCATGGGGAAATAAGGTTGCAATTAATTTTCAAATTGGGCATGCCTAAAGCACAGGAAATAAAGTTACAGTTGATTTTTATTTGTGTTTGGTACAATGGATTTACGAATAATGTTATGGTTAATTGTTTATTAAGTTCGTTATTAAGGTAAAGTTATAGAAGTTACATATAATTTGTACATTTGCCTGATAACTGAAACATATGCCATCAATTTAGCCCGAATTGTTATATTAGGCTTAATAACACTACACAGCAGAGTCAAGTTACAGTTAGTTACCAACTTGGGATGAATAACCGATACACAGTGGAATAAATTTCCAGTTAGTGTTAAATTGGGCTTAATGACTCATGCAAAGTGTCTAAAGTTACAGTTAATTATTATATTGGATTTGATTTTTTAAAAATCACTCCGGAAATGGTTGCAGTTATTTTTTTAAATGCAGATCATAACCAATGCACAAGGGTAAAAGATACAGTTAGTTGTAAAATTGGACATGATGCCTAGTAACTGGGCATAAAATTACAGTTTGTTGTTGAATTGGGCTTAACAATTAATGCACAGGGGAATAGGTCACGATTAATTATTCCTTTGGACATGATAACCAACAACAAAACAATAAAGTTGGAGCTAATTTTTATATTTGGCTTGATAGCAGCACACATGGGAATAGGGTTATAGCCAATCGTTAACTGGAGCTTAAAAATAAATCACAAAGGAGTACAGTCACACAGAAATGCATTTTACCTTCGACACTGATATACCACACAATAACGTTCATTTATTTATAAATTGGGCTTGATTGCACACACATACAGGGGGATAATATTACTGTTAATTGTTAGAGTCAGATAATTATGAGCCCGATAAGCAATAGAAGGTGAATAAAGTTACAGTGAATTTCTCAATTGAATGTTTTGAGCACACTAGATAATAACATTTGTTCATTATTATATTGGTCACAACAACAAGAGTGGAGGTAAAAAGCTACATCCAATTATTGCATTGAACATGATAAATAAGACAGAGGTTAATGGTGGTCAGTTTATTTTACAATTGGTCACATTAACGGATGCATATGGGAAAAGTTGCACTTATTTAAGTTTGATTTTATAAACAATGCAGGAATGCATGTCATTGTCCTATTAACTTATGATAAACAATACAACAGAAAATAACATTTCAGTTCATCATTTAAATGGGCACAATAATCAATACATAACTCAGTAAAATTACAATTATTATTACATTGGACATGATAACCAGTAAACGGAGGCATAAGCTTTCAGATAATTACAAATGAGGTATTATAACCAATACACAAGACAATCAGGTTACTATTAATTGTTTAATTGGACGTCCCAACCAATGCTTGGGGGAAACAGTTGCAATGAATTAAGCTGGAGATGATAAATAATGCATATGTTATACAGTTAAAGTGAAATAAATTGTGGACACAATAACCCATGCACATGGCCATAAGGCTTCAGTTAATTGTTTTGACCTGATAAACAATATGCCGGGAAACATTCATATTGATTTGTTCAATTGCATGTAACGTGGATACTAGCTAATAAAATAAGTTAATTGTTTAATTGATCATGGTGACAAACGCATGGGATGCATAGTTGAAGTTAATTGTTAAATTGGATATGATAATTCGTATGCAGCTTCTGGGCATTCGAGTTAATTATAAAACTGGGCTTATTAAGCAAAACGCAGGGCAAGAAGCTGCTTTTATTTAAACTTGAAATATTGAACAAAAGTTAGAAATAATTGTTGAATTGGGTTTATTAAGCAATAAGCAAGGGAATAATTCATAGTTAATTGTTTAATTAGACATGATGAACATACATAAAAGAATAAAGTTACAGATAATTGTTAAATTGAGCTTAGTAACAATAAACATGGAATAAAGTTGCAGTTAATAGTCTAAATGGACTTGCTAACCAATACTCAGGAGAATAATTTAAAATTAATTGTTAAATTGGTCCTGATATCAAGCTTACATAACGCAGCGTTAGAGCTAATTACTATATTGTGCTTCATAGCAAGACCAATCGCTCCATAGTGGTTCTTCCCGTGGCATTGAGAATCTTTGGTCAATGAGGCGCTGCTGTACATCCCTCGCTCGCTGCTCGCCCTGCATGGTGCTTGGATGCCCTCTGTCCTCCCATGTGCCTTTCCTGCTGTAAGTCCTCAGTGTGCTCACCGTTGGAGGATGCTCAATGTCTCTCCTCATCCTGCAAGACCTCCCCGCTATTGAGTGTATAGTTTAGCAGAGCACAGCAAACAGCAATGATGCGGGTTACCCGTTCCAGCACACAATGCAGGACACTGCCCGATCTACCCAGGCAACGGAATTGCATTTTCAGCATGTCGATCGCCTGCTCAGTGGTGACTCTTGGAGCTCCATGGCTGGCATTGTATCACTCTTCTGCAGCACTGCTGGGGTGTCTCACCATTGTCAGAAGCCATGAATGCGAAGGGTAGCCCTTGTCTCCAAGATGCCATCCCTCCATCTGAGCCATTTCAGTGAATAGCAATGGCAGCTGGGACTGGAGCAGGCTGAAGGGACCATGGCAGCTGCCTGGAAAGCGGGCACAGATGTGCATGAATCGTTTCTGGTGATCATATATGAACGGCACGTTGATTGAGTGGCAGCCCTTACAGTTTATGCATTCAGCTGGTCGCCCAGCAGGAGCCTTGATGTGCACATGGGTGCAATCGATGATCCCTTGTCCCTGTGGGAATCCCAGGATGGAGCCAAAAACAATTTCCCTCTGACCCTGGTTTTCAAAGTCCGTCCTGAAGCGAATATACTCACCAGCCCTCTGGTACAGGACATCAGTGATCTCCCTGATGCAGCGGTACATTGCTGACTGTGTGATCCCACAAAGGTCTCTGGTGGCCCCTCAAATGATGCAGAGGCGTATAAATTGAAAACCGCTGTCACTTTGAGGTCCACAGGCATAGGATGTCCCCCCGAAGCCCCTGGGCTGCAAGTTACCATGCAGCAGGGCAGAGAGATGGCTCGACATCCGCAGTGGCCTCTGACACTGGTACTCAGATATCTGCAGGTATGTCATGTGGGACCTGTAGATGTGCAGTGATCTGTAGCCGTGAGCTTTCTTTGGGTGCTGCTACTCATGACCAGAGGTCTCTACGTGAGCTATAACTGCCTGTTTGTTTCGTCTGCAGTGCATACGGGTTCTCACAAGAAGCGAATCAAGTAACATAAGGTTAACCATCTCCATCTCCAAGTTGCAATTATACTTGGGTCCTTCACTTCTTCAAACGTCCCGACAGGGCAGTGATTGATGTTGAGTGGTATATCAGGTGCTTTCATGCAGCAGCTATGCGGCATGTCATGGAATTGCCCGTCTTCTCTCCCACAAAGAGTGGAACCCATGACCACATAATGATTGCACAGACTGCATTGATTTGCCCACAAGACATATAAGCTTCACAGCTTGCCATCTGTGGCACTCTCCCCAAATAAAGGGTGACTCAAGTGCTGTTGGCTCTTCAGTGACAAAGGCAGTCAATGGAACAGAACTGACAACCACAAAGGAGGGGAAGAATCGCAGTGGCTCCCTTCCTGTATGCAGAATTGGACCCCGAAGTATTCCCCCTCCCTCCTTCCTTCCAGTATGCACAGAGACCCCTGAATTCCCGCCCCCGCCCCACCCCCCCATCCTGACGTCCATTATGCAGGGTGAGACCCCTGAAAACAGAACTTAGCTTCGTTAGGGAAAATTTCTGCCTCTGATGGCCTTTTCTGTTCAGGAACGGGAAGGCCGTGACGGCCACCTGTTTAAGTCAAACCTGGAAGTGTGGAGTGTGAGGCAGCGGGCTGCATAATCTGCAGAGTTATGTACTGCTTTGAATATGGAAATTGGGGTGCAGACGCCGAGTGGCTTGGTGGGGGTGGGGCGCAGCGAGGTCTCCACCGTGCCACACCCTCCCCCCCCCCCCCCACCCCACTCCCCCGCCGCCGGAGATGTGGGCCTCTCCCCACAGAATTTTACCTGCCCCCGCACCGCGACCCCTGGCATCATATCGAAAAAGTGCGGGGGAGTTTTCTCCAATGACTTTGTCGGTATTTATCCCTCAATCAACCTCACATATAACAGAGTATCTGGTCATTATCACATTGTGGGAGTGTACTGTGTGTATATTGGCTGCTGTGTTTCCTGCATTATAACAGTGACTACACTTCGAAAAGTACTTCATTAGCTGTAAAACGTTTTGGGTCGTTCGATGGCTTTGAAAGTCCCGAAATAAATGTGATATATTCTTCCCGAACAGCAGCCACCAAGCTGAGGTGCCAGCGCTGGAGACTCCTGTGCTGATCCTGGTTCTGCCTCTTCACCAAGCTCCCACTTACCTGGGCTTGTCCAGACAAAAAACCTACCAAACCCCACCACTGTCTGACTGATGGATCAAAAGAAAGATGGCAATGGGAGGATTGGCTGGGAGACAGGCTCAATAAAGTGTATCCAAACATAAGCAGACATAATAATAATCAATTGGCTCTTGTAGAATGTCAGCATCTACAGAATTTTGCTTTTATAAGGATAAGCTGTTTTTTTTTTGCTTTAATTTCAGAGCAGAAGTGAGCAGCTGAAAATCTAAACAGAAGGTAGAGGAGTGATAGTGAGTTCTGTTTCCCGTCCGGTCCTGCAAGTGGTACTGTGACACTCTGCTTGCACCGTTGACATTCAGTCCTCCAAATGCCACCTGTTGGACATGGCTTACTAATTTTTGGTCCATGTGATACATCCTGCTGCTCTGGGATTGGTTCTCCAACTGTCCGTCACTTCATATCCGTCATTCACAGCTCTTAAATAGAACATAGAACATTCCAGCGCAGTACAGGCCCTTCGGCCCTCGATGTTGCGCCGACCTGTGAAACCATCTGACCTACACTATTCCATTTTCATCCATATGTCTATCCAATGACCACTTAAATGCCCTTAAAGTTGGCGAGACTACTACTGCTGCAGGTAGGGCGTTCCACGCCCCTACTACTCTTTAGCCGTCTTTGATTATACAGGCCCTATCCTTCCGTTACCTCAGCCGTCAGCCCCTTACCCGCTGTGTCTTTGTCACGTACCTACTCCTCTGTCCACCGAAATAATGACTGTCCAAAGACAGTGACTTCTCCCCATCGCCAACACCCTGATACCCTCCCAAACACCAGGTGTATTTTCAGATCCCCAGCATTTCATGGTGTCATTCCGTTGATGGAAGTCTGGGGATAAATATTAAATTAATGGACTGGGCTGATAGGAAACCGCCTCTAGGCTACTTTCAGTTATTTTGTTTATGAATTAATCGCGTTAATAAAGATAACCAGATATTTCACCATGTTCTTGAACTGCTCTCTGAACCTGGACTGAGTTGCCCCATAAATAAATGTGGTTTGCAGCAACTTAAGTTCATCAGCATAAATCCGACTTGTCGAAATGTATGTAAAAAATCCTGATAATTATTGGGATACGTTCCTGTAATGCTATAATTTAAGAATTCTAAAACATGTGTATGAAGTATCAAGCTGCCAGATATGGAGAATAGTAAAATCACAGACTTCCTTCTGCTCTCCATCTCTGAGTTACTGCAATTCTCCCCCTTGCTCTGACCCCCTCAGTCCCTTATGAACTCGACTGGCCACCAAAATGTTCCTGATTGTCAGAGCTTTGAGCAACAGAATTAAAGTGAATGGTGTTAACACTGTATCAAACCCACCTACAAATATCAATCCTACCGAACCAGGCTCAGAAAAATAGTTTGGCTTTATACAACAGGCCCACGGTACATTGTCGATTAACCTTACAGGTTCATACACGAAGTGGAACGGAATACATTTTAAACAGATCAGAATGCAGGTTATTGCTGGAACCACAGTTGCAGTTTTCTCGGTGCAATATTTATTTTTCAGCTACTGGCAACAAATGACCATAAATTGATCAAAGGAGAAAGTGACAGCGAACAACACCGAATAGTCTGTGCTGCACGAAGCAGGGCAGTGATAACACGACAAACAGTGGTGATTTCCAGGAAAGATCCCAGGAAATAATAAAACATACTCGGTGTCGGAGCTCAGGCAGTCAGGGTTGAATTTTATCACGAGCAATATGTGGGTTGGTATTGTTTCTTAGTTTAAGAAATCTCAACCAGGATTTCAACCTGCCTCCAGTCCACATATTTAAACGTTTAAAAGAGACAGAACAGGGAAGGAGTTACAGAACGCTGCCAGGAGGCTAGTCAGTACGCTGGCAGCCTCTAATTAATATTAGTTTACAGATGGAACATTGACTGGCTTGGATTCTCAGGCATCTGGAAACCAGGCAGCTGCAACAAGCTAAGGACAGTTCAGAGAGAAGGTCATTCCCATTACAGCACTGCTTTTGGGCCAGGAAGTGAAATATTGTTTCCACCTGTGCCCACAAGCTCACCCCCATTAGACTCACCCTAGGCAAAGAGCCCTGCCGTTGCGAATTTGGCTGTCCTGGATCCGTTATCGGATTCCCCAGGGACTGGGCACATCTTTCGGGTCCACAATCCGTCCTGATTCATCCTGTGGCCTTTTCCAGAGTCATCTCCATCAACTGCAAGCCAAGTCTGTCAATCAAGCTGTCTTTCTGGCGGGGAGCCTGTCAATGAGAAAAGGGGCACTGCATGGAGTTCAAACTCCACAACATGTGGGGAAATCTGGAATTCCAAAAGTCCGACTCCCCCCTACCCCCAAACAATACCTATGTATCATTTCCCTGCTAATACCGAGGTCTAAGTACTTGAATAAATGTGAAATTTTGTAACAGTTGTCAATATATTGGAAAAAAAACAGAAAGTTGAATATACTCAGCATGTCAGGCAGAATCTGTAGAGAGAGATACAGAATTAATGTTTCTGGTCAATATTCTTTCATCAGTACTGGAAGATAGTAGAGATAAACATTTTTAAAGAAATACTAGAGCCAGTGAAGAGTGGGGTATAGTGGACAAAAAAAAAGCAAAGGAAGATGTCTGTGAAAGGATGGAGGGCAGAAAAGATTCAAAGACTCCAGTTATCATGATGAAAGGTGAATGGGACAATTAAATAAACAGATCGTGGGTCCAGACGAGGTGTAAATGCTGACAGCAGAATAACAGAACGCTGGCATCTATGGAAACTTTTGTCAAGAAGTGAAGGCGCCTGTGATCTGGGAATTAGGCAGAGAAATGTGGGTGGATGCCAGGGGTGTAGTACCAGCCTGTAGAACCAGCACTGATGGGAGTCCTCAAACCAAGCATCAAACTACACCCCCTCCACTCCCAGGGGCTCTTGCTTTGACATCGTCCATTATCAGCACATGCCAACCGAGAAAATGTGAGCGTTGTTTCTAATCAGCAACTTTTCATCTCAGTTTTGGCTCCAGCAGGCCTAGTGGGAAAAATAAGTTGCTGCGTCGCTGTTCCGCATTGAATGTAAATGTGGAACAATGTAGGAGTCTAAGAGAGGCCAGAGCGGGATCAGGATGTGGAATTTTAGTGGGAATAGACAAGAAACTCTTAAAGGAAGTGTCTGGCATAGCACTGACTATGTTTAATCATGGTGACGGTACAGGAGACTACATCATGAGCAGTTCGGACAATAAATAAAATAAAAGAAATACAAGTAAACCAATGTTTCATCTGCTGGGATAGTTTGATACCTTGGACGGTGAGAAGGAAGGAATTGAAAGGTCAGGCATTGCACCCCCGGCTCTTGCTTAGCAAGGTGCGAGGCAGGAAGGACAGCGGATGTTGGGAGTAACAGAAGAGTGATCTGGGATGTTGCAAGGGGCCAGGAAGGGGAGATGTAATTTGAGGTTTGACAGGTAAACCCGCACCGGTCAGGAATGAGGACAATTAGTTTTGCCACATAAACATTGATTTTAAAGTGCTGATGGTCAAGAAAGAATTGTTTGAAGAAACAACTGGAAACTTTGGCTGAAGAGAGACATCAGCACATCCACAGACAGTACTTCAAAGTATGAAGGCGCTATTCCCTGCTCCAATCTAATCCACAATGGATTTTTGATTACCACACGGTGAATGGGGAAAGGCTAGCATTCCAGGTTAACCGCTAGGATGGCCCAATATACAAACTGACCTTGGAACAATCTCCTGTGTCTAATAAAAATGAAGCAAGTCTCCAAAACGACTAAATAATTCAGATAAAATGCGAGAAAATGCCCGACCAAACCTCTCCACCCTCCACTTTCAAAAAGTCGTGCCGAAACTTTGACGCAGGCGTGAATATCCGAAGATTGACGCATGCGCAGAGGCCAACCTAGCGCGTTGCCCGAGAGAGAGACGACGTAACGGGATGACGTCATCTGCGCATGCGGAAAGCGTCCGTGGCAAGCCGGACCGCAGCGCATGCACAGAGATCAGGAGACCGTGTGCGCATGTGCGCACCGCGGCGCATCCTGATGACGTCGGCGATGACCAAGCGTTGTCATGAATCACTTTGATATACAAACAGGCGTGGGAGGAACGGTTTGATCACAGGGCTGGCTGACTGTTGGAGTTGCTTGTATTCTGAACTTGCTTGCCACAGAGTGTTTGAAAATCAGAAATCACCTCCCTCCTGTCTGCTCTCATCCTGCTCACACCAGCACTGGAAACCATTGAACACCTATGAACCCGAAGAGAAAAAAGTGGCCTGCAGTGAGCAACGTTTAAGAAAAATATTGGGCCCCAGTGGAAAGTAATAGCTGTCTACAATCAAGGAATTTACGGTTAACTGTAAACACAGCACAGTAAACAAAAAGCACTTCTGAAATTGTCTCAGCCTCTTCATTTTATTTTCCTTCTCTTTTCTGTCCCTATTGCATGTGTGTATCGCATGTGCGTGAGTGTGTCGTATATTTATAGGTCTGAACTGTATGAGAGGTTAAGTTTAAGTAAGTTTCATAAATTTCACTTTCCTCCTTTAAACTAAAGAAAGCCTGTTGATGCTCATTTATGTGCCTTATAATTGGAAACTTGAGAACAAAGAGTCACTAAGTGGGAGGTTAAAACACATTGAGTTTAAAATGAAACCCTGTTACAATAAGACCAGATGAAGATAGTAACTGACCCCCTTCCCATCTGATTGTGACATAAATTTGGGTGCTAGTGTCCGGAATTTTACCCACAGAGAAACGAGTGAAATTGGAAGTGGGAAGACAAACTGTTCCCAATCAAAAAAAGAGCAATCATCAATATAGGTTTTCTTGCGGGGGGCTGCCTTAGATTGAGGGTCTGCCTCAGTTTGAGGGGCTGCCTCAGATTGAGGGGCTGCCTCAGATTGAGGGTCTGCATTAGTTTGAGGGTCTGCCTCAGATTGAGGGCCTGTCTCAGATTGAGGGGATGCCTTAGTTTGAGGGACTGCCTTAGTTTGAGGATCTGCCTTAGCTTGAGGGGCTGCCTTAGTTTCAGGGGCTGCATTAGTTTGAGCATCTGCATTAGTTTGAGCATCTGCATTAGTTTGAGGGACTGCATTAGTTTGAGGGACTGCATTAGTTTGAGCATCTGCATTAGTTTGACGGGCTGAATTAGTTGGAGAATTTGCATTCATTTGAGGGGGTGCATTAATTTGAGGGGCTGCCTTAGTTTGAGGGGCTGCCTTAGTTTGAGGAGCTGCCTTAGCTTGAGGGGCTGCCTTAGTTTAAGGGACTGCATTAGTTTGAGCATCTGCATTAGTTTGAGGATCTGCATTAGTTTGAGGGACTGCATTAGTTTGAGAGACTGCATTAGTTTGAGGAACTGCATTAGTTTGAGGGGCTGTATTAGTTTGAGGTACTGCATTAGTTTGAGCATCTGCATTAGTTTGAGGGGCTACATTAGTTTGAGCATCTGCATTAGTTTGAGGATCTGCCTTAGTTTGAGGGACTGCATTAGTTTGAGGGACTGCATTGGTTTGAGGGACTGCATTAGTTTGGGGACTGCATTAGTTTGAGGATCTGCATTAGTTTGAGCATCTGCCTTAGTTTGAGGGACTGCATTAGATTGAGGGACTGCATTAGTTTGAGGGACTGCCTTAGTTTGAGCATCTGCATTAGTTTGAGCATCTGCATTAGTTTGAAGGACTGCATTAGTTTGAGGGACTGCATTAGTTTGGGGACTGCATTAGTTTGAGGGACTGCATTAGTTTGGGGACTGCATTAGTTTGAGGATCTGCATTAGTTTGAGCATCTGCCTTAGTTTGAGGGACTGCATTAGTTTGAGGGACTGCCTTAGTTTGAGCATCTGCAGTAGTTTGAGCATCTGCATTAGTTTGAGGGACTGCATTAGTTTGGGGACTGCATTAGTTTGAGCATCTGCATTAGTTTGAGCATCTGCATTAGTTTGAGGGACTGCATTAGTTTGGGGACTGCATTAGTTTGAGGGACTGCATTAGTTTGGGGACTGCATTAGTTTGAGGGACTGCATTAGTTTGGGGACTGCATTAGTTTGAGGGACTGCATTAGTTTGAGGGACTGCATTAATTTGAGGGACTGCATTAGTTTGGGGACTGCATTAGTTTGAAGGACTGCATTAGTTTGAGGGACTGCATTAGTTTGAGGGACTGCATTAGTTTGGGGACTGCATTAGTTTGAGGGATTGCATTAGTTTGGGGACTGCATTAGTTTGAGGATCTGCATTACTTTGAGCATCTGCCTTAGTTTGAGGGACTGCATTAGTTTGAGGGACTGCATTAGTTTGAGGGGCTGCCTTAGTTTGAGCATCTGCATTAGTTTGAGCATCTGCATTAGTTTGGGGACCTGCATTAGTTTGAGGGACTGCATTAGTTTGAGGGACTGCATTAGTTTGAGGATCTGCCTTGGTTTGAGGGGACGCCTTAGTTTGAGGGGCCGCATAAGTTTGAGGGGCCGCCTAAGTTTGAGGGGCCGCCTAAGTTTGAGGGGCCGCCTTAGTTTGAGGGGCCACCTAAGTTTGAGTGGCCGCCTTAGTTTGAGAGGCTGCATTAGTTTGAGGGGCCGCCTTAGTTTGAGAGGCCGCCTTAGTTTGAGGGGCTGCATTAGTTTGAGGGGCTGCCTTCGTTTGAGGAGCCGTTTTAGTTTGAGGGGCTGCATTAGTTTGAGGGACTGCATTAGTTTGAGGGTCTGCATTAGTTTGAGGGGCTGCATTAGTTTGAGGGTCTGCATTAGTTTGAGGGTCTGCATGAGTTTGAGGTTCTGCATTAGTTTGAGGGTCTGCATTAGTTGGAGGGTCTGCATGAGTTGGAGGGGCTACATTGGTTTGAGGATCTGCATTAGTTTGAGGGTTTGCATTAGTTTGAGGGTCTGCATTAGTTTGAGGATCTGCCTTAGTTTGAGGGGACGCCTTAGTTTGAGGTTCTGCATGAGTTTGAGGTTCTGCATTAGTTTGAGGGTCTGCATTAGTTGGAGGGTCTGCATGAGTTGGAGGGTCTGCATGAGTTGGAGGGGCTGCATGAGTTTGAGGGTCTGCATGAGTTTGAGCGGCTACATTGGTTTGAGGGTCCGCATTAGTTTGAGGTTCTGCATTAGTTTGAGGGACTGCATTAGTTTGAGGATCTGCCTTAGTTTGAGGGTCTGCATGAGTTTGAGGTTCTGCATTAGTTTGAGGGTCTGCATTAGTTGGAGGGTCTGCATGAGTTGGAGGGGCTACATTGGTTTGAGGATCTGCATTAGTTTGAGGGTCTGCATTAGTTTGAGGGACTGCATTAGTTTGAGGATCTGCCTTAGTTTGAGGGGACGCCTTAGTTTGAGGGGACGCATTAGTTTGAGGGTCTACATTAGCTTGAGAGACTGCATTAGTTTGAGGATCTGCCTTAGTTTGAGGGACTGCATTAGTTTGAGGATCTGCCTTAGTTTGAGGGACTGCATTAGTTTGAGGGTCTGCATTTGTTTGAGGGTCTGCATGAGTTTGAGGTTCTGCATTAGTTTGAGGGTCTGCATTAGTTTGAGGGTCTGCATGAGTTTGAGGTTCTGCATTCGTTTGAGGGTCTGCATTCGTTTGAGGGTCTGCATTAGTTTGAGGGTCTGCATGAGTTTGAGGTTCTGCATTAGTTTGAGGGTCTGCATTAGTTTGAGGGTCTGCATGAGTTTGAGGTATTGCATTAGTTTGAGGGTCTGCATTAGTTGGAGGGTCTGCATTAGTTTGAGGTTCTGCATGAGTTTGAGGGGCTACATTGGTTTGAGGTTCTGCATTAGTTTGAGGTTCTGCATTAGTTTGAGGGTCTGCATTAGTTTGAGGGTCTGCATGAGTTTGAGGTTCTGCATTAGTTTGAGGGTCTGCATTAGTTGGAGGGTCTGCATGAGTTGGAGGGGCTACATTGGTTTGAGGATCTGCATTAGTTTGAGGGTCTGCATTAGGTTGAGGGTCTGCATTAGTTTGAGGATCTGCCTTAGTTTGAGGGGACGCCTTAGTTTGAGGGTCTGCATGAGTTGGAGGTTCTGCATGAGTTGGAGGGGCTGCATGAGTTTGAGGGTCTGCATGAGTTTGAGGGGCTACATTGGTTTGAGGGTCCGCATTAGTTTGAGGTTCTGCATTAGTTTGAGGTTCTGCATTAGTTTGAGGGTCTGCATTAGTTTGAGGGTCTGCATGAGTTTGAGGTTCTGCATTAGTTTGAGGGTCTGCATTAGGTGGAGGGTCTTCATGAGTTGGAGGGGCTACATTGGTTTGAGGATCTGCATTAGTTTGAGGGTCTGCATTAGTTTGAGGGACTTCATTAGTTTGAGGATCAGCCTTAGTTTGAGGGGACGCCTTAGTTTGAGGGGACGCATTAGTTTGAGGGTCTACATTAGTTTGAGGGACTGCATTAGTTTGAGGATCTGCCTTAGTTTGAGGGACTGCATTAGTTTGAGGATCTGCCTTAGTTTGAGGGACTGCATTAGTTTGAGGATCTGCCTTAGTTTGAGGGGACGTCTTAGTTTGAGGGGACGCATATGTTTGAGGGGCCGCCTAAGTTTGAGGGTCCACATTAGTTTGAGGGACTGCATTAGTTTGAGGATATGCCTTAGTTTGAGGGACTGCATTAGTTTGAGGATCTGCCTTAGTTTGAGGGACTGCATTAGTTTGAGGATCTGCCTTAGTTTGAGGGGACGCCTTAGTTTGAGGGGACGCATATGATTGAGAGGCCGCCTAAGTTTGAGGGTCTGCATTAGTTTGAGCGACTGCATTAGTTTGAGCATCTGCCTTAGTTTGAGGGACTGCATTAGTTTGAGGATCTGCCTTAGTTTGAGGGGACGGCTTAGTTTGAGGGGCCGCATAAGTTTGAGGGGCCGCCTTAGTTTGAGGGGCTGCCTTAGTTTGAGGGGTCGCATAAGTTTGAGGGGCCGCGTTAGTTTGAGGGGTCGCATAAGTTTGAGGGGCCGCCTTAGTTTGAGGGCCCGCCTTAGTTTGAGGGGCCGCATCAGTTTGAGGTTCTGCATTAGTTTGAGGTTCTGCATTAGTTTGAGCATCTGCATTAGTTTGAGGGACTGCATTAGTTTGTGGACTGCATTAGTTTGAGCATCTGCATTAGTTTGAGCATCTGCATTAGTTTGAGGGACTGCATTAGTTTGGGGACTGCATTAGTTTGAGGGACTGCATTAGTTTGGGGACTGCATTAGTTTGAGGGACTGCATTAGTTTGGGGACTGCATTAGTTTGAGGGGACGGCTTAGTTTGAGGGGCCGCATAAGTTTGAGGGGCCGCCTTAGTTTGAGGGGCCGCCTTAGTTTGAGGGGTCGCATACGTTTGAGGGGCCGCGTTAGTTTGAGGGGTCGCATAAGTTTGAGGGGCCGCCTTAGTTTGAGGGCCCGCCTTAGTTTGAGGGGCCGCATCAGTTTGAGGTTCTGCATTAGTTTGAGGTTCTGCATTAGTTTGAGCATCTGCATTAGTTTGAGGGACTGCATTAGTTTGTGGACTGCATTAGTTTGAGCATCTGCATTAGTTTGAGCATCTGCATTAGTTTGAGGGACTGCATTAGTTTGGGGACTGCATTAGTTTGAGGGACTGCATTAGTTTGGGGACTGCATTAGTTTGAGGGACTGCATTAGTTTGGGGACTGCATTAGTTTGAGGGACTGTATTAGTTTGAGGGACTGCATTAGTTTGAGGGACTGCATTAGTTTGGGGACTGCATTAGTTTGAGGGACTGCATTAGTTTGAGGGACTGCATTAGTTTGAGGGACTGCATTAGTTTGAGAGACTGCATTAGTTTGAGGGACTGCCTTAGTTTGAGCATCTGCATTAGTTTGAGCATCTGCATTAGTTTGGGGATCTGCATTAGTTTGAGGGACTGCATTAGTTTGAGGGACTGCATTAGTTTGAGGATCTGCCTTGGTTTGAGGGGACGCCTTAGTTTGAGGGGCCGCATAAGTTTGAGGGGCCGCCTAAGTTTGAGGGGCCGCCTAAGTTTGAGGGGACGCCTTAGTTTGAGGGGCCACCTAAGTTTGAGTGGCCGCCTTAGTTTGAGAGGCCGCCTTAGTTTGAGAGGCTGCATTAGTTTGAGGGGCCGCCTTAGTTTGAGTGGCCGCCTTAGTTTGAGGGGCTGCATTAGTTTGAGGGGCTGCCTTCGTTTGAGGAGCCGTTTTAGTTTGAGTGGCTGCATTAGTTTGAGGGACTGCATTAGTTTGAGGGTCTGCATTAGTTTGAGGGGCTGCATTAGTTTGAGGGTCTGCATGAGATTGAGGTTCTGCATTAGTTTGAGGGTCTGCATTAGTTGGAGGGTCTGCATGAGTTGGAGGGGCTACATTGGTTTGAGGATCTGCATTAGTTTGAGGGTCTGCATTAGTTTGAGGGTCTGCATTAGTTTGAGGATCTGCCTTAGTTTGAGGGGACGCCTTAGTTTGAGGTTCTGCATGAGTTTGAGGTTCTGCATTAGTTTGAGGGTCTGCATTAGTTGGAGGGTCTGCATGAGTTGGAGGGTCTGCATGAGTTGGAGGGGCTGCATGAGTTTGAGGGTCTGCATGAGTTTGAGCGGCTACATTGGTTTGAGGGTCCGCATTAGTTTGAGGTTCTGCATTAGTTTGAGGTTCTGCATTAGTTTGAGGGTCTGCATTAGTTTGAGGGTCTGCATGAGTTTGAGGTTCTGCATTAGTTTGAGGATCTGCATTAGTTGGAGGGTCTGCATGAGTTGGAGGGGCTACATTGGTTTGAGGATCTGCATTCGTTTGAGGGTCTGCATTAGTTTGAGGGACTGCATTAGTTTGAGGATCTGCCTTAGTTTGAGAGGACGCCTTAGTTTGAGGGGACGCATTAGTTTGAGGGTCTACATTAGCTTGAGAGACTGCATTAGTTTGAGGATCTGCCTTAGTTTGAGGGACTAAATTAGTTTGAGGATCTGCCTTAGTTTGAGGGACTGCTTTAGTTTGAGGGTCTGCATTTGTTTGAGGGTCTGCATGAGTTTGAGGTTCTGCATTAGTTTGAGGGTCTGCATTAGTTTGAGGGTCTGCATGAGTTTGAGGTTCTGCATTCGTTTGAGGGTCTGCATTCGTTTGAGGGTCTGCATTGGTTTGAGGGTCTGCATTAGTTTGAGGTTCTGCATTAGTTTGAGGGTCTGCATTAGTTTGAGGGTCTGCATGAGTTTGAGGTTCTGCATTAGTTTGAGGGTCTGCCTTAGTTGGAGGGTCTGCATTAGTTTGAGGGTCTGCATGAGTTTGAGGGGCTACATTGGTTTGAGGTTCTGCATTAGTTTGAGGTTCTGCATTAGTTTGAGGGTCTGCATTAGTTTGAGGGTCTACATGAGTTTGAGGTTCTGCATTAGTTTGAGGGTCTGCATTAGTTGGAGGGTCTGCATGAGTTGGAGGGGCTACATTGGTTTGAGGATCTGCATTAGTTTGAGGGTCTGCATTAGTTTGAGGGTCTGCATTAGTTTGAGGATCTGCCTTAGTTTGAGGGGACGCCTTAGTTTGAGGGTCTGCATGAGTTGGAGGGTCTGCATGAGTTGGAGGGGCTGCATGAGTTTGAGGGTCTGCATGAGTTTGAGGGGCTACATTGGTTTGAGGGTCCGCATTAGTTTGAGGTTCTGCATTAGTTTGAGGTTCTGCATTAGTTTGATGGTCTGCATTAGTTTGAGGGTCTGCATGAGTTTGAGGTTCTGCATTAGTTTGAGGGTCTGCATTAGTTGGAGGGTCTTCATGAGTTGGAGGGGCTACATTGGTTTGAGGATCTGCATTAGTTTGAGGGTCTGCATTAGTTTGAGGGACTTCATTAGTTTGAGGATCTGCCTTAGTTTGAGGGGACGCCTTAGTTTGAGGGGACGCATTAGTTTGAGGGTCTACATTAGTTTGAGGGACTTCATTAGTTTGAGGATCTGCCTTAGTTTGAGGGACTGCATTAGTTTGAGGATCTGCCTTAGTTTGAGGGACTGCATTAGTTTGAGGATCTGCCTTAGTTTGAGGGGACGTCTTAGTTTGAGGGGACGCATATGTTTGAGGGGCTGCCTAAGTTTGAGGTTCTACATTAGTTTGAGGGACTGCATTAGTTTGAGGATATGCCTTAGTTTGAGGGACTGCATTAGTTTGAGGATCTGCCTTAGTTTGAGGGACTGCATTAGTTTGAGGATCTGCCTTAGTTTGAGGGGACGCCTTAGTTTGAGGGGACGCATATGATTGAGAGGCCGCCTAAGTTTGAGGGTCTGCATTAGTTTGAGCGACTGCATTAGTTTGAGCATCTGCCTTAGTTTGAGGGACTGCATTAGTTTGAGGATCTGCCTTAGTTTGAGGGGACGGCTTAGTTTGAGGGGCCGCATAAGTTTGAGGGGCCGCCTTAGTTTGAGGGGCTGCCTTAGTTTGAGGGGTCGCATAAGTTTGAGGGGCCGCGTTAGTTTGAGGGGTCGCATAAGTTTGAGGGGCCGCCTTAGTTTGAGGGCCCGCCTTAGTTTGAGGGGCCGCATCAGTTTGAGGTTCTGCATTAGTTTGAGGTTCTGCATTAGTTTGAGCATCTGCATTAGTTTGAGGGACTGCATTAGTTTGTGGACTGCATTAGTTTGAGCATCTGCATTAGTTTGAGCATCTGCATTAGTTTGAGGGACTGCATTAGTTTGAGGGACTGCATTAGTTTGGGGACTGCATTAGTTTGAGGGACTGCATTAGTTTGGGGACTGCATTAGTTTGAGGGGACGGCTTAGTTTGAGGGGCCGCATAAGTTTGAGGGGCCGCCTTAGTTTGAGGGGCCGCCTTAGTTTGAGGGGTCGCATACGTTTGAGGGGCCGCGTTAGTTTGAGGGGTCGCATAAGTTTGAGGGGCCGCCTTAGTTTGAGGGCCCGCCTTAGTTTGAGGGGCCGCATCAGTTTGAGGTTCTGCATTAGTTTGAGGTTCTGCATTAGTTTGAGCATCTGCATTAGTTTGAGGGACTGCATTAGTTTGTGGACTGCATTAGTTTGAGCATCTGCATTAGTTTGAGCATCTGCATTAGTTTGAGGGACTGCATTAGTTTGGGGACTGCATTAGTTTGAGGGACTGCATTAGTTTGGGGACTGCATTAGTTTGAGGGACTGCATTAGTTTGGGGACTGCATTAGTTTGAGGGACTGTATTAGTTTGAGGGACTGCATTAGTTTGAGGGACTGCATTAGTTTGGGGACTGCATTAGTTTGAGGGACTGCATTAGTTTGAGGGACTGCATTAGTTTGAGGGACTGCATTAGTTTGAGAGACTGCATTAGTTTGAGGGACTGCCTTAGTTTGAGCATCTGCATTAGTTTGAGCATCTGCATTAGTTTGGGGATCTGCATTAGTTTGAGGGACTGCATTAGTTTGAGGGACTGCATTAGTTTGAGGATCTGCCTTGGTTTGACGGGACGCCTTAGTTTGAGGGGCCGCATAAGTTTGAGGGGCCGCCTAAGTTTGAGGGGCCGCCTAAGTTTGAGGGGCCGCCTTAGTTTGAGGGGCCACCTAAGTTTGAGTGGCCGCCTTAGTTTGAGAGGCCGCCTTAGTTTGAGAGGCTGCATTAGTTTGAGGGGCCGCCTTAGTTTGAGTGGCCGCCTTAGTTTGAGGGGCTGCATTAGTTTGAGGGGCTGCCTTCGTTTGAGGAGCCGTTTTAGTTTGAGTGGCTGCATTAGTTTGAGGGACTGCATTAGTTTGAGGGTCTGCATTAGTTTGAGGGGCTGCATTAGTTTGAGGGTCTGCATGAGATTGAGGTTCTGCATTAGTTTGAGGGTCTGCATTAGTTGGAGGGTCTGCATGAGTTGGAGGGGCTACATTGGTTTGAGGATCTGCATTAGTTTGAGGGTCTGCATTAGTTTGAGGGTCTGCATTAGTTTGAGGATCTGCCTTAGTTTGAGGGGACGCCTTAGTTTGAGGTTCTGCATGAGTTTGAGGTTCTGCATTAGTTTGAGGGTCTGCATTAGTTGGAGGGACTGCATGAGTTGGAGGGTCTGCATGAGTTGGAGGGGCTGCATGAGTTTGAGGGTCTGCATGAGTTTGAGCGGCTACATTGGTTTGAGGGTCCGCATTAGTTTGAGGTTCTGCATTAGTTTGAGGTTCTGCATTAGTTTGAGGGTCTGCATTAGTTTGAGGGTCTGCATGAGTTTGAGGTTCTGCATTAGTTTGAGGATCTGCATTAGTTGGAGGGTCTGCATGAGTTGGAGGGGCTACATTGGTTTGAGGATCTGCATTCGTTTGAGGGTCTGCATTAGTTTGAGGGACTGCATTAGTTTGAGGATCTGCCTTAGTTTGAGAGGACGCCTTAGTTTGAGGGGACGCATTAGTTTGAGGGTCTACATTAGCTTGAGAGACTGCATTAGTTTGAGGATCTGCCTTAGTTTGAGGGACTAAATTAGTTTGAGGATCTGCCTTAGTTTGAGGGACTGCTTTAGTTTGAGGGTCTGCATTAGTTTGAGGGTCTGCATGAGTTTGAGGTTCTGCATTAGTTTGAGGATCTGCATTAGTTGGAGGGTCTGCATGAGTTGGAGGGGCTACATTGGTTTGAGGATCTGCATTCGTTTGAGGGTCTGCATGAGTTTGAGGTTCTGCATTAGTTTGAGGGTCTGCATTAGTTTGAGGGTCTGCATGAGTTTGAGGTTCTGCATTCGTTTGAGGGTCTGCATTGGTTTGAGGGTCTGCATTGGTTTGAGGGTCTGCATTAGTTTGAGGTTCTGCATTAGTTTGAGGGTCTGCATTAGTTTGAGGGTCTGCATGAGTTTGAGGTTCTGCATTAGTTTGAGGGTCTGCCTTAGTTGGAGGGTCTGCATTAGTTTGAGGGTCTGCATGAGTTTGAGGGGCTACATTGGTTTGAGGTTCTGCATTAGTTTGAGGTTCTGCATTAGTTTGAGGGTCTGCATTAGTTTGAGGGTCTACATGAGTTTGAGGTTCTGCATTAGTTTGAGGGTCTGCATTAGTTGGAGGGTCTGCATGAGTTGGAGGGGCTACATTGGTTTGAGGATCTGCATTAGTTTGAGGGTCTGCATTAGTTTGAGGGTCTGCATTAGTTTGAGGATCTGCCTTAGTTTGAGGGGACGCCTTAGTTTGAGGGTCTGCATGAGTTGGAGGGTCTGCATGAGTTGGAGGGGCTGCATGAGTTTGAGGGTCTGCATGAGTTTGAGGGGCTACATTGGTTTGAGGGTCCACATTAGTTTGAGGTTCTGCATTAGTTTGAGGTTCTGCATTAGTTTGATGGTCTGCATTAGTTTGAGGGTCTGCATGAGTTTGAGGTTCTGCATTAGTTTGAGGGTCTGCATTAGTTGGAGGGTCTTCATGAGTTGGAGGGGCTACATTGGTTTGAGGATCTGCATTAGTTTGAGGGTCTGCATTAGTTTGAGGGACTTCATTAGTTTGAGGATCTGCCTTAGTTTGAGGGGACGCCTTAGTTTGAGGGGACGCATTAGTTTGAGGGTCTACATTAGTTTGAGGGACTGCATTAGTTTGAGGATCTGCCTTAGTTTGAGGGACTGCATTAGTTTGAGGATCTGCCTTAGTTTGAGGGACTGCATTAGTTTGAGGATCTGCCTTAGTTTGAGGGGACGTCTTAGTTTGAGGGGACGCATATGTTTGAGGGGCTGCCTAAGTTTGAGGGTCTACATTAGTTTGAGGGACTGCATTAGTTTGAGGATATGCCTTAGTTTGAGGGACTGCATTAGTTTGAGGATCTGCCTTAGTTTGAGGGACTGCATTAGTTTGAGGGACTGCATTAGTTTGAGGGGACGGCTTAGTTTGAGGGGTCGCATAAGTTTGAGGGGCCGTGTTAGTTTGAGGGACTGCATTAGTTTGAGGGACTGCATTAGTTTGAGGGGACGGCTTAGTTTGAGGGGACGCATATGTTTGAGGGGCTGCCTAAGTTTGAGGGTCTACATTAGTTTGAGGGACTGCATTAGTTTGAGCATCTGCCTTAGTTTGAGGGACTGCATTAGTTTGAGGATGTGCCTTAGTTTGAGGGGACGGCTTAGTTTGAGGGGCCGCATAAGTTTGAGGGGCCGCCTTAGTTTGAGGGGCCGCCTTAGTTTGAGGGGTCGCATAAGTTTCAGGGGCCCTGTTAGTTTGAGGGGTCGCATAGGTTTGAGGGGCCGCCTTAGTTTGAGGGCCCGCCTTAGTTTGAGGGGCCGCATCAGTTTGAGGTTCTGCATTAGTTTGAGGTTCTGCATTAGTTTGAGGCTCTGCATTAGTTTGAGGGTCTGCATGAGTTTGAGGTTCTGCATTAGTTTGAGGGGCCGCCTTAGTTTGAGGGGTCGCATAAGTTTGAGGGGCTGCCTGAGTTTCAGGGGCTGCATTACTTTGAGAGGCTGCCTTAGTTTGAGGGGCCGCCTTAGTTTGAGGGGCCGCATTAGTTTGAGGGGCCGCATTAGTTTGAGGGGCCGCCTTAGTTTGAGGGGCCGCATTAGTTTGAGGATCTGCCTTAGTGTGAGGGGCCGCATTACTTTGAGGGGCCGCCTTAGTTTGAGGGGCCGCATTTGTTTGAGGGGACGCATTAGTTTGAGGGGCCGCATTAGTTTGAGGGGCTGCATTAGTTTGAGCATCTGCATTAGTTTGAGGATCTGCCTTAGTTTGAGGGACTGCATTAGTTTGAGGGACTGCATTAGTTTGAGGGACTGCATTAGTTTGAGGGGCCGCCTTAGTTTGAGGGGTCGCATAAGTTTCAGGGGCTGCCTGAGTTTCAGGGGCTGCATTACTTTGAGAGGCTGCCTTAGTTTGAGGGGCCGCCTTAGTTTGAGGGGCCGCATTAGTTTGAGGGGCCGCATTAGTTTGAGGGGCCGCCTTAGTTTGAGGGGCCGCATTAGTTTGAGGATCTGCCTTAGTGTGAGGGGCCGCATTAGTTTGAGGGGCCGCCTTAGTTTGAGGGGCCGCATTAGTTTGAGGGGCCGCATTAGTTTGAGGGGCTGCATTAGTTTGAGGGTCTGCATTAGTTTGAGGGGCTGCATTAGTTTGAGGGTCTGCATTAGTTTGAGGGGCTGCATTAGTTTGAGGGTCTGCATTAGTTTGATGGGCCGTATTAGTTTGAGGGGCTACAAAGGTTTGAGGACCGACATTGGTTTGGTTTGAGGGTCTGCATGAGTTTGAGGGGCTGCATTAGTTTGAGGGGCTACAAAGGTTTGAGGGGCGACATTGGTTTGGTTTGAGGGTCTGCATGAGTTTGAGGGGCTGCATTAGTTTCATAAGATCATAAGAAGTAGGAGCAGGAGTAGGCCGTCCGGCCCCTCGAGCCTGCTACACCATTCAATAAGATCATGGCTGATCTTTTCGTGGACTCAGA